>NC_066362.1:39764190-40392003 GCF_013377495.2 Cygnus atratus | reverse complement strand
GAAATTGTAGAATCTGTTCTCGTTATACCATGTTCTAATGGCAGTCTGAACATCAAATATTTGATAACTTCCAATCCAAATATTCTCTCCAACAGATGCAAAAGTAGGATGACATTGATATCTCTCACTTAAATATGTGTTATGTTTAAAAAGGCATTTATTTGCCCACGCCCTGGCCGTCCTTGCCAAAGCTGCATCCCAGGTCTGCAAAACATTAAAGTAGAAATAGTTGTGCAATGTCAAGTTACAGGAGAATCTCAAACAGTCAGATAAAACCAGTCAGGTGATAAAGTAGGCACATACAGATCATGATATACCAATGACAGACATTATATATTGGAGTTACATAAACAATGCTTTTGCTTGATTAAGGCATATACCCATGTTTTGTTTTGATGTTTCCTACGGCAGCACAGAAATAGGAATGTATTTCATTAGGATTTTCTTCCCTTCACTGTTGAAAATTAACTTTGTACAAGCACTTGCTAGCACCAAAAAAGATGTTTGGAATGCACTTTTATCTTCAGGTAAGAAATTAGTCATTAAGCATGAAACTTTTGGGGTATTTTTTCTTATTGAACAGATCATTAAGGATTTCCATTATTTACATAAAAGTTAATTCAAAGTAAAAAACGGACACCTCCCCTAGATTCAGATGTAAAAATATTTGATATATTTTTAAGAGATCCTTTAGCAACAAATACTTACTTATCCTACAGTAATGTTTTACATACACATAAGAGCATTTTACAAAGTTAGTGTGATAAAATAAATGTTTGTTTGGTCAATAATTCTTTCTGCTAGTTATTATTTCTTTGCAGTCTATCACCAGTCTATAATGTAACTTCTGATTATTTAACAAATACCTTTTTTATTTGTGTTCCACTCATGACTGTTTTTCAGCAGGTTTCCTCTATCCTTAAAGTACCTAGTTTTATGTCTTATATACAAGATCTTGGGTTTCAATGCCTAGGCTGGGCTTTGCACATACGTTTTGGTTCACTCTTCATCTCCACTTGGTTGCCAATACAGTTTTCTCCCTAAGGCCTGTTGCTTTTTCTAACAATGTTTCTAAATCCTTCTTTCTTTTTTTTTTCATCATTTTTTTCTGGTATTTCTTTTTTCTTTTTTTTCCCCATCATATTTTTCTGGTTTTCCTATTCCTGAACACTAAGCACAGGCGCAGTGTCTTTAACAATCCTCTTAACCTCCACGGTTATATCCTCCCTACCTGCCATTCTGGCTTCACACCCATGCCTGCAAAGATATTATTTGCCATCAGCATCTGATCCCAAGCCTTCCTCAGAACAGTAACCCTTCAGCTGTCACAGTTTACCACATTTACCTCTTCTTGCTGCATAGAACTACCCTAAACACCAAACGCTCCCATTGTCAGCATCTTCAGTTTTGTTTAACCCTGCCCCAGCGTAGTTTGGTTCAGTAGGAGAGGCAGAGGTTCTCCCTCGCCACCAGGAACCTCCTCCAGCGGGTACTCCAGTTGGAGCTCTTGCTTTGGGCAGACAGCAGAGCCGTCTGCTTCTTCCTAATGAGAAACTCTTTGGGGGTAACGCCAACCTCGTCACTTCGGCTGTTCTCACCACGACCTCACGCTTGATGCCCATCCGGTTCCCACCCCAACCCAGGTTCCTAAAAATCCTTCTCTTCAACGAAACGAGGCGGCGGTTGAGCGCCAGCCTCGCCTCCCCGGGCCCTTCCCTACCATGTGCCGCATGTTGCTGGCGGCGGGCAGGACCCTGCGGCGGTATTCGTTGTGGGCCTGCACGCAGTCCCTGACGAAAGCCTTGTCGGCGATGCCGGGGAAGACGGGCTGAATCCAGGCCGCCCCCAGCACCGGCCCCAGGGCCAGCACCGCCGCCCACAGCCCCAGCCCCATGGCTCCGCAGCCGCCCCAACGCTCCGCGCCCCGCGAGGCGCCCGAGCCCTCTCCAGAACCTTCGCGGACCCCCCACCCCCAAATCCCTCCGGAGCCGCGCCGAGCCCCGCAACAGTTCCCGCTCCCTGGGGGCGGTGCGGGGGGCCGGCAAGCCGCGCCGAGCCCGCCGGGGGGCGGTGCGGGGCCGGCCGGCGGATCGCAACTCCTCCGGCGTCAGGAAGGCGGCGCGGCCGCGGCCATGGCGCTGTCGGTGGTGCAGCAGGCGGTGGTGTCGGCGGTGCTGGTGCTCTGCGCGCTCCTCGCCGCCCCTAGGATGCTCGGGGGAGGCGGCGGCAGGGCCGGCAGGGCTCCGCGGGGCGCCAGGGCCGGCCCCGGCCCTCACGATCCCCGGGCGCAGCACGGAGGTACCGCGGGCAGCTGCCGGGCCGGCTCCGCCCGGGGGAGCCAGGAGGGAGCCGCCGCGAAATGGCGGGCGGCGTGGGCGTGCTGGGGGGAGCGGCTTGGGACGGCTCTTGGGTCTTAGGGCATCGATTTACTGAATGTAGCTGGCGCTCTGTTACTATAATATATATATACATATGGGGTATATGTATCGCTGCAGCGAGTGGGTAGGTGGCGTGGCGTTGCCGGTGGCTCTGACAGGTTACTGACTGAGTTGGAACTTCAGCCAGGACACCAGGTGGGACGTGTTATCACCGGGTCTTACCAAATTTGTCAAGTAACGTATTGAAAAGGGCCCAGGATCCTTTCTTTAGGAAAGATAGCACTGAATGGGTCAGGCTGCTGTTTGCTGTTGCATAGCGTTTTCTGGCTGAATATTTGATTTGCAGAAGTACAGCCTGTGAGGGTAGGTACATAACACTGAATTTATTGCTCAGACAACCAAAGCAACAACACAGCATGTGTATTTCAACTATTTATTTATTTATTTATTTAAAACTTGTATCTTAAAGGAAGATAGAAACTTAATCTGAGAGTCTTTTCTTCCTAGACTTAACTTTACATTCTGTGTACAAAAGAGTATTGTAGGTAACTTTATTTTGATGTAGGGCTGATCACACCATTTAGAAGAGTGAAGAACAAAGGTCATCACAAGAGGGGGGAAAAAAACTCAGTTGTGGAACTAATTCCACCTTTGATTTCACTTTTTATTTTGTCTTCTTTCTCTCAATTAAATTTTTAAGGTAGTCCTCAGGCAGTTCATCAAGTTCACCTGAATCCAGGAAATTCTGAGGGTCATACTTACCAGAGTATTCAGCAGATGAGAAATGCAATGGAAAAAGAGATAAAGAGTGAGAGGACAAGAGGAAATGGCAGAGACTTAGCATTCACCCTCATGCCGTTGTATGCTCTTGGAGTGGGAGTGTTTGCAGCATACAAATTCCTAAAGGTAAGCCTTAAAGCATTCAGTTATTGAAATTTAGAAAGAAATGTAATCCTTGCTCCCCGCCCCTCCCCCCCAATTCTGCTCCCATGTATATGGCTGTCTGAATGACATTTTGTGCTTGGTTTGAATTTGAACATAAACCCCTTACTTAAAATTGTAGCATACATGATTCTTCCTGATGAACAAGGCTTCTGACTTATGTATTTTCAGACACTTAATGAGAATCTTATGCTTCTCCCCCAGTCTCAAATAAGAATCTAAGAATACAAACAGTGCTGTTACCTGAGGCTGTAACTGAAGTCTCATTAGTGTTTCATTTCTTTTTCATACTTGAGAATGACCTCAAGTATGGGAAGGAGGTGATTCCTGTAGAATAATAGCCTTAGGTTAGCAATTGGATAGAATAATGAGCAGCCAAGACACACACACACACCCTGCCAGCCCCTCTTTTAAGGGAGGAAAGGGGGGAATAAATAAAAGTCAAGCTTAAACATGAAAAGCAGGAGAGAGAGTATCTTCATGTCCATAGTCGGTTTCATATCATCTCCTGTGTGAGAAGAATACAACTGCTTAGCAAGGTGAAGATAAAGGTTGAACAGTTTGGTTCTAATAATCATTGTAATTAGGCTGTATGTAAAATTTAACATCATTAAAAATTGTACTTTGTATATTACAACTCTATACACTTGTGCTTGTGGAACAGAAAAGTAAGTATTTTTATAATAGCGGCTTTATTAGTTTAAGAAAAGGGGCTTTATCTCCGAATTAATGGTAGGAGATTGGATCCAGTAATGTAGAAGGTTCCTTCAGTTCATTTTTGTAAACTGGAGATGAAGAAGCAACCAGTTCCTTTATAACTTTTGTCTGTTATATTTTTGTTGCTTGAAATCAGAAGTGTTACTTTAATATTGCAAGAAGGCATAACAGAAATAGTTTCATTAATTGAGTGCAAATGTTTATGGTTGCTACTTACTGTCACTGAATTTGTAAATGTATTTTTATTCTTAATATAAGAGTAGTTAACGTAGCCTTTACACAATTTTATTTATCGAAGATGAAGGCACATGAAGAAAATCTCTCTAAGAAGGAAAAAAGCACAGAAGACAAAGCAAAAGAAACTGGTAAGATACCGTTTAGTATGGAAACGTTCACCAGATCTATATTTCCTACTGAAACAAAGCTACATATTTCAATTAATGTGGTCTAGCTCAACAGGAACAGTCTTTACACTTAAGTGCTATTAAAAACCTAAAAAAAACCCACTTTGTTGTTCTGTATATTTCAAACGCTCATTAGGTTTGTTTGAAAGCTCCAGATGGTAGTATTCTTTAAAACAGATACACTAATACGTACGGTTCTCTACCTTGTAATATGTGATGTTTTTGTCACTTGAGACCTGCTGAATTTTTCTTCAATAGAATAGGTTGTTTAAATAGGATATAATACTCTATAAAATCAATAGGATTTTGAACTAGAATATATTAGAATTGAACTGTATTGATAACAGAACTGTATGGATAATTTGATACAGACTTGTATTGCTAGGCCAAATTAGAGATCTGTCAAAACTGTGAAAGGTTTATAGAGGTGACAAAGTAAGAAAGTAAGTGATGACATCTTACTCTTCATGATACAGAGTGCTCTTGGCTGTCTGATTTAGACTATTTTGGACACGCCAAAAAGTGGGCTTTCCTTTGGAGAAAAAGTTAGGGCACATAGAAGTTATATTATTCTCATACTTTTTTTTGTCCCTTTTATAGACAGTTAATTAAACAATTGTAAGCCTCATTTGGTGTCCCCATATGCCAGATCTCTAATTGGTTTAAACAGTGGTTTGTTACACTCCTTACTTACCACTCCTATGTATTGTGTTTTTCTTTCTTCCAAGTTTAATAGTATTTTAGAAAGAGTTACTCCTCTCAGCTGTAGTGCCTGAAGCATTGAATGTTGTTGCAAGGTATGAGTGAACAAATTCATGACAGGGTATCAAGTGTGAAGGCACTACTGTTGGCTCAGGAAGTCTTGGAACTAAACAATATCAGAGGCTGGGAAGGTGACAGTAACAGTCTCAATTTCTACCAGCGTATCCTGTTAGACACTACTAGAGACATTACTGGATGAGAAGTATTTCAGTCATACATTGTAAAGCTTCTGTTTTTAAAGCTACAACCTCCTTTTCACATTCTAGAGTTTTATAGAGGAAAAAAAGCTTTCTGTGTTTTGAACCTGTCCAGCCACTGATGTAAAGTAATATCCTTTTGGTATTGTAAATAAATTTCCTAACATAGTGTGTTCCCCTTTGTCCCTCCCTCCCTCCCTCCTTTTTTTTTTTTTTTTTTTTGGCTAGAACATCAGCTTTTAGAACTGGAGCAGCACCTAGCACAGACAGAGAAAATGTTAAATTCTTTATTGACTCAGTTGGATCCACTATCAAACTGGTGAGTGATTTGGAAACATTTTAGTTAGTATCATTGTCTGTAAATTGAAATTTTGCAAAATGTTAACAAAAAGTTCAAAAATTTTCTTATAGGTAGAGAACGTTGTTTAGCAACCGTTTTTAATTGCTCACTATGTTTGTAGCCTTTTACAGGTAGTACCTGTTCTGCCGTTTAAGGCATTTTCTAGAGACATCTGTCTTGTTTACCAACATAAATGCAAAAGCTCAGACTTACGATCAAGTTACCGTGGCTTAACAAGTTAACCTTTAATGTGGACCGAAGAGAATAATACCAGCAAAATACTTAGGCTCAACAGTGTTTGGAAAGCCTTGTGAGGATTAGATTTCTGGTGGCAAAATGAATGTCTTCAACATCATTAGAAGATGAAAGTGGTTATCAATGTATAGCTGTTTATTTCTGTTTCTTGAAAGGAACCTGATAAATGAATGCGTGTGTTTTAGGGAACCATAACTAGTCTTTAGTAGTAGTAAACAAGGGAATAAATAATATATATTACCTCCTTGTATTTTTGAAGATGTTCTTTCCTTAAGAAGGTAGGGCCTTATGCATGTACCACAAATAAAAAGTGTCCATGCTGTATGTTCTGTGTAGACTGACAGCTTTCATGAAGCCTAGTTTAAAACATACAGAATTTCGTGATTGTTCCTTAAGTGTTCTTCTGAACTTACTATGTGCTGAGACTATTAAACAGTAAATTCACTGACCAATTTGCTTAAGAAATTTCTAGTAGTCATGGGGAGGAGAGCTGAGAGAGAGCAAACAAAGCCTAAAGTAAGTGAGAAAAGCCTCTGAACCGAATAGCTCTATATTAGGCATTGTTGTCCTAAAAATAGAATCACTTGGGTTGTTGTTTCTTTCTGTAGTCATTACTAAACCTTAGTAGCCATTGGAGCTCCAGCATTTGAATTCAGCAACTAAATTACTCAGCAGGTGTGTGTGATTACAGAATCACGGAATATCCTGAGTTGGAAGGGACCCACAAGGATCTTTGAGCACAACTCCTCGCTCCACACAGGGCTACCTAAAAATCAATACCGTGTGTCTGAGAGCATTGTTCGAATGCTGCTTGAACTCTGGCAGGCTCGGTGCCGTGACCACTTCCTTGGGAAACCTGTCTCAGTGCCCGACAGCCCTCTCAGTAAAAAAAAAAAAACCCTTTTCCTAACATCCAAACTGAACCTCCCCTGACGCAGCTTCATGCCATTCCTTTGGGCCCTATCGCTGGCCGCCAGATCCCTTCCACGAGGCTGCTCTTCAGTCTCTCATCCCCAGGACTGTACATATATACAGGATTGCCCTGTCCCAGGTGCAGATTATGGTACGTTCTCTTTTTAAACTTCACACAGTTGGTAATTGCCCTGCCCTCTAGTCTGTCAAGATCTTTCTACTTCATGGGAGACATTCTCATTGACCTAAAAGTGTTTGCTAAGTTAAGTATGGCATTTATCTACTAAAAGAAATACTGCAATCCTACCCGTTGTTATCAAGCACTCACTTCCAAGGTAATCTTTCAGCTGTTGACATCTCTCTTTTCCAGTGTTAATGCTTTAGCTTGCGAGCAGAAAGATGAAATAATGACACAGATCCAATCAATTAGACGACTGATGAAAGAAAGTGGATTGGATAAATCAGAAAACAAGATGACAGGTACTTGAATTTTCAGTAGTATAGGTACCCAAGTAGTTTATATTTTAAAAGAATAAACAGATCTTTCTGTAATAATGTTCAGCTCCTGCATCTTTGGTTAAATGTGCATGGGATTAATTTATTCCTGAGGTGTACCATTCTTCCTGATTGAAGTATATCTGATATCACGTCTTGATGCATTGTTTTTTGTTTGTTTGTTTTGTAAGAATAAATGCTAAAGTACATTGAACTAGGTCAGCTAGCAGTCACGTTTTGTTAAAACGTTTCTTGAATGTGAGTTCCTGAGCAGTCTGTTAGTATTGGTCTAACTTCAGTCCAGGGATTCCCAAATGGGGACCTTTGGGGATGTGGGCAATACTTGCATGATTGCATTGAACAGTAAATTGTATTTTTGTTTCCTCTGGAGGCTTCCAAAAGGCGAATAGAGTCCAAGAGAAATCTTCAATGTTAAGAATGGTTCATTAGAAATTTGGGGAATTTCTGCATTAGTTGAGTTTCTAAAATGAAAGAGAAAACCAGAAATGAATATGCTGCTTCTAAATTGCCTCTGAAACTTGGAACCTGTCCAGTAATTTAAACCTTTTTTTGTACATTTTAAGATGTCAACCACATTTGTAATGAGAAACTTGAAGATCTCATTCAGTCATTTGCGGAACATCCTCAAGAGAAAGAACTAGATGACAGAGAAGATGACAGTAATGAAGATTTGCATGAGGATGTTGATGATGATTACAAAATAGAAGAGCATGAATTATATGATGAATGTGAAGTACATCGGTTTGAGCCAGATGTGGTAGAAGACCAAGAAATGATGAACAAAAACGTCATAGAATCAGAGATGGGATTGAGGAGACGTAATAGATATGAGTGAAATCTGCATGTAAAAAACTTACAAAAGCTAATGATTTTGTTTTTCCACAATGTTGTATGCACTTTAAACTGTTTCCAATGAAGTTCCATGCACTGCTATATGCTTTAAAAAGAGGGGTGAAAACTGCCTGTACTCCTATCTGTAATGGTTCTGTAAGTGGCATCAATGGCAGCAAAGTTTCACTGAGGATGTTTACGTATTTTTTTCTATTTATTTTTTCCTATGAAAGTATTTCTGTACTCTGTATATAATGCACTGTAATTATACCTGATGCTTCACCAAAATATTGAAATATCTTGTAATTTAGACTGTAAAGAATAGGTGCTTCGTAAATGTTTTATAACTAGTGAGCTTAGTGCCACGAACTGTGACTTGAGTTCATTAAAGAGCATGCACTGTTGAATTCAGCTCTTTGTGGAAAACTTCTGGGGCTGGGGAGGAATGAAAACCGGTATGGGTTAAGTCTTAGAGATGCGTTCATAGACAAGTTTCTTTATTTGGAGAGAAATTTAGCCACGAACACCGTTAAAATAATTCTCATTTGTCTGTCTCCTCAGGAATGATTTATAGTTTTGTATGTCAATTTAAACCTTACTGCATTACACTGGATAACTTCGTTTATTCCCCAACCATCAGTGGTTAAACTTGGCAGCTGCCTAATAATTGCTGATACCTATTAGTACTAGTGTCCCTGATTCATACTTATTTTAACACTGTAGAATCTGGCCTTCTGATTCATTGTAATACACTTTTCTTAAGACAGTATCAATAGATGTATTACTACATATCATTCAAGAACTGTAGGGCTTGGGTGTAAATTTTTTTGCGTTAAGTGGCATTTTTAGGTCAGTGTTTAGAAAAGCCTTTTTTTTTTTTTTTTCTCTTTGCTACAGTCAGTTCTGTCCAGACCTTAGTTATTTTCTATTCATTTTGTGTTCACTTAGCACAGGTGCCTATGAAACTGCCGTCCTTCAACAGCAGGAATTACTGAAGAGGTAGGTTTGCCTGTAGAATGATGTTTTTTTGTTTTGTTTTGTTTTTTAAGTGCATAGCTTTTAAGTAGGATAGTATAATTCCTTAACTTTTTCCATTTTTTTTTCTAAATTCTTAAAGGAAAATAAAGATTTCTTTCTGTGGAGGAAGTACACTTTAGTGAAAGGGACCAACACTTGGTGTTTCACTCACTGAAACTGAAGGAATAGTTCATTTTTGTGTAGAACCGCAGCATGTCTTTGCTTCTGAAAACAGACCGGAGGTTTGAAATTAATAGCCTCCAGAAATACATCTCTACCGTAGTCAGTGTATTACTAGTTTTGCAATAACCGACAGCTTTTGCCTAACTTCGGAAGCACCCCTGGAAGCCAGGCGCGGACAACCGCGGGCGGCCCGGCACCGAGCTCCGCCGCCGGCCGGGGCCGGGAACGGGGCGCAGGCGCGGGGCGGGCCGGGCCGCTCCCTGCCCGCAGCGGGAACCCCCGGCACGGAGCCGGGAGCGCCGCCGCCCCCCGCCCGGGCGGGTGCGGGAGGTGGGCCGGAGGAGGCAGGCTGCGAGAGGCGAGGGGCCGTGCGCCCGGCCGGCCTGCCCCTCGGCTCCGCTTCCTGCCTGGTAACGGGTGCTGGGGAGTTGAAAGCCCCGCAGTGGGTAGCAACGGGGCCGGCCTTTGTTAATGGTGATTTAAAAACGACAGGCTTTGGGTTCATAACCGGCTGGGGGGAAGGAAAAACCAGCCCTGTTGGGGAGAGCACCGGGAAAAAATGTCGGCGTGGGGCGGCTGGGTGCCAGCGGGGCCTGCCTGCAGGCACCTGGGCCAGGGCGGTAACACGGCCTCACCTTCCCGAGGGGTAACAAACACTAATGCTGCAACGGGAGTGCCAAAAGAAGCATGTGGGAAAGGCGGGTAAGGCTTGAGACAGAGAGGTAAATTGGAAAAAGAATCTGGTAAAGCATTAGTAAGGAAAAACTGAACTTAAGAAGTGGAAAAAGGGAACCTGGCAACGTTTGGGAGGTTGCTGATGAAAATACCCAAATTATCAGTGAAGGAAGCATTCTTTCTAAAACAATTTCTTGTTTGCAGAAGTACTCCCACAGAAAGTGTGTGGATTTCTAATACTCTGTTCTGTTTTCTAGTTTATTCTGAAGGCTGCTATTGAATTTGCATGGATTTGAAAGTGGAAGGAGTTGCTGCATCCCCTCGAAGGCAGACTGAGCTGTCATCGAGGGGGAAAAAACGTAGTCAAGTATGTTAATGGAAGGCTTGTGGTTGTTTTCCATCCCTACTTTGAATCTTTTACAAAACTTTAATCATAGTTAAAGTCGTGTGCTTCTAGTTCAAAGCTTTTTAAGACATGCTGTAGAGAAGGAAACTTTTAAAGAAATTACTTTTGTCAGAAAGCGATAGTTTAGTATGACAGCTCAGTATGTCAGTTTCTCAAATAAAGGAAAGGATTGCAAAAAGAAACACACGTCCTAAAATAACTAATCATCTGCATACATAGGTAGGATGCAGGGAACTCAAGAACAAACTAGGGTTTTCAATAGAGACACTTTGTGCTTTTTCAGATTCCTGCTGAAACTAGCAACAGGTGTGATTACGTTTTTGTTTTCCAAGAAAGCAATAAAGTAAAGCAACCCCCAAAACATGATTTCGCAAGGCATTATTTCAAACTGTCATGGTGTGAAATAAATCGCAGTGCTCAGCGCTCATTATGAAAGGGATTTTTTTTTTTTTTTCAGGTAATAGCCAACATTTTGAGATAAGATAGGTAGACAACACCCACAAGATTACTGTAGCAGAAACTCAGACTAACTTTTGAAAGCCTGGTTAGTGCAAATATGAACTTGAACTATGAGAGTCACTGGTTTTATTATAGCTAGGGTAAATATTAATATTTTTATATCAATTGATTTTTCCCACAGATACTGAATTCTTTATGCCCGCAAAATAAACTTCTTCTCTAATACTCCCTTAGCCTGCAAGCACCCATTTGGCTTCCATATATGTCAGATGATCTTGGTCATTTATCATAGGTTGTAAAAGAAATGTCCATTTTTTGCTAATCCCTCACCCATTCTTTCCTTTTGTTTTTCATGCCCATCAGTTTCCCAAATTCAGACTTCCTACTACATGTGACTCTTGGTGGTTTGGAAAAGTAAATCATAAATAAAAGTGAGGCTGAAACGATGTCCTTCACCTAGTAAATATGGACAGTCTTCAGGATGATTTTGTTTGCTTTCTTCCTGATTTGATGACTTCCAGGAAAGGAATTACATGAAGACTAAAAGATTAACATTAAAATCTAGAATATAGTGTGTTCTTTTCCTTAAGGAAGTTGAAATAGTTAAGAAAAAACGTGCACTTGTGATTTAATGCATTGAAAAAATACACGTGACTTGGTGCACTGTGTATGCATAGAAAGCAAGACTTTGGTTAGTTTAGTCCAAGAAATAAAAGTAAATTGCACTTGATCTCTTAAAAAGCTTTTTACAAATTTGACCACAAGGTGGTGGTGTTTATTATGTGCGACCTGCCTGGAGAGACGCTTTTCTCTGAATACCCTTTTCTGAAGGCACAAGAGGGTGGTGTTGCTCAGCTCTGAACCTGTTTTTTCAGGAATATGCTACTATTCAGGAATATGCTGCTATTTGTGGGGAAGAAAGCAGTTAGAGTACTGTGACAGCTCTCAAATCATGAAAGGTATTAGGCCACAGCTGGAAACAGGCTATCTGCGCAGTTCAGACTGTCATCTTGAGATCTCTGTGCTGTTAATAATAATAAAAAAAAAAAAGTTAAAAACCAAGATGCTAGCAGGACATGCACAAAGCACAGTTTCTTTCCTGACTGGAAGGCTAGCTGGGGGGATTGTTATAATATGCTAGCTCCGGTCACAGGTCATACAGTCTTCTCTAAGGATTTGCTGTTGGCTGTTTTCAGAAATGCAATAGCGAGGGAGATGAAGCTTTGACTTGAGTCTTCCTCTCCCCATGTTCATGCCTAGTTGAGTTTGAAGATCCATGTGCTACAGAGTCGTGCAAAATTAGCAGTGTGAGTATAGACGCTGCCTAGGCAGCATCATGCGCTGTTGCACTAAAGCTGAGAAGATAGAGCTATACCAAATACCTGTGCTACTTCGGAGTCTGAGCTACCACCGTGTGAGCCAGCTGACCATCTGTACTGTGGTTTTGGTTTATGGGCTGGCTGAGGGGTTGCTTAAGAAACATCCCAACCAGTTAGGACCACGTGACCTGGTGAACAGTGATACAATCAAAATCCTAGGAAAAAGGATAATTTTGAATGTATTGTTGATAGCTGGCATGGACAGTATCTGGATTCTTAACGACTAGAAATCTTTGTCTTGATGAATATCAAGTCTTTTTGTCTCATGATCTGTAAGAATCAACTTTCATTGCAAAGTTTTTGTTTTGCACTTTCCTGAGTGGCATCTCAGTCAAGGATAGATACTTTACGGCATTGTTTCTAAATACTCCAAGGGAAGCTGAAAGGGAGAGCTGTGTATTTTAATCCTGATCCTTGTCAGCATGTAATAATGCTGTGTCCTTTTAGGGGTGGAGACCAGATACACGGGCTTCTCGTGGTCCTCGCCCACCAGAGTAAGTCTGCTTCTAGTTTTCATCTGACTTGTTTAATTGCTTTATTAACACCCTGCATGTGCGTGTATTGGTATGTAAATCACTGTTACTTGAAATTTATCATCTTAGGTTTGTTCTCTATGAATTATATTTAAAGTTCTCAATTACGCATTTATGTTAGTGAAGTGCCTTAAAGACGGTGTATCTTTCTACATTATTTTGCAAGCATGTGTCACCATGACCTTGGATTGTTCGTATTTTCCTCAAAGAACTTCAATTTCTGTATATTGTCAGTCATTCTCTAATGAAAAATGACTGGGAATTAAGAGCTCTTTCATTTGAAGAAGCAATCTCGTTATAAAAGGGTTCTTTGGAAATACTGGCAGTAAAATGCAAAAATAAATGCAGTTGTGGTGCTCCAGAGGATACCTAAAGCGAGGACAGAAGGTACAGAGATGCATTAATAATTTGGAGATGTTTTCATTTCTTTAAGCAAAATGAAATACTGAAGTATAGTTTACTTCCACTGCATAGCTGGCTTCCATTATATTAATCTCGTCCAAATAATTTGAAAGGTTTACATCCCAAGGAGCTATTGCTTCACTGTTGGCTCTCTGGTGACTAATTAGAGAGGGATGTTGCTACAGACCTGCTGTGGAAGACAGGGATAAGGAGTCCTTGATTTATGATTTTGTTGCAGCAGCTCCTGGTGGGGATTGAAGAGGAGCCAGGATGGCCTTCCTGGACTGTCTGAGGCTGGGAGTGAAGAAGGGCCTTGCAGGGCCTTTCGCAGCTGCTGGTGTACTCCGCAGCTGGGAGAGAGGAAAAGCTCAGTGTCCAGTTCCTGAGCTGTTGAAGAGGCACTAATAGGCATTTGCAGAATAGGCTGTTTCCAGTTGTAATGAAACTGTTCAGAGTAGGGAAACGTTTGTGAAGGAGCTAATATTTATGTATAATATAATAACTATAATAATGTACATGATATAATAACTAATAGGCAGCTTGCTTTTACTGTAATTGAAAAATAAGAGAACATACAGCTCTTAAAATCATTTTAACTTCCTGCAGGGTGCCATGCCTAGATCTAAGGAGGCTGGGAGATTCTGATGAAGAGGTAATTATAAATCAGTTTTGTCTTAAATAGTTTTTAGAATTCATGTGTTGCAGGAGTTTATAAAAATACGACTGAATATAAAACAATTATGGTTGCTATCCTTTGTAATTTTAGGATGGGAACTCTTACATACCATACAGTAGGGGTTATCCTCATACTTGCCCTCTAGATTCATCTTCAGGTTGGAGAACATCATTACAAATGCCGCCTGCACAGCATCTTCCATCTCAACAGGTAGGTCTGTCACTACAAATCTTTTCAAAATTTGCCCTTTCAGTAGTATTTTAGAAAAGTGACCTTAGCATTATCATACAAGTTCTTTTTTTTTTTTTTTGTTATTAAATTCTCATCTCCTAATGCTACTGGTTCAAAATATTTTTGGCAAAATACTTTTTACTGAGAAGCCTCTAGAATATTTCAAAAATCCAATGTCTTTGCTCTTCTTCATTGGTAGATGAATTTGTTCTTTGCATTGTACTCAATTTGAAGAGATATTTTAATAACTAACTTTATTTATTATTTGTGAAAACAACTGAAACAATAGTTTTGAGATAGAAAATGTGGAACTTTTGTTTATCTAGGCAAAGTGTAACTTACAAAAATAATAAAGATCAATAGTGGTCATTAAGCATACAATTGAGGAAAACAACCTAAGTTTGCAAAGAATAAGTATTATTTCTGTGGCAGAATAGTTACTTTTGATGAAAAGGAAACTTTGGAGTTAAATGCAACAATTTCTTAAGAGTTTTGTTTAGTCTCTTGTCCTTAAAACACAACTGTGATTTTAACTTTGGAATTATGTTTAATTGGTCTAAACACTTTTATTGTTAAAATTTCCTGAACAAATACCAACATTTTTTTTCCTGGATGACTAAGAAACTTAATTACCACTAGTCTTAGATACTTTGTAAGGGAAACCAGTAGTCCAGATGTTAATATTCTGATTTATAGATTGATAGCACTGTTCAGGATTCAATATCCAGTATAATAGATTTAAGAATTAATTTAATTACTCGGTTATTACAATTGTTCCCTGAATGCAAGAAAAGTTTCCCTTTGAACTTTTATGTCTGAATTAAGTTTGGAAAAAATGAATTTGACAACTTTTTATTTGTCTATTCACACAGCTGAGATTTTGCTAATTACTATTTAATTGCTTTTTTAAACAGATTTCTAGAAGGCCTTGTCAGAAGAAAACAGAGGTAAAGTAGCTGAAAAAATATACACTGACAAAATTAGCAACCGAATAGCAGAGTACTGTGGTACATGGTCTGAAAGTGTTTGTTTTAACTTCTTTTGTTTAAGAGGAACTAGCTTATTTAAGAGACTTCTTAATCTGTCATTTCTGCATCAGTTAGTATTTTGAAAATGTTTCAAAAATTAACTAGAGGGAAAAGGTTGTAGTATTAAAAACTGTAGTCTTCTGTTAGTAGTTGCTAAATGTTTGAGAGATCAGATATTCCTGAATTAGTTTAAAAATTTTAGATGATACTGCCAACATAATTTTCTGTCATAGTCATAATCTTTTTAACATTTTACCGTACGTTTTTATTTGGTTAGGATGCAGTAAATATCCTAACTTATCAATGTTACTAATTGATGGAAGAATTGGAAAATACAATGCTTAGAAATCCATTATTTCAGAATAAACAAACAGACAAAAAAAAAACACCCATACATAAACCTAAGAAATACTGGATGAGTTTGTCTAGAACAGCAGTGTTGCCAGAGGGAAAACAATTATTAATACAATTACATATAATCTGTACTCCTTGAAGTAAATAATATATTGACTGGCATGGCAGGACTACGAATCAGCTGGAGCTATTAAGGTG
Source organism: Cygnus atratus (assembly GCF_013377495.2). NCBI lineage: Eukaryota > Metazoa > Chordata > Aves > Anseriformes > Anatidae > Cygnus > Cygnus atratus. The sequence goes on along the minus strand of NC_066362.1, from coordinate 40,376,208 downwards.
AATGTGACAGGATTATCCTTTTATATGTATCCCTATATGAGCAAATGTTTTCTCAACTTGAAACAAAATGTATTTAAATAAAAATTTATGTATTTATTTTTTAAAATAGAGAAAATGTAGAGCAATGAGGTAGAATAGCGGAGAATGAAGTTTATGGGTAGCTTAATTCCTACACGTTGTATCTTGCATCTACACATGGATGCTGTAAAGTCAAAGACTTTCTGAGTTGCTGCATACTCAGAGGTTGGGGGAAAGAGGTTTCCTTACCCCTGCTGAATGCAAACAACCAGATCCTTGCGGTTTCTCAGTATGAGCTCTAGCCTCTGGTCTGAATGTGTGCTGCTCAAGGCCGTGCCTCCCTGTCCTCCACACCTTGTACTCAGTAGAAGAGTCTCCTAAGAGTCTCCTTCCTGATCAGTCTTGGTATCTCCGATCAGTCTTGGTATCTCCTCCAGGGAAGGCACAGTGTCCTCTTTTGTTTTTTTTCTTTCCCTCCTTCAGGTTGTTTCACTTCTTCCAGTGTTACGGAAGGTAATTAGTAAAATTGTGAATAAAAACAGAGAAGTACAAAACATACCCGTCACAAGGACAAATAGAAGTAGTTTTCTGAAAAGGTGATTTGAACATAAATAATTAATTTGCTGTGGCTTCTCACCTGTTCATTCGTATTGTTTAAACTTCTCCATACTACCAGAAGCATAACAATTTTATTGTTTCTTAAAGTTCCAAGCTAATGAGAACATACCAACTCACATTCATTAGTTTAGGCTGTCTGTATGGATTGTACAACCTGAGAGTACTAGACTAGTAGTGCAGTAGTTCTCAGAATATCTACATACCCAATGTAGGTATTTATACACATCTTAAGATGCAACTGTAGATGTTTAACTGCAGATGGCTAATTTTCCTCTGAATGGCATTATAAGTGCAGTGTGTACATATTTGAGTTGCTATACTCTTCTCAGCTCTGGATGCCTATAATTTCACATCTTGTTATACTTTTTTTTTAAATATTAAGTTCATACATATAAATCTGTCTAGCTGCAGGAGTGTTAACAAAAGGTTGTTAAGGCTTTGGCTGTTTCAAGGCCTTTCTTTTGTTCTCTGCTTTCCTTTATCTCGTCTACTTCCTTTTTGCCTTCATTATGTTTTAAATACTGTAGTGCTGAATTTGCAGTAATGCATCTTCTATTCATTTACCCTCTTTTTGCCATCTCTCTTGTCTTTTTTTTTTTTTTTGCTTGACTTTTACTTTTGGGGAGAAGATTTTCAAGCAGTTCTGAAATATTTTAATATATTCCTCTGAGTGGCCTTTATTTCTGCATTGCTTGCTTCTGGGTCCTGACTGAGCGTTTCTTTAGCAAGATATATTCCGACTTCCTCGATAACAGACTATGTAAGTAAATCTTCCCAAAATAGGTCACTTTTGGAGGAGTAATTTGAACACTGTCTTATCACTCAGGAATTAACCAGTGAAGGGATGTAGATCCTCTTTTGAAAGAGAAAGCTGCCCTTTCAAGAACATAAATCTTTTTTTTTTTTTTTTTTTGAACAACGATTTTGTAGAACAGGACTGTTCACTGCTGGTTCAAGATGAGATGTGCCAAGCAGAGTTGCTAGATAAGGCCATCTTATTTTTGTTAGCATTGAAGGGATATCACTTAAACATTGAAGGTGTTATTCAGGGAGGAGAGAAAGAAGAATGGAGTCCTGGGCTTCTCACATTGCTGTTGTTCCTACTGATCAGCCTCCACTGCATGGAGCACTAAAAGGAACATAAAGTTAGGAAGCTACTTAGTTGGCTTCACAGCCTTTCTGACTGGTGTTGTTGTAGGGAAGGGCATGTAGGGACTAATACTCATCTGCCATCCAAGTTTATTAGAAACTGTGATTGGAAAAAAACACTCATTAGCCCATTTTCAGCCATCCAAAATCAAATGTCAGAATTCCTGTTTTAGTCATCTGTAACATTGTCTTGTAGGACAGCACCACAGAGTCTTGACTTTGTGTAAAGTTACTTGGCTGTTTACTACTTAGATTACAAAAAAAAAAAAAGTCAGAATGTGAAGAACTCCATGAAAATGAAGCCTGAATGTGCAGTCATATTTGTATTTTTTTCCTTAATGTGAAGCATAGTGTCAAGTAGTTTCATAAGTTTTAGTATATGGGAATTACAAAAATGGTGTTCTCTTTCAATGTATCAACCAGAGGCATTTATATCGATTGTTCTTTGCTCTAGCATTCTGTTTTAGAGCAGAAGATAATACCGGAAGATCTGCCATCCCCAACAGACAAATATAAATTGAAGTATCGTCAGTATGAAGCAGATGTGAAGGAAGAATATAAGCAGTATTCTGAGAGAATTGCAGAAAAGAAAAAAAGGCCACCAACAGTGTCCAGAAACTTCAATAAAGGTAGCTGGCAAAGTAAAAATTGCATTTTTAAGTAGTAAATTTGAGGGGGTAATTCATTACAGTGTATAGAGTGATTTGAATGTGCATGTAAAGAGTGATTTGAATGTGCGTGTAAATGATTTCTTCCATGTATTTATTGTAAAGACATTTCCCTGTATGGTTTCAACATTTAACGTTGAGTAGGATATAAAATAAAGTTTGCTTCAGTTCCTCTAGAACGAGAAACTGGTGCTCTGAGAATCAAAAGTGCGCTTTTGTTTTCTGATGAGAGATGTATCATTTGCCCTTATAGTGTACATCTATCCTAAGTGTCAAGATTAGCATAATTGACAGGAATAAGTTTTCTGCTGAAGAGGATGAGAGTAAAAAGAACTTGGTAAAATGTTATTTATGTTATTTCCAAATACTGAGATGTGTTCCATCTTTTTATTTCTTTTTTAATATTATATTAAATTATGATTCTACCTAGGATTTAGAAAAGAAGGGGTGAAATATGCGGTCTGTACCTTTGAGAGCTACTAACACTGAAAATCGAAAGAATTTTTAAAATAATGGAAGATGATATCTGTACTTTTTGCTTTGGCCTTTCTTAAGATCCAGTACAGCTAGTCTGCAAAGTTGGACTGCAAGCTATATTGATTCTTCCAGTTTCTTTGTTTGTTTGTTTTTAAATTAAGACTAAGGTGCAAACAAGGGAAGATCAGTGGAGGAAAAATGTGAAAACAAAGATGGGAATAACTGACCTGTTCTGGAAGAGACAGTAGAAAAAAGTGTCTGCATGGAGCAAAATATGTTATTTCAGGTATAAAGAGGTCCACGAGAAAAGGCTCCTAGCTAGGAACAGGAAACAAAAATGAGCGACATCTGTGAGGACTGGTCAAATGCTACGTTGTGTCGAGGGTGGATGACCACTTAAGAATCTTAATGAAAGGCTAAATATGCAGGTGCTGAGCTTCCTTAAGCTGAGATTCCAAGATGTAAATCCTTTATATGTTGTACTGCAAGCCCATCAAAAGGGTATTTACAGGAGTAGCCAAGTTAGTCTGAAACTGAAGAAATAGCTGGCAAACTGTATTGGATTTACATGGCACGGGCTTGGTAGCAGGGAGCTACAGGAGTGGCCTCTGCGAGCAGAGCCCAGCAGCTGCCCCATGTCAGATCAGAGCCAGCTCCAGCCAGCTGCAAAAGGGACCTGCTGCTGGCCAGAGCCAAGCCAGTGAGCAATGCTGGTTGGGCCTCTGGGAGAGCAGAGTTAAGGAAGGGAAAAAAACTGCTGCACTACAGCAGCTGGGAGAGAGGAGTGAGAAGCAGCCCTGCAGGCCCCAAGGTCAGTGCAGCAGGAGGGCAGGAGGTGCTTCAGGCAGGCAGCAGCAGTTCCCCTGCGGCCTGTGGAGAGGCCCCTGGTGGAGCAGGCTGTCCCCCTGCAGCCCAGGGGTCCCACACGGAGCAGATCTCCACGCTGCAGCCCGTGGAGGAGCCCCCGGTGGAGCAGGTGGATGTGGCCTGGAGGAGGCTGCGGCCCATGGAAAGCCCCCGCAGGAGCAGGCCCCGGGCCGGAGCTGCAGCCTGTGGAGAGGAGCCCACGCAGGAGCAGGGGGTCTGGGGGGAGCTGCTGCCCGTGGGGGACCCGTGCTGGAGCAGTTTGCTCCTGGGGGATGGATGGACCCCGTGGTACGGAGCCATGTGGGAGCAGTTCTTGAAGAGCTGCTGCCTGTGGGCAGCCCCTGCAGGCTCAGTTCGGGAAGGATGGCATCCCGTGGGAGAGACCCCACGTGGAGCAGGAGCAGAGAGTGACCGAGAAAGAGCGGCGGAGACGAAGAGTTAGGGACTGACCACAGCCCCCATTCCCCTTTCCCCTGCAGCACTAGGGGGGAGGAGGTGGAAGAGGGTGGATGGGGGGAAAGTGTTTTTAGTTTGCTTTTGGTTTCTCACTGCTCTAGTCTGTTATTGATAGGCAATAAATTACATTAATCTCCCTACTCTGAGTCTGTTTTGTCCATGACGATAATTGTTGAGTGATCCTCCTGTCCTCTTCTCAACCCTTGAGCCCTATCCATCGTATTTTCTCTCCCTTTTCATTTGGGGAGGGTGAGTGAGAGAGCGGTTGTGCTAGCAGGGTAAAACCACCACACAAGCATAAACTGAGAGAGAAGAAGCAGAACTGTCTCATTCCTAGTGCTTTTGGGTTCCAGAAAGATGCATGCTAAGTGCTAGAAGCTGTGCGTGTCAGTTTTTATGACAGATTTTAATATATCTAACAACGACTACTCTGCTAGACATTATTGCTATCTGATTAAATAATAAATTTCAATAGATTTCAAGATATTTATCATCTGATTTGTGGAACTTGCAATAACTTCTCTGAAAAGAAGCTGCTCCTAAAGCAGAATAGGTAATGAAGCTTACATTACTGATTTGTGTCCTGTGTTTCCTCCTTCCGAACTTCTGTAAATGCAGTCTCCTTTGTTCATACAGTCTCCTTGCTTCATATCCTCCATGTGGGAAATATTTCTGTAATATATTCAGACTGATTTACAAGTCTCTTAGACCCAGTTCAGCAATATACTTCAGCTGTTCCTTATCCAGCCTTTATTTAACTTCTTTGCTGGTCAAGAAATGGCACTTCTGTGATGGTGAACTTTGCATGCGATTGCAAATCTGCTACTTTCTCTTGTCCGTTCTTGAATTCAACAGAGAAAGAATGAGCTCTTTCCTTCAGAGAGGTACTAACAGTCTACCTTCTATGACTTGCTGATGGTTTTTAAGAAAGCATTGATACTTTGGACCATGGTACTTCTGATGTTTTTATTTTTTTATTTATTTTTTTAATATGGTTGAAAGTTGTAAGGGTTCAAAAGCTTTAAGGCAAGACTTGAGAGCAAGATTTATGAGTTCAATTTTCATAGAAATCTGGGCTTAAAATTTCTTTGCTTTTTCTAATTAGCATGAAGAAGGAGAAAGACTTTCTCAAATGACACTTTTTAATAAATTGTTGAGGAAAATGTTTTGTTTTTAATAATTAAATTTGATTTCTGAAAATAATGTGTTTTTCTATAGGGTACACAGCTTGAAGTTGGGCACAAGGATGATCTTACAGCTCTTGATGAGAAAGCTCTCCTGCAACAGTGCTACACAAGCAAGCCCTACAATATGCAGCACAGTGTGAGGAAATCAGAAGCTGTAAGTGTTTTGGCTGGTATTAGGCTGTTAACTGTCTAGACTTGCAGAATGACTTCCCAGATGTTCAATGGAAGTTAGGCTTTTGATGATTTGGTCCTAGTCTGTAACTGCAACCATGGGGGTTTGAACATCTGTTTTAATGGGAGTTGAACTGAGCAATCCAGTGAGCAATTTTTTAATCTTATCTGCAATGCTTGTATTATATGCAGTAATATGTATAAATAAGAATGCAAATTAAATATAAATAAATACAGCTAAGAAGATCAACTGAGTGACTCGTGTGAACCTGACCATACTATTACGTTTCTTCTGGTCTGTAGCTTGTACCTGAGACTGTATTCCACGATTCATGGATTTCATGATTCCATCAGCTTTTACTCTGACTAGTTTCTAGAGTAAATAAGCTGTTTTCCCTCATTATCTCTTGAAATGGAGTATGTGATGAGACCCCACTTTGCAAGCAGTATGGGCTCTGCTGCTAGTATTAGATCAGGTCAGCTATGGCTTTGGCTGAGTCTTCAAGATCCCAGGATGGAGTTCTACAGCATCTCTAAGCAACATATTCCTCTGCTGTGCTACTCTCCTTGTGAAGATGTTCTTCCTATTATCCTTACTGAGCCTCCCAAGGCTCCATTTGTGACATTGACCTCCTTTTATAATGTTGGCCACTGTTGCAAAAGTAAAAACAAGAAAAAAACCCCTTTGTAACTGTCTTTTGGTTTTAGGAAGGTTTTAGAACTCTTCATAGCTGCTTCCTCTGCAAACTAAACAAAGCCAAACTCCCTTAGCCTCTCCTTTCAGTTGCTTCATCTCCAACGCTCTGTTGGTTCCCCTCTAGTTTCATCTCATCCCTATTGATTCTGGGGGAGAGAGAGGCCCCCAAAGTGGAAACAGGCATGGCTTCACTATAATGAGTAGAGAGGAAATAATAACTTTTCTTATATTGATATACCCAGTAAGTTTCTTTAATTTCTTACATAGATACAGATTTTTACTCTCCTTAGGACTGTGCAAAAGGGGTATTGTACATTTAAGGCTAAATCTTGATTTTGGGATTATTTACAATGATGAAGAACCTTGAGACTTGGTACTGTGTGCTTCACTATTTGCATATGCAGAGTGATGGCTTTCATAAGTGAATTTTATAGGTATTGTTGAGCAGAGTTAGCATTCTAACGTTCTGGTGGAATACTAAGCCATAACAAATTTTATGAGACTATAAAAGTAAATAATTTTTCATTTATTTTGTTTGCTCATCATTATGCACTGAAGTTCACCTTGCAAACATCTATTTGATTTCTAGTCTCGTTAAAGTGTGACTCGTCTCATGTGAAGTCTAATTATTTGCTTAATAATAGTGAATGTTGCACTATTGAGGTTACTAATCATTTTCACGATCAGAAAATCTTTTCAAAAAGTAATCTTATGAAGAACTTCCTGTTTGTTATTTTTAGAATTATTTTAAAAATCTGTATTGTAGGGTGAGGCTAGTGGGGAAAACTGTTTTGAACTATCATTAGAGTAACTACTTAATGCTAAATCAAATAACCTGAAAAGACTGAGAAAAGGAGCAGTGCCAGACCACAAATGACAGGTACACTGCAGCTGGCATGTTTTAAAAGGAAGCCAGCAGGTGTCTCAGCAGCGTGTCACAGGGACCTTTGGAAATCCTTCTGTTACTGATTAGCACTCGTGGTTGCACAGACTCTCTGTCTTTCTAGGAGCCTCTTTAGGGTTCTCTCAGGTTCAAGATTCTGACAGAAGTAGGAATAATGGAAAAATCAGAAGTAGCTACTGCTTATATAATAATGCAATTAGATATATGTTGTCTCAGTTATATGCATTTGATTTAAAGTGCTTTAAAAATTTGCTTAAGATGACAATATTTTTAACATTTCCTTTTACTGTAATCACAGCTAAAACCTCTAATATTAAAATAGATTTTCTTTTAAATTTTCTCTAGCTTGGGTTGAGAATTACCTTATCCAAGATGGATTACAGTAAATGTATGATTGCCAAAGAACACTATATATGATAAAAATATTTTTTTTGGAAGAAGGTTTGTTTTCTGTAAATAATTCTTTTGTGGACAAAAGAGTTGCATCTTATTAACAATTGAGAGCTGCTGTAAGCTCAATGTCTACCTCAGCAGTTTTGTAAATTCATAGTAGAGTTTTTGTCTAAGAGGTGAATGGAAGATTTTCTTCTGAGAGTACTTTTAGTGACCTTCTAGTATTCAACTGAAATACAAAGTGTAAAGTTGAATTTTCAAAATCAGTTTTTATCATGTAGCTGTTTTGGATCTATAAGATCGATTTCTGGAATACATTGAGTTTTAACAAACACTGCTGTGTACTGTCACTGTGTACATAATGCGCCTTTACATAATGCTTCTTAACATCAAAGATTCAGTAATTTGGAATAAAGTACCAGTAGATCTGATAGATGCAAAATGAAATATGAAAGCAAAATAAAAAGTCCCCAATCTGCTATAATTTAGAAGTGTTTTAAGGCTTAAAATCACTTCAGTATAAACACTAGTTGGTCTGGTGTTAAATTTTTCATTCTTCTGTTTTGTTTTGTTTTTGGCTAGTGCTAATCAGTATTTACCTGAAGATTTGTGAACAATATCTATAGCACCTCTGGGGATTTTTGGTTTATCCATTAGTTACCTTCCGTTTGGAAACCAACTTTTAATTCTTCTTCAGCCATGGGAAGACTTGATGTATCTAGAATTTGGTTGGTGCATGATAATCTATGTGGGGGAAAAAAGTAATCAATCATAAAAATATCGTAATTCTTCAGATTCAGAATAGCTAACAAGTCATCAAAGAGGTCTAAACCCCTCAGAAACAATAATCTCTATTTTCTCGTAAATAAAAATAAATCTGGGGGGAGAAAAAGCAAATGTAAGTGCAGTGAAAAAGTTTGGAGATTTGGAAGATGAAGTGAGATGGTGGGGCATAACTGTTGCTATTAGCCTCTGTTCTGACCTTGGACATCCTCTTGTGCCTTGGGTTTTCTTTCTATGAAACCAATGATGATCAACAACCAAGCACTTTACAGTGAACGGCACAAGGTTGTGGTTGGCTGTTACTCTAAAGTAAAAATGCCAGTAAGATCCTGTTAAATCTCCTGCCCCCTCACGATGATCTCTCTTTTATAAGGAAAGGTTTTTCAGGTTGGTCTGTTTCAGTAGAACATTATTCTGGAATGCTGAAAATAGAAATTGGGAGCAGAGACTAACGTTTTTTTTGACTAACTATTGCTGGAGTCGCATTCTTTCAATGGGGATCTGTGTCAGCCATGGTACTTGGAATAGTGTGAGTTTCCTCAGGCTCTAATGTACTTAGAAAATTTATTGGAAACAAAAGATAAGGAAAGCTGTCTGTCAGCAGAAATACTATAAATCTCATATTTATTGACATCTAATATGCATAGACAAGTTGAGTGTGTAGCAGAGAGTATTATTTGTCATGCAAATAGAACTCTAACTGAAAAGATGAAGAAAACCCTTGAAAATTCCAAATTAATTATGACATTTGTAAGATGGTGATCTCTGTACGCTGTCCTAAGAGCTCTTTTAGTATTTGATGTGCTTGTGTAATTTCATTTTCTCTCAGTCAGTTTTTCTTTACAGGAGGATGTTGCTGCAGAGCGGAGAAAACAAGCTGTGGTAGAACAAGTGATGGTGGATCAGTTATCCAGGTAAGTGAATTTACAGTGTAAAACTACAGTGTTCCCTACAGAAGAATTTAGGTCAGTGAGTGTTTGACTTCTCTTGCTAGGAAGATGTTTTGATGACCTCATTGCAACTCTTATGTAGTCTTACATAGTGCTATTTCTAAAATCCCTTTAAATGAAAAACTTTTTAAATTTAAAATCACTTTCAAGTGCTATGTTTAAATTCATTTTTCTTTGAGAAGAAGTGTTGATTTTTGTATCTGAATCTAATTTATGGGTTTTACAGTAACAGTACTTTTCAGAAATAACCTTTTACATCTGCAAAATATATGGATAACTGTTGTTACAAATTACAAATCTTTAGTATTTATTTTCTGTTCTAAGACTGTCACTTTTACTAATATTCCATTATTAATATTGACACAACATCTCTCTGAAGTAAAGGAGTATATCAGTGTTAATCAGGAAGGAAAAAAAAGGAGCACATTAATCAAATTGATCTAGGTTGTACAGGAAAGCTCTCAACTTCATTGCTATCCCTTTAGCTCCAAGAAAGCATTGGTTCTATGTAGAAAGATCCCATCATAGGTTAAGGAGGAAAAAAAAAGTAACAAATAGGTAAAGTTGAGTATATTAAAATTATTTTTCTTATTATTGTTCCCATAAACTTGTTCTGAACAAAGCCAAGTGCAAAGGCCTGCATCTGGGTCAGGGCAATCCCAAGCACAAATACAGGCTGGGCAGAGAATGAACTGAGAGCAGCCCTGAGGAGAAGGACCTGGGGGTGTTGGTTGATGAGAAGCTCGGCATGAGGCAGCAATGTGTGCTTGCAGCCCAGAAAGCCAGCAGTATCTTTAAGTGCAGAAATCACCAATTAAAACAAAGTAAACAACTAAGAAATGCTTGTCCCATATCAAATCTTTACAATGGTGTAGTTAGAGGAGATGATTACAGTGTGTGTTAAAAAGATGCTAGTTGTGCTGAAGTGTTTCAGTGCTGCTGGTGTTGGATTAGTTTTATGCGTCTTGTGTCATTGACGTTCATTCTGTTCTTAACCTTCTTCAGCTGCTTCTCCTTATTTTTGCACGTATCTATGCATCTCCTGCTCTGAACCATTCTGTTGACAAAGTCAAAACGATATCCAGTAGTGCTGCAGCTACATCAGGATGAACTTCTAATTGAAAAAATCTCTCTGTTTATTTTCCAAATATAACTGTGCCAGTACTGCCAAACAAATTGGTATCAGAGAGCAGGATGTTAATTGGGGAAGATTAGTTCAAAACTGTCACATGGAAGATCTATTAAAGGAAACACAAAAGGTTTTTTTGATTGTTTAATAGAGCCAGTCTTGTGGTTAAATTATTATAACTGATGTGTACAAAGTTGGATCTGCATAGATCAGAGAGAAAGTTTATAAATTCACATCAGCTATGCAAAATAGTTTTTTCCTTCTGATTATTAATCATTTCAATAACATGTATTTTTAAGGGGTCTTCTCTTTTGTTTATTTGTTAAACTGATACTAAGAGTATCAGTTTAATATCTTAATATCAGCTGATTATCTTAATAATCTTGATATTTTAATATCACTTCCATAACTCTAAGAAAATATACTTAAAATAATTTGCCTACATGCAAAGTTATTACATAGTAGTGCACTACCAGACTATTCTTTCATGTATTTGATTTAGAGTAATAGATTTCAGAATTTGTAAAAACAAAAAACAAACAAAACCTAAAAGAACAACCACCAACCAAATAAACAAGAAACCCTCCCTCAAATTTATGCAGGTGTAATGGCTAACTTCAACGTGTTATTGTTGAATTATTCACATGGCATTTTTATTTATTTTGTTTGTTTTTCTTCCTTGAGTAAGAATATGTAAGAACTAAAATTTAAACTTAGTGTCAGTCAGAGGGCTTCTCCCTGCTCTTTTTGGTCAGAGCTGTTATAAGTGACCCAGAACAATCCACACGTGCTGATGTTTCCAAGGAAGCTCATGGACTTCTGGGACTTGGGAACACACCCGTGCGTTTTAGAAAAAGAACACTGCATGAAACAAAGTAAGTTTTCTCTAGTGGTCATTCTTTAGAAATATTTTTTTGTTATTTTGGGCTCTGTGCTCCCTCTTTGCCTTTCCAGGTGTTTTATTCCTCACTTGGAACAAAAAACTTCAACTGAGGTCTTATTGTTTGCCTCCCCCATTTGTATAATTGCCTAGTGGGACCTATTTGGGGATTCTCTGTGTATAATGATTCACAGTATTAATAAAACATGGAAGAACCATCTTAAGCTCATACTGATACTGTTCATCACAGGGTTTTGTCAGACTTTGAGTTGGTTGAATCCTTGCAATGCTGTTGTATCCTTTTAGAGATTCCCATCCCGAGGTGCTTAAAATTGCATAAATATGCATCCATAAATGCTAATGTAGATCTTAACAATATAATCATACTTTTCCTTCATGTTTTGATTTCTGCTGAAAAATTGGCATTTAAATGTAATTTCTGAACTGTGAGCATTAAAACAGTAACTCCAACAGCTTAAGAAAAAATGAGAAAATATTTTGATTTTCATCAATGCATGCTGAAAACAACATGAATCTGCAGTTCCTGTTTTTATTATGTTAATCTTTCTCAACATGCAGGCAAATATCTCTGCTTTGTACATTTTAACATCATCTTCTGAAGTCTTTTTCAACAAATGTCTTCTTTTTATTTAAAAGAAAAAAGGCAACAAAACCTGTGTCAAGAACAATCTCTCAGTCACAATCTCTTACACTCATCACATGAACAAATCTCTGTTTTGGGAACTAGTTATAGTCAATATAAAGTATCTAAGTGGGGAAAGAAGCCCCCACATGGGTATTTTGCAAGAAAATTGATTCAGTGATGGAAGCATAATGATTGGTAGAGATTTAATTCTTGACATAAGTGCATATAAACAAAATATCCCATTCATGTCTATGCTTTCTGTAGATGTAATCTCATATGATGTAATTACAGAGTGCTTTCCACATTGCAACTCTGAGTTGCTTTCTAATTCAACCACAAGAATCATCTCCTCAGCCAGTTGCCAAGGATACCGTATTTTACATGTTTTGAAATGGTTATTTTCATATACACCATTGCTCTGTGAGCATATAGATATCATTAATTTGCTGCATTATTTTCTCAGAATAAGGACCAAATCAGGATTGACTGAAAGCGTTCTCTCTAACAAGCTACGCTTTGATAGTAGGATTATATCAAGGTAATCACACATTTTGTAAAGCTTTTCAATTCTGTGAATTTATGAATGATGATTGTTATCTTGTTGAAATATTTAATTGCACTGAACTTTTCCTTCTCTGTTACATATATAGAAAAAAGTATATATTACCTAGGTAGGTAGACCTGCGCATATAATACACCTGACATGGCTGATACAGTGTCTTTACTGTCCTATTGTACAGCATTAAGATACATAAATAATGTTACGTTACCATCATGTCAGTCATAGCTCTGTGCAGGACAGTTGGCACAGGGATGTAGAAGAGTGCTCTTAACCATAGCATGTCACTTAATTTTAACTTCTTTTAGCCTTCTCTTGGTATGTGGCAACCATTGTGGATGGAAAGAATGGCTTTATGTCTTTTTTGTAGCTCCTTACATACTAAGCTTACAGGCTGAGGGCATCTTTGTTCTGAATTGAGTAGTGGTGACATATTCTTCAACTCTGAAGCAGTGAGCTGTATAGACATAGTCAAGGATTCAGCCCCATAGCTTCATCTACCATAATGAATGCAGTAGTCCAGGTTTACGTCATCGTTTAGCGAATGAAAATTGTATTGGCATTCTAAAACATGAAGCTTTGAAAGACGTTCTTAATGTTATGGAGAACAGAATATTGCATTAAGATGTGTTTCCAAATCCAGAAGATGGATTCCACAGTGGTTTAGTGCAAATAGATGGCTCTTTCAAAGAAAAAGATTGTGCAATATGCAAGATTGGATATAAAATGTGTATTTCAAAATATAAGTGTTATTTGTGTTTGGGTTAAATCAGGTTTGTATAGATGCAAAAATATAAAGGTGCTTTTCAATTTTCCTTTTAGAAATGGTCGCGATGCTTGTAGAGAGTTGATTGGATTCTTTTTTGCATATGACCTATCCCTTACTGTGTATGAATTCCGACAGTTTGGAAAAAATAGGTAGGTTAAGTTACTTTAAAAAAAAAATTATAAAACATCTTTCACTGTACCTATCAAACATAAATAAGTGTAATTGTTTTAAGATTAGTTTTGAATTATTTCACAGAACAAATGCCTTGCCTTTCATTCAGAGGGGAATTTATCAACATCAGCGAGGACAAAAGAAGGGAAAAGCTTATGATCTTAGTGACTTCTATATTGTAAGTATTCTATTGAATGCAAGGCAGTTTTATTGGTGATTTGAAAATAATATTTAGATATTCGAACTGAAAATTGTTATCTAGCATTCAGGGGAAGACATTTGGTCTTCCCTTCAGTAATGTTGTCAAATTAAGGTTTTTTTCAGGAGTCTGGATTACTTTGCTGTCCCATGATTTAGGGATTCCACTTTTGGCTTCAGTTTGTAGATTTTCCACTAGAGGGCACAAGACTGCAGACAATGTAGAGCTTTTTGTAGATAAAATGAACTATTTGGGAAGGAGAGTCTTGAAGTAGAAGACTTAAGTACTTGTTAACAAATTAATGATCTTTGTGAGGTTTGCAGACGTTTTGATGAAGGCATTGACTGAATATTTTTTAAGCATGAGGGAATTAACTTAAAGTTTGAAAATATTTACCACCAGCTTTATAGAGAGAGCTTTTGTTACAGTTTTTTTTTGTTTGTTTCTTTTATTTAAAAAGGTGATTGTTTGAAACATCATTTGAATAAATAGCATGTATAGTCAAGTTTCTACTTAACCGAGCATTTGAAACTATGGTAGACGTGATACACCAGATAATCTGATCATTGACTATGGATCATATTGTGTTTTCTGTGCTGCTGTACATCTGTACTTGGAGAAGCGTTCATTGTTTTTAAATACAAGCATTTTCATAAATATTCGTAAATTTTGAAATACAGGATGGTTTTGCTGCATCCTCCTGTAAATCTTAAGTTTAGAGCAAACAATGCATTTGAATGAAGTATTGTAAATAAAGGCAACAACATCAGCTTTTAGTATTTTGTCTAATCACTTGAGTAATCCTAGCAGTTTACATGTAGCTACCATATAGGAGTTTCCAAGATGAAATAGATGACTTTGTTTATGGTATGGAGATTGAAGCTAACTCGTCTGTATGAAGTTCAACAAGGCCAAGTGCCGGGTCCTGCACCTGGGGCGCAACAACCCCAAGCAGAGCTACAGGCTGGGAGATGAGTGGTTGGAAAGCTGCCTGGCAGAGAAGGACCTGGGAGTATTGGTTGATAGTCGGCTGAATATGAGCCAGCAGTGTGCTCAGGTGGCCAAGAAGGCCAACAGCATCCTGGCCTGTATAAGAAGCAGCGTGGCCAGCAGGTCTAGGGAAGTGATTGTGCCCCTGTACTCGGCTCTGGTGAGGCTGCACCTCGAGTACTGTGTTCAGTTTTGGGCCCCTCGCTACAGGAAGGACATGGAGGTGCTCGAGCGAGTCCAGAGAAGGGTGACCAAGCTGGTGAGGGGTCTGGAGAACAAGTCTTACGAGGAGCGGCTGAGGGAGCTGGGCTTGTTCAGCCTGGAGAAGAGGAGGCTCAGGGGCGACCTTATCGCTCTCTACAGTTACCTTAAAGGAGGCTGTAGAGAGGTGGGGGTTGGTCTGTTCTCCCACGTGCCTGGTGACAGGACGAGGGGGAATGGGCGAAAGTTGCGACAGGGGAGTTTTAGGTTGGATGTTAGGAAGTACTTCTTTACCGAAAGGGTTATTAAGCATTGGAACGGGCTGCCCAGGGAGGTGGTGGAGTCACCATCCCTGGAGGTCTTTAAAAGACGTTTAGATGTAGAGCTTAGCGATATGGTTTAGTGGAGTACTTAGTGTTAGGTCGGAGGTTGGACTAGGTGATCTTGAGGTCTCTTCCAACCTAGAAATCTGTGTCTGTGTGTCTGTGTCTTTTTTTAGATTTTTTTTTTGGTTGTCATTTGTATCTTTGCAACCTGCAAATGGAATTATGGGAATGTGTTTTAAACAAAGGTGTGTCTTAAAGACATCCAGAAAATGTGCTGTCCCTGAGTTCATTATCTCTTTGGAATGATGTCATGTTTTTGAATCTCCATATCTTCAAGCTCAGTTTCTCGGATGACATTAAGATACACAAATCTCTCACAAAGTCCAAGTGGTTGACACACTTGCACAGCAGCAGTATCTTCCTACTTTATGGGTGTTGGAATCTTTATAATCCAAGCCTGCATGGATATTATAGTTAGAGCTACTGCTTTTTTGATTCTTGTCAATGTTCTTTGTTTCTAGTTTACTTCTGTTCTTTTCCTCCCTCTCCTTCTCACAAACCGGATACCTCACGTATTTTCTGAAGTTAAAGAAGCTATGTCCCTTGTCCCCAGCTTGGAGGGAAGAGGAATTTTAATACTCAGAAGGGACAGTATTGAATAGAACTTTTTACTAGTATTAGTGTGTTTTTATTCAATATTTATTACTGAAATACAGTAATTTTAAAGAATAACTACATATTTAAGCATTGCAAGGATTATTTGAACTTTGGGATGTCTACCTTTTGGTTGTTTGTTTATCTTAAGTATGATCGTAGGTTATTGAGTGTAACTGTGGAGGGTTTCTTCTAGTCTGAAAACTTGGCTCTCAGAGAATCATTGTGGCACCTTCTGTGACCATCTGTTATGTGGTCCAGTGAGTTTTGGATTCCATAAGAATGAAAGGATAAGAAAAATACAAAAGTAGAGCCTGGCTGAGGGAACAACAATCTATAGTATCACATTACTCAATTGTGAATTAGGGTAGAGCAGATGCTCTTACTAGACAAGCCTCCATGTAGAAGATAAAGTTTCATTTTGAAGTCTGTTTTTGTTTAATATTAGAAAAGCTCTGTTAAGAAGGTTAACTGACCTTAGTTACACTTTTCCGATCATTTCATAGCAAGACTTTGACGATCATACTTCTGAAAGTCTTGCAAAACATATTCTATGAACTATGTGACCTGTTTGTAAACCATTCTATGTTTTGCCAACAGGGAGCTAACCTAACTTTCCGAAGTGTTGATCATAATCTTCCAGAAAGTGTCAAGCAGAACCCAGTCCTCACCCTTCGTGTGATAAGTATTGATGAAACAGCTATGGATTTTCTCAAGTAAGTGCAGCTAACTTTTTCAAATTAGTCTTCCTTAAGCAAAAAATACTTTTTTATAAGAGCTTCTAATGTGTTATTTATCCTGTTAAAAAAAATCTGTATTTAGGCTGTTGTTAGGAGAAATTAGTAATAGATGTGAGTGGATGTTGTATAATTCAATAACTTCCTAGAATGATAAGGAGTAATTTGAAAAAAGGAATTAATTAAATATGAAGCTATCTTACTTGCTTTGTTTGAAGTCTTTTTAACACAAATCATATTCTGAAACTTTTCTGATGTGATGAACTAATGTACTATGGTCAGGGCAAAAATCATTTTTTTGTGATCAACATTACCATTGAATCTTTCATGAAGCTTATATTAAATGCTTATATCAGTTATGCCAATACAAGTGTTTGAACACAGGCAGGGGAGGGATTGATGGCTTCTTTTTTTTTTTTTTTTTTTTTCCCATCTTCTTTACTTCCTTTTTGTATGCCTTCCTTCTTCAGTCTTTGAGATACTGCTACACATCGAAGACTGCAGGCATTGGGGCATCTAATATCTCAACACATTTGTTTTCTCATCCACTTGCTGTATTCCCTCCAGTCAGGTATTGATACACATTGGTAAGATCACCCTGAGCATTCTCTTCTCCAGGCTAAACGTTCCCAGTTCTCACAGCCTCTCCTTGTACATCAGATACTACAATCTCTTCTTGACTGGGAACAACAGAGCCTCAAATATATTTACTATCTGAAAACTACTTTCATCAGAACAACTTAATTAACCATTATTTTTCTTTCTGCAAGTGTTGAGATACATGAAGCTTGTTCTCAGTTACAGTAATATTCACTTTAAGGTCCCTTTACACTGAAAGCTCTGCAAAGAGGCCCTAGTGAGCTAACAGTCCATAAAATTGTAAATTCAAATTTAATTGGTTGTAGAAACATAGAGCTGTATGATGCTTACTTCTAATTGTTCCCTGTCTGCAGGGTCTTCATGAAATAATATAGTTTAATATTGGTTGGCTTGTGTAGGACATTTTACATCTCAGAAGCATATTGTTTTTGATAAATATCTTTTTTTTTTTTTTTTCATTTGTTGATAATTTTCTACCTGTGGAATTTGGAGGTGATCCAGTGTTATTTCTGAAAGCTTGAAAATGAAGACCTGTTCATTGGGTTTTAAATTCATATTTTCTGCTGCTTCTTTTCTGCTATTTCTTTTTTATACTCTCTCAAGCTGAGGTGTGGGTTTTTTTTCAGGTAGTAAATTGAAGTCTTTCTCATTCTTCTGAACGCTGTGTCTGGGTGGGGGTGTTATTGAACCGTAACTCGGTCTTCTCTGGTGGAAAACTCATGATTTGAGTCCTTTTATCCCCATTAATGTACTCGCAGAGAATCCCACTCAGGAGTGTAGAGTCAAAAAGGTCTGTTGCAGATTTTCAGGAGGAGCTATGCCCTTCTGTCACAAGCTATCTTTTGTGCTTTATGCTTGTTCTAGTGAGAATATGTTGTCCTCTGTAGGTGGTTGACTTTACAGTTTAGGTAGTTTGATATGGACAGGCTCATAGGGACTTCATAATGGGAAGTACCCAAACTGGAGATGAAAATTCTTAATAGCAGAGAGGTAAGTCTTCGGCCTCCGAAATAAGGAGTAGTCCTTCATGACAAGGCACTGGTGAACACGCAGTTTCAAGTTGGCAGTAGTTTTTACATCTGTCTTCCTACTCTGATTAAAAGATTAAAATAACTATAGCACATTTTAAATTTTTTTTTTAAATCTTCCAGTAGGTTCTTCCACAGTATTTTTTCTATCAAGCTTTATACTAACTTATTTGGATTACTGGGAAGCCCTTCTGAGAACACAAAATACAGAATTTCACTATAATTTTTAGTGAAGGAACCTGAGATGCGCTGATCCAGCTTTTGGTCTAAACCCTTGCCATAGTTTGTTGCCTTAGTAGTTAACTTCTTTAACTACTGTGAGTTTACATTGTTTTCGTTTGGCAGACATATAGTTAGCATGTAGCAATGAAAATAGAAACAAATGACCTTAGAAACTCACTCTTTATTAAGTCAGATTTCATGTCAAATACATGTAGCTAATCGTGCTTTCTCCAGAAGATGCAAAACAACACATTGTGGAAAGATAAGGTGTTTTCTTGTGTTTGTTAATGGTTAGCTTGTATTTGAAATGAGAAGGCCTATGCATTTCCCAACAGAAAACTTATGTGCTTTACTGGCAATTTAACCTTGGTAGTTAAGACTCCTATTTGGTCCCAGTACTAGGTGACTCCCTTCATAGTTTATAACTCATACCTGAACTAGAAGCATTTCTTTCTTCTGGATGTGTATAACCTACAGTTAGCAGTGTAAGCATAGATAAAAAAAAGATATAAAAGTAATTTAGAATGGTGTTAACATTTCCATCATCAATATCTGTCATTACTGCTTTTTAATTATCTGGACATATTTCAAGAAATTGATTCCTTGATTTGAGAGAGATTTTATTTTCCCTGAGAGTGTATGTTTATCTATTCAACATTCAAATAAAAATGCATCAATATCCATAAACATGTTTTCCTGGAGATTTGAACTTTGCTGGCGTTCTTTGAAGAAGGCTGATCTGAATACTGCGACAAATAGGAAGCCATACAATAGGCCTATTGGCATTCTTTTGTTACCCTGCTAGTGATGCTTTTAACACTCGGTGCCTTGTGCTTCTTGGATGTTATCAGTCAGATGTTGAAAGTAAACAGGATCTGGACAGTCTAGTACCCTCCAACAGGTATCTAAAGATCTAAACAGAGTTATTCTTTTGTCTCCATTGTTTCTCCAGATTGCTAACAATAAAGCCATGTGAGTGCAGAAGCCTTTTAGTTAATTCTTTTCTTGAGCGATCACCTCACCACTACTTTGTTCTAGTAATTAAAATTAAATTCAAAATCTATGGGGGACGCAAGTTTCTCAAGAATATATGTTGGGAAATATATGGGATATTTCATAAGCATATACAGCAACTTCTACCTCTTGAAGTTTCTCTGAGCTGTCTCACAAGATATTTTTTTGTGTGATTGCCATTTATTGTGTCCTGTTTATTAGCTTTTTTTTTTTTTCCCAAGCATTTCTGTGGAGCGTTTTTAGAAATCCATGACTTACTTATTAGAGCCCTCTTAAATGGATTACTTTATGTAGTGCTGCAAGAACCAAGCAAAGAAAGCAGGTTTTTAAACAATAATTAGCATACATGCGTATTTGTCTTCCTTGAAATCTTCAATGGAAAACTCTTCAGGTTCCTCAAAGCTTCTATTAATACCATGTCCATTTCTTTTATGAAAAATATCTATCCGTTAGCTTGCAAATTTTTCATTATCTCTTTGTTTAGTAAATTCTGGCCATTGCTCTTTGGAGCTGCTTGTAGGTTGCATGGAGAATGCATGGTCACTGCAGTTACAAGGTCTGGAATTCTCTCTTACTGCTCTCAGGTGTCCTTGATGGACCATGTCCATGGCAATTCTTCCTTGGTTCAGGACATATATTGTCATATACTGTCAGTTGAATGAATACAGTCATATGGAACCCATTCTTATGGTAAGGGACTCGGTGATAGTGTGTGAAATACCTGAATACTGTCAGGTAGAAATCTTTTAAATAGTTCTGTTCCTCTGCAGAAGTATTCCTTTGTTGCTGTGTTGGTCCCCAGTGCCTCCTTAAGTGATACTGTTCTTGATCTGCATCATGAAAGATAATCTCTTCTGCCTTTTTTCTGGTTAGTTAATAACAATGTTAGTCTTTTTGCCCTTGTGTGCCATTCATCACAAGTGCAAGACATAAAACAGGTGGAAAATTGCTCACTAATTTTGGTCTTATAATTTTGACATTTTTCTAGGAAAATAATGATTCAAGATATAACTTGTATAGTTTTGATTTTTTTCTTTTAAAGAGAGATTTGTAGCTACTTCATGTTATTTTCCTGGTTACTAAGTGTTGCTGCTTTAACAAACTTTTCCACTGGTCTAAGCTGAAGATTAGGACTGTTCAGATATGCTTCTGGAGATTGTACAAACAGGAGGAATTATGCATGAGTTATAAATTGGAAGAGGAGCTGCTAATGGAATAGTGTCAGACAAGAGTTTCTGTATATCTGCAACTATTCAGCAAGGACTTTTTTGTATGCCATGTCAAACTCGAGCACTTGGACACAGTGCTTATAAGGGCAGTATAAGAACTAAATACAAAGTTCATTTTTTTTTTTACTACAGCTATTTTGAATTCAGTAACATTACATATGATTTTCCCCAGTCAACTTTAAATTGTTACTATTTTAGAGCTCCCTCTGAGGAATTCAAGCAAGAATGTTCCGAGCAAGTGACCAATGACAGCAGAGTTTTCAAGAAGATTCAAGGTTTGTGTCTACCAGAACCCACTTAATTTTAATTTCTGTATCTCTGTCTTTACAGCTCAGTACAAAGAAGAGTGGTGACGCTTCAAAGATTTTATTCGAATAAATGAAGCTAACCAGGAGTTAGATATTTATCAGAATATTACAAAAATCTGATACTGGAATAAACTGTTCATAAGAATACTTTCTACTCTTAACTTTCCTTCTTTAAATAAACAGTCTGGCTAAAGATCAGGGAAACAGTACAGAATAATTGTGAATGTAACCAATAAAATATCACTCTCTGTGACAACAAAATCTTAAAAAAAAAAAAAAAAAAAAAAAAGGCTAAATCATAACACTGATCCTATGTTAAACTGGCATCAAATTAAAAAAAAACCTGGGGAAATATGCAAACATAATCTTATTTATTCACTTAATTCTGTTTTAGATAGTTCTTTGGCCATCATTTCTATGCACTGAAAAGTAGTTTTTTCATATTCTTCAACGTTATCCTTACTAAATATGTGAGTACAATTTAATAGTATATTCTAGAATATGTAATTGTATTTTGCCAATTTCCTACCTATAGTCTTTTGGACAAGAGCATAGCTTTGTGTTTAAAACTATAGAAGGATGTTTATGCGCTTGCTGTGTAACATGAGTCCACAAAAACTGTTGAATTGAACAGTTTTTAGTTTGTAGAATCTCCAGTATAACTTTTAATAGCAAACCTGCTTTAAGTAGGCACTCTTTGGTCACTACAATCTACTTGAGCACTTACTTTTGGAATAATACGTTAGGGATATTTTTTATCTTCTAGTTCTCCTTCCTCTCTTTTTTTTTGTCCTGGTGTTTCTGAATTATCTGACTAGTGTTTCTGAATTATCTGACTATATCTAAAGCTTGCTGGTGTGGCTTGGAAGAAGGCTTAGTGTATATACTTCAAGACATATTTTAATGTACTTCTGAGTTTGATCTTTACTGGAAAAAAAATTGTCCCTCATCCTCTTCCCCTCATCCTCTTCCCCTCCATTTTGCTTTTTAATAGTAGATGCCAGTAATTTGAAGATGTAATATGGTAATAGTAGATGACTTCTGTTAGCAGGGTATGCTGGGAAACTCGTACAGCCCTAAAGAGAAACTGCTGCACAGAGATTTTGATAAGGCCATCATTTTTACTGTAGAAATAGTTCTTTGCCTATCAGTTTGGAACGATTTTGCAGAATTACTGATACTTGTTCTTGTTTCCACATGTATTTAACACCTCTGTACAGAAAAGGAGTGAATCTGTGTCCCTTAATGGATGTTTGTATTAGCAAAGTACAGTGTTGCTGAATTGCTTTGGGCGTTGAATAATAGTGCATATGTATTCGATTCCAGTGGAAGTTAGCAGTTTCATAATCTGAGCATATATAGGACAGCAGACATTCTTTCCTTCTGTGATCTTTTTAATGTTTTATTAGATGTTGCTGCTGCTTTATGTGATTTCTGTTACATGTTAAGTAACTGATAGTTTCATTTTGAACTCACATCTGGTCATTAAAGGTATGAGAGCTTAGGTGCGTGGATGTGCCTTTTAAGCAGCAGTGCCAGTGGCCTTGTTTACTTTTGTAACAGCTCCATAGCATGCGGTCAACTTCAGGTAATTGTTATGCCCTTTCCTTCTGTAAATCCTCAGGTATGCTCAGAGGGACACTAAGTAAAAGAGGAGTTCGAGTTATAACAGGCCTAGGAAAGTATTTCCGACATATAGACAAGAACAGAAATGGTTTTCTCTCTCAGGCAGACTTTAAAGAAGCTCTGAAAGTATTCCATCTGGAAGTGCCTGAAGGGGTAAGTCTAGCTGAAATTGTAAGCTTGGGCAGTATTTCACTTTAATTTATGGAATTATTTCTTTGCTTAAATCTACTACAGCTTAATACCTATTTTTTCCATGGCTTTATTTCCTTGTGTTATATTGGCATTTCTACATTCAGTCCTATGTGAAATTCTTGAATAAATAAAAAAAATAAGTGTGCAATCCTTTTGTGTTATGAAGAGGGGCAAGTGCGAGTGCAATCCATTTTTCTTTTTCAGCCTTTTGAAGATATTCTGTAGGGTACTATTTACTTATTGCTCTTCTTTTTAAATACTATGTTACAAGAAAAGCACACAACTATCAAAACGGTTAATAATGTGAATTATGGTCATCAGTGACCAATGATGACTTGCGTTATTTTGAGAAATGTTTGAGTCAGTTTGGATGGGGACATTGTTCTTTGTGAAAGTATTTTAATTTCCTATTGTAGCAATTGTTTTTTTCTAGGACATAGTGAAATTTTTTGGCAAAATATTTTTAAATTACAGGACTTTGAATCCTTGTGGCTTATTCTTGATGATAGCAAGAGTGATAAAGTTGACTATGGAGAATTTATTCATGCCGTAGTTGGAGAAATGAATGAATATCGGAAAGCATTTGTAAGAAAAGTAAGTTTCACTGCAGATAGTATAGATATTTTGCAGCCTAACTTTGGAGTTAGTTATTGTGTTTTGAATTTTTTACTTAAATTTTGCATCTGGTAATTGACTTTTTAAACTGTCAGATTAGTGTGTTAAAATAAATGTAAATTAGAAGACTGCATGCTGTTCCATTGTTGAGTTAGTTAATTTTGAACTGCAACCTAGAATCAAGTCCTTTATTATTTTAGGTTTGAGTATGCATGCTATTCTTACAGTGCACTCCAGTGTGGAAAGCATCTGGCACTCCAAAGCTCTGTCTTCCAGAAATCTCTCTCTGTATTTTGGCAGATCACTATATTTGTTATCCATATGCACTGTGTGCATTTTTTTCTCAATGTCTAAAATAAAGGCAATAATACTTGCCTTCTTTGAGACATCCAATTCGAGGCATTGCATTAGTGAGAGTTTTTTATATTTGAAATGTCATTTTGTTATTTGTCTATCTAGAAACTGGAAAGACAGAGGGATTGGAAATGTATTGTGACTGTTTCCAGTGTGAAACACTGGTTACAAACCAGCCAGTATCATAGTGACAGGATATCATAAAGATCAAGAAATGGGACATGCTTTTGTTCTTTTAATAATGGAGGATCTGACTCTCCCAGCCCTATATATTGGGTATGTGTATTAGAGTAAGCTGTTGAAATTAAAATGAAGCTGCTCTTAGTAGTGCTGTAGAGGCACACTGGAATGACGCTGTAATCTTAGTAATTGGAGGAGACAGAAAGCAAGCAGCTTAACTGCTGATTCTAAGGATGAGCTAGAAATTTTGGAGAGAAGACAATTTTTTTTTTTTGAGTTTGTGAAGGGACCACATTTGAAGTGAAACTTGTCAAGATAAAACAATTGTGAAATTTCATAATGTTGAATTCTTTACTGGTATCTGGTGACTATGATAGCAGATTCAATTTACTTAAATAAAATATGTAAATCAGAATAATCCACAGAACAAATCTGAAAATATGTGCTAGGTAGCTAAGTATGTTTGGACTTTAATTTTTTCTGCCTTTTTTTCCCCCTTGTTTAGGCTTACATGAAACTAGACTTCAACAAAACTGGAAGCGTTCCTATGGTAGACATCAGAAAATGTTACTGTGCAAAGAAACATCCTCTAGTATTGGCAGGTAATTAATTAATATTAACAACAAAAAAATGAAAAAAAAATAAAATCTACAATTAAAGTAGTGAACTTGTTAGCAGATATATGAGATCCAGAAACTGATACTAATATAAACTGTTTTCATTTCATCTGTTAACAAGAACTTTTTTCCCTCTGATTACCTATGATGTGTCTATCTGGAACTTGGCTATAAATAGTAATGGAGTTTATATACACAATTTTAATAGTTGCTTTTTATCATGCTGCAAATACTTCACACATATAGGTTAGA
This sequence comes from Cygnus atratus, assembly GCF_013377495.2. NCBI lineage: Eukaryota > Metazoa > Chordata > Aves > Anseriformes > Anatidae > Cygnus > Cygnus atratus. The sequence goes on along the minus strand of NC_066362.1, from coordinate 40,351,372 downwards.
TTGTTTTCCTTACCTGTGTAGGACTACATTTAAGTAGTTATATATCGGCTCTTATGTGCAAGAAATCACTGACCCCTATGATATCAGTAATTTAAAATTAAGAGAATACTCTCCTTTTCATATTACTGTTTTCCCTCAACTTCTGTAAGGCTTCCAAGTGACACTAGATGTACTCATCACTTGGGGTTCCTTCAGAATAAATTATTAATTTATTTCTAGGACATGGATTGTCATTCTTTACAGAGAAAATGTTGGTATCTTCGTTATTTTTCAGGCTTCACAAAAATGTTTAAACTCTGCCATTGGAAAGATAGGAATTTAAATCTTTGTATGTCAGTTTCTAAAATAGTATCTCCAGATACCAAACTAGTTACTATGAAAGTCTCTTTAGTGTCTTGAACCTTTCTGTTTTACCAGTAGAAGAAAAGATGTTTTCTGTATTGCCAGTGACCTTAATAGTAATATACGTGAGGATACTTTGTGGATTAAGAATGGTGGACATTCCATTTTTTTTTCCATTGCTATAATGCTATATTTTCTCCATTTTTTTCCTCAATGCAATAAAAGTCATCTAAAGTATAATCTTTATTAAGTTGCTAGAACACACATGTCAATTCCAGAACATTTTTGAATGAAAACTTGCATCTTAATGTGTTCCTAGAGCTTTGAACTCATATTACATTAAACACCTGATTTATCACAAGTTTACTTCTGATTTACCAGAATTTTAATTAAGGAATGTGCCATTTAGTTTTAGCAGTCATTTGAAGAAAAATCTTCCTGATCTTATAATCTATTAAAATCGACTTTGGCCTCATGTTTCCAATGATATTTAATGCTATCATAAGCTATTAAAGGAAGGTAATTTCTGCAACTGGTGTTAAGTGAGCAAGTGACTTCATTGCCTCTTGTGAAATACTGAATTTGTTCAAGAAAAATATTTGCAAGCCAAAATCTTAGATTTTCTTTCCTAACATATTAACTGTCATATATTCATTGGTCTTGAAAATGTAATTAATGGAAAAAAATACACTTTCACAGGCAAAGCTACAGAAGAAGAAATTACAGCATCATTTTTAGAAACATTAGGAGAGTCCTGCAGCAATCCCAATGAAGTGTCCTATTCTGAGTTTGAAGATTACTATGAAGGATTAAGTATTGGAATCATGGATGATGATGATTTTGTTAACATCTTAAGGAACCCTTGGGGAATTTAGAGTGGAAGAAAACAAATGAAAAAGAAAGACCTTCTGAACAAGGAGTGAACTAAACAAGGAAGAGTTTAGTCGTGACATGCGTTACTTCATAATTAGTGTCTTAAATTGATTTCAAGGACTGAAAATTGTAGATGCTTTCAGAATAATACAAAATAAGTTTCTTACAGAGTCTGTTGAGCAATGCTAACCACTTTTTCAGTATAAATGTTGTTCATGCATTTTCATTGGCTGTTCACCATACCAGAAGGCAGCATTTACTTGATATTAGAATAAAGTGTCATTTTCGAATTCCCTCTTATTTTAAAATACTAAAATGTGTGAGAGTATGTGCAAGAGAAATTTTAGTTTTATGATTGTGGAAAGCTTTAGATATGATGATGTAAATATCTGTGGTAGCTTTTCTTCAGTTTTCTTTTTATAAAAATGCCATATTTTTTCTTATAACATTCTTTTCTTTGTTTCTCATTATTTATGCTGGTGGTCAGCCTGAGAGAGAGCAGGCCATCCCCATTCAATTTGGAGGAAGACCATAGTACTGAAAATGCAGAGAATTTCACACCAATTAGCCTTTAAACTAGTATCCAGACCATCTCTGCTGCTTTTTTTTTTTATGTCTTGTTCAGGGATCTTCAGAGATGAATCCCAAAGGCTTTAATAAGCACAAATATATTTTTCAGTGTCCTTCTTTTTCTCTATTTTGCTAAATTGTTTTCAAAACAAATTTCTGTTTAAGTATCTGGCTTCTCTACTTTCTATTGCTGTGATTTTTTTAAACTAATCAATGATATCCTTTGTCAAATTGATATACATCATTTTATGTCTATTCTGAAAGTATAAAACAGAAAAGTATATATTAAAAAAACACCTTGTTTCAACAAAAATTAAGCTTTGAATTAAAATATTCCTTGCTACTTCAACTACTCAGCCAGGTATGCTTTTCAATGTAATACATCCCGTTAATTCTGTAAGGTTAATTGTGTTAGGAAATAAAAAATGTATTATTAATTAGTTTTATATATATATGTATGTATGTATGTAGATAGCACTTGGTTTCAATATACCTTTCAAAATTAACTGTATGTTGAACTGCATGTTTTAAGCCCGTGCAATTAAAGTATATTAGCTTTCTCCATGCATGTCTGACTAGTTTTGAATTTAGTCCGTGGTTAATAAAACCCTCCTCTGAGACAGAATTTGCGCTTCGTAGGAATTTAAGTGCAGTGCTGAAAATGAATGCTAAAATGAGGGCCTTTGGTCCCTCTGTGGCTGACTGGTTTATTCTAGATATAGCACTTCCTTGTTCTAATAGCTTGTACATTGTTATCTTTTGTTTGTACCATGTCTGCGTGTGTATCTAGAATTGCAATTTCTCCTCTAAACACTCAAATGAGATTTTTTTTTTTTTTTTCAGTTCAGTTTGGGGCTGCAGAAGTCTGTCTGTGTTCGTTTACAGAGAAAGACAGATTCTGTCAATTCTTATTCTAAAGCAAGAATTCTGATGTGGCTCATTACATATATGTGTGCGTATATATATATATATATATATATATATATATATATATAATTCCCCTTTCCTCCTGGAATTTCTCTTGCTGGTAAGGTTTTGTCAAGTAGTATTTGTGGAATTGGTGATTCTGAGAAAGGCGTCCTCAGGTTTTGCAGTGATCTCCTTGTTGATGTGTCTGTTCAAATAACAGAAAAAAATCAAGTGGCATTTTTGTCAGTCTTTTAAAGAATCACCTACTCTGTTAGACTTGTTCACTTAGGAGGGCTGTACCAACATATCAAATTGAGTTACAACTTTTTAAGTGTGACAGTGATTGGGAAATGACGTATTAACATAATTTTTTTTTTTTTTTTGCAAGAAAACCTCCCTGGTGATGCTTTTAGGAAGGTTATTCCACATTATTCTACGGAGTAGAAAAACTGATCACAACTGGATGCTTCCTTAGTGAGTCGTCTTATCAGCACAAACTGCAAAGGTCATACCTGCTGCAAATTAAATGGTGTTTATTGTTCTTATCACTAAAGTTAGGTGAATGATAGGCATGAATGATATTTCCATAACTTTGGTAGTAATGCATTTTTTTCTTCATCTGAAGTTAGATCCTTAACAGGGTAATCTACAATAAATTCTAAAGGTCAGAAATTACCTAAAAAATACAAGCCCGTACTTTGGTAATTCTCTAAAACCTGGTAGGTATTAAATTTCTGTTAAATACAAGGTCAGTTATACATCAGTGGCTGCCTCAAAACACCAGCTGTGATGTCTCTGGTGAATTTATAACGGAGTTCACAAAAGTTCCTTTTAAAAAGTCACTTTCTATCTGCCTGCTGTTATTTGTTCTCTAAAAATGGTGGCAAAGAATTGACACAAACTTCTACCAAGGCTGGCACACCATGCTTGCAGTTAGCAGAAAAACTAGCAGAACAGAAACTGTATTCAGACCAGGGTCTGTGGTGTGGGATTCTTTTTATTATCAGTATTGAAAAGCAGCGTCTGAAAATGCTGGGGAATCGTAGCCTGTACGGTTCCTCTTTGGAAATCAAACATCATAGCATACACTCTGGGTAAGGAAGTAATGCGAGTCTGTAAACTCCAATGGGTTGTTTCTCTGAGTATCTAATACTTTAGTAATTTTTTGTTTGTTTGTTTGAATATACTTGAAATCTACTTGTATGGTTGAGATAAGAATAACCAACTGTTGTGATCTATATTTCTGTGTTCGAGTACTTGGAAAAGCTGTCAAAAGACTCTTTTCAGTAACAGTGGTCTCAATGCTCAGTTTAATTGCATTCTGATTTGCTTATATTTACTTGTAAATGAACCCTGAAGCCTTTTCTTTGATCAACATTTTGTAGCTTTGAAACTTTCTGGAGGTATCTGCTGGAGCTTGCTGCCTTTAAATGTGTTCAAACAAAATGTTTTCTGTATTCGGTACCTTTCTCAGAATTGCTCATGTTTTCTGAATTACAGGGTGGGTGTTCTTAGATGGGGTGTTCTTGTTCTTAGATGTGGTTTTCTCAGGCACAGAAGCTGTCTGGCTTCTTTCCTGAAAGTTAGTGCTTAATACAACTAGGGGTCTTCATGACAGCCCTAATTTAAACTTATGCTAAAAAGTCTGAGCAATCTGCTGTAATTGAGGAAAGCAGAAGTGCGTTATGCTGCCAATATTTTGCCCTGATAAATGAATGTACTCCCAGAAGACAAGTGGAAATGAATGAAGTGGTGCAACTCCTCATTTTTGAGGTCTATGGCCACTTCATCAAATGAACGTGCACTGGCAACGCTAGCTGGAATGTTTAAGAACGTTTTTAAGAAGCAAAACACAAGTACGGGTACAAACATTCAGAAGCTTCACTTTGTCATAATGGAAATATGACATCTGACATCCTCACCTGGGACGGTTTTGATGGCAAGAGGAGGTATTACTACTGATTCAGATGCACAAATTCATTTTTCTTCCATAAAAGTCACTGCCACCTGCTCAAATTTTATGGGTCTTAGGGGACTGGAAAAAAAAAATAAAATGTGTGCGTAGAGAGGTGCTGTTTAGTTTTTGTTTGTTTTTAAGCATGCTGTATCTAGTGTAAAAGAGAGAGCCTAGAGCTGATTTCTTGTGGGTTGGTCTAGTTAAGTCCATAGGAAAACAAGACAAGTATCCTTCTGTGGCAGAAAAAAGTAAGGATAGTAGAAAATACTTTTTTCTGCATATTACTCCAGCACCTTATACTCTATCCTTCCTCTCCTGCATAGTAATGAATTTAGAGACTGAGACAGTTCTGTGTGTGCTTCTCATGTTAATGTTCTCGTCTTTGAGTAGCTGAGTCGGGTTTGATTTTTTTCTACAGACAGCTTTTCAAAATATTACCTGACCTGCAAAGTACTTAGGAAGGAAACGTGGCAAGAAGGTGCCAGTTGATGACCCTAGGAGTTGTTTTGTTGTGTGGCTCTTATACTGCTGTTACATACCTTTGTGACTGTGGAGAAGCAGAGGCTTAAAGAGGGATCTTAGAGGAAAAATACCCTTCGGGGGGGGGGGGGGGGGACGGGACACAAAAAAAGCCATCTTTTTATTACAGATTTCTTATTGTTACAGTATCTGTTGTATTGGAATTTGCAGTATCTGCTACATGTTTTATGACCTCTTTTTCTCCTCACTCGTTATAGTTGGATGGGATTAGTTGGATTCTCATGAAAGAGGTTTAGTATTTTTGAATCTTTAGTTGGCTCATGTCTTTTGACCTCTTGCTGTCATTCCCCTCCACCCCTGGTTTGGGGAGAAGAAAAGAACCTGGAAAAGAGTGCGTTTTATTTATTTATTTATTTATTTATTTTTCTCTAGGTTCTCCTCTTGGACAGCTGAGACCAGCAGGCAGAGCCTCCCTAGGGCTGGGAGAAGGGCTGACCTGGTGGCTGGGAGATGTGCAGTGCAGGGCAGTTGTCTGCCTACCTTTCTGCTCGGTTCCTTTCGTAAGGCTTGTCAGATGGGGATGACTTCTAGACGTTTAAATACCTGCCAGTTTGTCTTGGCCAGGCTGGAACAGAAGGAACGACCATCTCATGGCAAGGCTGCTCTTTGCTGTAATCTTTCAAAATATCAACCACTTACTATGGTCTGGCTGCAGTCAGGTATAATGGAAAGGGTAGAAACTGGACAGAGATGAACTAAACAGAAGACAAAAAAAAAAAAAAAGAATATATAATGGTAGCACTTTCAGGGACAATGGGGTAGATGAAACAGCAGGGAATTGCAAAGAGCTCCTTGCAGGAAGGCAGCAGGGATGCGTAGGGCTTCTTCCCTTCGGTTCTAAGCTGGGAGTGAAACTCAGCAGGAACGGATTAATTTAGGTTCCAAATGTCTCTGTTCCAAGGATACCTCTTGCTGTTCTGGTGTCCTTTTTTTTTTTTAATCAATCCAATTTTGATAATTCTGCTTATGCTCTTATTTTGAGCTTTGGCTAAGGCCCTCACAGGATTTGCTTTGGAAGCAGAATGCTGTGGGTGATACCCGTTTTACCCTGAGTTACACTTCATGTGGGGAAATCCCAGGCCATTATCGGAATGTGCAAGTTAAAATCAGGGGAAGCTAAAATAGCAGGTTTGGTGATCTATCTTAAGCAATACTCCCTTTTCTTACAACCTGTGTTAAGTAAGTGAACGTTTAATGACTCCTATGACTAATTCTGAGATCCTATGATTTGTCTTGGCATGAATTAGATCCTGTACTCAAGCTGGTAAAATTACTCCCCCGAAGTCATTTCCTTTGACAATAGTATTTGCCTTGCAGATGTTAGTGATTAACCGCGAGTTTCATTTGTGAGTATTGCCGTTGTTTTCATGTAATAGACGTTCTTGAATTCTTCTCCTTTTTCAGTATTTCAGGACCAAAAGGAACAGTAGCAGAGGTCAAACCAATGCTACAATTTCACTCTTTTTTTATTTTTTTAAATCAGCATTTTGGAAGTGTCTGATACAGCAGCACGGTTCAAACCAAGTTATAATATTCTGCTTTTTGTGGGTGTAATGTGCTTTTAAGAAATATGCTTCTAGATATTACTGTTGCATAGTTTCAGGTAACCATAGGGAAATTGACTGTCTTAATTGCTAATTCTTAATATCCTGATACGAAATGTTGAGAAGCATCAAACAAAAATCATTATAAATTAACAAAAATGCAAGGGGAGGCTGGTGACATGCCTCTGGAATTGTGCTCTGTCAGTTCTGTACTGTGAAGCTGAATGTGCTTTTGATGAATCAGGGCACAATGATGCTCCTCCTTTAAGAAAGCCTATGACTGTAGACCTTTTCATGCGTCTGAGTTCTTGAACACATTTTGCATAGAGAAGGGGCTGGGTGGCTGTAGGATGGGAGCTGACACAGGAAACATCCTAAGCAATTTTCAAAATTAACATTAAAATTAATTAATGTTAAAAGTCAAAGTCAAAGAGTTATTAAAAAATGTAAATGAGCCTGATAACTGGTGGCAATTTTTTTTTTTTCCCCAGATGAGCATAATATTCACTTTTTCTGATTCTCCTAGCTTTTAAACTAGAGCTGCCCTTTCTGGAGCAGGGTAGCAATCTTTCAGTCACAGCATTGGAGGAGCTTGAAGGTACACTCAGGATGGCAGCTCTGCTCTCGGAGCATCTCTTTGTATTTGGGCATCCACCATACTTCTCCTTTTGATCAGGAAGCTTATTGAGCTGGGTCATATGTCAGTTACTATTTCATTAAATTTTATTTTTTTTGTAGCTTTGAAGCTCCTAAAACCAAACTGAGCCACAAGCTGAGCTGGGCACTATGCAAACAATTACTTTGGGATACAATCCTTGCCTCAGAAAGTGTAACATCTATATTGGAAAAGGGTAGAAGGGGAAAAGAGAGGGAGAAAGACAGGAGACAGGGAATATTATCTTAATGATGTAAGCAGCTGAAGTGTAATGTAAGCACAAACATCTCATCTTGCCTCTTGCTTAACAAATACCAATGATAATTTGTACAATAAAAAGATAATTTAAAAGTCAGAGCAAATCTTCTCTGCATAGGTTAGCAGGAACTCTAAACTAAATAGCTAGGCAGCTAGGGTTTTAAAATACAATGATGATGATTTTCTTTGTTTAGGCAACTCCCAAAGAGATGATCTTTAGAATTTATATATATATATATATATATATATATATATATATATATATATATTTAGTAGGGTACTTTTAATCTTCTTTCATGTGACATTTCTGACTTTTAAAAGGAGAATTATTACATGATATGGGAGCACTTCTTCCATTTTTGATAGTAAATACTTACTAATAAGTATAGTAGGGAAGATGTTGATTGTGTGTGTGTGTGTGTGTTTGTTTTTGTCAGCCTCCATCTTGAGGGAGAAGAAAGCAGATGAGAACATGAGCGGAACAAAGTGGCAGTAAGGGACTTCCTCATGCATGCCTTGCCATTAGCTGTCTTGCATACCTAAACAGCTTTCCTCGGTACAGCAATGGCAGACTGACTTCTGTCTCTTTGCCAGTGTTGCTGGCTGTCAAATTGCAAGCTAAGTCGAATGGTGCAGGTTGTAAACCTGACACCTTGGGTCTCAGCTGGAGACTGCCAGGGAGCCAGTGCCGATGCTGCAGTGGGCCTTGTGTCCTTGAAGGGAAATTATACTTACCAAGAGGGGTATAACACTCAGCTCAGTTTTGCTTGCATGTGTTAAAGGTTGGGGGCGGTGTGTGTGTGTGTGTGTGTGTGTGAAGAAGGCACTGCAGCAAAGGTATTCCTACCTTTGAAAGCACTGCTACCTGTACTTTGGCAGGTCACATCAGTCCAGGGCCCAGCAACTGTCTCTGTTCTTGGTTTGTACTGCAAGAGGTACTCGGGGCCTCGGGCAAGGATGCTGATGCCCCTGCTGCTCACTTTCCTCTGGTTTGGAGATGTCTCATCCGTGCTCCACTCACACCACGTGTGCACAGGACAGGTTCATGGCAAGGGGCTGGTGTCCTGTTGACTTTGTTGTGACAGCTTTGCCCTAATCAGGTGTGGAGAGCCACTTAGTGCCAACGTCTGCAGCAGCCCCTGGCCCTGCAACTTCCTCCCGTGGCTCCAGGTCAATCCCTTTTTTCCTGTAAGGAAGGCATAGAGCAAAGAGAGCACTGCAGGTCAAAACAGATTGGGAAAAGCTGTCAAGGATATCAAATGGTGCTGTAACACTTGCAAGATTAGCACGGATGGAGCATGTTCTTTGGCAACCAAGTATAACAGTCAATGTACCGATCTGCTCTGCACTTAAGTATGTAAGGCAACTTCTTCAAAGACAGGCAGAGACCAAGAAAACCTGCAGCTTCACAACTTCCTCATACTGGGATGGGCTACTAACTGAGAGCTAGCTATGCTCTTTCTGCCAGGACTTCTCTGCCCGAGCACGACCCTGCATGGCTCTTCAGGACTCACTGGCGCCTTGCCTCTGAGGAGGAAGCGCTGCTGATGCTGCCCATGGTGGATGTGGCATTTCCCATCTGGTTCTCCCCTGCCAGGTAAGGTAATGGCCGAGCTTACAGGTTGCAGCAGAAATCTCTGTCGGCACCTCTAACTTTTGTGAGCATGGCTGAAGCACTAGAGGAGGAGATGCAGTGTTTATCTCTTGAGAATACTGTTCTGTTTCCATGGCAGTAGACGGCTCAGTCCAGATTTGGGCAATCCTGTCTGCAAAGTGGTATGGAAAAAAAAAATTAGAGAGAAAAACTTGACTGCAACTGAATGAAGGCAGTCATAATTAATCAAGCTTGCATACACTGAGGTTGTGTCTGCTCTATGAGACTGCAGACACTATGAAGAAACCTCTTTTCTTCCTGCATAGCTAAGGTTTATTAAATTTATTTATTTATTTAAAATCAGTCCCAGTGAGATTCTGCATGAGACTTCTGCCACTTGCACTCTAGGGGGTTGTCTTCTGACAGGTAAACTATAACTACATGCAATGAGAAGAAAAAAAACACGTTGCAAAACATAATTATTAATTAGAGAATGAGCTAGCTATTGTTACAAAATCTCTACAGTGACAGAATGGTCAATGAAATGGCTATTTCTTCAGGGAATGCCTCAAAGATCATCAGTGCACGCACCTTTGGAAGATAACTCATCAAAGTGGATCACTTGCCTTGTTGGGGCAGACATATTATGATCTCTTACTACAAATTGATGAAAGTAATGGAGTTTGTTAGTCACAGAAAGGAGGAAAATGATATGAGGTAGGTTTCCAGTTGAGCTGTGATGGAACTCAGCTGGAGCAATACTGGCCTCATCTGAAAATGGTGGTAGTCCTTTAGTGTGTTTCCACTGATTTTGATGGCATCTGAAGGACAGTTGTTTGACTTCCTCAGATAAATCATCATCATATGCAGTTTATATATCAGATTTGAACTAATTTTAGGAGAAGATCCCTCAAAGCTAACTTCCAGTGAAACAAAACTGCTCCTAGAGAATTTTAGTAAATGTTTCTATTCTTTTAAAAATATAGAATAGCTGTTCTGTATTGATAGATGGTAAGCAGTGTGAGTGCTGGATGATAGATATATGTTTATTTTTGTAAATTATGTTAAAGTGTTAAGGGTGTGTGTGTCCGAGTCAAATTATATCCAACTCAGACTTAAAAATGAAAGATTGCTTTAAGTTTCTTTATTAGGTTGCTTGATGGTCCTTCTGGACTATCCCTGCAAATAGGCTATTTCTTCATACAGTCTTTGCCAATGAAACAAAAATGACAGATGTTTCAGAGCAAACTATGTTATAGATTTTTTTTCTCTTTTCTTCCCTGTGGAGGCTGTACCAAAATAGATAATAAGGTATCTCTTCTGTTTAGACAGATTTAGATCTTTCCGCCATGCTTTTCTGTAGCTGAAGAAAGCTCTCTGGCCTGTATCTTCTAGGGGACTGTGATTTTATTATTTATATCATAGCACTGCTTAAAATGTGCAACAAGATGAGTCCATCATTATGCTGAATGCAAGCGTAATAACAAAGTTTTATTAGTGATCTGTTCTTCAAAAGCTTCAGTCAAGAAGAATGAGATGGGTAAAGAACAGAAAATTGCAGAAATGCTTGCATTTCCCAAAATTTTCATGAAGCTTGCATTCATGCCAGAAAACAAAAGTGAGACCCAGTGGAGGCCAGCATATCTCTGTTGGCTCATATAGCAATACTTCAGAAGAAGATGCTTGGGCATTTCCCTGTCTCTCTGGGCTTTCTGGTTACAAATGGAAAGATCATCAACCCCCTTTGAATGATGGAAGCTTGTATCCAAGAGCTAAAACTAGTTTGGAGATGCTGTATTCATTTCCCTGTCCCTCTGGACTCTACATGTTTGACTAGATCATTCTAAGACCTTTTTTTTTTTTCCTGTCTCTGTGAATACATAGAGCATGTGGCAGAAGCTCAGTACATGTATTAACATTCTACATGAAATAAAGAGTAAATGCCTGTTGAGGAGCAACACTGTTGTGAAAGCATTGCTGTCGTTGTTTAACTGGTCTTTAGAAAACCACTATTTTGTTGGCATGTGACAGTCCCTCAGAAGTGGCACTGTGTTCTGACAGGTTATGGATGAGAGAAATCACTGACCGTTAGCTGGAATTGAAGCAAAATTTCAGGACAGATCAAAAATTCATTTTTGCTATTTCGGCTTTTGGTCACCAAAAGATGTAAATATGGACAGAGCCTCAGGCAATGCCTCCTTCATGAGCAGAATGCAATATCCCGTGTTGCCAGAGAGAAACGTGCATCCCACAAATATGAATCAGCACTGACAAAGCTACTTGAGTTACAGCAGAAACAGGTGACTAATATTTCTTTCCACCATCTTGCATTACTAATACCTCTGACATTTGTAATCAAGGGGAGCCAAAGGGCATGAATGAAAAAGCTAGTGGGTTGAAGAGGATTCTGGCACGAGTGACATTTGGCCAAAGGGCATGTGGGATCCACTTTTGCTTTGGAGGAATGGTGCCCACTCTGTCATCAAAAGTGAAGGGTCACGGTTTCTAAGGGTCAAAGAAATGGTGCAGCTTGTGGTATGACTTGCTTACAAAGAGGGATGTTGCTTTGAAATCCTTGGAACACCTGTGGAAGGACTAGAGAAGAGGATGGGGATGTGCAAGTTGGGGTGCTCCAGGGTCTCAATCTGCAGCAGAAGGGAAGAGGAGCACTTTTGAGGGACAGCACGTGTGGCTCACAGCTGTGCCAGGAGCCATGACTAACGTGTGGCTGGAGCTGGAGCTGCACAAGGCAGAATGGGCCACATCGCTTCCCAACACCCCTTTCTTCCGACAGGAGAAATCTGAAGCCTACCTTAACGTATGGAAAACTGCAGACTTTACACCCCCACCTGCAGGGAGCATAGGCTGTGCATTGCCAATTAGGTGATGCAATTAGTGCTCACCTGTTTTTCCAATGTGTCGTGTGGCTTCTCAGCAGACCCCAATCCGGTTCCTCTAGCTTTTTCTTTCCTTAATAAACATAATGCAAAAATGATGACAACTTCCTGTTGGCTTTGTTTCCTTGTGGACTTTAATTACCCCATGGCTTTCTAATTGTCGTTTCACAGACATTTACTTAACCTAAGCTTGTCCCCCTTACTCCCCCCTAAATTCTGAGCAGTGATTCTGACTTATCAGCAGTATATTTGAGTATAACATGGCTGTCACATTCTGCAAGATCTGGAATGAATTAGTATGTGTAATTGTAAATAATAGGGATGATTATAAATAATAAGAGAAAATAGAAAAATAAGTAAAAGAAGCAAGGAGAAGCTTAATAAAAACTTAATGATGGTGAATATTTAAAATAATTAGTTCATTTACTTAATCATCAACTAAACTGATATAAATTGATTGTATTTTGGCTGTGTTGCACTGTCTTCATTATAATTCTCAATTATAAAATTGATTTCTTTGTTTCCCAATTACAACATCATATGAAAAATAGGAAGTGGTGGCTTCTGCCTCATGTCCTCCTCCAGAAGATAGCTGGGCAGGCTGACCTTCCTGGGCACCCCCTAGTCAACAGAGCTCCCCCAGAAGGTGGTTCAGAGCATGGCTGTGACTGGGGTATGCTCTATTTGCCCTCAAATCTATTTTTCTTTTCCATGTGTCTTTTTTTTTCCCTGCCTTTGCCTTCCTTCCATTTACTCTTTTATTGTTAGACAGCTGGTAATTCAATGACTTTGCTTTGCAGCACTCAAGCTTGCATGAATGACGATCGCTACTAGTAACTAAAATGCTCATTTGGCTTGGGTTTCTGATAGCAGTCTTCACAGCTAATTTTATTGCTTTGTCAGTTAAAACAATAACATAGGACCTTTCCTTTCATAACACCTATCAAGCAGGGAAAATTGGTTGTATATTGCTCAGTGTCACCCTGTTCTTCAAATAAAGTTCCAAATTTGGAGCTACAGAAACGTTTCCACTAAACTTTTACATAAAAATGTTTGAGAGTTTGCTAATACATGCACTTATTGTCCCTCCATTTGCAGATATATTTCATGGTAATCCTAAATCAGGAGGCACATTTTTTCTTACATATGTTTCATACATTTCCACTTTTATTGGAAACTGAGGGGTGCCAAAATTCAGGTCAGTGTCTTGTGGGGTGTGAAATTAATTCGTAAATGTTACTATTATTGCTGATGTAGAATATTATCTTCTTATTCCATTATATCACTCAAGAAAATTTTGGCTCTGAAAAGTCAATGTCTGACATAATTTCATACTTCATTGAGAAATCTGCCACATGCTGAAAATACAAGGAAGAGTGACACAGAGAAATTAATAGCGTTATGTTTAGAAAAGACATGTTGTAGAATATGGTGAACATTTTGACTTGACTGAAGGACTATTACATTACCAGAGAGACCACTCTTTTTCTTACCAATCAGAAAAATTATTTTTGTAGCTTTTTCTTCTCCATGGAATAACAATAATATAATAAAAACACTAAAACAAAAAAATCAACAAAACCACCCTGTGTTTAAGAAGTCTGAAGCATAAACTATATACAGGGCTTTTCATGACATATGCATTATGGGGTATGACTGTAAAGTTTTGATTATGAGATGCCATCCTTGCTAGTCTTTGGTTTGTGGTGGTTGGTTGTTTTTTTGTGGAGGGGAGTGCGTGTCCTATAACGTGACCGTGGATGTGGGATTTGGGCAGACAGTGGCAGTTCAGGGGGAAGTCCTGGCACTGTGATGATACAGTTTGCCTGGTGTTTTGGCAGCTACTGCCACCCCATGGTTTTCCATAATGGATGAATGCTGCAGAGCTGTAGTTGGTTGCATTTCTCCAGAAACCTCTTGTAGGTCAGAGAGACAACGATGCATATTCATTTTGCTTTGCTCTCTCCTTCTGCACGTCCCCTTTTCTCCAGAATCCTCTCTGCAAAGAAAAGCAAGTATGGCATGAGCAGTGCTACTTTGGCTCAGGGCGGGTGAGTCCTTTCCACTGGATTTACAGCTATGTAATTGAATATTAATTTTGGCTCCCCGGAGTTTTCACTAACTGATTATATTTGCCTTGGCAGGAAATATTCCAGCTTTTTTTTTTTTTTTTTTTTTTTTTTTCAAGGAACTTCAAAATGTACATCTGGAGCAAGCTTCTGAAACTCATCTCAGAAAGTTGCTGCTGCTTTGGGAGTCTGCATTTACATCATGGATGCCACAGACCGACAGATCTGGGTTAAAGGAAGCTGGTTGAAGCGTGGTGTTGTCCTCTGAGCATTGCTTCCAGGATGGCTCTGACAAGGAAGGGGGTGTTTCCATACCATTATTCCCCTCGTTACCCTGCTTCATGCCAGGGAATACCCTTGGTATGGAGGAAAAATGTTGGTTTTGTTGCTGTTTTTTGAGGAAGGAGCAAGAGGAATCATGTCTCCTCTTGCATATCTTCTGGGGCTGGACACTTCTTTCCCTTTCTAACTCAGCTGAAACCAGACATCAGTAAAATAGGCTGTAGAAAATAACTCAGATGGCTTAGAGTCAGAGATTTCGGCATGGGCGTTTACAGTACCTTGTACGGTATTGGGATCTCTCACCTTTAATCCAGTCTACGGTGGCCAGAGCCTATTGAGGGTGGAGAGCACCCGCTGTCTGTGCTTTCAGGCTGCCCTGCAAGCTGGATCCCCCCTCCTGGAGCCCCCTGCCCACCATCTGCCCATTGTGCCTGAGTACCCTGGTGGCTGCGAGGTGCCAGGACCCTCTGCGGTCATCTCCTCCCTGCCCTCACCTGTAGCTGGGCACCGCTTTTCCTCACGAAAATAAAATAAAATCAGTAAAACAAAATACCGCTCGCAGCCCCCATCCCTTCCCGGCTGATCCCCTCAAGCGAACCACAGTGTGCGGGGGGAGGGGGGGGCTGCCTATTTTTTGGGGCGGCAGGGATTTGTTTGCGCTGCCGCCTCCCCCCGCCCCGGGGAGGAGCCTGGGCACCGCGTGGGGGCTGCGGGAGGGTTGCGGGGGGGCTCCCAGGGCTCGCAGCTCCCGCAGCTCCTGGGGAGGCGCCGCTCGCTGCCCGTGTCCCCGCTGGCCGCCCGCGATGCTCTGCCGGCCGTGCCGGGGCGGCGGCGCCCCGGGGAAGGGACGGAGGCGGGGGCTCGGGGGGGGCCGCTGGTATTCTCCTCGGAGTTGAGCCCGGAGGGAAGGCAGGAGGAAAACAACAAGTAGTTGGCGCCGCGGGAGGAGGAGGGGAGCCGCTTTCTGCCCCCTGGCTCAGGTACCGGAGGCGGCAGGGGCTGGGGGGGGGGGGGGGGTCGGGAAGGATGCCCTGCGTTCCCCGGCTTGTCCCCGAGATGCGTGGTTTCCCTGGGAAAGTGGCAGCCCCGGCTCCACACGAACGGCTTTTCCAAGGGTGTGCCTGCTGCCCGAGCTGCTTCATCCCACAAAGCAATCCCTCCCTCCCTCCCGAAATAGATGGGGAGGGGGGAACAAGCCTCCCACCCCTCTTTATCTCCGTAGGAAGCTGCTCGGCTACCACAAGGCAGGTGCCCGCTCTCTGTTCCCCCAGCCCCGCGTGGAGCCGGGGGTGGTGGTGGTGGTGGTGGTGGTGGGCTGGGCGGCTGATCCTGCTGGGGGGGAGCGCTGCCAGCTCGCAGCCCGCTTTAGGGGGGACCGGGGGGGGACCGCCCGGAGCCGTGCCTGGGGCGGCGGGAGCTGGGCTGGGCGGGGAGCGGCGCGGTGCTGCCGGGGGGGCTTCTCCCTCATGCCTCTCCTTCACCTCTCTCCCTCATCTCTCTCCTCCGTCCGCGCTGAAGGCGCAGAAGCTCTCCCCCCCCCCGGACCCGCCCGTTCTGCCCCCTCCCCAGTCATGTCCCACCCGGAGCGATGGGGAAGCTCGAGGACAACGAGAGGGTGATCCTCAACGTGGGGGGCACGCGGCACGAGACCTACCGCAGCACCCTGAAGACCCTGCCGGGGACCCGCCTGGCCCTGCTCGCCTGCGAGTCCCGCGGCGAGTCCCCCGGCGCCGAGGAGCCGTCGCCGCCGCCCCCCAACCCGCCGCCCCTGGCCGGGGGCTGCCCGGAGCCCGGCAGCGGCTGCGGCCCCCGGGTCGGGGGCGGCGGCGGGGCCAGCGAGTTCTTCTTCGACCGCCACCCGGGGGTCTTCGCCTATGTGCTCAACTACTACCGCACCGGCAAGCTGCACTGCCCCGCCGACGTCTGCGGGCCGCTCTTCGAGGAGGAGCTGGCCTTCTGGGGCATCGACGAGACCGACGTGGAGCCCTGCTGCTGGATGACCTACCGCCAGCACCGCGACGCCGAGGAGGCGCTCGACATCTTCGAGGCGCCCGACCTGCTGACGGGCGAGCCGCCCCCCGACGGCGACGACGACGACCTGGCGGCCAAGAGGCTGGGCATCGAGGACGTGGGGGCTGCCGCCGGGGCCGCCGACGGCAAGGGGGGCCGCTGGAAGCGGCTGCAGCCCCGCGTCTGGGCTCTCTTCGAGGACCCCTACTCCTCGCGGGCCGCCAGGGTAAGCGCCCTCGGACGGCGCTGCCGACCCCGGGGGGCCCAGGGGAGACTGTGCCCCTGCCTCTGTCCATGCCTCGGGGTGCTGGGGTGGATGGTGGGGGGGTGCAGGGTGTCGCGGGGAAACGTGGCCCGCTTGGGGTGGGTGTGTGGAGGTGAGGCTCGGGTGGGTCACCACCATGGGGTGATGCCGGTGGTCCCCCGCCACCACCATGGGGTGATGCTGGTGGCCCCCTTTGCCTCTGCGGACGACGAGGTGCTCCTTTCCGAGGGACCCCAGGGTGGTGTGTGGGGTGTGTGAGAGCCATCAGCCCACCCCAGTGCTCAGGGTGGCCTTGGGTTTGGGGTGAGGTGGTGGCAGCTGTGCAAGGCCACCTTGGCCCTTCAGCATCCCTCCGTCAGTGCTGGGGGAGGGTCCGAGTTACATGGAGCGTGTGTGACGGAGGGTCACCCTGACTGCCTGTGCTGATTTCTCAGGGTCACCCTCACCGATCTGAGGCTGGCGGGTTGGGGAACAGAGGTTCTTAGTAAGTTTTCATCATTTAGATAGGGATTTTAGCTTTTGACGCTACTTTCTGCTCTGGAGCACAATCTGGATTTTAGTTCTGCCTGGTAGCTGCTGCTATCAGTGGTGACGGGGGTTTGCTTTCTTAACCGTGGCTTTGGAGCAAACAAACAGTTGTAACTCCTTTGGGAGAAATACACAGCTGTGCCTTGAACGTAGCTGTGACAAAAGCAACTAGCAACAAATCCTCCCTGCGACACGTGAAAAGAACTTGTAATGGGAAACACGCTCAAATTAAGAATAGCAGTAAGTGTTTTGCAGGGTATTCACTGGGATTCCCTGTGAAGCATTCAGACCTGAGCCTCATCCTGCAAAAAGTGCAGTCACAGCCGGTGCCATCCCCCGATCAGCCATACCGATTTCATGGCAAGCCCATAGATGCGAGCATAAGTGTGTGGCTCACCGACTTCTTGAGTTGCACCTCATGGCCTGATGCAGCTTCTGTGAAACTTGGCAACCCCTGTGAACTTAGTGGGATAAACAAAACAGAAAGCAATGTCCCCGTAGTTATTACTGTCGTTTGCAGAGTGCCAGCACTGTTAATGTTTTCAAAGTGTCCAAAAATTTGTTTTCCTTTGGCAGCTGGCTCCAGCTGATAGTTGAAGTATGTTTTTAATATGGGATTAGTTCTGTAGACGCTTCTGGGAGTTTTTTCTGGTTTTGCTCATTAATACACGCACGCGTTGCTCACATCCTCGCTGCCGGAACTCCACAGCTCCTTTTGCTGTCAGTTACCTGACAAAACAGCAGCGTGCAGCGATCTCGCTGCAGCCTGTCTGTCACCACTGCTTCTGTCAAAGTTGCTGACGGCAGCGAGCCCGCAGCTGTTACACTACGGAGCCTTCCCCGTGGACTTTGCTGGGGCACTGATGAGCCTGAAGTAAACGTTACGTGGAAGGTAGCAGGAGAAATATGAGGGTAGGGTGCTGGTTGCCATTACACCCCAAAATCAGAGCCGTCACTTGTATTTCCAGCACGCTTCGGTCCACTCTGACAGAACCTGCAGGCAAGGTTTGCCCAATTTCCCATCTGTGCTAGACCATCAGTGGGTTGGGTAAAGACATCTCAAATTTGGAAAAAGAGCACTAATTAAGTTAATGTCATAGTGTAAGACTAGCAATACTGATCTCCTAAAAATTGTTTTTAAACGTTGTATTCTGGTTTCTACCATAGGCAGCGTCAGAGCTGTAGCAACAGCGTCTAAATTGGTGTTTTAATTTTCTTCTTCAGTGCTGCTACTCTGTACAGTGATCTTTCCAGTAGGAAGACAACTTGCAGAATCCTGGCAAGTTTTAAAGCATAATGCACCTTTGCACTTAAAGGACTGGCATACACCTGGTGCTCACACCCCAACACGTAGCAGTTGAGGTGATGGGAAGCTCAGCATGGAACTGAGATGTTATTGTCAGTTCAACATTTTCCCACACCTGAGAGAGAGAGAGAGAGAGAGAGACGTTATTTTCTGAGCATTCTGGCAAATGCCAGCATATTGTTGTGTGTCAGCTGAAATGATGACTAACTCTAAAAATATTTGGGTGAAATCCTGGCCTTACTGAAAGCAAGAAAAACTCCGTGCACATCAATCTTGTCTCATAGTGTTAGCTACTGACTCATGCACTGCTGGGATTATGGTGAGACTGCTTAGTGGTAAACTTTCTTAGTAACTGTGGTAATTATTTATTTATTTTTTAAAAGCATTGCTGCCTGATTTAACTTCCACGATATCCATTCTGGGAAATATGATGTTGATTAAAAACTGGATATTTGTTATTAATGAAATGGTACTTAATTTTTCTGATTTTCTTTATCCTAAACTGTGATCTCTAAAAATAGAAATTTATAGAAATTCAAATATAAGTTGCCATGGTAACCTATTGGGGGATAGTGCACGCACAAGATTATTCTAGCAAGACCATCCAATGGTGTTATATAAATAGAGAAACTAGTTTGTTGACAAAAAGGTTTGCTTCATTGGAGATTAAAAAAAGAATCAACTTTAATGTGTGCAGTTTGTTAATCAGTTAGTGACATCTACTAGCTATGTTTTTTGTGAATATAAAATGTATTACACATATATATACAATTGCTGTGAAACCTGCAACTCTTTACTTTGTATCTCAAGTTCAGGAGTTATTTTTGAATATTATTTCTGTTTTCATTTTAGCGTTTTGGGTTTCATAGTCTGTGAATTGTAATTAAAGGGTATAGTGGCACTCCTTTCACTCCAGGCTTAATAGAGCTATCATTCACAAACTTCTGTTTGACAGAACGCTGTTATGTAGGTGCAGAGATGCTGGTGTAAGATACTGTCACAGAAGAAAATGCATTGGGCAAAGAAATCTTCCCATGTGTTGGTTTAAGCAGATCTGAAGCAGATCCTTATCCGATTCGTACCTCAGTCGTGTGAACTGAGTGTGACTAGTTAACACCTGTAGACTGTTTTTGTATCCTTTAGCATCCCTTGCTTCGTAAGTACAAAGTATTCATTATGCTTTAGTGCAAAGGAATGTCTAAATAGTTTGTAAGAAAGTACAAGAGGCATAATTAAGCACCGAGTTTGAAAGAGTGTCTGCAGATGCCCAGAGGGACCTAGAATGTCAGTGCCAGTCTCAGATATCATATTTCAAATTAATTAAGCTTTTAAGGCCTTTTACTGTTGAATAATAGTTGAAATATGGCGCTGCTTAAAGAAATAATTATCATTTGTCATTGATTTTTCCTAAGGATTATGGATTATTCATGTACTTAGCGCAGGAACTCTCAGATGCCCCGGGGAATCTCAATGCTCACAGCTGTCTGTCCGTCCCTCTGAGAAGCCTGTCCGTCTGTGTGTGGAATTGGGACGGGGAAGCCAGGGTGGGTAGGGTGGTGGTGGCCTCTGGCACACGGGCAGGTGCTTCCTGCTTGTCCTGTGTCATGTTTGGTGGCTGAAGGGACCTGACATAACCCCTGCGCTGCACCTTTCTTACCTGTCAAAAAGATCATCATTATTTGGTTTACAAGGGAAGGATAAAAGCTAATTAGCATTCATATTTGTAAAGTTTTCTTGAGTATTCACAGAAATGCAAATAAAACCACGGAGAGCCTTGCAGTTTGGGAGTTATGCTCACACCTTGCAGGTGTTCTTAAAAACACCGATCCTACAGCACTTCGTCGTGGTGCAGGGAGCTGGACAGGAGCAGTAAACAGCATTGCTGGCTGGAAATGCGAAGTTCCTGTGTGCTGCTCTACGTGGTGGAGTCACATCAGCAGAGGCTCATTGTAATATCTCCGCTAGCCTCGAGCATTTGGTGATGAGGTTAGCTGTAGGAAGGGCCAGCTGAGATAAGTCAGGTGGGAGAGTGGAGAGAATATGATTTTATGGATCCCCTCAACAGCCTAAAGCCCCAGAAATCATATTGGAAAGCATTCTTAGTAACGGTAACATATATTTATTTGGTGGCTTGTGCACGTTTTTTCCAGTAAACTAGACACCTGTCATGTACCAGGGTGGCTGAATTGTGTGGGTTGTATTAGGACTTTGGCTATTCATAATGCAAAACAGCTTTTATTTCTGGTGGAAGCAATGCTGCTGGGACAGTCTGACGGAGACACTGTAAATGGAGTGGGGAGAATATGCTTAGCTCAGAATGTACACTTGTAGGTTAATAGTGAAGAGCGGAGTTCATTTGCTTTCTTAAAAATAGAAAAGCCATTTAATTTGTAAGTGCAAGCCTTTACTCTCTATCTTTTATGCAAGAAGGAAAGCAAGTATGCTTTAGATCTTACTCTAGTAATTCTTTAATTATGAAGACTTTTTCTGTCTGAAAATGATTATAGAAGTGTACAGAGAAAATAGTAAAGAACGGCAGAGAAACTGAAAGAGGGATTTCCTCTTGCCATCTTGATAATCAAAGTGTTGAATTTATTTCTAAGGGGGAAAGGAGAGTCCATTATCTTAAATTGGCTAAAACCAGTGGTTCTGCTTAAAGCATTCAGCCTATGGGAACTGTGGTTGCTTTTAAAGCCACAGCAAGATTTGTACCTAGTGACAAACATCATGAGGCATCACTGTTATGGGTATTTGTATGCTCCATAGTGTGCACAGGATGACTAAATCACATTATAAGTCATTTTTATTAATTTATTTCTGGAATGCTGGCTGTTGAAAGACTTAATTGTAAATTGTTGCTTAATGAGTTACCTGTTCAACATGGGCAAGTCTGATCTACATTAAATTTAGTTGGTATCTGATGGCACTGATGTATCGGTGAGGTAAAATCAGAAAGATTTCTGCCTCCCTAACTTCTGCCTTTTTCCTCTACAGCTGTTCTGCCTGCTGCTGCTACTGTTTCCATGGAAACAAGCCAGCTCTTGGCTTCCTTTTTCCATTGAAAACAGCCTTCTCTCTGTCACTTATTAATCTCGGAGAAGCATTTTGTCATGGCTCTGACATGAACGCCACAGAGATGATCTGCCCTATCATTTCAGAAATAGATGCTGTCACAAATGTGCCCATGCACATAGCCAGATTCGTTTTCTGACCGAAATAATTTGGTTAATGGACTTATTCAGAATTTACTTTGGTGTAACTGGAAGTGGAAATTAGCCTAACACACATAGCCCAAGATAATAACAGTGTGAGAATTATTCTTGGTTGAGAAATCTAGCAGACAGCATTCTTTTATGTAGTTCAGACATAACGCTCTGCTCTCTGTCATGTTTTGTTTACAGCAGCGAAATGCTAAAATGATTTACTTTGGGGGTGAGAATGTGTTTTCAAACCTACTAAGATGGTGGAGGAGGAGTAGCTCACCTTCTGGTGAATATAAGGTATCACACGGAATAATGCCATCATGCGATGCAGTCAGGGTAAGAAAAAAGTGGATTAAAAATGATATCTTCAGGGACCCTATATTCATAAAGTGTCTGGTACTTAGCCCATGATAGATGTATCAATGCTCTTTGAAGAAGCCAGCATTTTTTGCCTGTTTTTGTGAATTTGTGTTAAATAATAGTGAAAGGAATTCAGAACTCGGACTAATCTCAAATCCTTGATTAGTTTCCCCCATTGCAGAAACTTAAAGATGTTTTAAAGAAACTCTGTGTAGAACTTACTTTCCCTTTTTGTCTTCGGCAGTCATTGGCAGAAAGTGTCTGTCCCCTTCTATGAAGTTACCTTGCAATCAGAGAAGAAGCATCAGAGAAGAGGAAAGGCATCTCTATACAATTTTAAAATATTTTTATATTCTAATTGCAAGTGGTGTTTCGGCGTTGTTCAACTCCACAGAGACTCCTGCTCTTGGCTGATCTTGGGGAAACGTGGTTTCCTTCAGCCAGAACAGGAAAGAAAGGGTTTATACTTTCCGTATTTAGCACCTGATGGGATGTTCCCTTTTAATTCTCTTTGCTGAATTCTTCTTCAGACATTTCCGCTGGCAGTGTGATTTACATAAACTTACTGATCCCATGTAGGAGCTTGTGGAGATTTCTGCTGTTTACTTTTAACCATGAGTAAAGTATGTAGGCCAATAAAATACAGATAGGGTAATATATGGAATATCAAGCTGTTGGTTATAATTCTGCTAAGGATATTTCTTATAGTAATACTTTCTTATGTGTGCAGTTGCTTCTAAAGAGCCTTCCTCCTGATGCAAGGGCTGAAGCATGAGGATATTTCTTGCACCAGATATACTTTGAAGCGGTGAACGCAATATACACCTATGGAAATGTGTACAGACATACTAATATAAACTTAGCATTGGCAATTATCAAATTTAGCATTATCTACATGCTAAAAGGGATTTAAGTTGTTAGTGCTGACCTGGTATATTTACGTACACGTGTATATGTTTCTATAACACGAGAATGGTAATCTCGTCAAAAAGAGATCCAGAAACAGTTGTAGAGAAAGAACATGAAATCACTTTTTTTTTAGTTCTACAAATGTGTTTAATTAACATCATTGTTAGTACTTTATGATGACTAAAGCACTTTTGAAAGAAAAACTCCACTGCCATCTGTTAATCAGTAATGTTAAAAATAGAATGCCATCTAATCACATAAAGCACATTTTCTTGTGATTTGTGATTTGCTTTACAGAATTTTTGAAGTAGTGACATGAAGCTTAAAAACTGAATTATCCAATTATATATTAGAACTGTGTTTTTTTTTTCCCCGTCTGAAGATTTTGAGATGTTTCTGTGGTTTTGGTCTTTATACCAGTAGGTTAATTATTGCAGGGGTGTAATATTGCGTGTCTTATTACAGACAGCCTTTTGTAGTTTCTTAGCATTTCTAGGTGAACCTTAGGTATCAGGTCTTTGATATGCTCCTGAGAAAACACTGTAAATAGAGGAGAACAGTCTTTTATCCTGGTGCTGAATAATATGGTAAAGTTTACTAATATGTGTTGAATAAATAACACGCTATCATTTAGTCTTATTTCTGAGATAAGTACAGTTTCTTAAATATTTACATTGTCATTAGTATATAGCATACAAATCTTTTTCTTTCAGTTTCTCTACACTCTGAACAAGGTGGAGTATCTTGAAGGTTGTGTTTTTGGTTTTGATAATTTGTAGAGTATACTGCTGTATAGCAATAATCTTCTTCTTAAATGTTTAATCCTTATCCTAAGAGAAATAATTCTTCTTTAGGAATGACTTCACCACACTAAAATGCTTTCTTTCATAAAAGCTTAGGACTACTCTAATGCTAGGGGTCTAGCAGTATGTGGGATTTTGAAGTAACAGAAATCATACACTGAGACTCAGTTTTAATGGCTGAGAAAATTCTCTTTCAGGAAATTGCTTTAGAGAACATGAAGTTCAGTATAGTGACACAAATTGTGACACAGAATGGTGCTGTGAAATGCTACTCACATGTGGTTGCAAAAATAAGGAGCATGAGATGAGATCCTGATGGTTTTGCCTGGGGGGCACCATTGCTGCCCGTCCCGGTGCTGGTTTGGAGTGGTCAGCCTCCCAACAGGCACCCTGCTGCTCAGTGGGTCTTAACCAGGGGGAAGAGTAATGTCTCTAATCATATTTCTGTTGGCTTGCTTAATTTCTCACAACATAAATGCTCACAAAATATATTACGCTTTTACATGCTGTCTATTTTGAGATCAAGGGTAATCAAGTATGTAGTAATTAGTATTTAATATAAAGACTGTGCAACCACAGAAAGATATATTTTTTAAAGTAGTGGTAAAAATTCTTAAGGAATAATGTAAAGGTTGTTTTTAAAGTACACAAACACATAATTATAAAATTTCTTTAGTTCTTAGGCAATACCATAGGAGACATCTTCGTTAGTCCTTATTCTTGAACATGTATTCAAAAATTCTAGGTAATTTTAAAGTGAGGTGTCTGTTTTTATGTTATTCATTGGCACCTAGTAATCTTTTACCCATGTGAATGGCAATTATTCATAATAATTGGATTCAGGATTATATTAATTTTTACAGAATTACGTTGGTTAAGAGGTGGAAAAAGCTATACTAGATTTTTTTTTTCCAATATCATCCCAAGCATTCTGCATCTTTTTTTTTTTTTTTTTAACAGGAACTTTGCAGCATTCTAAATTTAATCCAGTTATGGTTTGGAGAAGAACCTCAATTCTCTTTTTGGTTTCTAATCACACTGGGGAAAGGAATTTTCTTTCCATTGAGATTCTAGGTCTAGTATCTACCTTCACTTTTCCATTTGAATTTTAGGAAATGATTCATCTCCAAGCACATATGGGTTTCATCTTGAACATCCTTGCATTGGTCTGGGAAAATATTTAAACACATTAGATGCTCATTTGATTTCTTGTGTGCTTAAGTTTAATCTTGTGTCAAAATATTCTGTTGGACTGGGAACTGAGTTTGGGCCACTTGCGGTATGCCAAGCCTCTTTTCCCTTACACTGAAAAATGAAGTCCTTTTATGTAATAATTATTTTGTGATTCATATTTTCATAGTATAAAAATAAAGTGTATATACAGTGGCTGTTATAAATGACATCAAAAGTTTTTTTTTTTTTTTTGGTAGAAGTCAAGTCGGGTAGGATTTCAGCCCAAGTATTGAACATAAGCTCTAATGTATAACTCATTGCCTGCTTGTTATCTGGTAATACTTGATGTTAAATTTATTTTAAAACCTTAGATGTCTCCATCCCTTGGTCAGTAAATCTCATTACTGGATATATGCTAGGCTAGGATAAACTTTTGACAGTAGGCTTGAGTTCTTTTCCAGCTTGCCCAGGTGGTATTATACCTGTGTAGCTTGGAGAAAGAAATGGTCGTGTTTGTCAATTGTCTCCAAAAAAGGCACATAAAGCTCATGTTTCAGTGACCCTTGAAAGGTCACCAAAATTGGTTTGATGCATTGCAGCTACAGGGTCTCCTTGGTTAGTCATTGCATGTTCTAAATTGGTGTCTCAGTAGCAGGACAAATGAGCTGGGGAAATTAAAAAGAAGAGAATATTTGATAAAAAGAAGAAATTACATCTTGGTTGAAAATGAACCATTATAGACTGAAACAAGGAATGTAGTTTCATTATTTTACTTCATCACAATACAGCCAGCCAAACCTTAAAACGGAGAAAGGCATTTTGTATTACGTCTATTTTTTATGAATGGCGTTCATAGTTTTAAGGATGAAAGATGTCAGTTGCCTTTTAACTGCAGGTTTATCTACCAGATTGATGCCGTTTATTGCAGTTGCCTCTTCCTTAATCTTAAAATGAGAAGGGAGCTTTGATCTTTTCAGAATGACTTCTGTAATGACTAGGTTTATTCAATTTTGGAAACATCTGTTGTAGCAGGTACAGTTTTGATGCAGGTCTTCACCTTTATCCAGCTTCTGAGACAACTGCAAGTATCTCCCCAAACCATCTTTGGAGGCCGTTGGTTCTTACTTATCTGCTTCCTCAATCTTGAGCCTCACCTCGCTGCGTTCAATACCTTGCACTACCACCGAGCCAATGACTGACTATTCTAATACTTTTTAATCCGTGCTTTTCCAGTGTTTTTGTAGTACAATTAACCATTCTGTTTGAGCTTGAGTTGCAATGATAGTTATATATGCTTCTCTACTCTCAATGCTACCTTTAGTAGCTGTGCTAGCAGCATTTGTTTGAGAGAGTGATGGCATTCATCTTGTATTGAAATGAAAAGCCAGCAAGATTTCAGTAATTTTGTATTCTCAACAATTTAAAGACATTTAAATTCAGTATTTGGTAGCAGAAATGTACCCATTAGTCTTTAGAGAAGTGTAGATTTAGTTCATGTTGGGTTTGTATTTCATTACAGGAACCTATCTTGCACTGGAGTTATGACAGATTCATGAGATGAAGGCAATCCTCTTTGAAACAGTGTCTGGTTTTGTTAAAATATCAATACCTAACTTTCTAAAACAGAGTGAGGAAAATTATTGAACTCCTGTCTTCTAGTGCTACTGTTTGTGTACTCCTTGAAAATATAGATCAGGAGGTATGTATTAGTAATTATAATGAACAAACATTGCAAATCTTGTTTGTTTACTGGCAAAGCTTTTTAAAAATGATGAGGTAATTGTTATGGTTTGTAATTATATGGTGACCATAACCCTTTCTTCATAAACCTAAACCTTCTTTCTGGGTGGGAATGTCTTGGCAATAGCGGGGCCTAAGGGAAAATGCTATATGCTGTAAAAATTTGTGCTATAAATTTTTTCTTGCGATTCCGCTGCTCAGACAAGCACTGTGCCAGTGTGACAACTACATGCCCTGCAAGACCAAGTGTGAAGAGTAAGTCTGACACAGAACAATGTTTATGGTCCTCGTGCTTTCAAATTTCAGGTGGAGTTTTTATCCATATATACATAAATAGGGATGCAAATCATAGAATTACAGAAAGATTTGGGTTGGAAGGGACCTTAGAGATCATCTAACTCCAACACCCCTGCAATGGGCAAGGACACCTCCTACCAGGCCAGGTTGTCCAAAGCCCCATCCAGCCTGGCCTTGAACACCTCCAGGGATGGGGCATCTACAGCTTCTCTGGGCAGCCTGTGCCAGGGTCTCACCGCCCTCTGAGTGAAGAATTTCCTCCTAACATCTAATCTAAATCTACACTCCTTGATTTTAAACCCATTACTCCTTGTCTTATTATTACACCCCCTGACAAAGAGTCCCTCCCCAGCTTTCCTGTAGGACCCCACTGGGTACTGGAAAGCTGCTACAAGGTCTCCCTGGAGCCTCCTCTTCTCCAGGCTGAACAACCTTAACTCCTTCAGCCAGTCTTTGCAGGAGAGGTGCTCCAGCCCTTTGACAATGTTTGTAGCTCTCCTCTGGACTTGCTCCAACAGGTCCACGCCCTTCTTAAATAGGGTGCCCCAGAGCTGAAATCAGGGCTCCAGGTGGGGTCTGACAAGAGGAGAGCAGAGGGGGACAATCCCTTCCCTCGCCCTGCTGGCCACGCTGCTTTTGGTGCAGCCCAGGACACGGTTGGCTTTCTGGGCTGCAAGCTCATCTTGCCAGCTCATGTTGAGCTTCTCATCAACCAGCACCCCCAGGTCCTTCTCCTCAGGGCTGCTCTCAATCCATTCTCCATCCAACCTGTATTTGTGCTTGGGATTGCCCCAGCCCAGGTGCAGGACCTTGCACTTGGCCTTGTTGAACCTCATGAGGTTTGCACAGCCCCACCTCTCAGGCCTGCCCAGGTCCCTTCTGGATTCTATCCCTTCCTCCGTGTTGACTGCACCACACAGCTTGGTGGCATCGGCAATTTTGGTATATATTTACACACACGTGCATTTCTAAACATGTATATAACAGTGTTCCTAACTTGATTATGATAGACAAGAAGATTTTCTCTGTGCATATATATATTTTTCCCCATCTGTTTGTCCTTGAGGACTTTAATGAAGAAGGACGTATCCCAGGTCTCATGACTTAATTCTTTTAATTGCATAATGCAGATTCCACCTGTTAGTTCAAATACTAATTGCAGCATGTCTGAACACCTTGCAGAAGACATCTTTTCTTAAGAAAGCATTTACATTTCCACTTGTTGCAGCATCAGGAAGTGTAACTCTGCTGCAGTACCTGGAGTGGGCTTGGCTAATGTAGGAAAATCCTTCTGAATTTGGGAGCTCTGCCTTTTGTTCAATAAATCATAAATCAAGTTGGAAATTGTTTTAGTGTTTCATACAGTCACTCCTGAATTATTGAATGTGTGACATTAAAAAAATCTTAATTATTCTGAAGCAAACCAATATTCTGTGGTGTTCATTGTTATGTAAAACATCTACAAACTATAAACAAGAAGACTATTCTTTCCACAGATTTGTTTCCAACATCCTTCAACAGTTAAGAGAATTATATTACTTTTATAGAGTTAAACTGAATGGCTCAAAAGCCTATAACAAGTTCTGGTAAATTATACAGTCTTGCATTAGAACCCTACTGATTCTTATATTGTAAAATTCTGTTTATTCTTTATTATTATAAGACATTTTAGGAAAATAATGTCTCCCAGGGATGTAGCTTTCCCTTTTGCAGCTGTTGGTAAAAGGGAAATGCTAAATAACATCAGATTTGGCAATCATCTTCATGGGATGAGATTGATAAACACATAACATGATATTTCATCTTTGAAATAATCCAACCTGTTTTATTATTCATTTATCTTTACCTTTTTTTTTTTTAGTTTAGTTATTTTTTGTAGAAAGAAGTTCAGCTCAAATCAGATTCACGCATCTCTGCTTCTTGTAAGGCAGAATGGGAATGCCAAATAAAGAGAAGCACAAAAATGCAAACCTAATATTCATGTGGAAGATGCAAAAAAATCTTAGTAGAATGCATACTGTGAGTGTTATAAGGATTGTGTTATGACAAATTTGTTTGGTCAGACTCGGTGGGAGAAGGGGAGTAAAGAGGGCTTGGGGACTAATGCACTGGCAGGGAATTCTGGAGATCCAGTTTATGTCTGCTAGGCTGTAACATCTTCCATGGTTCACCACACCACCGTGATTCACCCAGTCTGCAAATTGGGAAGATACAGATGTCCTCCTGCCATAGAAGATCACAAGATAACTTTAAAAAAAAATGCAGTACTAAAATAATACAGTAACATAAAGTATTTTAGTTGGTGACTGTCAAATGTAGTTCAAAGGAGAGCTTAGGAACTTTTTAAAGAAAGTTGGGGATAGTTTGCTGTTTTCTGTCCCCAAAGGTTTAAGCATATATAATCATCTCATGATCTTCTTCTATTTTTATTTTTGTTTTTGTGACCTCTCTCCCATTCATTTTACAACATGGGTATATTCTGGGAATAAACTGGGACTGTGTCATTGGAATATATACAGTAATTAGTAGGAGAGGAAATCCCCTAAATATACTGATAATTTGGTTCGCACAACAGAGACAGAAGAGCATATTCAAATAAGAAGGCACATATCCCACACCTGAACAATCTAGAAAGAAGAAAATTTGGAATTCAGTAAGCAAACTTTATCCATTTTTTGAGCTGACTGAGGCAGGGTCTACATGGGAAGAAACTCTTCAGTCACGTTAATGAAGATTTCTTTGTAGCATATGAATGCAAGGAGATCAAATTAAGGTGGGGCTTGGCTCAGATACACAGATTGTCAAAGTTTTTTTCCTGGAACTGTTAGAACTTATGAAATAAAAGGTTCCTGGAATTTAATACACCTGAAAACAATGTAATTTTTCAATCTTTCTCACCAATTTCTGAATGTTTACAAAGACATTTGGCATTCAGCCTGTGCAGTTAAATTCAGGCACAACAGAGTAGGGAGTCTTAAAATGAGAAATATTGGCCAATCTATACAGTTGGCTCTGCTACCAATTCGATCTGCAGTATATTAGAACAACTGTTCAATATTTTCAATGATCTCGTGTTGATTCTTGGTTGTGTTCTGCTTTTGAAGCGTAGCTACCAGATATGGGGAGGAATGGTTGAGATTGCAGGCTGTGCTCCTAGGGAATATGTTTTATTAGACTCTTCCTAATTAAAAAAAAAAAGAAAAAAAAAAGCAAGATCCCATAAGAGTGCCCAGTGTGAGCAATACTGATGGTACCATTTAATTTTGTACTTCAGGAGTGTTTGCATTGTTTAGTGAAAGCTAGTTCCTATCTTTAATGCTTTTAATATGTTAATTAGTTGTGTTCAACTGTTCGGATGTTCAGTATTGGCTAAGCACACTGCGCTGTTGTGACTGAGTTACTATAAATATTGGTAAATGATTTTCCCAAAGGAGTAGGTCATACCTGCTCCTTAATTCAGAAGTAACACCCATCTTTCTGTCCTGCTTCATGTACAAGACTGATTTATACAAGAACTCTAGCTGTGAGTTCTTCTTATGAGGGAATTCTTCCTGTATAGGTAAATGTATTTTCATGAAGAAGATGTCATTTAATAGTTTATTGAGAATCGAAGTCAAGCATTTTGTTAACTTGATAGCAAGGTGGAAGCCAAGGTGTAAGCCAAGGACAGCAAAAAAGTTGCCACAGAAATGGTTGAAGTGTTTTGAAGATCTATCTTTGCCTGTGGTCACTGATGTTGTTGGTTTGATTTCTCCCTTATCCCCAGAAAAACCCTCTTCCATGTCAACAGAGGTGTTTATATTACTTTTACATATTATGAAAGCCATATCAAATTACTACAGGAAATTCATTAATAGATTAGCTGCTGTGTTTCTGTGCTGGAAATGACATCTAACTTTATTTGACCAAGATCTGGGGATATGTTTGAAGCACATGGCATCGCTGGCTGAATTCAGTCCAGAAGACGGCAGCGTGCAAGTATTAAGTGTGCTCTCATTGCGGAAAGGCAAGCAATTTCTTCACCCTGTTAATAGCTGTGGGACAAGATGCAGGATAAATGAGTGGGCACTGTTCCTTTTTCCACCTGAAAAGGTCACTGCCTATAGTCTTGACAGGAGAAAGCGGCATTTTTGGACTTTCTTCTGAGGCCTTTGAAGTTTGAAAAATTCCCCTCTGGAGTGTTGTTAATAGCTGCATAAAACAGGTCTGGATTTCAGCACGGTTCCTTACGCAGAATAATATCTGATCTTGAAACAATATCCAAGATTTTATATAGAATTGAATGCACATTTCAAAGCAATAAATCAACTGTAAAGTATTTAGCAACAGAAAATATATAGAGTTACAGCTTTATGAGTCTGCCACATATGCTTTCTCTTCTGTGCATGCGTTGTGCTGATTTTGTGCAAGGTTCTGAATTTGCCTAAGTGAATCAGGAGTACAGCACAGATTTGGTTTCATATTCACAGTATAACTTTGAAAAACAAATCTTTCATTACAGGAGTTTAACATGAAAAAATAGTTCTATGTGTTCCTAGTGGCAATGGCAAATTGTTGGCATGGGTCACTAGTTTGGCTCTAAAAAAGCTATGAGCTTGTAGCCATGCTAACAAGCTGCAGTGCTTTTCAAAGCAAATTTGGCACTAGAGGTTAAGGAGGTCTTCCCTCACTGCCACGATATTTATTAGAGTAAAAACCCTTTTTTTTTTTTTTTTTTCTTAAGATTGGAGTGCACTGGACTGTTCTTTCAGTTCCAGGATATTTGTATTTAAAAGAATGACACTGGGCTTCTCACATTAGCCTGGCAATCTCTAAATCAGGAAAGGATCTCCTAGAATATGCAGGGAATCTTGGATAAACTGCGCATTGGCAAACTGATAAGCTAAGTATGCTAGAGGATTTGAGTGCTCCTATAAATACCTATAAATAGGAAACCAATCAAAAAAAAAAAAAAGCACATTAAGGTTTTGAGGAGACAGAATCTTAAAGGAAAAATCTAATCAGGAGGTGCTGAAGAAAAACGATATGTTTGAAATGGCAATTAACAAAAAAGGCTAGGAGAGAGAGAAAAAAAAAAGACCTGATGGGGGTCGGGAGATTTTTTTTTTTTTTTTTGAGGACCACAAAGTGGGCTAGGCTCAGAAAATTAGGGACTGGCATTGCCTTGAAATGGAGGTTGTGTTGGTTATAGTTGCTTCCAGATTTGTTTTATTCTGCAGCCTAGGGAAGGAAAAATACATGTTAACAGTTTTGTAGGGTGAAAATATTTGCATTTATTACAGTCCTTGGGAATTCTTCAGCTGATTAGAATAAAGTATTGGTGGAGGGAAAGGGAAAAAAGAAGGCCAGGGAGAAGCCTCTGTGCCTATCCATGCTAAGCTGTGCATCACATCTTAGGTGTAGTAATACACTTGGTTCTTGAACTTCTGAAAACAATATTTAAAACTTTCAGTTTACTACGAATCTGTCTGAGCTGTATCTGAATGGCAAAAATTCAGTGTACCTCTGTAAGATTTGGAAAATGGTTCTGCCTGTGCACTTATTCTTTATTTTTCTAGTGAGAATCAGTAGTTCACAGTCTTGACACTGCTCATGCATAAACTCTATCAAAACTGGTGCTTATTCTGTAGTATTCGTAGCGGTTTAGATAAGAGATAATAAATAACTGGAAATATGTAACATATGGCATTGAGATGTAACTGTGTTAAACAAAACGCTTTCAGTTGTTAAACATATTTATGTACTAATATTATAAATATTACTATGTGTACTAATATTGTAAATATTATTATATGGTGATTTTTTAAGAAAACAGCACTTTTTTAAGTTCATAGAAAAAAAGAAAAATAGGTCATGATAAAGAGACAGAAGAGGCTAATAAGATAAATTTTTAATATTTGAAATTCACTAAGTAGCAGAAAGATTTTTTTTCCTTCATAGAAACTAATGGGCTAGAAATAATAGACTTGAATAAAATTATCCTAAGTCAGGCTATACTACATCATTCTGAATTGGCCTATTCAAGTCAAGGCTTTTTCTACATCTCAAAACCTTTTTTTTCGGGCTGTTGAAAGAACACTAGTACTGCAATTGTAAGAAAGAATACTAGCAAGTCTTCGTGTAACCTCAAATTCCAGGTGATTCTTCTACTTTTTTAAACAAAGAGCATTTCTGAAGTTATTGGAGACTAAGAAAGATGTGTGATCTGTGGTCCATCATGGGGTACTCTTCTGTAAAAGTTGCATTTATATGGTATGAGCTAGCAGCGGCTTTTATTCTTTTGGGAGAGAATCACCAAAGATAGTGTCAAGAATGGCTACTGTCTTGCTCTGAAGAGAAAATGTGAAACCAACTTTAAATGATGGGACAGAACTGTAAATGAGGATGGCAATTTTTTTTTCCTGCATTTTCCAGCACAGGGATCTCCCCCTCTTATTAACAAGGAAAATTATGAGTGAATTAGAAGGTTAATAAGCATGTTTCCTAAACCCCTAATTATTCTTTGATCTTGTCTCATGCTTTTCATTGATCAAAGGTGAAAGAAGAACTGT
Organism: Cygnus atratus; assembly: GCF_013377495.2. Lineage (NCBI taxonomy): Eukaryota > Metazoa > Chordata > Aves > Anseriformes > Anatidae > Cygnus > Cygnus atratus. The sequence continues at coordinate 40,317,737 of NC_066362.1, read as the reverse complement.
AGAAGAAACTGTTCAGCAAACATCTCTTTTTATTATTTATTTATTTATTTAATATTTTTATTTTTCTTTATGGAATGAAAAAGTACTAAATTTTCTCTCAGTCACTGTCTTGAATACAGAAATGTGATGGCCCTTGGAGTTCCAGGGTTAAGCTAACACAAAATCTTTTTGTGTGTGTGTGTGTGTGTGTGTGTATGTGTTTAGTGCCTTAAAAGCTATCTGAAGTTTGTTGGAGAGTATTTTTCCTTAGATTTTTTTTTTCATGGTAAATTTATATTATGGCAATATATTTTTTGTAGGTGGTGGTGATAGGTGGTGTTTTTGATTTGTAATGTACTTTTATGCTCACAGCAATGAAGAATGGATGATTTGCTTCGTCATTGATCAAAGATTGGATCTAAGATTGATGGTTAGACCAGATGACCTTGGAGGTCTTTTCCAACCCTAATGATTCAATGATTCTAAGGTGCCTCTCTGTATCTGATACTGGTTAGACAAGTCATGCATGTGTGTAATCCAGAACTGGAAATCTTTTGCTTGGCTGTAGAGTCTTACCTTATTTTCAAGGGGAGTTTCATCATATGCTGTTTCTGCTATGGGTTAATACCATAAAAAAATAGAATCATTGTCCTTGACTGTGTCATCAATTTTCTGTCTTTAAAGATAACACTGTTAATGCTATTAGCTAATGTTGGATTGATATGAGGAGAGACAACAATGAGCAGAAGACTGAATGACTTGCAATAACATAAAATGCTATGCTGTTTGACCTGTAGGATACATTTTTATTACTGGGTCTAGGAGACTTATTATGCACCTATTCAATTAAGATGAAGGCTCAGAAAAGGAGAGAAAGAGCAGTAAAAATTGAAAATGAAGCCTGAATATTTGCAGTACTGCTTTTCATGAATTATAAATGATGTAAATTAAAGTGTCAGACAGTATTGAAAAACTGCTTTGTCTGTGACTGTAATCAGACCATTTTATGAAAATTGGAATTATTTTGGAACAAACATGAAGAACTGGACCAAACCAACATATGAAAATCAGTATGTGTGAATGATGATTTTGTAACACCTTTTTTATCAGAGGTTTGATTTGGAATGCTTTATTGATAATGGTTTGGAAAGAATAACTCTTCCTAGATATGCACAACCAGAGATAATTCTAGTTCTGCATTAAACTTAGGTTTTTCTTCACCTTCTTTTATTCAAGTATGCAAATGTTACATCATCCTCATTTCATAAATTAGTTAATGTTTGGAACAAATTAATTTTCTTTTGGCCATGTCCTATTTTTTTCTAATTCACTTATTAGATATCTGATCTTGCTAACAAAATATGTGGGGTGAGTCCAAATGTTTATCTTCCCCTTTTAAAGGAGAATAAAATAAAATAAAATATATAAAAAACCAAACTCTGTAGGCTCACAGTTCAGTGCTGTGAAATATAATGAATAATGTTCTCTTTTCAAAAATAGTTAGACTTGCAAACTTAAAACAACAAGGAAAACTACCTTTTTTTTTTTTTTAATCTTATCTGCAGACCCATTTTATTTCTATTACAGAATCCTGTACATAATTTCTGTCTGTAAAGTTCTCAAGTGTTGTGGTATGTATTTTTTCAGCTGGGTGTTTAGAAGGTGCAATTCAGAACACCTAAAATTAGGTGTCTAAGTTCTCTGTCTTCTTTATAGTTAGAGTTACAGGCCTAGATGATCAAAAATAGCCAAGAGAGATGCATACATTCAGAGAGCATAAAAACCCTTTTGAGTGTTTTCAATACAATTCTGCTATATATATAACCAAAGCAGGCATTTATGCTCAGTGTATTTTATTGGGATATGCTCGTTTGCACACAAGTTGTACTGTTGAGAAATAGGCATGTGAAAAGTGGAAAAATAGCAAAATTGTTGTCTTTGTACTCTAAATATAGAATTGGCACTGGCATAACTAAATTGTTTGCTAAAGCTGATTTACCTAAATCAATATAGTAAGCTTGTATGGCCATGGTTCAATCAGGTTAAGAGTGTTTGTACTCATTTAGCTTAGTTTGGGTCCAAACCAATTTTCCCACACTTTCTGTAATGCACCAGAGGGTTGCTCTGATGTAAATAAGACAACTTCCAAAGCAGTTTAACTAAATTAGTGCAATTTCTATGTATACTACTTCATTTATTAGGATATTTATACCCTCATCAGATATTTTAGGAAATCACTAGATTTCAATATGTTGTACCTATCTTGAAATTAAAGTATTTGAGTAAAATCAGATTGAACTGACTCAGCTATTCAAAGACTTACTTCAGAGCCACTCACTGCCTGCCCTTGTGTAGTACTTTTCTGTTCCTGTTCTTTGCCTTGGTCTCTCTCAGCTCTAAATTCCATGTAAGCACAGGCTTATTTCTATATGTGCATACATATTTGACTTGTGCACATTTTGGATTGTGCATCAGGAGCCCTGGTATCATCTAGGAGCTTCCCCGGTGAATGGAGAGAGTATGATGGGTTCTCAATGCAATTTGCTGTGAAGTTTGTGGTGTCAGAGACAAGTGTAGTTTTAGAGAGCTTGGATTTTTATATATATATATATATATATACTTCCTAAACATATATATATATATACATATGTATATATGTATATGTATGTATATATATGTATATGTATGTATGTATGTATATGTATGTACATATGGATATATATGTATGTATATATGTATATATATACATATGTATATATATGTATATACGTATATATATATATGTTTAGGAAGTCAGTAAAATCATCTTGATTCCATTCTAGCATGTCTTATTAGTGTTAATGGGAAGGGACAGTGACAGCTGCTAACATAGCTTATTGCAATTTATGACATCACATAACCACCAAGAGGTGTGGTCTTTACATTTGTGCTGAATTTTCTCCTTGTTTGTAATGCTCCCCAAGTGTACAACAGGGCTGTTGCCTGCTCTTTCGACATGCTGTGACTTCATGAGCGCTGCTGGGGCATGAGGCCCACCTCTAAAGCTGTTATTTCTATGGTAGTGATTTCTATTGTGTTTCTCCCCTTCCCTCCTGAAAAAAGAATAATAAAAGAAAAATCTACCCTTCCAAGCAAGGTAGCAGATGCTCAGATGGCTGCACCACACAGGAGGACTGACGTGCGTTTGGGCTGTGTTCAGAATCAGCAGAGAAATTCTTGTGGTAAGTTGTGCCTTGTGTTTTTGTGGTGGGTCACGTGCAGGAGGATCGATCAAAGGATGAGAACTGTTTGTCCTCTGCCATGCGAGGCAATGAGAACAATAGCGAAGTGGAGAGCTGCCTGGATGGACCCTTGGAGGTCCATGCAGGTGCAGCCTTGTTTTTCTTCCAGGCCTTTTTGGGGGATAGGATAAGAGATGCATCAGAGCATCATTAACTTTCAAAGCTGTTTTTCTACAGAAAACAATGGACAGAAATCAAAATCAAAACAGAAGCCAACCCTAACTCAGGCACGCTTTCATTTTAAAAGGTATGTAAATAGTAAATACTCTATGTTCAAAGGGAAAGCAAAGCAAGGGCTCAGCAGGAAACCTCATGCTAGACTGCAGTAGGCACACACCTGCTCAGCAGTGGTGTTCAAGTGGAAGGCACTGTGTGCCTGTGCAGCAGCGTGGTAGCACTGTTTGGTTTCTTTTTACCTTATGAAGCAGTGCAAACTCCTATTTTGCTATTTTAATTTTTGATAGAAGAAGATATTTGTATTGAATTCTTGTAACTTCGAAAGTTGTTGGGAAGGGTATTATTTTTCATAGTGTGTGTTTTAGAGAAACAGATTCAGAGGTTATACCTTGTTTAATGTGGCAATGCTGTAAAGACCTTCCTGTTTTCATCACTGCATGCTAAGCTACCTTCTCAACACTGCTGTAGGCATCACTGGGATTTGCATCTATCCAAGCTGAATTTTGGTTGTGGATGACATACGTGCACTAGTTTGAATGGAGAGTTTACTGCAGTGTGGTGTGCAGTGATGGCAAAGAGGCCAGAAAACAAATACAGACTTTCTGTCAAAGACCATGAACTCTCCTCCAAATATTACCAGAAATAAAGCATTAGGAAAAGCGGAAAAGCTGTTCTGAAGGGTAGCTGACCATTTTTATTTTGTTTTTTCCAGATTTTCTTTGGAGCTGGAATCCGACTCCATTTGCTTGTCTGAAATTAATGGCTTTACTCATTTCAGAGGAAACTGTCTAGTCGTGATCAGAGGGGGATTGATTGTTTGACTGAGTGTCACTGGAAATGTCATAAACATGAAAACGACTTGCTTTAAATTTCAAGCAACAGGTCTTGCCAGTGGGAATCCAACCCAGTCATGCAGTAGGTGGCTGCTGGATATCACTCCAACGTGTTGTGTTTCGTACTTGTAGTTTCCAGCAAATGGGAAAGGTTGTGAGAAACAAGTTTCTCTGCTGTAGTGGCTGGTGGATACTCTTATAGGGTGTGTTGCCTTGTGCTGATAGATTTCTTTAATTAAGTCTGTTCCAGAATGTAGTAGGATTTATAACATTTTCAAATATTCATAACCACTGTAGGATCTGACTTAGCAGAGAAATTAATGTTTCATGGTTTTGACCTCAGAGGATGTACAGACTTCACAGGTTGACTATTGCAGAGCTTAAGTTTGATTCTGGATCCAAAATAAAATTTTGGCTAGTCTGCAGCCAAGCACGGAAAACAATTTGAGCTCCATTAACTTGGAAAACCCATGGCTTAAAGAACAAAACTAAAACTAAATCTTCAAAGACACATATTACAGATGCTGTTTTCATTAATTAGAATTGTGAGATGTTTGGCAACGTTATGAATACAACATTTCTGAGCTTACTTGATTTCTTTGTTGTGGTTTTTAGGGTTTTGTGGATTTTCTGTGAAACATGGTTTTATTCTTGGGCACAAAAGCTGTATGTCCAACTGCAGTTGAACAGCTGTGTAAATATTCCTCAAGTCAAATCCTCAAGTGTTGCTAAACTGCTCTGAACTGATGACTGATAACTACATGTCTGGGAAAGGAGTAAAAACAGGAGGAAAGGTAGGGCTAGGATTTACCAAGATTGAATCTACTGGCTTCAAAGGTGTACATTTTTTTGTCATAACCCCTTTTCCTGTAAGTGGAAGTTTCTGTTTTCGTTTATTAAAATGCTTATGGAACAACGATAGAAAGATGTGTACTAATGGGAGACAGCCCAGACCACCAAAGTAATCAAAGATTTAGAAATCATGGCACACAGGAAAGGATAAGGGACCTAATGTTTGTGCTACGGATTAGGATGCTGTAGAAAGACACAGGGGAGTTCCAATAGGCTGCTGCAAAGAAAAAAAGTGAGCTTTTCCGGTGTCTGTACCAAAGAGACCAAAATGTAATAGGATTAAATTGGAGATGGAGAGAGTTAGTATAGATTTACACTTCAGTTCAGTGCTTTGGTATGACTAGAACAGATTCTGATGAGACTGAGTTGAAACCATAAGCAAGAAACATCGAGCCTTAATTTGCTCGTCTCCTTACATTTTTCCAAATTCTGTCAGATTGCAAACAGTCTTTAGGATTTAAGTTCAAATTGTACTTGTGTAGCTGAAGAGTTATAAATTAACAAACAATTGCCTTGGATGAAATCATCCATACTTCATTCTCATTCATGCTTATTTTATGTTTTGTTCTTAATTGCAGTTCTACTTTTAAACTTTTTATAAGTGGAGAAATGATTAATATTTAGGAGATGATATAGTCACAGAAATTTAGAAAATGTGTGTTTACCCATAGATTGTGATCATACCCTTGTAGAACAAGAGATTGGCCTCAGATTATAGTTTAAAATTTGGTGTACTCCTTATATTTATTTATTTATTTATTTTCAGACATTTTTACTTTCTTACTCCACATTGTCATTGTGTGTAGCTGTTAAAAGCACCAACTAACAAAACGAGTCCCCTATGACAGAAGCGTTGGGAGCTAAGAGAAGTGTGCAGTGAGGCAATGTAGACTGAAGTTATTTTGCATTTGTATTACAATTGCTTTGTAGCAATAGTGGGATGGGCACAATTCAGATGATAAAGAGAGCAGTGGTCCACCAAGAAGAGCTGACTGGGTAGCTGGAACATTTTTAGTGTGCAGCCTTGATTTACAGTCATGAATTTCTGCTCCGCAGTCTCTAGTCGGAGTCAGGAAGTAAGCTTTACTTTTCTTACAAGTAGACTCTGAAAGGTGATCAAGGGGGTGTCAGATCCTACTGTCCAAATTCAGGGTCATCACTTACAATTTCTGTGACACAAATCAAGATTTACAAGCCTCTCCTACATAACAGAAGATGCCAGCCAATTTCTACCTCAATATCTACACTCCAAATAAATTTACACTTGCTTATAAATAATCCAGTGATAACCCAATGACGTAGTTAAAGAAGTGCAGGGAAAATTTATAGTGTGTGCTTGAGCCAGAAATACTTCATTGTTATTAAGGGGCCTATCTTTTTCTCACAGGAAATGGTAGCAAAATTTTTGCCTGAAACAAGATCTGAAAGCAGGTTTAGAAAGACTTGAAAATAATAACAAAAAACATCTGGAATACCATCCAAAACATTGAATTCGACCAGATTTTATCTTCCATATATTTTTATTCATTCAACAGTCTCTTCTTCCAGCTTTGTCAAGCCTTTGATGTTTTGCCTCTTCTTGTTTGTGCTTATGCAGATAAGTGCCTGTTTAATGTGCTTACATGCGTTCCTGAATCAGAGCTGTAATTTTATTTCCTGTAGTGTGTTTCATACGTGGAAGTGCATTCAAATCTATGAAAAGTAGCTGAAATGCTTGACAGTATTTATTTCTGACCAAGTCCTTGGTCAGTAACGAATTTGTCCAAACTGAAGCTTAAAGGAGACAAACTATTTTTATTTATTTATTTATTTATTTTGATAAAGTAGGTATGGAGAAAGAGTAATAGTAGGAAGGGGCAGTATTTTTAAAATGATGAAATATTTGTATCAGTTTTTAATTCTGGAACATCATTTTCAGTAGCAATCTCATTATAAGTTAGAAAGAAGGATAAAAAAGATTTAAATATTTCAATGTTGAACAGAAAATAATATATATTTTTTTTCCCCTGAAAAACAGAAATATGTCTATTATGGACTCATCCATGTTAACTTCTAGTATTTCTTTGTGTTCCTCAAACTGAGAAGTCCATTATTTTTATTGCTCAAGTGACTGCCCATGGTTAGGCAACATTAAATGGCAAACGGTGGCAGAGCACCCTGGGCATCAAACGCCTGAGGCAAAACTGACAGATAGCTCCAGTCTGAATTGTGTGCCGGTATGTCAAGGCCATGTGCACTTTGCCAGCAGTTTTCTGGTGAAAGTTCACTAATTTTGGAGAAATTGTTGCCCTGTCAGAGTGAAAATGGAGTTTGCAGCTTAGCGTTTCAGCAGAAGTAAGAGGCATGCAAGGTGTTAAAAACAAACACAAAAAATAACTTTGGTACATTTGATGGTCATGATAAGTTTACTAAATCTCAGACTCAAGTATAGATAAGTTAAAAAAATGTTTTTAGAGATTTGATATGTAAACTTGAATATCTTTCAGCAAAAGCATGTGTAATTGGAGGCGGTGAGTCTTTATGAACTGTTATTGGCTTTTTAGCAAAGTTCATTGTGCAGAAATATGTCTGTTCTGCTCATTTTAAAGTTTGGTCATTAGGCTTACTGATTCATAAGAAGGTGATGTGGGTAATAGGCTGTTATTAATGTGCATAACTACTGAGGTGAGCTTTGTTCTGCTGCATTAATAAGTGAATTGTAACAGAGATGGCCCAATTACCAGCAGAAATGGAATAGAATTTCTTTATAGACAAGGTAAAAATAAATATTTTCAATTTTGATTACTTTTATATTTTATTAAAACAAACAAAAAAAGCAAGTGGAGAAGAGTAATTGAAGTTTCAATGTGGGAAATCACCATGGTTAACTTCTCCATAACAGCAATAGTGCTGAGCTAATGGAGTATGACTGCGTGCTGGCTAGGGAAGGGCTTCTCTCTGAAAGGAAGAAAAAAGTAGCATCCTTTGATACACCCCTGGAAAAAAAAAAGCAAAAAGCTTTTTAAAATGTATTTCTGGAAGGGAAATCAGTTGCTTTTGCTCACGTATTTAGAATGCCTACTTAAAATCTCTTCTTATACACTTCTGTAATTTGTGTATGCATGGAAATATTGTTGTTCAGGTGTTTCTGAGCTGTTGTACAAGTGCTTAGGCTTGTCACCGGCACTGTGAATGGAGGCCATGTATCTGCATTGGAATAGGTTGCCCAGGGAGGTGGTGGTGTCACCGTCCCTGGGGGTGTTCAAGGAAAGGTTGGACATGGTGCTTAGGGACGTGGTTTAATGGGTGACATTGGTGGCAGGGGGATGGTTGGACCAGATGATCTTGAAGGTCTCTTCCAACCTTAATGATTCTACGGTTCTATGATTCTATGTTGAGTCCCACCTTTCTGCAGTATCAGCTTGTGGACTTGCAAGAGTATTTCTCCTCTTGTATAGAATATAGCAGAGCTGCTTACCTGCAGAGAGGGGCTTTATTTTCCAGTGCAAGGGAGAGTTGGGCACTGTCTTACATGCTCTCTCTCTGCATGTAATACAAAGCCTTTTACGCAGCACCTGGTTTTGACTTAGCTCAGTTGATGAAGCTAATGAGTTCCATGCCTGTTTTCAAGATTTAAATGACTTTGAAAACTCAAAGCAGTTGAAATGCTATTTCAATGAAATGGAAATTTCTCATCAAGATTGAAAAGTTAGAAACTTGTTAGAAATTTGTACCAGAACTGTTCTTTGAAAGATTAGTTACTGATCACTAGTTGCAGAAATACACACACACATATATATATACACTTTTTTTTTTTTTTTGAGTGAGGGGAAAAAGTTTTGTAAATCTTGTTATCTTGTTGGTTGCCTTATATATAGTAAAGGATTGTTACTGCTGCTGTATGAGTTCCCTGCAGATGTATGAGATTTTGTGTAATTAGGACACAAAGGGTGTGTTGTGTGAAGGAATACCCACCAAACAATCCTTAATTGTCTTGAAATTTTATTCTAGTATTAACAGAAAAAGAATTTGCAGTCTTGTGAGCACTATGCTCAGTGCTGTTTCCCATTCAGTCACCGTTGCACAAGTTGAAATACGAGTTAACTCGGTTCAGCAATCTGTTTGATGTTGTAATGAAGACTGAAAGAGTCTGAGGTGAAGGCCTTTTAGACAGGAGCACCAGCAGACACATATGCCCACAGCACAGGCTGGTTTTGTTAATATTTCTGCTCACAGGACTGTCAAGGTTAACCATGTCTAGCAGATGTTTTACCAGGAGTGCTATGTTACTGATGCTGCTGGAAGATTTTCATCTGAGAGATGCAGCAGTGTGTTTTTCCAGCACTCACAATGTCAGAGAACAATTTCCTTTTACAGCGATGTTGCTGAAGGGAGAAATACGTGCTAAGTTAATGAAAACACATATCTTGAATATTTGAGGTTAAAAAGTTCTTTGAATGATTGAAGCAGCAACTAAAACAGTCAAAACAGAGAAAAAAAAATAACAAAAACAAAACCAGACCCAACCCGCACCTGGGAACTCCAGACACTGCCTAGTAACTGGATGTTCTCCTTTCTCAAATTGGTCCAGAGCTTGAATAGTGGTCTGCCCAGGGACTTAGGGTGCTCCTGAACTGCTTTTCCAGAATATGCGGTGTGAGGGGCTTCTCATGGCAACACAAACCTTAAGGTTGTGCTCTCTATGTCAAGAAGACCTTTTTTTTCAGTGAAATATGGTGAAGAAAGAGGCATGAAAGGTAATTAAAAAATGCATGTATGTGTCTGGAAGGGCAAGAAGGAGCACCTCTACTGTCTCTTCTGTCCCTTGGGAGAAAGAAGCAGTAGTGAACAGGTTTGTTAGGACTGATATACCAACTCTAATTCACAACACTTCTAGTACAGTGAACTAGCTCTGTTTTTGGAAGAGTCTGATTTTGCATCATTGAATAACTGCTGTGGCTACAACCAGCAGCTTTTAGACAATAGACTTTCTGCAGCAGAGCTGGTGTCTTGCTTTCTGTGTAATTTCAACATTTAGCCAACAAGGCCATTATTGTTTGTGACCTTACGGCATTACAACGTTTTTAAAAATACCAAGTAGTAGTCTAATGGGCAAAGGGGAGAAGTGCCCAGGATAATCATGGGAAATGATGGGAAGTGATTTGGAGAAGCCTGCGAAGGTAAAGGTGCCTCCAGCTTCTCTAACTATTTGTGATAGAAAACAGAACTTTAAACTGTATTTTTATGTCCATCTCTCCTACAAACAAAATTTGCTCATCATAAAACACTGGAGACTGAAACAAGCTTTTCATTTTTCTTAATTTACTATTATATCTGGGACAGATAGAGTAAGGTGACAAAAACATGAGAGACTTACAATGTATTTTTTGAATTCAAAATGTGTTTATATATGTTTGGCTTTCTATCAATAAAATGTGTCTATTGATAACAGTTTTCTTACCCGGCTTTTCAGCGACTTCAAAACAAATTGGCTACTAATAATGGGAACAGAATTTGGCAAATGACTACCCCAGCTAGGCAGTAACATTTTTTAAATCTGTCTCTTTTATTTTTGCTGTAATATAATAAAGCTAGTAATCTGAATATATTTGCTATTCAATGGAGAGTGATAACTACTATAATTATTAATGCAATGCCAGTCATTTAAACATGTGGTATTCAGTATGAATAATAGTCTTTCTTTTAAAACAATTTTCACTCCTACGGTAATAATTTCATTACTTACTTCATGTCTTGTTATTATTACATGGAGTATACCTAAATGCACTTTAAAAAAGATATTGCTGACACTTTCAATTTGGTTTTAGGTCTAATTAAACTTCTACCATAACAGATCAGGCATTTGGGGCTTTCCAATTTTTTATTTTTATTTTTTTAATAGCAGGTGAAATGCCACTGGAACAGATAGAAATAGGAAAGCAAGTTGTTGTGGCATGATTTGATCGATAATGCTGAGCTTTCCCTCCTTGTGGAAATACTGAAGGCAGAGGTCCAAGGGTCTCAGGGCACAACTGGACGTCAGAACTGTGACATTGGAATGTGTTGCTGCTCAGATGGGATGCCGCAGATCTTCATGAGGCGAAGTAGGAACATCTGGCATGTTGAAGCGTATGGGAGTATTGGAATCTGCAAGAGAGTAGGAGAAACTCTAACTTGTAATATTAATCATCGTCTTCAAGCCTGTTAAGTTTCCATTAGCAAGCAAGTAGTGAGATTAGATCCAAACACAGGAGTACCAAATGCATCCTGCTGATGGAAAGGCGGATGGTCTGATCCTCCTGATAAGCATTTTAAAAATAGTCTCAGGCCCAAGAAACATGCCAAAGGGGATACCATCCCAGGGAAATTGCAGGAGGGGTCACTGATTCGCATTTTATTTGCTTGTGTTCTGAATGCAGCATGACTTCCTGATTTGTGGTAGTCATATTTTTTAGCTCTGGATCAGAACTATATACTGGAGAGAAATTTGCTTTTTTTAACACTAAAATGTTTGTGGAGAACATTTGAGGAGTGAAATTATGCATCTGGCTGCATCACAGCTTTGGAGTTAACAGAGTAGCAACTGATTGTCTTTATCGTACAAGCAATGAATAAAACTGGTATCATGTGAGACTTCCTTTATTCCAAATGAAGAACTAAATGGTACTTTGGCTCCCTGTTGCTGAAGTTCTCCATGGCTCATAGCTGCCATTTTCAAAGGAGAAAATCTATGTGCCAATTTGAATTGCATACCAATGTTTCAATGCCTAACTCATTAAAACTGCTTTGCAAATCCCTGCTGACAGATGTCAATAGTCAGATATATCACTCATTGTGCAAACTGCTGTAAAACTGGGTTTAAAGCATGCTGGTATAGTTCAGGCAAACAACCCTGGTTTATACCACAATAAAAGCTAACTTTTTTTTTCTTTAATGGATGCACGAGAAAACTATTACTGATATTTCTTGGTTTATTTCAGGATACATATATATATATATTTTAATCAATAACACTGTCCTTTATTAAGTAGGAAAAAAGTCTCAGTTTTGTATGTAAAATTTCCATGGCTTTGCTTTTGATAAGTATTCACTTCCTTAGCTTTCTGCTGTCAGATCAGAAGCTACATTAAAAAAGTAGTTGATTCCTTCAGCTATTCAATGAAAAATTAACTTGGGAGAACAGCTTAATTCTGTGAGGGAAAAGGAAAATATGATTTTATACCAAAATAGGGTGCATAAGAGGCAATTTCTTGACAGTTTGGCATGAGGTACTGATGGGCATATCTGCAAAGCTTTGGAAATGAATTTAATATGGGATGGAAGCCAAAATGCAATATTGTTTTTGGGCCTGCGAACAATTCTAGATTTACTATCAACTTACTGCTAAAAATCATTGTCACAGCTGATGGAAGTATTTCCTAGACCTTATTAAGATACTGATTTCATGCTCTTTCTTTTTAGCTTGATATTTCATTGTATAATCTGGTGATACAATATATCTTTTGTTGCCATACTATTAATTTATTTTTCTCCTAATTTTTACTTAGAAGTGCAAGCCACATTTCTCCCATGTGACACAGCCCTATTTACAATTCTGGCCCAGTTGAAAACATGAAGGTACTTCTAAGTTAGAGTCAAGCCAAAAGGCTTGCCTCTTTATTAGCTCCGTTATTTAGGCTAGAAAAGAGCTGAACACATACAGAACACATACAGAAGATAATAACATGGTATATTAGATCATTAGTGCTTCCAAGAAGTTGTGGAAGATTCAGAGAATGACTGAGGTAGGAAAGGGCCCCTGGAGATCATCTAGTTCAACTGCCTGCTCAGAGTAGGTCACCCAGAGCAGGTTGCTCAGGGTTTTGAATATCTCCAAGGATGGAAGGTCCTCAGCCTCTCTGGGCAGACTGTGCCAACATTTGACCATCCTCACAGTAAATTATGTTTTTCTTATGTTTAAAGTTCATTTCTTGCGCCTGTTCCTCTTGCTTGTCTCTGGGCTCATCTGAGAAGAGTCTGGCTCTGCCTTCTCTGAGAAGAGTCAGGTTAGGAGGTTCTTTCATTTCCACTGATGCACAGCTGAGCTGGGTCAGGCCTAAACTTGAATCACCATGATGTACCTGCACCACTTTGCATGGAGAGGCTCAAAGCCTCTCCATACAGATCTTATAGATTTTTCTAAGGCCATATGAGAAAACAGTATTCTTAGTATTCTATTCGATGTCATTTATTAGTGTTACATTTTGATGTGGTTTTGGTGTTTAAAGTAAATGATCACTCATTTGATTAAAAGAAAGCTTTGATTTTACTGGAAGAAGAGTAATTCTGCTTAAAATTTGTTTCTGAGAAAACAACACCTTCTTATTGCACATTCTTTTCTGCTGCCTATTAGAAGTCTTTAAAGCAGTGAATAAAATGAATATTAATTTTAAAAAAATATTTTTTAAATTAATTTTTAAAACAATGTACTTTTACAGTGTCACTTCTGCTGGCAGAAAAATTGATAAAAGAGAATGACCCCTTAGTAATGAAGGTCTAAATGATTGTACTGTCATTCACATGAAAATTTACTGGAAATTTAAAATTTTCAAGGCAAGCATCTGTTTTTAATTTTCAGGCAGTGCGGAAGCTTTTGTTTGGGAGAATGGAGTATCTTGCTTTTCAGTAAGGCAAAAATACAGCATGGAAAACATCCAGATACTTGCTTCACAACATGAGGAAGAATCCTATTAACTTAGCCTTCCGTGACAAAGGGCAAGATAGTTTTTCTCAGTTAAAATTTGTGTAGTCTTCCTGGGTTTGTAATTGCATAGTCCCTGAGAAGTGCATGTGAAATCTCTTGTTTAACAGCATCAAACATTTCAGTAAACTTCCATGAACAACGGACACAGCACACTAGCAATAGAAACCTGACTTGGATTAACAAGAAGTATCTGTATTTCTTCAGTGTTGAGACATTTCTTTAGTGTATAGAAAATTTAAGCAAGGTTCTGGCGGGTAGTATACTCAGAGACTGCACGTGGTTGTTGCCAAAGCTCATGTCATGGAATCAAAGAATGGTTTGGTTTGGAAGGGACATTAAAGACCATCTAATTCCACCCCCCCATGGTTACGGACACCTCCCACCAGACCAGGTTGCCCAAAGCTCCATCCAGCCCGGCCTTAAACACTTACAGAGATGGGGCATCCACGGCTTCTCTGGGCAGCCTGTTCCAGTGCCTCACCACCCTTCGAGTAAAGAATTTCTTCCTTATATCCATTCTAAATCTACCCTCTTCTAGTTTAAAACTGTTACTCCTTGTCCTATCACTACACTGCCTGATAAAGAGTCCCCCTCCTGCTTTCTTATAGGCCCTGATGTCTCTTGTTTGGTGTAGTCTGTCACCTTCAGAAAATAGTGTTGTCTGGCTAGCTCTTTCTGTATATCATTATTAGCTCATAATCACCACTCTTCATGATCATTCCTGAACTACTAAAATGTGCTTGCAAGCATGCTTCTTAAGTATCACAGTATTGTCCCTCAATTTAGAATGCACTTCTGTTCTAAGTCATGTTTTTCAGAATTTAACTACACTATTTTTTTTTTCTGCTCTGAAATATGATAGAAAAGGGGTGTTAGCAACAACATTTGACTGTAACTAATTAATTTTAGTGGAAAGCTCTTGAGAGTCAGGGAAATTGTCTTTGGCTTGGGTACCAAACATGCGTGCTTCCCATGGGCTGCTGCGTTGCCTTGCCCCAGCCTTCCCAGCATGGTCTCTTGTGGAAGGCTCTGTACTGTGGTGGAAGGATAAAAGGTTGCCATCAGGCCTTTTCTCCTCTGGATGCTATGGGTAAGAGCAACAGCTTTAGTCTCATCCTTGCTAAATGTCAAATTTGAATCCAGTTTTGTGGAAAATAAACAGATCTGTCATTAAGACAGGTAAACACAAGGTTTGCCGATTTGGCCAATTTATGTTCTCTGTTAAAAAAAAAATATTTACTCAGGAGATGGCTCTTCTATACCTCCAACAGCATTATGAATAAAATTCCCGTATTTATGTTTTTATTTTTAAATAAGTAAAAAGCATGGTTTGATTTTTATTTAAAGAGGAAAAAGGAAGACTAGATAGATCAGTTTCCAGTATCATTATTTGCTCATTTGAAGCCTGCAGGTTTGTGTAGGGGCATCAGTCTTCGTATAAATAATTTTTTGCTGCTGTAATGAGACATACATGCCTTGAAATGATTACTACTTGAGATGAATACATATACTCAGACTGTCTAAGATTGACTTTGGCAGTTGTTGGCCTACAAGAAGTCTGCAGACTTTGCCTATGGAGGATAATTACAGTTCTCTTGGGAAGTAAAAATCCCCTCTTTTCAGCAGCCACAGAATATGTGCTTAGACATCATGGAGCATTGCCTTGGATTATAAGCAGCCTGATTGCTGAGCCTGAAAATCTGCCTGCCATTTGATTATACATCTCTATCAGGACTTCATATTCCAGCAAATAAAGGCAGAAGGACCAGAAAGAAATTGAAAGGTATCCTGGGACTTCCAAATATACTCGCCTGTGGCTGGTCAGGACTGTATTTGCATGTGGGTATGTGTATGAAGGGAGAACAAAAATCTTCCCTTTACAAAGAAATGTGAAAAAACTAGGCACTCCTTGAGCATCTACCCATCCAGGAGTAGTTGGGGATATTCCGTGAAGAGGACAACCATGGGCATGAGTGCTCAGGAAGTGTGGGTGCAAGGCAAAAATATATCTCACAGCCTTCTTTCATTTGACCAGTGTTTTTATGCACTTCAGCTTTTTTTGTGGGCTCTACTGGCAAATCAAATGTTCATGTAGAACAATTTAGGCTTTCCAGGAACTAGGAAAACTCATGCCATCTAACAACAAAGAGGAAAAACTCATTTCATGTAGAGCTTGGTAAATTCATGGATGAAACTGGGTGACAAGGGTTTTAGAAATTGAAACAACAGTCCATGGTGTGTCCAGCTTGCTAGTATCCTCAAGGTATGACTGGTGTTGACAGCATCCATTTGTACCATTTTATATTAATCCCAGCCATCAGGTCTTTTGCTGTTTGCGTACTGGGATTATTCCTGACCTTCCATTGTACATCCTCTCTTCTCAGGAGTTTTTCGTTTTTATTTGTAGCAATACAAGAGAGGCTGCAAGTAGGTAGCCAGGAAAAACCGGTGGGATCTGCTGATGCTATGAGAAGTACCAGAGCATCTTCAGTCCCTGGGGTGGTTTGTCATGCTGACATGCTTAGATCTGGTACCAGGTTTGTGGCTGCAGCAGGATTTCCCACCCAGGTTTGAAAAGCAGGGTCTGGTTGGGTCATTAGTTATCATTTTAATTCCATTGCAGAATGGGGTCTGGTCCACTTTCTCTGAGATTTAGGTCTTTTGTATGACAGAAATGTAAGATGTATTGTGGTTTTGTTTGTTTGTTTGTTTAATGGGTTTGTTTAATGGGTGTAGTAAAGTGCTTGTTGCTTGCAATGTGGGGGCACTTCTTTAAAAAAAAAGAAAAAGCTATTCCCTAGTTGCCTTCAGTTACTAGGGATTAGGGTTCATGACGCTGGCAACATGTTCTGTTCCTGTGAATGAGGGCTGAATGAGTAAGCCTGGCATTTCCAGCTTCTGAGTGTTTGAATTTTATGACCTAATTAACATTTTTAATGTAATTCCTTATGAGTGGAGTGTGTAGTACAGAATATTGCTTTATGCAAATTGGTTTTTGAAAAATACTGAAGAGAAAATGAAAATATTCTTTTCAGAATGACAAAAACAAAACAAAAACAACAACAAAAAAAACCAACAAAAAACACAACAACCTTCTCATGTAGGAAATATCTACAAACCTGATATAAAAGGTACTTTTTCCTATCACCGGGAAAGATTTGTATTTTTCCTCTTGCAGTTTTACTTTTTTATTCAACAGGCAGTAATAATTTTGAAAGACAAAGCATTTACAGGTACTACATTTAAATACAACAAAACAGAAAAGCAACAGGTGCCTGCTTTCAGTAGTTGTTCCATTAGAGTTCCAGTGGGTCATGAAATTTACCCCCCCCGCAAGTATTTTTAGTTTTGAGGTGGATGAATCTCTCTCAAAAAAGGTAAATCTCTATAAACTAAATCGATTTAATGTTCAGTCCTTTTTAAACATTTGCAAATTTGCTTTGTGCCAAGATAGTGCACAAATATTTCACCTTATCACGCAATAGGTCTCCTTCAAACAACAGATTTCTGTGTTTATTAAGAAATTTTGAACTTCTGTTGTCACTGAATAGCCTGCAGCTGTTATGAAACATTGACTAATGATTGCTCTTTCATGTACATCAGCGAAAGAATTGCTTACCTGAATGGTATTATCAATTATTTGTGAGCTATGGGAGTGTTTAGCATTAAAAACTGCTTCAAAATCTTCTGAATGGAGCATCGGTCCAGGCTTTGTCATAGGAAATAAAACTGCTGTGTTTGCTTGGACTATTATCTAATTGTTCGGAACGTTATCTAATTATCTAGCACACTGTCTAATTTTTAGCTATAAAACTCCTGGATACCAACATTTCTGAAACTGTCAGATATATAGGAGGCAGCATCGCGTAGCTCTGGGGCTGAAAAAGAAGCGCACTGTGATCTGACCTGAATTCACATGGGCTGTAGATGTGAATACCTTGAGAAGGGTCTAGAGGCTGGTCCTTCCCTGGGGCAGAGATTGGTCTGGACAGTGCTAGGATGACCAGTTTATTAAAAATATGTACCATGGTATTTTTATATGGGTAGATACAGATGGTAAATTGAGAATTACAGTTTTCTCCTATATATTACTTGTACAATTTAAATTCTCATCAGAGGTGAGATGAAGATATTTAATTCTGCAAGTTTTGCGATCTAAAGAGTTGCTAAACTACTTCTCAGCTAAAATTTCTAAATGACTTTTTTTTCTTTAAAATATTTATTCTCTTTTAAAGAGATGCTTTCTTTAGTTGCATTTTTCTCTGCTGTCTGACACAAATTCTACCTTTTTAGTACTGTTCCTGGCTGAATGGAAAAAAAAAAGAAAATTCTCCAACCTTCTTTGCCTGTTTTCCATGTGATATAATGCCTTTTGTGAGAGGCACTAGCAAGGAACTTAGGTGCATAAAGCTGTGAAATACATGAAAATCCTAAAAGCATCATATAAAAAATTGAATGTCTAAATGTATAAAGCTCACACAGCATATCATCCTACTACATATTTAACAGTTTTTCCTGAGCAGTAGGCAGCTAGTGTTGGAAAGATCATGAATATTTTATTCTGTGAGATGAAAAATAACCATGTAGCAAACGTGCAAGACCTGCATTTTTTATTTTGTTTATTCCTTTTGGGGAGCTTTGTTTTCAAATGTGTGAATCAGCCTTTCATCTCCCACAAACCTAAAATTATTCCCATTGATTTTGTAGTCCTTACTGCTGAGGGCAGACCTCATCTGCTGGAGGTTCCCTTAGTGAAAAACTGAGCTAAGCAGCAGATCATGACAGTTTCTTTAGTCTTGGGGCAGTTTATGGAAAAAAAAAAAGGAAAGAAAAAAAAGAAAAAAAAAGAAAAAAGAAGAAAAAAAGGAAGTTCTGAAATGATAATGCTGGATATCAGAATTAAGATACAGTTTGAGCCCTTTTTGGTGCTGTGAATGATAATGTTCTGTAGCCTTCTAAATTGAGGATAGAAGCAGAAACCTGGGATGCTGGCAAATGGTTGTGTTTGGTTGTTGTTTATTTTTTATTTATTTATTTATTTATTTATTTTTTGACAGAGCAACTAGCTGAAGAGAAACTGGCCATCCTCCGTGGAGATGCTCAGCCTAGTTCTCACAGTCATGTTGTTGTAGTTCTGCTATACTAAAGATGGAAGGTAAATATAAGTTACAGGTAGAAATAATACCTTTTCTTGGATTAAAAGGCATAAATGGAGGAAATAAACAAGGCTTTGGCTGTGTAAGCCTTTGTTCACCGAAGAAACAAAGAAAGCAGAGCTTATAGATTTAGAAGACAGTCCCTTTGAATTTAAATTAATTATGTAGATCATCTAGGCAATTGAGAGAAAAGGGTTCCTGCCTGTGGAGCAGAGAGAGCTGTTGTGATGGATCATATTTTTTGATCAGGAGGTGGCAAGACTTAGGCTGGTGAGATTTGCTGTCATCCAGATTTTCCTTCGAGGCTACAGGTATGTTAGGGGAACGCATGACCTTTTCTGTCTGGGCAATTATTTTGTCACCACACTGGAATTTCTTTTACTACCTGTTGACAGGCATCTGTTCAAATTATCCTAATGCAATTTTAAAATACTGTTTTATGACTTTCATTTTTTTTTTCCTGGGGACTCTTGAGAGCTTCTTTTACCCTCTGCCCTTGTTCTTGTTCTTTTTCTTTTTCTAAAGGATGTTTTCTTTCTTTCCTATCATAAATCTGCTTAGTTTACATGTTACTGTTATTTTTTATGTTAATCAGAGAGTTCTCTTTTCTGTGGCAAGACTGAACATGCCAGTACAAGTTCCCCAGATGTCATGTCACATGCATGGTATCTAGAACAGAAGTAAAGGAGTGATGTGCTTGTATTGTAGTTGGAGGTGGTGGACAGGAAAGCCTTCAGCAGCTGCCAAGTTATTTATTACAGATGCTGAAACCAGGCAATCATTCTGCAGCTGTAGTTCAGAGGTGGCCAGGAGATCTTCTGAAGAAGAGCCAGCAGCTGAATAATTGTCCTTTTTTTTTTTTTTTTTTTTTTTAATGGAAATATCAGTAACTGGTAATCAAATTCCAAAAGGGACCCTCGAAACAGAGCATAGATGCACTAAGACAGCAAGAACACCTGAGCAGCTCGTGGCTAGGGGAAGGGGGCAGAAATCCATGGAAAATAGACAGTTCAGATCTTCAGCTGAAGATCTGCCATAAATCTTTGTTTTATATCTATAAATCCTAAAATGGACGATAATATTCTAAGTATGTTTACCCTGTAAATCAGAAGAAGGGATAAGCCAAAATCCATACAAAACATGTATGGCATCCATAGCTCCTCTTTTGAAACTGAGGATTGAAAAACACTGTTGTGTACCTGAAAAGAAAATCAGGATAGTTTGTGAATTGTTTAATGAAATGTGCACATCTGCGCATACAGCAGTTGGAGGAGGGAACAGAAGGTTTTGTCACAACCTGATGAAGGGATAATGTGTTGTTGAACCTCACGAGAAGCAGAAAAAGCACTGGGCATGCTGCTTTTCTTCCAATTCACACGGCCTAAAGAGAAGACTGTATAAATGGGTCTGGGCTTGTCTCCCATTTAGGGACTTTTGCTTGGCAGATCTATCAACAAAAATGAAGATAGAACTTCTAAACAGTAAAAAATACTATATATTCCCATTTGCACTGTTTTTTTGTTTTGTTTTTGTGCATACCTTTCTTGAAAGGGTGGACAGGTGGATGTGAGGATTAACTGCTGGAGTGTTGGAATTCCCTGAATCCTTCAGGTTTTCAAGTCCTGATCACGTTTCTTTTTGCATGTGAGCTTGAAAATACTGCAAGTCTTTGAAGCCTTTAGGCTTTCTCTCTCCATTTATTTATACCAGTAGAGTACCGCTCCTTCAATACATTCATGCCCCCTAATCAGCACTGACTCTGAAGGTAAAACAGATGGAATTTGTTTGCTTATGAATTATGCAAAATTATAGTTTATTAAGTTTCTGCATTTTAATGGGCAAATGAGCTAATGGCTATGTGGGTGGGCTGGGTACTCTGCAGTGTGTATCTGCGTAGATGGACTCCAATTGCTTCAATTCACTAACTGTGCTTTCAAGTACACCTGTTCTCCATTGTGATTTTCAGCTGGAAAATCTGCCATCTGGATTCAGATCACTCTTTGAACAAAGAAAGAAAGGCTATAAATTTAGGTCAAAATGTTTTTTTTTTTTTTTTTTTTTTTTCCTTCAGCTAAAAAGAATGCACTTTTTCATTGAACTTGGTAACAGAAACAACTATTTGTTGAGAAATATAAAGATTATTAGTAAAGATTTTCATATTGCATGCTAATGAGTGATGAAAGCTGAAAATGAGGGGACCATGTGAAGTGTATTGGCACCACTTTCAATTTTGCAGACTGCATTTAATCAGAAACTGATTTGGCTTAAAATGAATGTTTGTTGAAATTCCTTCTTTTTTCTGTGTTCTGAGAGATAAAGCTCCACTGACTCTTTTTTGATTTAAGGGGAATGAACTGGAAAATATAAGCAGCAGTAGATGACAGGTATGCTATTTGGTCATTGCCTAACTTTATTTACATTATTCACAGACAGGAGATGGGATGCTCATCTTACTTTATTTTATAGCTGGACAAAGTTTGATGGAACATTTAAAAAAAATCAAGTTCCCATATTGGTTTTGAAAGACACTATGGCAACCCAATTTCATAATAGTAGCCCCAAAACACACACACAAAATATATTACAAGATATCTGGTAGTATAAAAAAATGAAATAATTAAGGTAGGAAAATTAATATTTTATATTACTTTGAGTATTCTTGTAAGCACGGAGAGTTCATGGCTATATAGTTGACATTAAAATGAATCAATA
Organism: Cygnus atratus; assembly: GCF_013377495.2. Classification (NCBI taxonomy): domain Eukaryota; kingdom Metazoa; phylum Chordata; class Aves; order Anseriformes; family Anatidae; genus Cygnus; species Cygnus atratus. The sequence goes on along the minus strand of NC_066362.1, from coordinate 40,296,025 downwards.
TCTAAAGAAAAATAGGAATTGTAACTATTATCAAATTAATGTTTAGTGGTTAATTAAGTTTATAGCTTCTCTTTTTATTGGCATGGGAGAGTCAGAATCTAAAAAGATGAACTGTAGGATGCCTTTACGTACCCCGGTGCCAGTGCATTGACTTATGCATGATTGCACAGCTCTAACCAATGCTGAAATGTGGCCATTAAATGAAAGCCTGAATGACAAACAATCACCTCCTCTGCTAAGGTCAAAGAGAGATTCCCCTTTACTGTAGATGTCAAAGATGTTGCTACAGCTGCTGGTGGGTTATCACCAGGATGGAGGTTATGATGACCAAAAGATGAAGAAAGAATTATTTATCCATTTGTCATTTGGGTCTTTCAAAATGCTTTAGGAAGGTATGTTAGCATTGAGATGAAAAGCTTTGCTTTGAAATGAAATGTACTTACACATTTATTTTCCTCAGGGACTGGTAAGCTGTAGGAGAGGACAACGAACAAGCAGCTTGGGAAAGACTGGTACCACCGAGTCACTCTAGTATCTTCCAAAATAGTCAAGGATATCTTTTTGCTACCTCTCCAGTCAGTACTTTGTGGTGATTATTGCTTCCCCTTGCTATTTTTATGCCACGGAGAGTGATTTTAGGTGTTGATGTCGGTGGTTTGAAAACACTCTTTCCCCTCCAGAAGGGAAACGCCAGGCTGCCAATACCGCACGATGCACACACGACGAGCGCTGCTGACAGCTGCTCACTCACATTTGTCATCGTTATGTAAATTGTCATCTGTCAGAGATGGGCACTGTCTGACCAAGAAGCAAGGGGGTTTGCTGAGCACATGGACCACTGGGAAGAGCTGTGGGGTCGGGGCTGAAGGGGGGATCTGCTGCTGGACTCAGCGCCTTCCTGCTGAGTTGTTAGGGTGGTTGGCTTTGGACTGGTCACTGTGCCTTCACTGGGTGATGTGCAGTCCCTGTTTCTGGTAACTGCAATCACAAATAAATATTCAGCAGTAAAGAACTAAGCTAATGATGTAAATTTATTTCAGTATTGCCACTGACTGGGGTAGCTTTTGTATCATGCACACGGTGAACTGCAGTGCTGTGTCTGGGAGAAAGGTCAGGCTACTTAGCTATTGCCTTCCTGAGAAAACAGCTCTAAAACTAAAACAGCTGACAGGCTTGGAAAGAAGTAGTGGAAGACTACCGTAGGCAGAATAAAGGGAAAGAATAATTACTAATCTGAAATGGGACAATAGAACAGTTTTCATCTCTACAATATAGAATACTTTGGAAAAGCCTTTCTGAAGACTGTATTTTGGTCCAGTTAGTTCGAGATGATGTTTGAGAAAGTTCTAGCTGAATATATTTAAAAACTAGTGTTAATAGCAAATTGCCCTACAACCTCCTTGCTGTTCAGGTACTTCTTTTGCAAGTTTATCTCCTTGTTTTTATGTTATAGGTAAGACAGCACTAGTTTTAGTCCAGCAGAGTAATATTCCACGTTGGCCAGTATACGCTAGTATTTTAGTGATCTCTAGCTGCGACAGCTCCTACATCACAAGGGATTTTTTGTTCACAGGCCTTATGTTGTTGTAATGCTCAAAATTTTCAGTCAGAGTTCTTGATAGACTGATTAAAAATAATTAAAAATCCTACTATTTTAATCAAAAGAGATGAGAGCACTTCTGTGATTCTGTTAGAGGTAATATATATACTTGTATAAATATTTACTTCTAAATGAAGGTAATACTACAAGCAACCACAAAACATGCAATAAAAACTGAAAACTTTTTGAAGGTAGTTAAGCTGGCCTTTAAAGTGGACCTTCCTCCTCAGAACTGTGTTTCTTGGCTGCTGTGAGGTTGTGGATTCTATGGCTGGGATCTCCTGCACCGGTGGGCAGGATGGCAAGGGGCAGTGGCACAGAGAAAAAAGAAAAATCAGGAGGCAGGAAGAGGTGGGCGACTGAGCTGCATGGTGACTTCTGAAACATGATGCAGAGGGTGCTTGTTTGTTGGTCCGTGGAGGCTGCAGCTCCACCAGTCCTTGCGTGCTGCACGTCAGAGCCATGCAGCACGATGGTGCTTGCCTGACCCTGCTGCAGTGCCCTGCCCGAACAGGGCAGGAGACGACCGGGGACTGAGCCCCGTGTGCTCCGGGGGTTCACTTCTCCATGATGTCAGTGACACAATATGATGCAGACTGCTCTTGGTCACAGACCATTTACAATGTAATGAGTGCATTTAGCCAAAGTTTAAATAGAAAATAACCATCCATACAAAAGTATTTGTTGTGTATGAATTTTTCCCCTGGAGTAATAAATTAGCTAGTAAGAGATTTCATGTGATTTTCTGATGTTTATTAGCTATTGTGCCACACCATACTTTAGGAAAAAAAAAAACTCTCTGCAATTTTATGTAGCTGTAGAAAAACTTTAAATGAACAGTTTGTAGCCAGATATCCCAAATGACAGGTCCAGGAAACAGTAATCTTAGTTTTTGAAGTGTTTTTTAACTTTACTTCATCAACCGCTCAACTCACTGGAACAAAATATATATTTTTTTGTTTTTATTGCAGCTTGCCTTTGGTCTCAGTTACCATGTTCTGCATTAAGGAGTTTGGAAGTTGGAGGACAGGAGTGCACTGAGCACGCTTGCCCTTATGGTGCCCCCACTCAAGCCATTCCCTCTTCTGCATATTTCCATTTTGCATATTTCCAGTGGCTGTAGTCCTCTTACATTGGCAGAAAATGGGGGGGGGGGGGGGAATAAAAAAACAACTCCTGTTTTTTTTTTTCTTTTTTCTTGGCTGGCACTTTGTCTGCTTCATGGAAAACCATCTACAAGCACGATGATTCAGACCGTATAAGATCTTCATAAAGTATCCATAGACTTTCTGTCCCATTCTATCCCCTTTTCACTTGCTTTTTGCAAGGGATTTAGGACAAAAAGGTGGAAGAAACAGCTGAAATAGACGTGTGAACAACTTGTGAACTGCTCATGCAGTTATCTGTCCTTTTGTGCCAAATGTGCAAGTACCTTCACTCCAAGTGATTTTGTCACATGCATAGTTAGAAAGAAATGATATTTCTGCTACTCTTCCAGTATTTAAAAGAGGGCAAGAATATATATATATTTACAACACTCACAGCAGAACAGCTTCTTCTTTTGTGACGATTTCACGTGTTCTGTATTTATTCTTTTCCTTCTTAATTTTCACCTGCAAACTGATTCATAGGATTTGTTAAATCTTTCTGTAATGTCACATTTGGTTTGATTCTAAGAAATGTTTAATCTTGCACTCATGGCTGAGATAAAATAAGTAAGGGGAAAAATGAAAAACTGCTTTGAGGAAATGAACCTTATTGCAACTTTGAGAAAATGGCAATGTAATAAAAGCTGAGACATTTTATTCAAATCCCTTTTCTTCAGCTCTTCATAGCATATTGAAAATAATGTGATGATTTATATTTTACTTAATGGACAGTTGGTGGAGATAATTTGTACTTAATTCTGAGAGAGAAAAGGGAGTATTATTTTTAGATAGGAAAAGTAACAAATGCTATATTCAGTGTCCTTTAAGGTCAGGGTTCCCACCTGTGGAAAGCGCATAGCTAGTGGTATGAAAACATTTTTAAAGAAGATTGTAAAAGCTACCTGAGCAGCCAAATGATACTTGACGTTATGTTTGAAAACCTGTGATAGAAGCCATGTAGGCTGAACTCAAATCCAGTGAAGAGAGAAGGGTCTTTCCACCCTGACTTCTGAATCTATACAGACAGTCTAACTAAGCTTTTGACTGTGAATTTTTCTGGTATATGTGGCAAATAATATAGGTAAAATAAGGATATTATGTTTTTTCTTGTGGCAAACTTTTATTTATTTATTTATTTATTTATTTATTTATTTTGTCGACAGCAGCAGGAAAAAAGGCTAAACAATTACTACAAAATACCATATAACTAAAATATCAACTAGGAGGAACGGTTTCCTAATAAATCTGCCCTCTGCTTCAGCTTTATGCTCCTCTTGCAAAAATATTTTCATAGATGTTTTTCAAAGAGAACTTTCGCAGTCTGGGTGCTAAGCTGGAAAGGATGTCTGACAGCAAACCTGCCTGTCAGCTCTTGATATTCCTTATTATTATCACTCAGGTTAGTGAAAGGGTGAACTCCTATTATCACCTTGATCGGTATAATTAAATTCACTGGAGCTCAACAAGTTGTTCTAAAAAAGTCTGTGCATAGCAGTAGATAACTTATTTTTAATTCTCTGTGCTGGAGATGCGCTGAGATTTCTGAGATTGTTCTGAGATAACTATTAATACCACCATGCACAAAGAAGGTCTGTAATGCTTCAAAGGGCCATGCAAAGCCTCTGGGGATGCTCAGGCTTACTGCTGTGTGAGACTGCAGAAGAAAGTCATGAGACTTGCACACTTTAGAAGTCAGGACATGGAAAAGTTCAAATACTGCATGCAACTTCACCTCCCCTCTTCTGCTTGTGCAGTACAGTGTATGCAGTTGCTCAATCAGTTTCATGTTTTCAGACTATTTTCATTTAGCAATTAAGAGATTTGATGATAAAAGTATGAATTAAGTTCTTAAATAGTGTTTATTGCTATTGAGCTTTTGAGCTAAATAGAAATGCAGGCATTTTGCTCTATTGCTGCTGCTTTGCCTTAACAATCCATTTCTTTTTTGACCATGACCTTGTCTATTAAATATCTCTTTCCTATCTAAACAAGACTCTGTTCTCAAATGCCTATATGGTACATAATTCACCAGTGTTTTGGTCTGTGGTTAGCATCTTTATGTGCTGCTGGAGTTGAAAGAAAGATTACACGTGAACAGTACTGTCTGCCAATATTTGAATATATTAAATGTATTAGGTTTCCATACAGAGAAAAAATAAGTAATTCTTTATACATATAGGGCTGTACTGTGTGTGTTGAATCTTAGCTCCACGTGTCATGGAGCTCCAGTGCAACAAAATGACTCTGGGGTGTTACAGACACATATGGATTTAAACCCTCCTAGGAGAATAGGAGATGGTAAAAAACAAACAAACAAACAAACAAAACTATTAATGTAAAGGTAAAAAAGTATTAATATAAAGGTTTTTTATGATCAGATTAAATAGTCTAAACAAATTTATGGTGTCTGAGTAGCTTTTAGGCATAAGTGGTAGGTGATATCTGATAGATTTGATGTGTACTAACTGCCTCCAGCATTAGCATTGCTGACTAGTTAGTAAAGATATACAGTAATGTCAAATCTGTGAATAGAAGCTATACTAAAATACTTGTATTTATGTTTGTGAACTGTTCTTTTCCCCTGCATACTGAACCAATTTACTTCCAATTCCTTTACTGCTGAATTGTCATGTTTTGATGAAACTACTGCACTTTAAGGCTGATTTTTTTTGATTGCATAGTTCAGTCTTTTTTCTTCCCTGTCTCCCAAAACAGAGGAGTTCTAAAGCTAGTGGCAAACTGGAATGTTAGCAGGGAATGACAGATAAGGCAGGACTTCTGTAGACAATATTTATGAAAAAGTATTTTAGAGGAAAAAGGAAATGGCTCATAATTACAGCAAAGAAATAAGTCAGACATGGTCTTTATTTCCAGCCCTGGCAGAAACTTTAGGAAGCTGTTTAATCTTTTTACATGTCTTTGTTTCCGTGTCTGTAAAGTGACACAGTAAAGGTATATGGGAAGCCTAAGCTAATGCAGTGCTGCAAATTATGTGGAGTCCTGTGGATGTGTTAGATGGGAATAGCTGCAATTTATTTCAGTATGAAAATTTACCTTATTTAAATTAACTTGATTACCACACTAATTATTTTTAATCTAGAGCATAAAGCACACTATTGAATAGCTCATGTATCACAGTAATAACTTACAGAAAACTTTGGAAGAGCTAGAAATAAATTTCATTTTTGGGTCACACAAGAAAGTCCAAATTGATAGTTGGTTTATTCCAATTGAGATAATTTTCAATTTCTACTATGTATATGCAGCAAGAAAACCCCTTGAACAAACAAGAAAATGGGAAAAACCCTGAGTTAACTAACTTGCACAGGATTTTGGATGGTCTGCCCTGTCGCTTTATGCCCATCCTGATTATTTGATTTTGGAATTGCTGTTAGAGTTCCCCAGAGGTCCTGTCATCTGGGGGAGCAGAGAACAGAAATTCTTTGGAGGCATCCTGGTTGAAAAAAGTGTTTGTTTTTGACATTCGAATTAGTTTTAATTTCACATCAGTGTGTGAAGTATTTTTCTACTGCCAAACAGCTTCATGTTTTAAAATATCCCTCCCATTAAGACTGAACATACTACTGTTTTTGATTTACTCTGAATTAGAGCGTTTATTGTCCTGTGGTGAAATACTTAAGAGCCAGTCTGTGCAAATGAAACAAACAGCTAAAAATAAGTGAATAATAAATTAATGAGATGCATATTACTTGCTAAAGTGTCTCTAAGGGTTTATTGCCTTAGTGAAAAGAAAATGAAATATTCTGTATATATTCCTGGTGATGATGTGGAAAGTCAGCCAGTCAGAAGGTACTGTCTTCGCCATGACTAACCTCACAGGGAGCAAATACAAAAGGAGAAAAATCTAAAGCCAGAACTGTTCATCTAGAAAAAAACACTGAAAGTACTACAATAAACTTTATTCTAAATGATAAGATTTTATTGAGCTAGGCAAGTATTATCTAATATTAGGCAAAAATATTTGAATGTTTTATCCCTAACGTGGTTTATCATAGCAAGTGAAAAATAGGAAGCAGGTAAAAGGAAGAAGTCATTCAGGATCCAGAAGGAAGCTCTTTTGATATATATATATATTTTTCATGTCTGCAAGCATCCAAAGTACTTGATTGCAAGGTAATAAATAAAAAAGAGAAATTGGCAACCTTTTGAAAATGCAGGCCTTCTGAATGCAAAATCCAGGTGTTGAATTCAAAAAGAGGTAGTAACCTGTATAAGTGGTAATACCTTTTGATAATCTGCCTTTGTATGAAAATGGAAGCCTCTACCATCCCTGACATGAATTTTAAATGAGTCTTAGGTTATATGATCCTATTCTGTACATTGTGAGGAATCTGTACAGTGAATTAGCCCAGCCACTAATCTGCTGATAAGCACGACGAACTGTGCCAACCTTTTTCTTTTTATATTAGATGTGGTTTTCAATGTCACACACAGGATTTTGAGCCAGTAACATCAGTTCTTCACAGGGCATTCCTACACGTGTATGGTTTACTGTGTTGTCGGTACAGTGTAAGTGATAGACTAAAAATGATGGTTTGTGTACTCTCTAGCTCAAGAAATGTACAACATTTCATCATCTCTGTTTCTCCAGCTCAGTGTAGACATTTGTTTTGGTTATGTAAAGAAGTTACTACTAACTGGGCTAAATGTTTTACTCTGTTCTTTTTCTTACATATTTAAAGCTAACTGTGCACAAAAGAGAAATGAGTTAAAAAATTGCATTTGATGAATTTTAACTGTGTAAACCCTAGCTTTAAAAATATTTCTGTCCTGTTTAGCACTGACTTGAAAATCATGGGTATTTAATTTGGAGCAGAATCCAAACAAACGAATTTCAAGTGGGCTTTTCAAAACGAATTTGAAAAGCTGTAGTTCCTTAAAGAAAAATAGTACTATTTGCAGATGAACGTCTTTATCTGACTATGACAGTTTCTATCAGCTAGGAATATATGGTTTCTTATACTGACCTTCTTTTGAAAGCAATGACTTAAGGGGAAAAATATGAAAGTTGAAAGGCTTTGCAAAAGCCCTGTCTTTAAAAATCTGGACTGTAGGTGAAACCACAGTGATTTTATACTGTGCAGCATCAAACTGTAGAAGACTCTCCAGACAGGAAGATTTTAAACATCACGTGCCCCGTCTGCTATGAATATGCACTGAAAGTTTGCTGAATAGATAATCTGAACTCACAGGCAGTTGCCTATAGCCACATTTTTGGATGGATCTAGAGAAATTCAGAAGAAATCCATCAAGAGAAGATTATCAACCTTCTTAGAAAGTGTTCCCATCCCCCCCCATTTAAACATAAAAGTTAAAAGAGGCAGATATCTGTGTAACAGCTGTTGGACCTGGATTTTTTTTATTTTATTTTTTTTTCCTAATGAATAGGGGTAGAATTATTCTTAGCAATTTATGTCAGGCTTGTAAAACATCTTTTGGCTACTCATCCAGACTATAATAATAGATTCACACTGAGCCTGAAAGACAGCTGGACTTTAAATTATCTTTCTTCCTTTTTGTTCCTAATGGATTGAACAACACCTTCTCCCTAACTCAATAAACAAAGTAATTGCCTGTGTAGTAGAACCCAGTGATTTGGCCATATTCCTATTAACTTCATGGGAAAAACATGATTTGTTCTAGTTTTTAAAATTCCAGCAACCTGGCCTCTAGCAGGAATTACCATCTGCCCTGGCTTCTCTGGGGTGAAGAGAGATTCATCTTGGCAAATAAAGTGAAATACATACTCAGTTTTTTAGGGTAACAATGCATCTGTCAATGATTGGAGCTTGCAAACAGGACTTCATGAAACCTTTCAGTGTGAACTTGCCTGAGAAAGCCTTCTGCTTACATTGGATAAGGGGGTCCCAGTGAGGTCCCATAAAGGACCTGATTTTGTTCTGCCTTACCAATAGGCCAAGAATGAACAGGCTTGGTATTAGGGTCTATTTCTGTTATTTTTCACTGCCAGAGCAGGTATGTCTTGATTTGTTGTTGTTGTTGTTTTTGTTTAATTATTATTATTATTCATTTATTTTAGTTTTTTAATTGAAAATAAGGTTTTCATCATCTCCCCCTGCAAAACAACAACAGAAACCTATTGATTTCAGTTTCAGCTAGCTCTTTATGTATACGCCAACACAGTATTAAGCATAGGAAGTCTTTTCAGGAGTTCATAATCAGGTAGATGAAAGTCTGAAGTACTTTACTGATTTTAATCTACTTGCCCCAAAACAAGTAAGCTGACTTTTGTCCTTAAGACCTGTTAGTAGTTCACATTTACCCTCATCACAGCTTCCAACAACAATCCCTGAAATTTTAAATGTGTTTATTTGGCAGAGCTAGGTATGTTCATTGGAATATTATATACATAAACCTCTTGTAAATCTCTTTGTGATAGTAGTAGTTTGTTCTAATTGTGATGATTGGATGCCAGAACGTTTTCTGCAAAGCTCTGGTGTTCCTTTGTTACCTGCAATTCATCAATCTAGATATTCACAAAACCTCTGATAGGACTTTCTAGCTCCACCTTACACTTAGTGAAGAAAATGTAAGGGTAACAATCATCTCTTCCCCAGAAGATGATTTGCCTGTATTGATAAACAGCTCTCTAAGAAGCCCTGTGACTCAACACAGTATTTCTGGCTGTGAAGCAATTGTTTTTTATCCCTTCCCCTACTGGAGACATACCTTTCCATTGTCCCATCGAGAACAGGCCCAGCCAGAGGATGTTAGTGTAGTCAAATGTTTCTATAGTATAAACAGAAAGACCCGCTCCTTGTTTCTTTGAGATGCATTTTTTTAGTAAGTTGTGTTTGTCCCAGTCACCCGTGTTACAACTTTTCTAGAGGAAAGAACTCAATGTTTTCCTAAAGCCTATCCCTGAGTGACTGCATAATGCACAAAATATGTATGGACAGTGAGCAGTTTCTAACCCTAGTTAGTCACAGGTTATTATGCTTGTATAATTCCCAGGCAATATATGCATAGATTAGAATCATAATTAAGAAAAGACAAAATTTTTGTGGTAGACTTTCAACTTCTAATTTCTTGCTTTACATGGCTTGTGGTTGGGGACCATGTTTCCTATAGTGCTGTAAATTGTCTGACATTCTGCATTCAGGTCACTGCTATATATAACTGCATGTAACAACATTTGTACTTAGCCTGGCGAAATGCTGATCCCAGCCAACAATGTGTGGGAAAGAGGGGACAGTACAGATTTAGAATAACTAGAGGTAGAAACAGTCAATTAGTATATGATTCTTTTTGTCTAATCTAATCTATTTATTATATTATATGTCTACATCTAGCTAGTGTCTGCACTCTCACTGTAATCAGTGAGGAGTTACCACAGCATAAGATGGATTGCTCTCCTGAGATATCCATCTCTCTCCATAGAAAAGTAATTCTGTTCTTGGTTCCTCATCTAGCATATTGCTTTCCTGAAGGCATCTGTGGTTAAGAATGGTTAAGAATGATGCTTGGCAAAAGTATTTTTGTTTGTCTCAACTTACAGATTTCTTTTTGCTATACTGTGTGCAACTTTTTGCTGTATTGTGTGCAACCAGATCTATATTCAAACAGCCAAGGGGATATATTATCCCTACCTGGATTTATACTATGAAAAAATATAAAACCTAGTATATTTCCTTTCCTACTTTTGTTGTGAATTGATCTTGGTTGTTACGGCACTTCAGGCTCTTCTACCCAAATCCATCCCGTCCCCCAGCATGCCCCTACCTGCGGGCACAGGTTAGAAGGTCAGTCATTGGCTTTGCTGAGCTTGCTATCTTTGCTTTGATTTCCATCTTCTCCAGCCTTCTCAGAAGGATTTTGCAGATCTCCCAGAGTCTCCAGGAGCCTGTAAACCACAAGCTCAATACTAATACCTCTGGGTTGGTGGGAGATGCAAACGCTTTTGGGGAGGTTCTTCCACCATAGGCAGGCTGGACCAGGGTTACCTCTCCTTTTCCATTGCCTGTACAGAAAATTGAGAAACCTTTGTTCCTTAACTAGGTACTTAAATGAAGATGTTCAGTGGCACTGAAGTGAAGCTAAGCTGCCTGCAGCTACCTGCCTCTGTGGTATACAGACACTTCCATTGTCATCTGCACTATTATTCCCCATCGATATGTTTTTCCAGTTGCTTCTCAGCTGCCTGTTCTCCACACTAGGCAATGCTTAGTTGTCTGCTAGTCAGCTCAGCCTCTGCTAACCTCCTCTTCAGGCATTTCTGTTCATGTAACTGTCTCTTCTCCTCTTAGTAACCCCTTTGTTCACATAACATATAATATTACAAACATTTCACAGCTCATGTATACTCCTAAGGTAACTACTGCTATTGCATTTCTGCTGTTTGGTATTGCAAAAAATTACCACAATCCTCAATTTTCTTCCCATTTGCTTTTAGTGTCCTTTCTTATTGCAAGCCTTTCAGCAGGTTTATTTATTTATTTATTTTTCTTGATAGCTATGAGAGCAAAAACTCTTTCAAAATACATGTACATTAGGAACGTGGAAGAGCTGAAATTACTGCTCCAGAGGAAAAAGTTTCAGCATGCTGGGAGTGTGATAATTACAGCTGTGGGCAATATTTAAATCATTCTTCCTGGGGAGCTGGGTGGCTGCCTCAGGTTGTATGAAGGCTGAACAGTTTTTGCCTGAAGAGATCTGGGATCTGCCAGATCCTCCCAGGACTCCCAGCTTTGCATGCCTCACTTTTCTTGCTGGGGAAAACTTCTGGAGGAGGGGAGAGAGGGAACTGTTCCAGGGGGACCTGGGTCTTGACCACAGCACAGTGTCAGGGCGAGTCAAAACAAATTTCTGGACCCATGAGCTCAGAAAAACTCCCAGGTCCAAGTTCAGCCACAGCTTGGATATACAGAAGACTTGTAATCAGATGGAAAATTCTTCTTTAATACGCCATTGTTATCAAACAATTATTTTTTAATTCTGATAAAATTTTAATTAGGATTTACTTTTATGAAACTTCTCTTAGAGCTGATATTTAGCTGAACTGCAGTTGGCTGAGAAAGGGGACAACTGAGTGCTCTCTTGAAGTCCCTTAAGCAAATGTTAATTGTCTGCAGTTGATAAGGACAATAAGTGCTGGAGGGGAGATGCTGCCTGCAACTCTTGTGGTTACAAACCTAAGATTGACTAGAACATAAGGAAGGTAACCCTTGGCTAAAGTTAGACTCAAAGTGAGATGTTGCCTGTGAAAATCTGAGCTTAAAGCAAAAACACATGATGGCTGGGGGTTTCTGCTAGCTAGAAAATATTCCTAATAAGAAAACAAGGACTGGCAGGATAGTGCTACATTTAGCAGGGATTCTGCTCCAAGGCTCAGGCTTGGGCTAAACATGGAAGCTGTGACTTTCACTGTCTTCTGTAGGTTTTATTTAATTTAACTGCAGATGTTATGTGTGAATAACCAGTTTAATGCTTCTGAGGCTGTCTGCCATTCCTGTGTTTAGTTCACCCTCAGATAATCCTACAGAATGTGTGAGTTCCAGGACACAGATCTCTTGCATCTCAATATCTAAACATTGCCACTGAATTGAGAGTACCTGTTAAAAATGTATGAATCCAGGCTTTATAATTTGCAATTCAGCTGCTTTTGTTCCTAAGAAAGCACTTTAAAGTTGGAGATATTTTTCTAGGAATTATATCGCTAAGGATTTATTAGAATCTGTGCTCTTCTTTTCAGGCTCATCCAGTCTCAGGCCTTTTGACTAATAGGTGTTTTGGAGTGAAGTGCCAATGCAAAACCAAATACTAGTCAGCCTGAAGAAAATGTGGAAGTTGATGCGATAAATATATACAACCAATTTGGGAAAATACTTTAATGATAGTTTGACTCCCAGGCCATGCGCACCTGCTTAGGTTGTGTTGATGTTCCTAGTCAGAAGAGCATTAACAAGATGGGATTTCCACAGGTCCAACTATTCTTTGGCCAGGGAAAAAAAGCATGAAGAAAATGCACAGGATGTGACTGGTTGATTTAGTGAGACTTTTCCCACCCTCTAGACAAAATCCTGCAGGAATTCGCAAAGAATTTCCTTCCCTTGCCCCAGGCTAGAACATACAGTCAGGAAAAGACAGGGCTACGAGCACTTCCATGTGTTAACAAATATTTTCTGTTTCTTTTGAAACAGACATGCAGTATACCCACCGAGAAAGTAACTGGGTCTTTGAGCTCCCATGTGTACTTCCCTTCTTCAGTAAGACATGAGAAAAAAATAAATAGTCTTCAGTTACTTATTTGTAAACTAAATTAATAAATGCATGTGGAAACCATACCTTGCTTACTTCCTGATTTTGAGTATTTCACTCTGAATTGTAATGTGCAATATCTGCACATAATCTTCTCTGCATGGGTCACGTTAAATGAACAAAGAAGCTTCAGTAAATTAATTCTTAAAACTGCTGTGGTTATGAAATTCATATATATATATATATATATATATTCTTTTTTTTTTTCTGTAAAGTTGCATGAAACATAAAAGCTTCCAGACAAAGGCTGGTAACATCATGGGCTTTGGAGAAGTTCAGGGTCAGCACTGAACTTTCTGATATGGGCCCCAAGACAAGTGAGAACTTGAAGAAAATTCATATGATGGAAGAAAAGGTGATAACCTTAGAGTGAAAGTTGCACGTAGACATCTCTTAGCAACACAGTCCATGAAAGTAAGGAAGCTGATGTTAATATCAACACCACAAATGCCTATCACTCAGATGTCACGGCTATACAGAGTGGTCTCAAGGGTGAACTAAAAGACAAAATAGTTCCTGTCTTTATTACTTGGTGGCAGGAGAGTTGTGGAATTACCTCCTTGTTGTGCTTGTCTGATCCTGTCTGGAACACAGCAAGCCCCAGAAGGTCCATCTGCTAGAAAATGAAAGGAAATGCTAATGTGTTCATTTTCTTTATCATTTGTATAATCCTTGGTTGCTTCTAGCTGTTGTCTGGTGGTTGTATTTGTATCGCATTTTCCTTTGAGAAGACAGAGAACAGCCCCTGCCACTGATAAAGTCAAACCACCCTGGACCTCGATCGTGCTTTGCCCTTTCCAGCGTTTCTGTGCGTATGAGTCTATCTGTGAGCTTTTACACTGGGGCCACTTTGGTTTCTTCCCTCATGTCTGCTTCTTTTTGTTCTTGTCTTTGTGTACCTTTCACTCCCAGAAGAGGATGTCTCCAGCAAAACTTCCTACTTCTCCCAGCTTTTTCTCCATAGAGCTGATTATGTCAAACTGTTTACTTGTCCTATGACCATTGTCTCATCATCCATCTGGGCTCCAATGGCAGGAGAAAATCTTCATCTTGGGCTACGGTGCAATGCCTATTAAGAATGCCTATTTCTCTGCACTGTCTGTGATGGAAACCTGGATTTAGGCGTGTATCGCACAGGCATCTACATTTGGTTATTAGTGTCTGCATAATGTTACATGTGATGTCTTTTTTGTTGTTTGTTTTTTGTTTTTTGATTTCCATATAAAATAACCCAGAGATCTGGAGAAACTGGGGAATCAGCCACAAGGAGAGCGTAGTTTATCCAGATTCACTATTCTAATACTATGTGGTGAGGTCTAAGGATGAAAAGGAAGTAAGTGGTTGACAGGACCTGTTGCTGAACTGTTGTGCTCGAGCACTGCGCCAAGTCTTGCTTTATCTGACCACAGAGAAAGCTGTCTTTAAGGAGCTGGGAGGAAGGCAAATGTCTGTAGTGCCAGCTACAGTGCAGACAGACTGTAGGCATGTGCTTTCAGAATAAGCATGGAGAACCCAAATTCTTATTTTGAGAATCAGCGTGTTAGCTGATTGAAACTGAGGCACATTGTCCTTATGCTTGTGTATGCGTATATGTACACTCTATATAATTCTTATATTCATATTTAAAACACATGAATTATAATGTATATACACTTACATATGTATATATATATATATATATAATTTTAATATATATATCTTAGAGAAAGGGTGAGTTCCTGTGTAAATGTTTTATTTTTACATAATCCATGCACTCTACTTCAATTCCGCATGAGTAATAAATATTATGTACCTTTTAAGCATACAGCTACAGGGCTTAACAGATTAGCTGCTGTAATGTAAAATGACTCTACAGTCCCTGAAGATCATACTCTGTCAAAATTGCAACTAATTAAGGCTCATTGGCTATCCAAGTTGATACAATTGGAAATAACTATACACACTATATTTTATAATGAAGTAATCAAATAGAATTTGCAATAATCTTACTCAAAAATTTCATTCTTGCTTTCATCAAACAGATAGTTATATTCATCCTCAAAAAAATGTGAACCAATTAAGCCATTACTGATTTCATAAATTCAAATTATGCTCAAAACTCTCTGGGGCAGAGGATTGTCACTTAGTGTTTGCAAAGTTCTGCTCTAATTGCAATTGAAGGTTCTGGTACTACCACAGTTGAATTAATAGCAGAAGATAGGAATCTTGTAATGTCATATATTTGGGAGGTACATTAAATAATTTATGCAGGGCTCTACTTTGCTTCTTCTGAATCTGACAAATGTTATCAGCACTTTCTTAAAAATTGGACATGTTTTTCTTTTTTATTTCCATATGCGCTTCACTAACTTGCCTTGTTAATGTGCATTTTCCTTTATGATAGAAGGGATTGTAAAGCTGTAAAATTCATAAATTGGCTCATTTTTGAATGCATGCCACTTTCACATAGGCTTACTGTTTTTCTCTATATTATATACTTCATAATTCTCTAGGAAATAAAAAACAACAAAAACAAAAAAACCTTTTAAATCCAAGGGCAATGTTAAAAAAAAAAAAAAAAGTTAAAGACTAGAAATCATTTAGGTTACAATCTAGCTTTACATATCTTTATATTTGAATTAGTCATGGTAATTATGGCGAGAAAGAACTTGATGTTTAGGTGGTTGAATAGTCAGTTCTGAACTTTTTCAAATTTACTTGATAGCAATTCATAGCTGTATTTAAAGGAACTGACAACTGCAGTATTTACGAGTATCTACAAGCTCTTATTGTCTGCTTAGCAGCAGTCAAATAACAAAATGAACAGATGTCTCTCCTAAGCTTCTTAAAAAGAGCTCAAGAAGAGGGGGAAATGACTTATTAAGCATAACTAACGCTGCAGAAACTACTTTTCTCTTTGACATAGATTCATATTTGCATGGTGAGGTGATGTGGTTCCTGTTATGAATAAAGCAAACCTGTTCCTGATTACATCCTGACTGCGGTACATTTATAGCGCTAGTCTTTGCTCTAATCTGTGGTGTATGCACTTTGAGAGCTGCATGTATCTCTTTCATTTTCAGGCTTCCAGGTAACCTTTTCAGGTTGTTTGGGGATACAAAGAAGGGTGGCAAAACCAACTCCAGGCCAATTGTTGTGGAGCTGCAGAACATCAGGAAACCTGCAGAAATTAATTGCTGCTGGCCTCAGCAAAAAGCACATTTTTAAGGGTCTCAGTCTCAGGGAAGTTTTTCCCACTCTCAGCCTCTGCGGTCCAGGAGGCAAGGTGACTTTGGGGGACCAAGTCTCCTGGCACGTACCCCCGTCATTTTCATCAGCTGAGTGACTTTCCTACTTGCTGATGCAGGTCTGTGATTAAAAGGCATTAGCTCAGGACGTATAGTTTGTTCTAGAGGTTTGTCTAACGCAATTTGTATAATGCATAATCATCTCTGCTTCGCTTATCTAATAGGGGTGGAAAATAACTCAGGTTATGAAACTTGCAAGAGAGACTTGTGGTCACAACATTTTAGAAGTAAAAAAAATCTTGATGATTGTTTATGTTTTTGTTCTCCTTTATGCAAATTGGCTGATGATAAATGAATGCAGTGATTTTTTTCTGTAAGCAAACTGAAAACATATAAGACACAAAATCCTCTACCCTGCATAACTCTAGCTGATCAGGAAACCTGACTGAATGTTTATGTCTTTGGTTTCTTTTCTGCAGATTAGCATGGAGAACGGCAGTAATTGTTACTGCTGAAATAAATCTGTCACTACTTAATCATACTGCGTCAAATATACTGTTGAAGTGATTTTAGAAGTTCTTTGGATGTGGGTGCTTATGTAGAAATTCCCACCTCTATTTTTCAGCACGTTTCACATCCAAAGGACTCTGTCTCTGCGCTCCCTCTCTGAATAATGCTGTGACAGTGTCTTCCTCTGTTTGTTGAGTTTTTTCTGCATTTATTTATTTATTTATCTATCTGATGCATCATGCCCTCCTCCCTAGCTGAACAAGTCTTTAAATTTTGTACAGGGAATTGGGAAATTCTCTAGCTTACACGTGACCAAGTTCACAGAACCACAGAATCGTCTAGGTTGGAAGAGACCTCCAAGATCACCGAGTCCAACCTCTGACCTAACACTAACTAGTCCTTCACTAAACCATATCACTAAGCTCAACATCTAAACGTCTTTTAAAGACCTCCAGGGATGGTGACTCAACCACTTCCCTGGACAGCCCACTCCAATGCCTAACAACCCTTTCAGTAAAGAAGTTCTTCCTAATATCTAACCTAAACCTCCCCTGGTGCAACTTTAGCCCATTTCCCCTTGTCCTGTCACCAGGCATGTGGGAGAATAGGCCAACCCCCACCTCGCTACAGCCTCCTTTAAGGTACCTATCGGGAGTGATAAGGTCGCCCCTGAGCCTCCTCTTCTCCAGGCTAAACAACCCCAGCTCCCTCAGCCGCTCCTCGTAAGACTTGTTCTCCAGACCCCTCACCAGCTTCGTTGCCCTTCTCTTGACTCTCTCGAGCACCTCCATGTCCTTCTTGTAGCGAGGGGCCCAAAACTGAACACAGTACTCGAGGTGCGGCCTCACCAGAGCCGAGTACAGGGGGACAATCACCTCCCTAGACCTGCTAGCCACGCTGCTTCTTATACAAGCCAGGATGCTGTTGGCCTTCTTGGCTACCTGAGCACTGCTGGCTCATATTCAGCTGACTATCAACCAATACTCCCAGGTCCTTCTCTGCCAGGCAGCTTTCCAACCACTCATCTCCCAGCCTGTAGCTCTGCTCGGGGTTGTTGTGCCCCAGGTGCAGGACCCGGCACTTGGCCTTGTTGAACCTCGTACAGTTGGCCTCAGCCCATCGGTCCAGCCTATCCAGATCCTCCTGCAGAGCCTTCCTACCCTCGAGCAGATCGACACATGCACCTAACTTGGTGTCGTCTGCAAACTTACTGAGGGTGCACTTGATCCCCTCATCCAGATCACTGATAAAGATATTAAAGAGAAGTTACACTCTGTGCTGTGGTATTTACCTTCGGCACTCTGTCATTGGCACCTGGACTATAGCTTCTCATCTGTCTACCTACCTCACTTCATAAAGAGGCACTACTGCTCCTTTCCTTTGATTCAGACACACACTTAATACATGCAGCTTCTTTCACCAGATTTGCTGTTATGTGTTGATTAGGGACTCCTTTTATGACAGTTTTTGATGCTGCCAAGTAAACAACAGCAACAGTTTGCTGGTGTATTTGGCACAATGCAGGGAGATCATCAATAGGAATCCCAAATGCATCCTGTTTAAAAATGCTGTGTGGTATCAAGTACTGAACATTTCTATTCATCTAGATTAATGCCTAGGTCAAAATGTGGTCAATGCCATGTCATTTTCTGAGTCTGTATATAACCTATCATCCTTTCCCTTGACAGTAATAAGAAGATCAGTAAAAACAAAGCTGTTTAATACAGTCATCATCTATGCCATTCAGTGATACTTATAGATGTGTTTCATACAGACCTAGCTTATCTGAGTGTGGTAAGATCTAATACATCTTCTGAAATATTCTCTGCATCTGGTTGCCATAATGGCATCCCTTCCCTTTTCAACTCATATTCTTTCAGTGGATAGGTAGTCTTGCTTCATAGTGTTTTTGTTAATTTTTCCAAAAGCTTACCAGGCCATAGTTGAAGCTCATTGAAGCTCTTCTGTTCGCTCATTGAAGCACTTCCAAAGTCATCTGGGAACCTTGTAAGAAGTTATGCTTTTTCAAATTTTCAGTAAGTACAGAAATATCATGAGAGACAAGATTGTGTCATTAAGGGTTCTGGAGGGGAGGTGAAAGAAGGTACTAAGTAGTAAGAAGAGAGTAGTCTTGTGAGGAGAAGAGGACAGTATCTTTGTGATTTGCATAAATGGGTAGATTACCCATCTAACTATTTTGAAATAATATCTTGGTTATACAGAAGTAAAACAATCACACTGCAAAACTTGGACACTATTGAGACAGAAGGTTATATCAGAAAACATCTACAGAAAGTGACAAGAAAAGATATCAATCATTTTTTGAGTTTGCAATGTGTTTTTGAAATCAAAATACTGATAATATTTGCAGTAAATTTTAAACATTTTATCTGCTTATGTGTGTGTTAATGTAAATTAGAAGCAAAGTATTTTTAAACAGCTTCCTCCAATTTTTCAACCACTGAGAAAAATCCCGCATTTCTTTTAAGAGGACTACCTAATTTGTTTCAAATGACATGAGATAAGGTGAGCGAAAGAAGCTATGGATGTGTTTTCCACCAACGTTTTGGTGATTCCATTGAAGAAATCAGGCAGTGACACATGGAAAGAGAGCACTGTATACAAATAAATCATTCTTGACATATCCCTTGGGCAGTTGGCTTTCTCATGCTATGCAGTGCACTAAGATGTACTATTATTATTTCCCATGTGATTATATGTGTGCATATGCTGTCACTTTCCATTGCTGGAATAAGCTACTTGAGCTGGATTGTTCCTGTGTTTAAATATTGCCTCTTTATTCATCAATGAGAAGTTGTTTTCATGCAAATTAAGGGCTTGCTGAATTTGATCAGCAAGAAAAAATATAGTCCTTTCCTCTGTCCAGCTAAGAGATAACAACAGTGGTTGATACCTTAGATGCTTGAAGTGGCATGAAGTGAACAAGGTGCAACTTTATCTGTCTACTTCCAATTTGAAAGCCTCCAATTTGAATGTGTTGAGTGTTGGCAGCTAGCACAGAAGCCCAAAGGAGCTATGTGTGTTCATTATCTCCCCACATCTAGACCTAAAGAAAGACATATGAAGCAGTGGGAAAGATAATTGTCTTTTATAAATCACCATGTGATGCCCTGTGTGGCTTTCAAAGCAATTTTGTTGTGACTTTGTGTCCCTTTATTTTATCCCTTTAGAGGACTAAGACCTCTGTGACTCCTGATCACAATCACATTTGGTTTGTCCTGGAGGGAAGAAGAGTCTTGTTATGTTTGTTTGTTCATGTGCCCTCCTCCCTCCTATTCCTTTTGACAGTTATTATTTCTCACTGTCTGTAGCTGCTTGTTGGAGGGGTAAACACTGTGTTTAGCATTTCTGCCAGTATAAGGAATGTAACGTGCTCAGTATTTTGCACAAGAAGTGCTAATCATTTTGTGGCAGATTGATTATTCCAGTAAATATCACTGAAATATGACTGTTCAGTTTTTTGTTGTTTGCTGGGTGTGCACGTGTGTCTCTGTGGAAAGTCACAGGGTTCGTATGGGGTAGGTTCCTAATTCAGCAATTGCTGTTTGACCTTACGCTTGCTGTGTTTGCCACCCCTTAGCACTAAAGGGTGGCATGAGAGAAGACAGGAGATTTCATTACCCAAATTCAGGCATTTCCTTAGCTAACTGCAGTCAAGGTTCTGTAAGAGAAAGACGATAGTGTAGGGGCAACATTGGCCTGTGGTATTCCTGCTTTGCCACCAGCGAGTATTTCCCTTCCTGCTTCACCATTGCTCCCTTTGCTGTTTTGCCACAAAGCTTTGTGCAGCTGTGCTGTGAATTGGATTCAGAAGTGGATGACATAAAAAGCATATGAGCTGGGAAAATTTAAGTCAGAACAGTGATGCTTCTTGTGAAACCACAGCCAAATTCAGCGGACAGTCTTTTGAGGAGCCTTATGTAGTAAGTGGAGAGAGTGTGATTCCTAGACAATGCTGCCTTCACTACGGAGGGAACTGGCTGGAAGTTGGCTAGTGTGAAATTTTTTATTTTACTATTATTATTCTTTATAAAGCCTTCTTATGCTCACAGAATATGTAGTGTCATGTATTTTGTACAAACCAAGTTGTTATCAGGAGCTTCCCAGGCCTGAAACTTCCGAGAATTTCCACTTTCCCTGGCTT
This sequence comes from Cygnus atratus, assembly GCF_013377495.2. Classification (NCBI taxonomy): domain Eukaryota; kingdom Metazoa; phylum Chordata; class Aves; order Anseriformes; family Anatidae; genus Cygnus; species Cygnus atratus. The sequence continues at coordinate 40,275,076 of NC_066362.1, read as the reverse complement.
TTTCCAGCCATGAGTACCAGTCACTGTGCTTTGGCTGCAGCTCCTTCAGCACCTGCTTGCAGCTGGTGGTTTGGGCAGGGGAGCAGTGAGAAGCCACAGCCCGAGGGGGCTGCCTTCAAAGCACACCTGGTGCTTGGCTCTCGTACTTCAATCACATTCACTTCAGAGCATCTCTGACTGGTAGGAGCTGCACAGGCAGAGTTAGCTCTCAGGCTGTCAGATGTGCACACTGGATCCATCCCACATAAAGCTCAGGAGGTTATTTCAGCCTTCTATTATTAAAGCATTTAAAAATAAACTGTGGCTTTGAGCTGCTTTCCAAGGTTAGGGGATTGTGAATATGCCCTTCCTGGCTTGGAGCACAGTGGAGAGTCCACAGATTCAGCTCTTCCAAGGTTGTCAGAGGCAGGTGAAGAAAACTGCTCTTTCATATCTCTTTTCTTCCCCATAATCGATTTTCAGACTTTGATGTGTTTTGACATCAGTTGCTAGGAAGGAAAACAGCTTCCAACTCTATGCATTGCAGAGGGTGTGCAGGATCTCCCTCGTATGTGAAATTATGGGTCCATCCTATTCAGTGTTCTTCAATGACTTCAAATCAGCCAGCAACATTTCTTTTGCTTTGCTTTCCCTCCTTTCAAACATGGTATCTGTCCTAATACAGTAGAGTCAGAGAGACAAAATTGTTTCATGTAGAAAGGGAAACTTGTTTAGGATTTCAAATATTGTTATACCAGAAAGCATATAACAACTTTTCTTAGAACTGTGAAATAATGCACGTATATGTGCCTATATGCATATAGTAATATGAAACCATTTATTATATTATGGTATACATGCTGTCACTTAAAATACATGTAGAATTTTCTGCAGAGAGGATATGGGGAAAGAACAGAGACATACCAGTACTTCTAAATGTTTACAGTGGTATGCCTTATTCCCATTTTAACCCTTGTGGTTCTGTGTGTATCAGTGCACTAACATACAATGCATTCATATTTTTAGAAGAAATTATTCAACTTGAAATATAATTCCGCCAAAATCTTCTAAACACAAAGATGCTTTTTATTTTATTTTTAGCCCCAAGCATGCGTCTTAAGGGATGGTTGCAGAAATGTATGTTTTGTATAACTCCTTACTTCACAGTTTTATAAATTTATTATTTTATATTTCAGAATGAGTTTCATAATGAGTCAACCAATGCATGAAATTATAAAAAACCAACCATTTCAATACCAAACAGAAAATGCTCAGTCAAAGCAAGTATCTAAACTTCTTCCTTTATTCTTTGTTTATATGGCAAATGGAGCAATAGATAAGCAATATATCCATAAAAGAGTCAAGTAGGATTGAAATCATGTAAACACCATCTGTTGTCATTTGAAGCTCTCTCTAAATGGTATCTTGTATGTAACCTTCATAGTCAATGGCAGAAACATTTCCCTGTCTCGTCTTAAAACATGATTTTGTGTAGTCTGCTCCTGGCCAGCTCTGGCAGCGATCAGCTCAAAAGGATTTCATAGAGTCATAGAATGGTTTGGGTTGGAAAGGACCTTAAAGAGCATCTAATTGTCCTTGGATTATGTATGCAAAGCGTTTGATGAATACTATTTACTGAAAAAACTTTCTTCAACTGTGAGACACCAAATGGAAATGTATTTGATCATTGTGGTTCTTGAATCATGTGACGATATGTTTTTCACCTATGTCACTTAGGAGATAAAATGGTTATAAAATAGTTCAGCTAATCAGAAACAAAGTACACACACATTTGAAATGGGGGCAGTGCAACAAAACAGCAGGATCTTTTTGCTGTTCATTATAATTTTTCTTTCATTTATGTTGTACTTCCAAATTCTGCAGTTTCAGCCCCTTACTGAAGTGTAAGCTTCCAGAAAGGTGGCCTCCCTGCTTGCACGGTCTCCTCTGCAAGGGATTACAGTTGTTGTCATGATATCACACCTGTGTCACGTCTATTCTGTGAAGCACCTACTGTGGAGTATAAACCTTCCTGCAGAATTATTTTATTCACCTGTAGTAATGTACTCTGAATGCCATACGGTAGCATGTCATGGGCATTCATGCAGGCATTTCAGGGGCTGAAGCGTGCCCCATACCCTGTGTACTTGCTTCATGAGACATGCTTTTCACTCTCCTTGCCTCCAGACTGCTCATCACTTGCACTTTCTACATGAGAGTCATTCACGAATGGCTTGTACTGTCTTCTAAACCCTGCTGCTCCATGACAGTGCCCCCTTTTGTTACAGTTTTCCTGGCTCCCCTGGCCATTGCAGCATCCTGACTTACCAATCTTGACTGCTTCACTGAGAAGATCTGCACTGAGAGTGTGGTTCTGGAGAGAATTGCATAGAAAGCATAGAGTTGCTGAATGTCAGGGAAACAGTTGCTTAGTTGCTTTCCTTTTTTTTTTTTTTTTTTTTTTCCCATATTTTAAGAAGAAGGTGCCTTAAGGTGAGGAGAAGTAAATGGTCTGACAACAAATGAATTTGCTGTCTGCCTTGTAGAGGACTGAGAATGTTTAGATAAGACTTTCTCTTGATCATCTTCTTAACTTTGAACAATACAGAGACTCTTCAGCCATCTTATTGAGTGGTGGCAGATGAAACAAGGGGAGGAATGCTGTTTTAGCATTATGTGATGAGTGGAAGAGCCTTCATGGAATCTTTCCTTTCCATTGGCTATTTGCTGGTTTCATTGGTCAGTCAAAAATGCCACCTTCAACCCCACAAGCCCCTGAGAAGGGTGTGAGTACAATAATAATGTGAGTTGCAAATGAAATAGTGCTTCATGGGGAATTTTAGAGTTGAACGTGCCTGACATTCTTAGTTCATTTGGGATGATCAAAAAGCCTTCTTGGAGTATAGTGTCTCAGAGGGCAAGAACATGTTTTGCATACTTTCTGTTCTGCAGATAGAAAGGCGGTCAGTTTCTACTGTCTGTTGATTACTGTTACATATTTGTAAGCACATGAGGACGCTATGCAAGAGAGGTAAAGAAAAACCTCCCTGGAAAGAGAAAGAAAATTCACAGAATTGTGATGTGATTATTGGAATATTGCTTCACAGGTAAAATGAAAATGAGTACCACTGAATGTAAGATATTTTCAATATTTGAAAGCAAATTAAAAAATTAAACCAAACAGTGTTGCACCACTGCAAAAATCTGTCCCCAAAATAAAGTCCCTTCTAGGTCACTACAGCAAGCATTTTTATGTGCAAAAGAAAAAACACGGAATAGCAGAATTCTAGCTGTTATCTTCTGTCTGATTTTTCAAATATCAATTTTAAGCACAACATTAAAGACATGGAGAATTAATATTAATTTGCCATGAGAAAAGCAATAAATGAAAGTCATAGCAGTTTAACTCACACATAAACCTGCCTGTCAAGACTCAGGTTGTTTTTTAACATTATTATGTGAAGCTCAGGGATGAAGGATAAGGAGAGTAAAGCAACTAAATACTTCAGGAATTTTGAGAGCTCCTGAGGTGGCAGTTTGTAAGTCAGGCATTGTTTTCCCTTGGGAGGCTTACCGACTGAATTAAATCAGAAAACAAAGTGCTTTCTTCCATGGTGTACTCTTACTTTTGAAACAATAGAGAGGGGATTTCATCAGGAACTGAATTTTGCTTTGATTTTCCTCTTTCAAGGCAAGCAGTATTTATTGTGTTTTTCATTTTGCTTTGCTTTGCTTTGGCTTGTATTGATAAGTCCATGGGAAGATGCAGTCTGTGCATGTGTAGAGCAAGGATGTAAAACTGAATGGGAAAGTGTCTCATGTCCCTTTAAATTGTATGAATAATACATTTAAATCTTAGAGAAGGAAATTGTATAATGTCTTCAAAGACCGTCAAAAATATATGATTTCTGCATGTATTTTATTATTTAAATCATATTGTGTTGATTTCTAATTGCTAATAATTTCTTAGCCTTGAAGATTTAAGAGCTATCTGGAATGCCATCTTTTCTTCTCTTGAACTTTCTTTATTATTGTTTTCTTTTATTTATTCCAGGAAAACAAAAACAAAACACAAAACAGTAAGAGAATATAGAGTCTGAAGTTGTATGTGAAAGACAGCAAGTCAAAATACTCTTTGATACACTGCAAACCTAGAGGTATAAATAGGAGTAGTTACCAAAAAATCTGTAGGTCAGCAATTTGAAAAAATTTTTTACTCCATAGGGACAGTATTTCACATAACGCCTACACTCAGTGGTTATTAATCTGTTCATGTTAGTTTATACTGGTCTGCTATTTCTTTCACAGGAAGAGTTTACCAAGCAACACAGTAATCATCCATCTGTTGTGTGTGTATTAAAAAGGTTGCAATCTTCCACCCATGATTTTTTTTCTGCTATTATTCGATCCATTTAAATACCTACTTAACTGAAACAAGAAATGCAAAATACGTCACAGTAAAATATATGTAGCTTAAAAAAATGTAACAGTGGTAGAACATCAAAGAAATATGATGTTCATTGTGAATATTATTGACTTGTTTATCAAATATTATGAAATGGAGTAGTAATGTACTGCTTTAGTTGCCCTCTGTTTATCACAGTTATATGTATGTAGTTTGTGAAACTCGTTCATAAAAACATTCAAGAGTGTTCTTGTGTTTTTTATACGACTCGAGTATTGTGTTTTAGTTTTTTTTTTTTTTTTCCTCCTCCTGAATGAGTATTTCTATGAAAACCCAGGTAACACTTTTGTTTAGATACAGTACTTGTAATAGCAACTATTTAGCACTGTATATTTCCAAGGCATTGATATGATAGAGAATGATTGATATGATTTTTTCTTCTTTCACATAAAATAAATTGCAGGGTCTAGAGTTCATTTCCTTATATTGGAATGCAGTTGTGTTTTACCTGCAAGCACACAGGAAGATTAGACTTTCATGGAATCATAGAACGGCTTGGGTTGGAAGGGACCTTAAAGACCACCCAGTCCCGACACCCTGCCATAGGCAGGAATGCCACCCACTGGATCAGTTTGCACAGGACCTCATCCAGCCTGGCCTTGAACACCTCCAGGGAGGGAGCATCCACAACATCTCTGGGCAACCTGTTCCAGTGCCTCACCACCCTCTGAGTGAAGAATTTCCTCCTAACCTCTAATCTAAATCTCCCTGCTTTCAGTTTAAAACTATTCCCCCTTGTCCTGTCATTGTCTGCCTGAGCAAAAAGTTGCTTTCTATCTTTTTTATAAGCCCCCTTTAAGTACTGATAAGCTGCAATGACATCACTCCTGAGCCTTTTCTTCTTCAGGTTGAACATCCACCACTCTCTCAGCCTTTCTTCACAGGAGAGGTGCTCCAGTCTTTGGATAATCTTCATGGCCCTTCTTGGGACCTGCTCTAACAGGTTTACATTCTTCTTGTGCTGGGGACCCCAGTCCTAGACACTATTGGTAGCTCAAGTAGTCAGCCAAAGTGGAAAGCAGCAAGATTAAACTCATTTGGGGTAAATTAGAAAATGTGACAGCAGTATCAGCAATTTAGTGACATTCTTTGTATAAATGATGTTAACAGCTAGTGAGGATACTACACCTAGCTGTGGAGCTACAGCATAGGAAGGGGCTAAAAATACTACTCTGACTCATTGAGTCTCAGTTTCTTGATTCTTAAAACATGTAAAAATGAAGAGGTGTTAATATTTGTCAAAAATGCATTGCGCCCCAGGAAAAAAGTTTGTTATGGTGCTGTCACATTCACACTCAGCAGCTGTTGTCCCTGTGAAAATCCCAGTCTGAGCCCTGAAGTCTTCTGAAAGGATCCACAAATGAATGTGTACATTAGGACACCTTCCAAGTTGGAGGAAGGGATTATTCCCTGAAAAAACAGTCTTGTTGTAAGTCTTTGGGGAGACCTTCAAAACTCACGTTCTCTGAATCACGATGTCTAGCTTGAACAGCAGCAAGCAAATCCACTTTTGCTTCCACTAAATAAAAATGTGCCAGTGTAAAAGAAAATATCACTTGTCCCTGTGGTAATAAGTGCTCTTTAAATCAAACTATGGAAAAGATGTTTTTCCTCTCAAACTTTTCTGTGCACTGTTTCTTTAGAACATAATATTTCTTAGTTTGTATTCAAAATAAGAAGCTTTGTTTATTAACAATACTTTGTCACTCACATAGAAGTTCATTTATAGGCTTTTTTTTTTTTTTTTTCCTCTGGTTGTTTTTTTTTTTTCTACCCCAGGTTGTATATCCGTGTTTTAAATAGAAAGGAGTAAATGGCCAGTCATTCAACCAATAGAGTGTATTTGAAGGTCAAATTAAGACTGCACATTTGTTTCATGACCTGATAAAATTGCAGTGTTATTCTTTTGATAGAAATATATTCTGATCTGGCTTTTAAAATACACTGGAAAAAAATCTTTTAAAACCTGCCCTTATATTACAGTTCCCTTTACTGCCTCACTTAGCAGAAATCTGTCTTTGGGCATAATTTTACAGATACAAATAGCCTGCAATGCAACAAGCAGAAATTCTGTTCTATTGCGTTTTGGGGTCTGAGACAGACATTTTGATTTGAAAGTAAAAAAAACAACAAACAAACCAACAAAAAAAAACATTAAAGGATATTCAGGAGTACCTAAAGAATTTAATGCAGTCTAGCCCTAATAAAATGTTTTTCTGGGGGGGAAATAATTCTGTCAATTTGATATTTTAAGGTGAAATTTTTAGAATTCCATAAATATTGAAGAATTTTGAATTTTCTCTGCAAAGTAGAATCTCATATTCAATATATCAGACTTTCCTGATATGGTCTGAGTTTTACATCTGCACCTCTTTCTCTCTCCTCAAAGTTAGTGTAACTCAAGTCTAACAGCTCTAACGAGACTTGCTGTCATTATCAAACTCATTGTCAGAAGACTCTACTCTCTCTGTGTAGGAAGTTTCTACAAGTCGTCCCATGGTATTAGTATTCCAAGTGCATTAGCTATGAAGATAAGAGTCATCTGCTGAAAGGTTGGTCTCCGCATGGTAGTTCAGACACTGGGCTCCTTTCATGATCAGCGGAGGCAAGTGCACACTTTTGTATCCTGTGGTTCAGTTCTACAGGAGGTATCTTTACGGTTCAGATAAGTTGTACCTTAAAATTGCCTGACTCGCTCCACTGACTGTAAAAAGAGGCTAGAAGGCAGGAATTTTGTGAGGAGGTGCTATAAATGTGAGAGAACATCTACTGTCTGGAGTCTCAATCAGCTTAAACTTAACAGAGCCCTTGAAATCTACGGTGAAATTCTCCAAATGGTGATGTTGTGGGTAAGGAGGATATGCAGATCTCCTGACGCTCAGAAAATTATAAGGACACAGCAGGGAGCTGGTAATTCAGGGCACGTCCATACTAGGAGGCTTCTTTAGACACTAGTGTTGGTGTTTGGGGGGACTGTAAGTCATATGCAGTGTCTAAGACTTCTGGATCTGACCTCATGAACCTGTGGACCCAAGAACATTTTCCTTTATTAGCTAAGGAGAAATAGAAAATGTAGGTATCAATTCAGGAAAACGAGAGCAAGTGCTAGACTTTCAGCCTAGGCTTATTTTCCACTAACTTGAATGAGATTTATTAGTCCTACAATAACACGAACTTACAAGATGTAAGAAAACATCCTTTAGTAAGACCTCTTTGAGATAACTTCCAGCCTGGTCAAGGATTCTCTAACACTTTCCATTCAAATAAATTGTGTGCATGACATTTACATTAAAGGGTACATTTTCATAGTATTATATGTGGTTTCAACTGCTGTATCTCAGCACTTAAGAAACATACATCAAAGAGCTTTAAGTCCTACCAATCTTACCAGCTCTGTTTCTCCCTTTTAACATAATTAACTTAATCTTTCAAGGCAAGTTTACACAAATATCCAATTGGTTACAGGGATTTTAAAAATCATATTTCAAATTCTTCCAACAGGCTAGTAACTGAGGTGAAATCTAACTTGGGATATTTTCTACCTGTGCTGACAGTTCTTTATTACTAAATTCAACGTGCATATATGCTGGTTGATTTCTGATCAAATCCTTTTCTTCTGGAATGCTCCAACTGAATTATCTAGATAGTTTCTTTTGCAGTGAAGTATTATGAGGGAATAATTCCCTGTGTTATGTGCAATTATTTGCAATAATAGTGATTTGATCAGTAATATTTCCAGGATTCCAGACACTGGCAACATAAATTGCAATAAAAAGCTATTATAGTTCAGTTTGTTGTAATTTTCCTCACATTTAACTGCTCTCAGTGCATTATTAGTTGAACTGTGAAATTTAAAGGCAGCTTGAGAAACTAACAGCTACCTAGTATGGAGCATGAAGCCTGCTCGTAGTGACTGCTGTCATCTTGACCAATATGCTATTATGCTAAAGAAGGGGTATATAAGCTGTTTACTGATGAAGAGAGAATCTTTAATTGGGACTTCCATCAAGGCCAACTAGATATTAAGAAGAAGGTCATTGTGCATAAAATTGGTTCACTGATAAATGGCATGATCATCTGCAGAATGAAATCATGTCTTCGCATGACTAATTGTCACAAGAGTGACTGCAGTAGGGTCTACAAGATCGTGATTTATACCGGCGCGGTGAGATGGTGGTGTGTCAGGTGCTGCTCTTGACACACTGCTTTGAATCTGGACAAACTTCTGAAATTGCTGAACCAGCTTGGGTTTCTGTTCCCTCTATTTTCCCTGTTGCAGAGCTATTTCTGCATGCTGTCTGGAGAGCATAGAGCTATCTGTGTGTTTAATGACACTTGTTCCTGCATCCCTGTAGGAGAAGCATCCAAGGGAAATGTGCCAGAGGAGGTGGGAGGGATTGTGACTAGGATTGTTTGCTGACCCTTGGCTCACAGAACCACCACAAACGAGCCTTTCCAGCTGGCACCAAGGGGACATCTAGGATGAAGGACAGATGTAGAACTGTTATGTTTGGTGGAATTAGTCCAGGCTCAGAGTAACTCAAGTGGCCCACTGTTGACGATGGCACGGCTGTTGTTGCTATGAGAAACCAACCACATATGAGTAAGAGGGAATTAGTGCAGATTAAATATTTATGTCATGTTTGTTTACCTTTTCATTTGGAAAGCAAACAAATTAATTGCTTATGGCATGGTCAGGTTAAAGATAAGATTTTTTTTTTTGATTTTTTTTGGTTCCTAGTTAAAATATGTCTCTCTTCAGATGTACTCTTAAAGCATCCTAAGCAGAGGAACTAGCACACTGTAGAAGTTGCAGAGGAACCAGCAGCAAGGACATATTTTCAGCTACGTGTATTTATCAGAGAGGGATCCTATCTGCTAAACAGTAGCATTTTTCTCCATCCTGTGCTGCTGAGAGTACAAGAGCAATTCCTAAAGCTGTTGCACTGAGAGAAGGAAACATTTGTTTCATTTCATGTTTTCCAGTTATTGTAATGGTAAGCTGTGGTGATTGTGCTAAGCTCCTTCCTCACAAATTTTCAGTATCGACTCATCACTTGTGCACACACATGTGCACTGGAAGAAGCCTCTGATCTGATATATGTATGGCTAGTTGTCTGAGTCAAAGCTACATGTCACCACGTGTTTTTTTTTTTTTTTTTCTCGTTTTTTTTTTTTTCCTGTGGGAGATGGTAGAAATTCATGGAAAACTTGTTTTTGACTGTGGCATGTGTGACTACCAAGAAGCCTGTGAATGGCTGTTATGTTAAATGGGTACTAATGAGCAAAGCAAAACTCAGCCCAACCAGGCTGCCTACTTGAGGAATCAGGATGCTCCTCCCAGGGGAAACACCATAAATAACTCTCTGACTGAAGATCATCTCTTAGAAAATAAATTACATTTACTTGTGTTGCATTTCTGCACTGCAGTGCTAAGAGAAGTTCAGTGTGACTTGAGGGCTGGAGCTCATGGATTGCTTGTAACACCCGAGCTAGCCCATTTAACGGTGGACTGCACTTGTATGTGAGCTTTCCTCTTCCTCCTTTCTAACGTGGGAATTCCTCCTGTCTCCTCTGTGAGCTCCTTACCATACATCAAATAAGCAGCTCTCAGGTCTAACCTGAGGTTTAAAGTAAGTTCATGCTAAAGACCAAAATAAAGCTTCTGATCAGATGAATGCAATTAATTCAAAACATTTCTTCTGGCATTTCATCATTGCATCTGAGATAAGAATAATACCAAGATAGTGAATAAGGCAATGTTTACTTTTTTCTCTTGTACTCAGCTATATTATTTGGCATAATTAGTAGTACTATTCTTAGAAATTAGGAATCCATTTATAAGACTAGTTTGGAAATAGAAACAATGGCTTACTGTTTCCTGTAAGTCATTCTAGCTGATAATCTTGAAAATGGCAGTATCATGGCTGTCTTAGGACTGCCTTATAGAGAACTGGGTAAGTTTATTTTAGTGACCTTCTCCATTACCCCAGCCTATCCACACACGCCTAGTTTGCAGTGACAACTGAGTACTTTCAGTTTGGCTGGTGTGGCATATGAAGAATTTCCAATAACTCGATGTGTATATACCAGCCAGACTTAGTTTAATGAACATGTTTATCATGCCAATAGCATCAAGAGAAATTTAGCATGGTTGTGGGAAAAGTAGAGCTTTCTCTCTTATATTCTCACTGCTTTGAACTCTAGTTGAAGCTTACTTCTGAGGTAAGCCTGTAAGAGAATTTTAACTGATGATTCAAGACCACCACCTCACTGCATATTTGCATATCTTAACAAGCCTGCACTGAATTCTTTTGTTGGGCACTTCCAAATTGCATTCACTTCTCCAGATTTACTTTAAATAAAAGAAAGATCTTAAGGTCCCTAGCATAAGCTGAATCTTGGACCATGTAACAATGGATTTCAGAGTTTATTTTACTGTCTGTCTATAAATTTGTTACACCTACTAGCTGTTGAGCAGTACGGCAGAAGCTGTGCACATTGAGTGAGCTTACATACATGCACGAGGCACAGAGTCAGCATCACATTACCAAAATCGATGTGTTTATTCCTGGGTCAGCAAAATTCTTAAACATGTGCCCTATTCAAACCTCTGTGTCCTCACATTGACTTCAAGAGAACCGCACAGTCACTGTCTTTGCTAGTCTGACATTGCCAGGCATTGTCTAGGTTACTTTTTTTTGGCTTATTTTCCCATTTCTCCAGTCCTTTGATACTGGGTGTGTTTTTCATCTCAGTTCTAACAGCATGAAACTCCACAGAGTCGTACTAAATTATTCTGATATTATACCACTGCAGCTGCATTCATAATCAGGTCTTGTATGGTGATGATCAGCCACTGGAGGAATTCAAGCCTGAATCAGCTTATATTTTTTGCAGAATGTCATTGATACCAGCTAGCAGTGCAGGCAGTCTAGATCTGAATGAAGTGAGGAAAAGAAGCCTTTGCTTGTGCAGGCCTTTGCTGATCTATCACATAGTTGGGTGTATGTCTACCACTCCAAGTCTTACCTAATGGCCCACTGCCTCCCTAGTATGCTCTATAAACACACATCTGACTGATGGATGTTCTTCTTTTGCTCTTGAATGTTGCTTGCCTTAATGCCTTCTATTATCTTTCATGGGCCCAAATGTTCATTTGGGCTGCCTCTGATCTCCATGTGTATCCATTTATATATGTAAATTTTATATTACCATATCTTGCATGAGACAAATTTATGCATTACCATTTCTGCAGCCAAAAACCACCCAATTTTAATACCGAGCTCCCTTTTCACATAATTTTATCTCATTTTGCTTTTATAAGGGAAGTTTTTCACCCACCCTGTATACTTTCCTTGGAAAGTGCAAGAATCTCATGTTCCAGACCAGTTACGGCAATGTCACATCGTGGCCTTTCAGCCTCTTGCAATGTGGATATCTCAATAACACAGAACTTCAGAAAACAAATGTAGTAATATTTTCACATATTACTGTTATGACTAGATGGTCTTTGAGGTCTTTTCCAACATGAATGACTCTGTGATTCTGTGATTATCAGATAAATAAAACAAAATAAAGAAAGCACTTTAGCTTATGTAGTACAGGTAGTGGCTTTTTAGTTTGCTGTTCTGGTTATCTGATATGGTCGTGGATTTATGGCAGTAAGCAATGTTGTAATATAACAGCAGTCTGTCCTTCTGGGGTGGGCACAGGTCTATTAATAAACATATCAAAACCTTCTCAGACCAGCTTTCTTCACCCCGTTTCTAACATCAGAGCACTTGGATCATTAGCCATCAGTAGATAAAAAGGGATTTAATAACAGTCTTTTATGTCTTTTTTCTGGTCATAAACAGCATAATTTTTCATACATTTGAAATAAACTGATAATGAATATGAAGCTGTGAAACAGATTTTTTACAGTGTTGCTCGTCACTTCATATCTAAAGCATTATATCAGTTGATAGCCTGCTAATGGTCATAATGTTTAATGAAATCCCTACAAGCAACATGCAGAATACAACTTTTTTATCTTTTAAACATTGGCCTCTACCCGGTAAGCAAAACTCCATCTCAGCTGGCCTGAAAAAATATTTCAGCTGGGGATAAAAACCCATAACCCATTTTTTTACAGAAGTATTTTCAAAAGCTTTATAGGATATAAGTAGTGTTTAAGAGAAGCAATAACTGGCTGTACAGAACAACTTCTTGTTGCCCATATTTTCAGAAGCTAGCTTTTAGAATATATTCCCAAACTATAATATGTATCTATAGCCCAGGATGCCTGTTGACATTCAGCTGAACTGAAAAAAAGTAATACATAAATAATGATTGTTTATTTTAGAAAACCTTTCATCCTGGTACTGCAGTTATCTGTACCTAAAGGTTTATCTATTTCCTACTCATTTACCTTATGAATAACCTACTGTGAACTTACAAACAAGAAAGGCCCCAGGGTAAGGATTCTTACATAATGGCAGCTGTTCCAAGAGCCTGCTTAATCTTCATACTAATTTAACCCCATATGACATAGAGAATTTTCTGATTCCTATGTAATTTATAAGGTCAGACCAAGAAAATAAAGTTGGAACTGTTAGTGTAGGTAATTTTAAGAACTGCACTAAGACATTATATACTTTAAGAGACAGTAGATGAAACATTAACAAAGTGGAAAAAAAATCCAGAAAGCTGACAGCAAGACATAAATTCTGGAAGCACTATCATAAAGTTTACTATAAATGCTACACAGAAATTGAGATAAAAGCTCAAGAGAGTCAGATGAAACAGTGTATACAAACTGAGATTTCTACTGTTTTTATTTTCCATAAAGCTAAAGTGCTTTGTCAGATTCCCACATTCATATGTTTCCTACAGGGAGCCTGGGCAAACAGCCCTCACCAGACTATTCCTATGTTCTGCTCATCTCTCCCTGTATCAAGTGTCCTCAGATTTCTCTGCAGGAGAGGCTCACTATTTCACAGGTCTGAGCCTTTAAAGCTCTATATATTTGGCTCTGGTTGAGCTCCAACTACTCTTTATGTTATAATTTTATTTTATTTTATTTTATTTTCTGATAGTATTGGTGCCAGCTTTGCAAAATGGAAATAAATCTTTGCTTTGTCTCGTTCTGTGTCTGATTTCTTCTGGGGAGAAGCTCTTTTATTCAATGAGTGCATGGCCAGGCCATTTGTCTGAAGGCCAGGTTTTGTTCTGGGTTGGCAGTGTAGTATTTTTGTAAGCTTCCCCCCTGCTATCACTGCAGCTGCACCTGGCAAGAGGAAGCAACCCACAATCTAAAAAGCTCATCAGAACAATAATGTCTGCTTCTCTCTTGACAGGTTAATTAATTGCATGCCATTATATTTTGTGTGTTTTTTTGGATGGTTTTGATGCTTTTCTTTCTAGTGTGTTTCCCAGTAGAGTTTGAAAAGGCATATGCATTGTCTGCCTGTCTGTTACTTCAGATGGTGCTTGATGCAGAAGGAAGAAATGGAGAGGAAAAGCAAGAGGCAGAGTATGTTTGGGGTGCTGCAGCTGGAAAATCTTGCCCACTAGGAACTGGCATAAAATCATGATTACGGATGACTGGAAAACAAGAATTTTGTTTCATGAAACTGCGGTTTTGAAGCCTGTTGTAATTCTGCATAGAAAAATTGGAAGGCAAAGGAAGGTGGACTCCACATCAGTCCAAGGCTGGAGTTTGGGGTGTGCTTTGATTCAGTAGAGGCTTGGATGGGGTCTTTCACCTCCCCTTTAAGCACTGCAACCCCTAGGTACTGACTATTTTGCTGGGAAACAGCTTTTGTGGAAGGGAGGAAGGGGAGCTCAGAAATTGAATTCTGCCCTGTAGAAACTGGAATTCCAAATGAAACCCTTGTCAACAATTTTTCTCTGAATAGCTGGAGCTTTTCATATCTTGGATCACATTATTTTAGGAATTAAAGTAGCAGCATGTGCATACTAAGAGAGTTGACCAGACATTTTGATTTTTCAAACTGGAACATTTCCAGAAGTTGTATAACACCTCTATGTCTTCCCACCTAAAAATATATTAACACTTATGGGCTGAAGAAGCTTGGCAGTTTTCAGTGTGCTTGGAAGATGCACTGCCACAGGAAGTTTTAAAAGGCAGAAGTGCCATGTTCATGTATTAAGACTATCACTATTAAGACAAATAGAGTGACATATCAGTGCCCACATACAGCATAAAAGAATTATTAGAAATGAGCTATTCGTATGCAAGTGTGCAGGTTTGAAGAGCTTACGTCTGTGGCCTGAGGGCTTTGTCTCCACACAACAGTTTGCCATTGAATGATCCTGCATGCCATGCTCTATGCAGTCCTTCCTAATACTTTCATCATGTGCAGATGTGTAGGAAATGCTGACCGCTATTACCAGTTGCTGTTTTTGTGTACTGCTGCATGCGGTACCAGTGCAGAAAGCATGCTCTGGCATCCAGGGTTCAGCTTCATATGAATGAAACAGAAGCATGTGGGCGTATGTGTATCTAGAGAAAACACAAACCAAAGCAGAATCCTACCTTATAACTGGATGTCATTTGCTATATAGGAATTTTTCATTGTACTTACCTATGACTGGTAAATGGGGTTGTTTGCTTCCCAGATCTTCAGGTTCCTGAGAGATATGGGAGCCTGAGATATGTGGGAGAGAGGTTAATTCTATCCAAAGTTCAATGATTGTCATCTCCATTGTATATGAGGAAGCTAGAAGCAGCCTTTTATGACACTGGGGCACCCAGAACAATGCTGTGCCTGGGAAATGCCTGCCCTTGCCATAGTAAGAAGGAACTGAGCTCAGGATCAGGAAGCACTGGAGTCACCTGGGGCCCAGAATCCCAGCCCACACAGAACAGTTGGTATCACAGATCATTCTGAAGGACTTGAACTGAGAATACAAAAAAATATTCTGAACAGGTCGGTTTCTTTGCTGTTAATTTTTATTTAGCAAGTAAAGCCTTTTTTCATTGTTTTCCTCTGGAGAATAGGGGGAGTGGGTTTCCAGTCACTAGTTACTACAGCTGCTATGAAATAAGGCCATCACAGTTTCTTGCAATGCTAAAAATCCCTTCTGTAGGAAGATTCTTCCACTTGTTGAGTGGACGTGCTGCTCTGGACTTTGGCTCCTCCTGTGAGTCCTGTAGCACACTCAACTGACAGCAGCCACTCCTTGTCTTTCCCTAGGGACCAAACTCCTAGTTGCACTGAGGCGTGCACCAAAGATTCCTGTAACAAATCTGGAAGTCAAACACAATGTAGTAAAAGCAGTCTGTATTTGAATATGAACTTGCAAAAGTAAATATGACATAGCATACATTATTGACATAACGCATATGGTAAACATGGCATACACGGAAAACCCTGCTCATGAGTGGTATTTCTGAGCTGTTCAGGTGTTGAGGCCGGGGAAGTACCTAACCAGCTGACATAATATTTACATTGTAGCATATCCTTTAGTAAAGGAAGGAGCAGTCTTTTATTCCTAAAAGGGAGAGGAAGGACAACATCTCCCTGCTGTGTGCTGCAAACCGTAAAGAATTCCTAGGTGCATTTAAGTCAGCTTCTGTTTTCCCCTAGTCTTCCAGGGCTGTCGCACAATGTGTCTCTGCTTGGCAAGTTCATCCTGCACACTGCAAGTGGTAACTCTATATTGGACTATTTTAGTGACATCATGTTTTATAGGTGCTTCAGTCACACCCCCCCCCCCCAAAAAAAAAAGCAAACAAACAAACAACATACAAACAAATAAACCCACCAAAAAGATATATAAATAAAGGGTGATGTTTTAATGCTCTTATCATATTTAACATATTAGGATACAGAAAGTCTTAATATTTAAGAATCCTCTGTGAATAATAATGCTTTTGTTAGAAATTAAGCTGCAAAGAATGAGGTTGCCACTAGCATCCTGCCAATGTTTTGATTTTGTTTTCAGTTTCCCCAAGAGTTAACAGGGCAAATCTCATTAGACACCAGGGAAATAGTCTCTCATTCAAATCCTGAGGAAGCAAATCATCTGGAAAATTCGTAATGAAGTGGCTTATCTTTATTTTCTACATCTTGAACAGCAGAATGGTAAGAGAAGAGTGAGTAGGTGAACTGATGAGAAAGAGCTGAAGAAATAAGATGAACATGAAGGCTGAACCTGCCAGTAGACTTCTCTGCTTGTATGCTGCTAAATAAAGCTGTTTTTCTTGGCATGTATCATTTTGCCAAGATGTTGCATGACTGCTAGGGATATGTAAACAAAGAGAATTTATTACCCTTCAAATCAGAGCTGCAGAGCCCTACACAGCATTCCCCAAAGCCCAGTTTGCTTCTCCATAAACAGCACCAGTGACCAGCCTCTGCTGGTGTCTCATATGCATATTTTAACAGCAACAACACTTGTAAATCCATGTACAAGCAACCTGTTCCTTATTTAAGAATATACAGACATATGTAACTGCTCCTGAAAGGAATGTTCCAGCAGTAAGTATCCCACGTAGACCTTAAACTGCAAAGCGTGCCTCTGTGCAGCACTGTGTGCCACTCCTTCTGCAGATTACATTTGCAAACAGCTCCTAATGAGCACAGTCTGCCTGGTAGTGGCAGCAGTGGCACTTCTTCTCCCAGACTTCCCACTATGTGCATGATCAGTGAAAGACCTCAAGTCATGTCAAGGAACCCGTTCACTGAGTGACTGCGTGGCTCTGGTCTTTGCCACAGAAACTCTCTCTAGAGAAATACATTCCCTCAGTGCAGAGTTTACATTACGTGCTACAAGCATTGCTGTTCATTGCTGTGAGGATCATTTTAAAGATACCAGCACAAACTGTAAGCAGTGCAGAGGTATTATCCTTCAGGTAGCCTTAAATGCTAGTTACACGGAGTAAGAACTACCCCAGCTGACTCAATGGCATATTGACTCTGACACATGAATGATAAGTATTCACATTGCTGGCTGCTTTGCTGCAGATGAATTTTAGTCATCTAAGGCATCCAAATGTTTATACTAAGTTTATATTTCTCCCCACACCCCTTTGTGTGAAGAATTTAATTAAAAAAAGATCCTGGAATGGATGCACTACTACTGTTTTTTCTACAAGTAAGCTATTAATGTAAGTTAGAAAAAAAAAAGTGGGGTTTAGAATCACAAGAAAATCACTCTTGGATAAAGAAATCTTCAGCAGGATGATGGCCTGTGCACATCACTGGTATTTGTCGTTGCGCTAATTAGTCCAACCCTGAGCATAAGGATTAGTGTCAGCCCTAGGGCAAACTGGTGATAAAGCTCTAAGAGAATGTTTAAGGTAAATAATGTTGGCAATGCAGATGCCTTTTAATAACAGGAATACATTTGAAATGGTGCTGCATGCAGCTTCAGTGCTAATGCTTGCAAAGGAAATGGCTTAGAAGATAATCTATGTATCAAATAAACGTGTAAATTGGATTTGGACATATTCATGTGGTCAGAGTGCTATAGGAGCCTCTTGGGTCATTCAGTCCAATTCTCCGTTATTGCAGACCCAATGTCATGAAATCTGTCTTACAGACTTCTATAATCTTCTTCATACACTTAAGCATGCTTGTCCCAGGATCAAGAGGAAAGACTTGAACTATTGTTCATCTGAGTTCAAGTGTCTCCTCTGAACAGGGCTTTGAATGTCACAGTTGTCTGAGTATCCTAATAACTGTTGTACTGGTGGCTTGGCTCTTTCTTGTTCCCTTCCTCAGTTCAGTTGAACTGTCACTTCTGCATCCTTGGAGATAGGGGTAAATGGAATTTTAATGTATTGAAAACTACAAATAAACCAACTATAGTTTTTAACTTATCTTTAGGAAAACCTTCAACAAGATTCTGGGTGACTTGTTGACCAACATATTTTTTATGCACCATAAAGTCTAAAGTTAAATCTGAAAAAGAATGTGTATGTATGAACTAACATTGTCTGGGATGATGGGCTGAGTTCTTGAGAGTCTGGATAAGCCTAGCTGACTACTGTTACAGTGAATAATTTACTATCTCTAAATTTAGCTTGGGTCTATATGATTGTGTTGTGAGCTTGGAACATATTCACATGCATCATGCACAGGAGCTTTAACAGCCTTGCCCTTCCCCCTCTCACAAAAATGCCCTTCTGACCTCAAACTGTTCTCCAAGTGCATCACTCTTTTATCTGTACCAGTGTTAGGGCACAGTTCATTAATTTAGGCATCTCAAAGATTTTTTTCAAAACCTTGAAAGACTTTTTAGAGGCTTCTGTGAGATTGAAGAGGAAGTCCAAAGACACTGGCCTAGTCTGGCCTAGTAAAACGTTAAAGCTGAGATACAGTTTTTAATTTATAGACTATCCAGTAACTTGACTATAGAAAGGCATAAATCTTCATCTGTAAAGGTACTGTTTTAATTTTATTAGATGGTAGATTTGTTTAATTAAGGTCAGCATTTATCCTGTGCTCCCTTCCGCTTTCCTGGCATCTCGCTGATGTGGGGGAGGAAGCCTGCAGGCTCAAAATGAGGCCACGTTTGTAGGAAGAAATGATACCTTTCATTAGACCAGTAATACTGCTGGAAAAAGCAGTTGAGTTTGCAGGCATGTGTCCCCTGCAGATTCAAATACAGAAGTCACAGAAACCGTATAGGGAGACTACACTGCCACAAAAAAACAACCAGGGACAAAGAGGGCAGCAAGTGGAGTAAGGGCTGAGGCTGGAGGGAGACCCAGGAAGAGGAGAGACACATCAGCTCTTGAGTGAGGGTGGCGTTATGAAAATGCAGTGGTTAGAGATACAGGGAATGGATATAGAAATAAAGGTAAGAACAAGTTACTCAGAAAGGAGGAAAGTCTGGGATATAACTGTAAACCTGAGCAGTAGAGCTGGGGTTGAGACAAGAAGTGAAGGACAGGGTAATGGCACACTGAAATGTAGAAGGCGGAAAGGAGCAAGCTATGGACAAGTGGGGGGAAAAACAAAAACAAAAAAACTAACAAAAAAACCCAACCAACCAAACAAAAAAACACCACCATCTGTGCTCTCTGGAGGTTTTTCATGTCAGAAACAGGGAACTTGATCTGCCTGAGTATCAACACTGTGCACTCTACCATGATTCAGTCCAACCAACTCCTGCTAGTGCAAATGGCAGAGTGGTTTTGTCTACTGGGTTGCAACTGTGACAGTTCCCTTAAGAGGCCATACAGTAAATCATCTGGGCTCATCATTTGCTTTTATCAAACCAAGGTTATACCATGAAATCTGCTACACTGGAAGCTCATTTTTAACACTGCCATACCAATCAGTTAAGATTTAGGCAATGCCATAGTCTAGGCATAAGTGGTTTACTCGCTGTGCTTATGCTTTTGTGTAACTAGTTGGACTCATGAAATAAGGGTGGTGTCCTAAACCATGCATGGGGAGCTGAGTAAAGGTTGCTCATGTAACCCTGCTTTTGGCATTTCCTTACTTTAAGGTGTTTCACTTTGCAATTTTTGTAACGTTCTTCTAATGAAACCTTGCTGTATGTATTTAATTAAATATAGATTGCATTAATCTCTATTAAAAGAAAACTCTTTAGTCCCTTGATGTTTTGACATGGGACTCTTAAGGATCTCACTTTTCTGACTCCAGACTGGTCTTTGGCAGAGTAGAGAGTTGGATTTTAACCTCCATGTCCATTCAGTCTATTATTCTCTTTTACCTGTCAACAAGGGTACCAGTTAATATCAACTGAATTGCGTTTACTGTGGTGGAGGTATGAAGAATTAAACCAATTAGTATAAGGAACAGCTTCCAGTCAAATGAGACCTAGTAATCAGGTGTTTGAAGTCTCTGTGTAAACTTTTGAACATCTTGGCAACGATTCCATCCCTTCAATTTTTAGGAGGTTGTTTGGTAATTTCTATTTCAATGCTTGAAGTAGAAGTCAAAAGACACATGCCTGGTAAACTTGTAAATAGTCCTAATATATTTTGATTGGAGTGGGGTTGTCAAAAAAGGGCTAAATGGCTTGGTTATATGGCTTCTGTGGTAAAAGCTAAGACAGTCTTAGCTAGTAAGTAGCTGTAATAGAAAAATATTAATGGATGTCAAGCCTTAAAATCTTAAAGTTTTCTAAATTTGTTTAAGTGTAATTTTAAACTAGACTGTCAAAATTGTTTTGAGTGAGAGAAGAAGTAGACATAAGTGAGCCTGTGTGCTTAAATGAGACAGAGATGATGAGGCTCAAAATATTTCTGTAATTTTAATGGACATGAGATTTATGTTGTAGGCAAACTACAGCATAATAGAATTTTCATCAATTTGTCTTAAGAATTTCTCTCTTTTCTCCATTTGTCTTCATGGGTGTGAAAGTCTATTAATAATAAATAATATAATATTGAGGAATTTTTCTAGTTTTGACCCATTGAGCCAAATAAAACCTTTTCATAATAAATCACACAGGAAAGAAAGATACTGTTTGTGTAGTATTTCAAGTTGCCAGGTCCCAGAGCCTAATCTATGCTGTAATGGTGCAGACTGTGGGTAGTCTAGGGAAGGAAAACAAAGCATGCAGAGAGGCTAATTCGACTCAGCACGTAAATTTGGGATTGGCTGAAACAGGTTGTTCAAAATCTGCCTTCCTCAGCCGTCAGCGAATTTAAGATTCTTTCTGTAAGATGCTCTCTTAACTATAAGAAGCCTCTGATACCAGATACAGAATATGGACAGAGAATTCTTTTTGTCGCTTTTGCCTTGACCCCAGGAAAAACATCTATTGCATTTTTGTAGCTGCTGGAATATTCTTCCCGTTTTAGTGCACAGATTTATAACAAAGTTTAATGAATGAGTGGCAGTAGTTTGCTTATCAGTCCATGTAACCACGTAGACCGACCTTTTCAATAAAAGCAAGGTCAAAGTGAGCCTTGATGGTGCTTTTTTTTTTTTTTTTTTTTTTTTTTTTAATATGATTGCTAGATTATAAATACTAAGTGTAGTTTAAAAGTAAGCACAGATGGCTGTAAGACCTGGTGTATTGCTGGGGTAGTCATAGCTCAGAAAAAAAAGTAAGTGAAACAAGCCTGATAAATTCAAGTGGATGGGGAAAGGAAGATTCTGGAGGCAGCATAATTGCTTTTTGATGAGTTCTGCTGAATCTTCAGGAGCAAAAAACAGGTGGTGGGTTGTTTGCTGTTTGTTGGTGTGAAATGTTTGACTTAGCTGCTCAACGTAACAACAAAATCAGATCATTTTTGATTTACATAGTGCAAAACTGCTCTGGTCTTTTAAGAAACTGGTAATTCTCTGGATCATAAGCTGACTAGGAATGTCCTGTCCCGGGACTCCCACCACACAAAGCGTGGCCCAACCACTGAAATGTACTGTCATATCTCCTTTTCAGTTGCTCAGCAGAGGCAAAATATTCTGTGCTGAGCGGGAGAACATGTGTATATATCAGGGTAGGTTCATAAATCAGTTTTGAATCCTTTGGATTATATATGTCACTTAAAATGCAATTTAAATGAAGAATAATTTGTAACTCTGGTTTTCTTTGTGATCTGCTTTAAAATGTAGATGTGTCTAAGGTTTGTTGAGTCAGATATGTATCTGAGTGTCAAACTGCTGATTTACCTGACAGCTGAGTTAGAGTGACTTAATTGTGGGACTGGGTTTCTGAATAGGAAAAGAGGCATTCATAACCTTTCTATTTGTGCTCCAGCTGGTAATAAAAGAGCTGCTTTGTAAGACTATAACAAATGGGGAAAGAAAGAGCAAGAAAGAGCACGTTTGTGTTTCCACTACTACATACAGATGGTAGCCAGTCTGAACTGTAAATATTCCTGTACTATAAATCTACTCATAGCATATTACTGTCTATCTTACTCTCTGTTCTTAAACAGTATATTAATAAAAGTGCACTGATGTATAGAATTTTTCATTTAAATATGTCCGTATGTCGAATTGTAGCAGCAGAGCGTTAACTGTTAAATTGAATGCCAAACAATGTTAGCAGTAGAGTACAAATGAGGAAGAACTGCAGCAGGGATTTGAAAACAGGAGACTCAGCTTTCCCAGAATGAAAACTATAATATTGGCAAGGACTCTACCAACTGTGGCTTGATGTTGGTTGAGAAATTATTCTCAATGAGGAGTTTCCCAATGAGGTTTGGACTGTTAAATCTTTATGTATATATTCAAAACTATTTTAGTGCTGATATTCCACCCTATCACCCCAAAGGAGGATGAGTTGCAGATTTTTAGAGACATTAAATTAGTCTTTTCTTAGTGCCTGACACTTCATGCATTGAGTTTTTGTTTTTCCCTTGAAGATTTATTTAACATGCCGATGCCTGTATCCATTCTGTAATCTTTGGAGAGTGATAATGTGAGAGATTATGATTTATGAGTGATAATACAAAATGATAATATATTTGCCTTGAGTTTATATTTTAAATGCTAGTAGCTTGATAAGTAGCTGCAGATGGTATTTGGTTTCTTACTCAGTATACCCAGATGTAATGCACTGAACATGCATCACACCATAAAAAAATCTGTGACTTTTTTTTTTTTTTTTTAAATTTTGAATGGAATAGTAATTTTCCTATGGAAGCTTGTAGTAAAGGAAGAATAACAACTTTGAGGAACAGAGTTGTGAAGAGATTGATGATCTCTTTCATGAGATGTTGGAATAGCTGCTATCTTTGATTGGTGTTAGTGTGAACTGAACTTCAATATTTAAATTTCACTCCACAGAACATTAAACCAAACAAGGAGGTAAGGTCATCACAAGAGCTCATTCTGAAATCACATTATGATTTTAGCAGTATCCTGATACCAAAATGAATTTAAACAGAAGAAAAAAAGCTATTGTGTTAAAGACAGAAATGAGAACAATCTGTGCAATCTAAATCCAGAGACAACTCTCTTTAAAGCTGGAAGTGATATCTAATTCTGTGATTTCTTTCCAGCATTAATTACTTCTCATTAGAGTGAAGCATGTCATATCCTTTACAAATACAGTTTCTTTTTCTGCTTCTCTATTATCCATAGTTGAGTCATAGCTTCCTTGAGCATCCAAATTACTCGAAATTACTGGAATTTTTATGGGATTTTTTTCAAGGCTGGTTTTATATGACTGAGCAGCTATAAAACTGGATTAAAAAGTCAGCAGTGCAAATTATTTGTAACTGATTGGAAATAATTTGTGGCTTTGTTCACTGTTTGACTGGGTCCTGCTCCTATAGCACTAGGAGGATTCCAAAAAGGAATTGGAGGTTTGAGTTCCTGGAAGAATAAAAGAGGCTGATTGAGAATATTACATGACAAATATATGGAAGATTTACAGGAACAAAGACTTTTCTGTCCTGGACCTTGAGAGAAAAAAAAAAAGTCAATATCTGATTATAAAGTTTATGATGGGAATAAATAACTTTGATATAACCACTTATAAATGTCTTATTCTAAGTTTATTTTAATCAAGACATAGCATTGATCAATTAGCGTTGGAGTACATATCAAAAAAAATGTAAAATACAGTTTCATATATATATATCTGACCGATATATCTGACTGACTTGTTGCAGTTAGTGACGTTGGATGCATTTAATGTGTAGATTACCTTCTGTGGTCAGACAGTTAGTGGGAGGAAGAAGCCAGACAAGCTATTTTTTCCAAATAACTTGCATTATTTTCTGAAATATAAAAAGATGAGGTTTAAAGTAACAGATGTTAACAGACATCACTGGAAATAATTATTGTATCTCCCAAGTATGGGAATTTATTTGTGATTTTTCAAAATTAATATGATATTAAGAAAAAAAATATATACTGCTTTCCTTTTAGGTATCTTCTTACCCAATGGAAAAGTTGCTTTGTTTTGAGGGTTCTGTTTAATATGAAAGCTCTGGTAGGAAAGTGAAGAACTCCTAACTGTGGAAACTCCCCCATTCTTGTTTTGCTCAGGAAAAGTTAAGACTCATTTAGTGAACTCTTATCATTTGTAATGAAAGCATAATTTGGGTTTCAATAGCAAGCAAGTATTCAAAACTGGCTTCTTTAAGAAATAAAATGCAAACTCTTGTCCTTGCCTGTCTCCCTGTGGTTGTATTTTTAGCTTAATTGTGAAAGGGAGGATTATGGGGTTTTATTTATTTGTTTGTTTGTTTGTTTTTTAGCAAAATGTATATATCGTCTCATAATATGATATTTAACAAGAAGATACTTATCACTTTTTTTTTTTACTTATTTATTTTTATTTTCTTTAAGACAGTTCTGTACCTGCATTAGAGAATATTAAATGTTGTATTTCCAAGGGCTTATTAAATATTCAGTAGTTTTCTTTTTCTGTAGTCAAGTGTGTCAAGGGCAACCCTCGTAAGTCCTGGAATGAAACAAATAAACTAACCAAACCTTAAAAGCTGTTATTGAATACTCATGCTAGAACATACACATTGCACAGTGATGGGAGTTGAAGGAAGAGGTGTTGAGATCCAGCCCCAGTAAAGTTTGGATCCAGATAGCATAGACTCTTTCTGGGAAAATACTGAAATGTTGTGAAAGATTTTATTCAAAACCTACAAAACAGGAAGTAAGGGCAACTGTGACTTCCAGCAATTACCTATGCATTAACCTCATCACTGACTGTGACCCATCCATTGTGGAATACTTAAACAATGTGTAGAAACAGCTTGTTTTATGGGTTGAAGGGGATGGACAAAGTGTATCTTGAATATGGGGTAGTGAATATGTGTCAGATTTTATGAATATGAATAACATACCTGAGTACAAGGACCAATTTCTACATCTGCCGATGGTTTATTTAGGCATTGTCTAAGCTGATAAACCTTAGAATGACTGATACCAGGTGCTGACTCCATCACAGGGTGGTACTGAGATGTGCAACAGTCCTATACCTGGGTTTGCATTGGAAAGGAAACTTAGGCAGGTGACCTGGGCCACAACATCCTCTGACCGGGTACCTTTTCCTATCATGAAATCCAGACATAGCCTACAGGACTGTTGTCAGACCATTTGCAGCCAAGGTTTTAAGGTGACTCTACTTTCTTTGAAGAACTTTAGGAGTTATGTGCAAGATTAAACATGTAACTGAATGCACAAAAGTTCTCATAATCCACAGACTGCATTCCTAGAAATGGTTGTCATTTATGAAATTGTTTTAAACTCTGAGCAGCTCAATTCCCCATGGGACACTCAAGACAAAACAGGAATTGTAGTTATCTACCTTCAACATGTTATCCACAGGTATCTGCCACTTGCTTTGGATTTATATGCTTCATCAAAAAACAAACTGTAGATGATTAATCCAGCTACTGTGAACAGTAGTAGGACTCAGTAGCAGAGCTTGACTTGTGATCCTATCAATTAGATAAGCTGGGATCCAGAATCTGCACCAGGCTTGTCTGAAATGTGATGCAAACACACATTAACAAAATTGGGTGCACATTGCCTTCAAAACTTGAGCAGAGGGAATCAGCAACCTACTGAGAGCTTTAACTGCTTAATGAAGAATGTTCTGCTTGTTTTGTATTACATACTGAACATTTTCATTTTGCTTTTAACTGCTCTCTTCTGGCCTACATACATTGAACATTTTGTTAATTCAAATAATTTAGAAAAAGACTGTTTTTGGTGGCCGTGAAGTGTCTTTACCACCATTATCTCATCTACAAAGTTGTTGTTCCTCAGGGGAAAAAAAAGTTGTGTGGTACCCTGTAATTGTTTTGGACATTAGGAGGACTTAGGAACAGAACCTGTTTGGTCCCATCCACCAGAGAAACTGGAAGTTTGAAGGTGTACCAGCTTTGTCTGGAATGTCACGCTTATCCACATGAACAAAAATGGATGTGTTTTTAGTCTCGGTGCCTTCAAAATGAGAGAACACGGAACTAGGAAGACGCAGAAGAATAACTGAAAGTGGGAATACTGCATGACTTTTCATTTCTGTCATTAAAACTGTTTGCAGAAAACATGACAGACTCTTTTCAACATTTTGCCTAATGTTACATAATACAATATGAAGAAAATATCTTTAATCAATGTAAAGTAAATGCCCAAGATCTTTTCTTTCACTGAGTAAAGGTTCCTCCTTACATTGGTCACCATTTTCATTTTCGCTGAGCCCTTTTGACTATTGCAATAATAGTGTAGAAGTGTCTTCTTGTGTATGTGGTTTTATTGTGCTAGGTGCTCTGCAAGATCTGCCCAAAATGTCCTGATCCAAGGCATTTATATTTCAAAACAAACCACAGAAAGAGATACAATATATAGCAAAAAGAAATTAGCGTCTTTGCTCAAAATCAGATGTATATGCTCTTGAGTATATGGCTAAATGTGTACGTGGTTAAATTGTTTTACATTGCTATGAATGGAAGGTGTGAGATTATCAAGAAATCTGCCACTAGATTAAGACATGTAATAGTTTGTTCTTGCCTTTGTTATAACTTCAGAAAGATGGTTGCCTCTAGGAAAACAGGATAGACTACTCAGCTGATCCTGAAAATGACTGAAAGTATTTTTCTTTTAGGGCTAATAAAGCATCACTGAATGTAATTTTACAGTTAAAGATTCACAGCTGCCTTGCCAAGTGCCAAGTGTGCTGTGGCCTTTCACAGTGTCAATGTTGTTCAAACCAGGAATAAATAGGTTGTCAGGCAGTTCTACCTGTAGTTAATCCCTTGCTTTTTGGAACTTTTTAGAAAGAATCTGAACCAGAGCAGACTCTTTTTCTGAAATATAGCCTAGAAATAGATGCTAATTATTTACCTACTTCTAGATTCAGTGTACTGCTGAATGCACATTTAATATTTATTATATCTGATTTGTTAATAAATTTGCATTTGGCTAGGCTGAATGCAATTTTCTGTTCTTTCTAGACAAAAAACATAGCTTCCTGAAGTCACCAAAGTGTTGCTGCTACAAGAGGTTGCCCAGTATTTTATCTATTCAAACTCCCCACCCAAACTGCAAACTGCAACACTGACTTAGCTTCAGTGACCTTCAAACTCCACAGGTTCATTTGCTTTGTATCCTGCTGCTGGGTAGAAAGATGCTGGAGGATGCTGAAGTAGCATCCCAAGGGAATAACCCTGTGGATCTTAGCTCTCCACTGGCTTAGAGTCTGATAAATTCTCTGTCCCTGTTATGGAGAGGTTTTGCAAATAACTGCTGAGATTAATTCACTTAAGTTACTTGGTTGTATTAAGTCACTTGGTTGTATTTGCTGACTTTAGCTGTCTCACACAAGACGCTTGCGTGTGTGTGTGTGCGTGTCAGGTGCCAGGAAGAAATGAGCTATGAATGTACAGAAATTTTGTAGTTCAGGCAAAGGCAGAAATGTCTGCTTGGTAAAAAACAGCCAGACAGTGTAAGATTGTTTGCTTAGTTTGTGACTAGAAGTTGAGACCGGATGATAAGTGTTCAGTTCAGTCCCTGAGTCAGACCTTTTTGAGAGAGAACAGATTTAGAGTGTTTGTAATTGAGGGGCTTGGTATAATAATTTTGTTTCATTGATTGAGGAAGGGAAGCCATAAACAAGCTGCAAATCTCTGATATAGATGCATTAAGTCTGTGGGGTTGGGGTAGATATATCTTGTCACTCTGAATATAATAAATTTACCAGGCCTGCATTGCAAATTTGAACTTGTTTCTCAGAATCAAAGCAATTCTATCTACCTGTTGTAGAGACATTTTGATGTCTAACTAGTATTCTGTGTTAGAAAAATGTAGCCATTCAGTGTTGTACCAGCCTAAAGGAATTCCTCTAGCACACAGTGAAAAATGTGTGTGCTAAAGCTAAATTCAGTGATTGATATCCAAACACACAAAAGCAGTTTTACTGCAATGTTGTGGACTGGATTAAAGTGCCAGAATGGAGGCACTCTTGCTTGTGGCTGTTGTTCTGACTCCACCATAACACTTTATTTATTCATTAAATGGGATTCATGATACAGGTGTGGTAACATGCCAGCATCCGGCTGCCACAGTTTCTTTTGCCACCACAATTGAACTCAGGCTCTAAGCTGCTCTGTCCTGTAGGCTGATAGTAGAGAGCATGATATTTGTTTCTACTTGCTGGACTATTCTTCGGTACTCAGTATCAGGTTGGGGATTAACATTAAAAAAGTGATACCCTGAGTGATTGTAAGTAGTGTTAAGGGAAACATAAAATACATTACATTTAAGCCCATAGGGATTAGATATTTTCGAAAACCTGTTTAGGCATCATTTTGTCTCTAAAAATATTGAAATCTTCAATACTTTTTTCAATACTTTTTTTTTTTTTTTTTTTTCCCTGGCTATGAACTATCTGTTAAGTGGAAAATCCAGAATAGCAAGCATTTTGACAACAGAGAGGAGACATTTAAACACATTGCCTATTCAAGTACCATGCCATTGCTGCTGGAGTACAAACACGGTGGTAAAGTGTTGTTACTTAAAAGAACATAGCTATTGTAGCAGAGGAGCAACCTCTCTAGAAACACATTTTCATTCAGCACATTTTACTGTGTAAAAGAAAGTTTATCTCACCTTCCAGCTGTTTTCCTATGAAATCCTGTCCTGGAAATAGTTTTCTTCAATGCCTGACTGTGATGATTGGGTAGTACCTGTTTTTTTAAGTCATTAACAATCCTGTGTGAGAGCAGTCTTCAGGTTATTTATCTGCATTTTATGTTCATGTGCTGCTACTAAAACTGAATTTCTGTTTCCCTATTTGTTCAGCTTGTCCTGGATTTGTAATTTCGATATCAGGATTTAGGTAGAGGACTGATAATACACTGCCATAGCAATGAGAGATGCTCTGCTTATTTCTGAAACAGCTGTGCATGCTGTGCTCACCAAGCGCCCATTGAGGCAATGTGGCAAGACCCCATCCAGACTGCTTTAGTCTTTGTGTTCCCCAAAGCTTTGCTTTTGATAAACCAGGCAGTGGGTGAAGGTTGATTGGGGCACTGGACTTGATTTCACAGAATTTGTTAAAAGTAGATATATTGTTGTTTTGCTAAGAAAGTTTTGTTGGAAGTGTAGACAGCTATGTTAGGCTTACTCTTAGTCCTGCCTGAGAGAAGGTGATGGATTACTGTGAACTAAA
The DNA here is from genome assembly GCF_013377495.2 of Cygnus atratus. Lineage (NCBI taxonomy): Eukaryota > Metazoa > Chordata > Aves > Anseriformes > Anatidae > Cygnus > Cygnus atratus. The sequence goes on along the minus strand of NC_066362.1, from coordinate 40,245,546 downwards.
CAGGCTGTGAAACCTGCTCTACCTGTAATGCAGGAGGCATCTTCTATCAGTATCAGTTATTTTTCAAAGGTCTTGGGAATCTGGAGGTCCCAGTTAAATGGAAGCCAGCAAATGTTGTCCCAGATTTTAAGAAAAGGAAGGAAGAAGATCTTGGTAATTACAGATCTGTCAGTCTCACTTCATAGCTTGATAAAATTATGGAGAAGATTATTCTGGGAGTTACTGAAAAATACCTGAAAGACAACACAGTCATTGGTGACAGCCAACACAGGTTCATGAAGGAAAAGTCCTGTTTAACAAACTTAATTTACTTTTATGACAAGGTCACCCACCTAGTCGACCAAGGGAAACCAGTTGATGTAATCTTTTTGGATATCAGCAAAACCTTTGACATTGTTTCTCACAGTATCCTTCTGGACAAAATGTTCAGCATATAGCTAGATAAATGCATAATACAATGGATGAACAGTTGGCTGATGGGTAAAGTTCAAAGGTTTAGAGTAAGTGGGGTCATGTCGGGAATTAGCGGCAATCCCCAGGGTTCCATTTTGGGGCCAGTTCTCTTCAATGTTTTCAACAATGACTTGGATGTAAGACTTGAATACCCTACGTAAGTTTGCAGATGACACTAAACTGGGAGGAGCTGTTGACTCCCTCGAGGGCAGAGAGGCCTTGCAGAGAGATCCTGACAAATTAGAGGACAGGGCAATCACCAATGATATGAAGTTTAACAAGAGCAAGTGCTGGATTCTGCACCTGGGATGGCACAACCCTGGCTTGGGGTACAGACTCGGGGGTGAGAGGCTGGAGGGCAGCCCCACAGAAAGGAGTCTGGGGGTTCTGGTCGACAGCAAGCTGAACACGAGCCAGCAGCGTGCCCTGGCAGCCAGGAGGGCCACCCACACCCTGGGGTGCATCAGGCCCAGCACTGCCAGCTGGGTGAGGGAAGGGATTGTCCTGCTCTGCTCTGCGTTGGGCGGCCTCACCTCAGCACTGCATGTGGTTTGGGTGCCACAACATGAGAAGGACATAAAACTGTTAGAGAGTGTCCAAAGGAGGGCTACAAAGATGGTGCAGGGTCTAGAGGGGAAAATGTATGAGGAGCAGCTGAGGTCCCTTGGTTTGTTCAGCCCAGAGCAGAGCAGGCTGAGGGGAGGCCTCATGGCGGCCTGCAGCTCCCTCCCGAGGGGAGCGGAGGGGCAGGCACTGAGCTCTGCTCTCTGGAGACAGCGACAGGACCCGAGGGAACGGCATGGAGCTGGGACAGGGGAGGGTCAGGCTGGGTGTTAGGGAAAGGTTCTGCACCCAGAGGGCAGTCGGGCACTGGGACAGGCTCCCCAGGGCAGTGATGAGAAGAGATGTTAATTCCTGAACCATTATCTCAAGACTATTAAGGTTGGCCCAGTTTTCCCCTCTTATCCTTGTGAGAGGTGGACAGCCTTAAATATTGCTGCAGTTGGTCTGTCTGAGGGCTGTTCATAAGGTGCCATGACAACTGGTAGAATTCAGATGATTTAGCATTTTTTACCACTTTTTGGAAGAGTTTCACCCTGGCATACTGTCCATAACCAAGACTTTCCTTGCTCCCAGACTCCTGAGCTGCATGTGAGAGCTGTCCTGGATGCAAAGTTTTATGCCTATGAATTTGTGAATCATTTGGGGATGAATCAGTAAAAGATTTACAATGACCACTGATCTATTGATATTATTAATGTGAAGCGCTGTGTGGTTCTGACGTCTCTTTTTTTCTCTTTTTCTTTCAGTTCATTGCCTTTGCCTCTTTGTTCTTCATCCTAGTTTCAATCACAACCTTTTGCCTGGAAACACATGAGGCTTTCAATACTATTATAAATAAAACTGAGCAGGTTGTCAATGGAACAGAAACTGTACTACAATATGAAATTGAGACAGATCCTGCCCTGACATACGTGGAAGGAGTCTGCGTGGTATGGTTTACATTTGAATTTTTAGTGCGTGTTGTTTTTTCCCCCAACAAACTTGAATTCATCAAAAACCTCTTGAATATCATTGACTTTGTGGCCATCCTGCCCTTTTACCTAGAAGTGGGCCTGAGTGGGCTCTCCTCCAAAGCTGCTAAGGATGTACTTGGTTTCCTCAGGGTGGTAAGGTTTGTGAGGATCCTGCGAATCTTCAAGCTCACACGGCACTTTGTGGGCCTCAGGGTACTGGGCCACACTCTGCGAGCCAGCACCAATGAATTTTTGCTGCTGATAATATTCTTGGCACTTGGTGTTTTGATATTTGCCACCATGATCTACTACGCAGAGCGGGTGGGAGCTCAGCCCAATGACCCATCAGCAAGTGAGCACACACAGTTCAAAAATATCCCTATTGGCTTCTGGTGGGCTGTAGTTACCATGACCACCCTGGGGTATGGGGACATGTATCCACGGACTTGGTCAGGCATGCTGGTGGGAGCCCTATGTGCGTTGGCAGGGGTGCTTACCATAGCCATGCCTGTGCCTGTGATTGTTAACAATTTTGGGATGTACTACTCCCTGGCCATGGCAAAGCAGAAACTGCCGAGGAAGAGGAAGAAGCACATCCCTCCAGCTCCTCAAGCTAGCTCTCCTACCTTCTGCAAGACGGACTTGAACATGGCCTGTAATAGCACACAAGGGGACATCTGCCTTGGCAAGGACAACCAGTTGATGGAGCACAACAGATCATCAGGTAGGACCCCACTGGAGATGCATGTTCTCTGGAAACACTTTATAGACCAGTATGTTTGGTAGGGGTCAGAAAGCTGCCAGCCTTTCTGCCAGGAGAAAACATAGCTCCCACCCTTCTCCCCTCCAGTGTTTGCGTGTGTCAGTCTCATAGTAGACAAAATAGTTATAGCAACATTCCCAAACCTCTATGTAGCTGGTCTATACAGTTTTGCTTGCTCTGTTGAGAATGCTTTCCTGCTGATGATATCAACCTTTTCTTTTGCCTGTTGTTTGTTGCGTTGTATGGATGTTTCTTGTTTTTCTGCATGACTGTGACTATTTGAGCAGCCACCGTGTCCCACCCTGTTGGACTCCATGGTGTTTTGCCTCAGTGTCTGTCTCTTGTGTCAGCTTTGCCTGTGCCACATCGTGGCCTGTTAAGCAAGATCCTACAAAGAAGCAGTCATTTAAAAGGAGCAGGTGCTTTACATCAAAAGCCCAGCACTCAAAGGAAATAAGGAGAAATTCTCTTTCTAGCTTTCTTTCCATTTGGCATTCTGCTTTCCTGGCTAGAAGAAACTCCTTCATCTGAATTAGATGAGATATTGCATGATATTTACTATTAATTGGATGATAATTGTAAAGCTGATGTAGAGTTTGTTTGGAAAAATGAAAATGGCAGCCCCTCACAACACCAATATTATTAGTGTTGATTTTTATGATCTATATTACCTTATCTCTCAGAGTTCCAAATGCTGGATGAGGAGTATTTTGTGCTAATTGCTGTGAAAACAAATATCAAAAGGCAGCCTCTGCCCCTCTAAGCTACTGCCCCACATTCCATCTTTCTTCAAACTAAAGAGGAAACTTTATCTCTCAGTATAATTAAAAGTCTTTTTTTTTTTTTTTCAGTAGCAGGGATTTTTGTTTGTTTATTTCTTGAGTGTATTTATTCTTAAGCAAAACATAATCTGATTATAAAACTCACATACCAGTCATTAAGCTCCTGTTGGAAAGTTGCTAAATGTTAATAAGAGAGAAGAAAAAAAAACACACAAAACTATGACTGGTGTCATTCAGTAACTGAAATTTATTTTTTAGAAAGAAGAGCCTGGAAAATCGGTCTCTGAACAATATCCTTCTTTGTTCTGTTGCTCTGTTACTGAATAGCATTTATCTTCAAAGAAGCTCGGTTTCATTCTCCGAGTGAGTGTTCACAAAGTTAACATGCCTTTTAAGTGTCCTAAATATATTTAGGAGGTTGGAAACCCTTGAAAGGTCTCACATCGAGGGTGGAATGTAGTTAGTTTTACAGTGCTTTGACTGATACACACTTTCAGACAACATCTTTAAAGTGATAATGGTAACAGGTTTTTCATGCCATCAGGTCCTGCCAAAGGTATTCCAGAATGGAGGAGGCTCGGTGTGATCAGAGCAAAGAGACACTTTTGTGTGTCTGCAGCTTTATTTACAAGGTGTTATAATCCTTAAAGTTAGACAGAAAGCAGATATGCAAAAAAGGAGGAATTTTAAAGTGTTAACTTTTTTCTTGGTAGTGCCAGCACTCACACTAGATGCTCTAACTTTGTTTCTGATAGAGAATGCTATTAGAATCATCAGGAACTTTGTACAAAACTTCAAGGCTGAATGGCATCACCCTTGGCATTGCCAGTTCAGAAAAGCACATGCTCAGGTTTAAATGCAAAGGTAAAGCTGAAGTAAAAAACATGCCATTACCAGTTTTTTTTTTTTTCTTGAAGTGTGGCCTGAATCTGAAATAGTAGATAATTTTTGAAAATAGTCCTTTGGGAATCTCAAATCAGAAGAGGTAAGAGTTTCAGTGTTTGACAAAATACACAGACCAAAACCAGCATTTAATGTTGGGTACAAATGATGACAAGCTGTGCAAGTATGATAGCAAATGCAGAAATGAAAGCTAAGTGTGTGTGATTAAACAGGTTTTTAGTGTAAAATGTGGATAATTTAACCCTTCTGGGGGAGGGGTTGTCTTTAAAATATGCTAAACAACATATTCTAAGCAAAAATGACTAGCATGACCTCTAATTTAATAAAGAGGGTAGCCAAAATAGTAAAACCATTTAAAAATATCCAAGACTGACTATACTTACAGTCTTTATCAGGCAACTAATTGAGCCTTGTGTTGCTTATTTCTTATTTCATGGTTTAGTAAAATCTTATATGAGACTTAAAAGAACAGGAAAGTCAAAAGATCACTTGCTCTTGAATAAAAAAAAAAATTGTTGCCATTTTGTACTGATGAATGATGAACTGCAATCTTGTTTTCTAATGATTTACCTTATAACTACTTTTTGAGTGATGGGAATATCTGGCATTCAACATAAGCTCTTTGTGATGTCTCATTTCCTCATTCATTATTGTCTGTAAATGGGCATGGTGCTTTAACCAGTGTTATCAGGTGAAGACAGTGCAGGAAGTGAGCAGCCACTCTCACCTGGTGAAAGGCTCCCTCCCATCAGACGCTCTAGTACCAGAGACAAAAACAGAAGAGGGGGAACATGTTTCCTACTGACAACAGGTGATTACACGTGTGCTACTGATGGAGGGATCAGGAAAGGTATGGACTTCTTTCATTAGATCATAAAGATCACTCAGCAATGTGCTTGTGAAAAGCAAGCTTAGAGTAAAATGATGTGCACAATGCTCTTAGAGAAAAGATTGTACCACAATGTATTTTTTTTTCTTTACCCCTAGCCATTCTTTCCTTGCTTTCCTTTTAAAAACACTAATTTCCTTTAGTCTTCACAAAAAGTGCCTGATGTTGGATCCTCATTTCACTTATGTCTTCATTTGTCTGTTACCTTTTATAGAAAAGCCTGCAATTCAGACTTTGCTCATTCAACCATTCATCACTTGATACCATTTCTCATTCTAAAAGACAAAATAATTATTTTAATAACTTTGGTCCACACTTAATAACCTAGTAAAAATTACACCTGAACAAATTACATTTAAAAGATTAAGATAATAGAAGTAAACAATGTTCTTGTTCTGAACACAACAAAGCATATCAATGAGATGCTATTTAGATTTCTATCAAAGAAGAGTTAGCACCACTAATGCTAAACTAAAGAAGAGTTAGCACCACTAAAGAAGAGTTAGCACCGCTAATGCTAAAACGTGACTGTCTACCCCAACCAGAATTCAACTACAGTAAACAAGTCTTGACCTTACAAGGTGATAAAAACGTCTTACAAGTTATTCAGCCTCCTCAACCCTATTCTGGGGTTGGGTTCCCCTGGTGGAGACTGCAAAACCTTCCAGAATTATGTATCACCATGTGACCAGTGGCATGGCCATCTGATCAGGACATAACTGTCTGTGGCTGGAAAGCTAACCTCAGGGTATAACCCCCAAATCAGCAATGCTAGTGGTGTTTTTGCTTTTCTTTGGTGAAGAATTGCTTTGTTTTCTTGGCAAACTGTAATATTCTAACAGTTCTCTCATTCTTGATCCTTGGTGTGCAATCGTTCATGTCAGAGTTCACCATCTGCAGTAGCCATGTGGCACTGAACAAACATCTTTGGCTGAGACTTTTTTTTTTAATTAGCTTTGTCTATAGCAATTGTAGTTGTTCCAGCCAGCCGAATCGAAGACCCTAAAGCAATTCCCTTGGTTATTCTGCAAATGCTCTTTTTATGTTTCAAAAGCATGAGCTCAGTAGGTTAAACTTGTGAAGGCAGATATGCAGCTAGAATGTGATATGTGTAGAATTTGTAAAGAAAATGATTGTCTCTATGCTCCTACATTTTACAAATTCCTGTAAATAACATTCAGATTAAATAGGACTTGGTAGTAAAAATTTTTCTGCACACAGATTTAGGACTTTGCATGGTCTTCTTCACAACTAGGATTATTTACAATATCTCTAACAGTAAGGGTCCTGTCTTTTGGGGAGGTCAGAAAAACCCTTATAATGCAGAATGCCATGGCATCTTGCAAGATAAGGTTCTGGACTTCTTTTAGAAATGTTAGTATAAGCATTGGAGTGCTGTTAACTTGGCTGTAACTGTACTTAGAATGGAACAGAAGTAATGGAAGAAATTGCCCGTTAGTACTAATGACGTATCTGTATAACAATAAAACATATTTTATATGGGGAATACGTGAATATTTTCATTGCAAAATCTAGATTCAAGAGAAAATTAATTGTTTCAGAGTTTCTACCAGAAAAAGAGGGCTTGAGTTCAGAAATTACGTATTCTCAATGAGAAGTGTGCTTTTTGACTGGCTCTAATGATAACTATAGAGTAGGGAAGCTAGCTTATAAGTAGCATCTTTGAATTTTTGAATTTGAATTCTTGAATTTAATCACACATTAAGTCTACTAGTTTTTCATTTTATTTTTTGCTTTCTTTCTTTTTGTATATCTTTCTTGTTTGGTTTGTTCCTTGGCTGGTTCTTGGTTGTGTTGAATCATCATTTATTCTGAGCTTTTCTGCATTGGCGCTTATCTCCATCTCTAAGATGATACTGATTCAGAGCTGATCCAAACCCCACTGATCTACCTGGAAGTCACTGATTTTGGCTTATGCCTCTATGTCTATTCATCTTGTATTTCTGGTTTTGATTTTTTAGGAGTTCCTGTTTTCTTTGTCATCTTTACCACCTTCCTCTATCAGTTCATTTCTATTATCATTAGAGAAGTATCCAGAACAATATATACATATATAAAATGAATCCTAGTTTCTGTGTAAAAAAGCTACCTTATTCTTTTGAATTGTTTTGTAAGCATTAAATTTAAATGGGAGGTTACATATATATATTAGCATTGTGTGTTCCTTCTGTTCCGCTTTCAAACATGATTCTTTCTAATCTGTGTAAATACTCAGAAACAGGAGGCTGGATTTGAAATGTATCAGAAGTCTATCAAGCAGCACAGTTCAGCCTGCCCTTGCAATCTGGAGATAACACTGCATAACGTTTTAGCAGACATGAGGTTATACATGTGTTTTAAGTTCAGTTTTACAGTATGCAATTTTCAGTAGGTAAGAAATATTTTTATTATTATTATTGCTACATATTTTTTTCACCATGGCTCTCAATAGCTTGGGACCTGTACAAACAAAAATAGAGGTACAATGCTTCCGTAAAGAGTATCTATTCTGGGGAGAACCTAAGATATGATTTTTCCTGAAGATGTTAATTGCTTGTGGTCTGTTATATGGAGATTTGGAATTTGAACTAGTAACTTTCAATTAGAAAAAAAAAAATCTGTTGACATCCCACGTAATGCTTAGATGCACTGTTACTGACATTGTATAATTTCTGTGGGAAAGGTCTCAATATTTCACAGCAGTTCACAGCAGACAATTACACTTGAATGTTTTATCCTGGCAAATGCTTAGGTGCATACTAATTTTTAAGGAAATAGGTTGTGCCACTGAAATCAATGGGACTTCTCCTGCTTGCAGTGAAACTGTATGCGTACTTTAGGAGCAGCATTCCATCCAGCTTGATCTTCATTTTATTCTTCTTTCTGGTATCTCTTTCCAGACCAATGGGCTGATCCTTTTCTTCATAAGCAGAATTATTCAGGCACTGTTGAAAATATTTGAGTATGAAGATAGTGAGACAGAGCAAAGCAATGCTTTTACAGTATTTTGCATAGACTCTACAAGGTGAGAACAATGTATATGTAGCAAGAACTAGGTAGCTACAGCTCACAGTGTGTATTAACAGAAATGTCTGCAAGTGCAATGTTCTCTCCAAATTGTGAAGCATCATGTTGTTGCCTTATTTAAAAATTAATTCTTCACTAGTTGCTTATGTGGATTAACACCATTTATTTTATATCAGTTGGCTTGAGAAGGAACACAAATACGGTAACTTAAATTTACCAATCAGAAAGCATTTGCAAATATGTCAAACTCTGCTATCTTATAGTTTAATTGTAGACAAAAAGTCTTAGGGTTAACATTTATGAATATGGAGCTTCTTTCCCATCATATCATTCAATGCTCTGCAGAAATGACTTACAATTAATTTATGCATTTTTTCTTTTTTTTTTTTAATATTTTATTTTTAGAGAAAAATCTTCCTTTATTAGGAATTGAATTTAACAGAGGTTATATCATTCTAACAGTTTTTATAGTCTGTCTGTCTTAACGGGTTTTTGATTATGCTTAGTCAGATAGCTCACCCAAAAACTCTGTTGGGATCTTTTATCTTACGCTCTGTGCAACCCTGATGACGCCAATAGAGTGGCACAAAGTGCACATGGGGATGGGAAAGAAAAGGCCAAACCTCTTACATGGTGTTCTGTTTAATTTCCTGGGAAAGAATAGCTGCATTAATTCATAAATTATTTTATTTGTTAATATCTTTTGGCAGTACTGTTTCTCTGCACTGAGTTCTTTTGCAGGCAGATTCCCTCTGAGTCCCAGATAGCTCCTTGGATTACACTACATTGTATTGTTTGTCTTTGTCTATTTTTTTTTTTTTGGCTGAATTCAACTGATGTCTGTGCATTTTCTCATACAAGGCTACGAAAAATCTCGAAGCTTAAACAACATAGCTGGCTTGACAGGCAATGCTCTGCGACTGTCTCCAGTAACATCACCTTACAGCTCACCTTGTCCTCTAAGGCGCTCTCGGTCTCCCATCCCTTCTATCTTGTAAACCAGATGGCATCAATCGGCTATATAGTATTAATTCAAATACTGTTTACCACATATTGGAAATAAATGTAGCATTAACCATAGGCTCCACAAATATGGTATAACTCCTGCATGATATAACTGTCAGTAGTAAGAAATGCCACTTGGGTAGCTGAAGATTTTTATCTTGGCTTTTAAAGATATCTAAAGTAGCGCTTCTTCTTTCGTCTACTATATTGTCCTACTTTCCTGTGGCAATAAAAGGACAGTTAGTGGATGCCATTGGCCAGTATATTCAATAAATAAGCAGTTTTTCAGGGAAATTTACTTAAAATAATGTGCTTCCAACTAATTATCTGTCACTCCATTGAACCTTCATTTCTTGTGACTCTAATCCATTCTGAAGATGTCTGGAATCGTGTCTTGGTTGCACCCAATGTGACTTGGGTCTGCTCATTTGCATGGACCATCCTGTCTCCATTACCTGACAAGCAGTGTTGCCGATCGCGGAGACCACAGAGGGCTCTGGATGTGTGTACTCTCCATGTACCATCCTGCTGAAATGAAAGCACTGATAAACTGGTCTGCATGTGGGATTGTTTTTCTTTGTTTAACCTTCTCTTTTATTTTTTAATGATCTACTTGTTTATAAATGGTCTTATTTTGTGATTAACTTACTTTGGTACTGGATTACTGTATCAGAGTTCTGAATGTCTCCGGTTGTTTGCACACAGATAACTGCAAAGAGGTTGTCATTACTGGTTACACGCAAGCAGAAGCCAGATCTCTTTCTTAATGGCTTGGGGAAGGCACAAAACATGCAAGAAAGGTAAACGCCATCCAGACTTGCAATTTTAAGCTAGCAAGTGCTGCTTGGTACTATAGTCATTTCTCTACTCCAGGGTTCTTCAACATTTTCAGAGGCTGAGTACCAAGTAAAATCGAGAAGATAACTGGGGGTTTTTTTGTTCCACTGTAAGAGTAGCTCTCAAGTGGGGTTTTTGACCAGACTCATACCTCTGGCTCATGAGCATTTAAAAATTCTTCAGTCAATGTTTTTTGAGGTGCTTTGTCCTATGTGTTGTTTGTCTGTCTGTTTTGCAACTTGTCTACTGTATTCTCCATCCGTCTCCATAAAGCACAGATACTGTTAAAATGCCCCCTCTCTTAAGGCTAAGGACACTTTTCTCCTTTTCTCTATTTTATTTTTTATTTTTTTTCACATCAACTATACGTATGTGTATAAAGACATAAATATATTTTTCAAGTGCAAGTTAGTATTATATAGACTAACTAACTCAGAGTGAGCACTCTGAAGATTTTTTGAGTGGGATTTAGTAATGATTTTACAATGCTGACCGGTTGCCTATTGCATCAATCCTCCTCCTAGCAACCAGCATGCATTACAGTTCTGAAACTGTATCTTCTCTAGTGGCTTTTTCATTCAATATAAACCTGTATTTATGCAACGGAACAAATGCAATAGCAGATTTGATTTTCTGGGCTGGTGAGGAACAATTACCCTAAAATGCAGAATTTTAGAATTACATAGGGAAGTCTGTAACTACTGAGATCTTAAGAGATCCTTGAGATTGTTGAATAATCCCTGATTGTCATGTTTTATTTTTTGTTAGGACAAGAATTATAACTTATTGTTGACCATGTAACATGTTCTTCTGTATATAGCCTAGCCCAATAGCATGACTTGCATGTCAGAATTCTTGTACAATAATGTATTTATCAAAGTATACATTTCTGATATTTAGAGATGTACATTGATTTAGTTTTGGTAAAATATTGTCAATAGAGAGATAATTGAAAAAAACTTTTAGCAAAGGAATTAATATAATATTTGGTGCTGCTGTTATATTAACTACAGTGTTGTACAGAATTTATCATGGATTTTTGACTGCTGAAAAAGGGACAATGGAATTTAGCCATACCAAGGACTGTACTGGAAAGAGACTGCTGCTGCTGAATGGGCCCTGATAAACAGCTCACACCCTGAGGAGGTCACTGAGACTTTATTTGGGAAGTAGAGTTTGTTAAAGAAGATTAACGACTGCTCATAATTACTGCTGCCAGAGGAAGGGGTGACTAGTCACTGTTGATGAGTCAGCTGTAAATAAAACGTGTGTGCATGGAATATCAGTTTTTATCTATATCAAAGAAAGCTGAATTCAAGTCATCATTGCTAAGACTCCATGCAAAGACCCACACCCTGATGCATATTATTGCTGGTTCCTGCAGTAAGTTGTGCTGTGGATCATACAAAGACACACACTTAATAATGATAGTGGTGTAAACTACATCTGTCTTGACTTCTGTCATAACAATGGTATATTTTGCAAAGGTCACAAAAATGAACAGAGTAGGTTTGCCTAAGTCCTTGCTTTCTCAGTTTGCCATGATCTATATTTGTATGAATTCTAGTGTACATGCTAAATCCTACGTTTACTTTTCACTTTGATAAGAGAAATGTGACTGCAGACAAACATCACTGACTTTGTTCACAGCACACAGTCTTCTTTCATTGTTACCTCAGACTATAAGTATTATGAGAAATAAAATTCTGGCAGCAAGACTATTTTTTTTCCTTTTTTTTTTTCTTTTTTAATTCAAAGTGTTGCAAACCCAACATCAATAAATATAAAAGATGTATTAAAATTATATCTTAAAAATGTATATTTTACATAAAAGAGATATTCATTGATCAGCTACTTTCTGTGATTTTTGTGGTAAATGGATCTAGTCTATTCTATGTTTATGAGGCATTGTAGTGGTATGATGTGGTAATTATGTTCTCTCCATCTTATTCAGTGAGAAATTCTCCAAAATCTGTTTTGTCACCCTGGTGTCCCAATTGTAGGGACCTGTCCCAGTTGTGAAACTCTGTACTGTGGAACTTCTGTGAACATGTCAAGGTGCATGCGCAATCCTGGTGGAAACCAGTGGCAATGTAATACCTGAATTGGAGAATAAAAGGCAAAAGACCTGGGGAGGAACTTGGAACATATCATCTGAAGTGGCTCATGCGCTTTCTTTAGCAGTATCGGTCCCTTGCCTGCCACTGGCCATACTAATTCTCAAACCAATTTCCTGGGGCACATAAGGAGCTAATTCAATGACTAGCATGAGCTGGCTTCTAAACCAATATAAAATCTTCCTTCTTTTTAATGAGCCCACGCCTTCTGTGGAAGTTGTAATTGGTCTAGATATTATTGGTCTCAAAACAGTTCTATTGCATTCTGGTATGAAGTGAACCTAAAAAAAGTGACAAATGATTGCTTAAAACTTCTAATCAAAGGGCATCAAAGGGTATTTGGGGCAATCAGTGAAATCCATGAATACACAAGCAGAATATCAGAGGGGGTGAGGGTACTTGTACATCTGCATGCATGATCTGAGAGGCTGTTACTACAAAGGTGTTGGAACATAAGGAAGATTCCAGAAAGCAAGCCCCAAAAGCGTTCAAGTTTTGGAAAATGTGTTAAGTGACATGATATCAAAGCTCAATGTTCTGAGTTTGCCCAAAAGGTTAAAAATTGCCTGGACTGTGCCCTGTAAGCATTACATACATGAAGAAGAGGTATAGCAGTCAACCAGGACAGGGCTTACAGCCAGCTCCAGTCGTGCATGTCTGATGCCTGCCCCAAGCACAGAGAGAGAGATGTCTGCCTTTCCTCAGTGCTACCCGGGGACAGTGAGAAGCCCTAAATAGGATGCAGACCAGGTCGTGCATTGTTTTGGGCAAGACAGTAGAATACACTAATGAAATACAGGATCTTGCGACCAGAACATCCTGATTGCAGCTATTTATCCCCTCCTCTTCCCCCCCCCAAGAACTAAGCCTATGTGCAGATGTTTTCTTTCAAAACTGACCAGAAGGCCAAGGGAATGGTGAGTCCATTAACAGTTCCTGTGTCTTGGGACTATAATCCAAATCTGACTTTTCTAAGAGGGAGTGTTTGCTTAACCACTACCACTCAAACACCAGCCCCCTTCTGGCTTCAGGGCCCCGGAAGGGGAGGCAGGGCATTGTTACGGGCAGTCGACCAGCAAGGTTTAACTTGCTCAGACTGAGGAAGGCTATGAACCTAGGTTTTCCTCTTCAGGGTAATGCACTTCTTATGTCTCAGATACTACATAAAGGATGGGCAGCACATTTGCATCCATTTCCTCTCTTGGCCATCCTTTAAAATAAGTAAAATGATCTTTTGTAAAAGGGGGTTTGCTCACCCAGCCACTGTGATGCGCTTACACAGAGCAAATCTACACGAATCCCCAGGGACATTCAGCCCTGCAGCAGAACTGCGCTTGGAGAAAAGAGCTTTGGGTCAAGAAGGAAGAGGCTGTATGAATGTAGGTATCCTGTAGATCAAATAGTCATCAAGCGGTGGTGATGGGAGCTTATGGACCTGCTTGAAGGGCCCAAAGATCATTTAAGCCTTTAATAAATAAGACTTAAGGATTAGAAGTCAGAAGTGGATAAATTTAAACTGGAAATAAGGTTAGAAACAATGCATCCACTAAAGCAACTTACCAAAGGCTGATGATGTTTGGCTTTTGAAACTGTAACCTTCTAATGTCGAAAGTTAGCATCTTTTTGAAAGATAAACTTGTGCAATAGCAGGACTGATGCAGAGATCAAAATCTGTGACATATTGTGGAGATGAGCAGCTTACGGTACCTTTGGACCTTGAACATAGTTACTGTTCTTATGAGGTTCTATTCAGCACTGCGAAAACTTTGCTGGCCCGCCTAACTTTGAGACACTGTATTAAGTCTTACAGGTATCTACTACAAACTGCCACAGGAACTGCTAAGAAGCATGCAGTTTACGATAATTAAGATCACGCTGTGTGTTGGAGGCATTTTCAAGTGTGGAAAAAAATTATTGTTCCTAAACATTCTCTTACAAAAGGTTTGGATTAAATTAAAACTGCTAAAAGAGAAGGAATTGTAAAGAAGCCTCTGTTCAGACTGGTTCCTGAAAACCAGAGGGGGAAGGGACCAATGTGACATGAGCAAACTTGCCAGAATATTTAATATGAAGATATGAATTTTAAAAGTCATAAATGAATTAGACTATATGAAAGAGGAGGGCATTTTATCATCAGAATAAATCATGCAGGAGTCAGATTAAGGAAATTGGAATGGAAAACTGCTACTAGAAAGAGAAAATGAATATATTAATATGCTGTATTACAAGCAGTGGTTTGAACGATTCTATAATAGAGCCTTTGAATACTAACTGAGCGAGAAGAAATTACAAAAAAAGCAAAGGTTTCTATCAAGTTAAAGTTATCAGAAATATTAATATTTTTATGATACATTCTTTCTCCCTTGTTATTTAATTAATAAAGAGACAAGTTATTTTAAAAATGATGGTTTCTACAGCAGAGAAATGGCTCATGAGCAAATACTGAGATCTTGGTGTACATGTCCTTGTGTTGGGGACCTAACTGGTGTGCCGACACCAGCATTTCCCTCCTCCTTAACTGGATATCCCTGGGACACTTTGAAATTGCTGAGGTATCTGATTCCTGGTCCCAGAGATGCAGGTCTGGCACACTCCATCTCTGTGGGAAGGAAATCTGTGCCTGGTGGCTACTTAGCACTGGGGTGTGCTCCAGCCCCTGATGTGGAAGCACCCCAATGCAGGAGCACCCAAGTCACTCCCTGTGGCTTCTCGTTGCTTGCTAGCAACAAGTGCATACCTCCCCCTGCCCAGCAACCTCCTCCGCAAAAGCCAGCTTTCTGGTGCTTGCATTTTTTTCTCACCAGCATCTTGTTGAACAGCTGACAGGTTTCAGATTCCTGTTTTCCCATCTTCACACTCAGAGTTGGCAATAATCTAGCAGGTTTAAAACAAAACAGAAAAAGGTACGAGATGGACACTTTTTGAAAATTTGACACCAACACTTAAACATTTCATTTAATATCTCCTGTATTATCTGCAGGTGGAAATATTGAGGTCAGTTTAAAACAAGGACAACAGCCAGGCTGTCCTGAAACTTCCAGGCTGAGTTCATTTTATCCTCTGCACCTGGTTAGAGCATTGCTGCATGGTGCTATTATATGAAGCTCTCAGGCTTTCTTCTAAAACAGGATTTGGGGATAAACTGCTAGGGCAAGTCAGACAGTACTGTTTGAAAGTGAGTGTTCTCACTACAGCATGGCTGTGACCTCTACAGGACTGAAAACATAACACTCTTTAAAGCAAAGAAAGTAGAGAATCCCCTATCAGCCTCCTCAGAGCAGCATTAGACCTGCGTAAGGTAATGAATTACTAAAAGATGAAAGTGGAAGCTGTTTTCCTTGACCTTAAGACAGCTTATTTGCAAAAGCAGCAAGATCAGACTTATTTAAGAATCTTAGCCTTTGCAGGGAAACAATGCAAAACTCCATCAATCTGAAGAATAGTAAACCATAGCCACATTATCCTATTAGGCTGATTCTAAATATAGAACAGATTTTCAGTTTCTTACAGGGATTTCCTTGCTTTGTGACTAAATTCAGCACCAGGGTTTTATGAAAATCTAATTTCCTTCGTGGCTATAAATACTGTTGGTACAATGCAGTGTTTGGCACTCTGAAAGCCTTAGAACTATCCCATTGTTTGCCAGTGCTTTTTCATGTTTTGCCAGCATGAAAAATCAGGCTTCTTCTGAACTGGAACACCAGAGAGGAGGGGAAAGGGAGCACTGAGGGACATCGTATTCTTGATTTGTTGTGAAACCCGCTGCATGTAACTGAAACTACACATAAGTAAAAATACACAGCTTTCCTTATGTCAGTGCCTTGACATTGACTGTAACTTTTCCAGTTCTGGAACTCTGTGTTGGTTGGAAATCATGACGACAAGATTTATTTAGCTACTGCTGTTTATAACCTCAACTTAACCCTTGGTAATTTTGCTTTAAATCTGTGAATAGAACAATAGAGCGCTTAACAACACTAAGTCTGAGCTCAGAAAAGAACTTACACACAAACTTAATAGGTCCATCTGTAATTATTTAAGGGTGTTCTCAGCAAAGGACATTATCTAGGTAAGTTTCCAGGGTGAAACAACCTCACTGAAATGAATGGCAAAACTCTCCTTGGCTTACTTAAGAGAAACTAGGTTTTGGTAAGCAACTTGCCTATATCATGGGCATTTCCAGAATATTTATCACCAACAATTTAGTATTGAAACATATTTCAGCTGGAAAGATAATGATAAATATTGCCTGTGAATTATCACAGAGGTCACCATTTCTGCTTTGAGTACAATAGCCATGAGGATATGCAGCCCCAGCTTTCGTCTGTGCCCTGTTCCCCTTTCTCCATCCTCCACTATTTACTGTGGTTAAAGCAGAATGGCTTGGGCAAGTGCTGCATTTGGGGTGCTGAACTTTGCCATAGTGCAGGAGTCGGGAGGAGAAGGGCATTGTCACCTTCGCACCCAGGTTACCCAAAGAGTGTGCTGCAGCACCTCTGTCTTGTGTGTGCCTGGTGCCCACTCCAGTCAAGCCACCTGGCGTTCCCTAGATCTAAGCAAGAAAGAAGAAAGGTCAAGATCCTCCAGGAAGTGATTTTACCCATGGCTTAGATATCTGTTTCAGTATGGGACAAACTGATCTCTGTGAATACCTATTAACAAAAAAAAAAGAAAAAAAAAAAAAGGAATCAAAGAATCACAGAATATCTTGAGCTGGAAGGGACCCACAAGGATCATCGAGTCCAACTCCTGGCCCCACACTGGACCACCCAAAAAATCAGACCCTGTGTCTGAGAGCATTGTCCAAATGCTGCTTGAACTCCAGCAGGCTCAGTGCTGTGACCACTGCCCTGGGGAGCCTGTCCCAGTGCCCGACTGCCCTCTGGGTGCAGAACCTTTCCCTAACACCCAGCCTGACCCTCCCCTGTCCCAGCACCATGCCGTTCCCTCGGGTCCTGTCGCTGTCTCCAGAGAGCAGAGCTCAGTGCCTGCCCCTCCGCTCCCCTCGGGAGGGAGCTGCAGGCCGCCATGAGGCCTCCCCTCAGCCTGCTCTGCTCTGGGCTGAACAAACCAAGGGACCTCAGCTGCTCCTCATGTGTCACGTCCTCTAGACCCTGCACCATCTTTGTAGCCCTCCTTTGGACACTCTCTAACAGTTTTATGTCCTTCTCATGTTGTGGCACCCAAACCGCATGCAGTGCTGGAGGTGAGGCCGCCCAACGCAGAGCAGAGCAGGACAATCCCTTCCCTCGCCCGGCTGGCAGTGCTGGGCCTGATGCACCCCAGGGTGCGGTTGGCCCTCCTGGCTGCCAGGGCACGCTGCTGGCTCGTGTTCAGCTTGCTGTCGACCAGAACCCCCAGACTCCTTTCTGTGGGGCTGCCCTCCAGCCTCTCACGCCCCAGTTTGTATATACAGCCAGGGTTGTTGATTGCCATATACTTGTTGATTGCCCAGTCCTCTAATTTGTCAAGATCTCTCTGCAAGGCTTCTCTACCCTCGAGGGAGTCAACAGCTTCTCTCAGTTTAGTGTCATCTGCAAGCTTACATAGTATATTCAAGTCCAACATCCAAGTCATTGATGAAAACATTGAAGAGAATTGGCCCCAAAGTGGAGCCCAGGGGAATGCTACTAGTGACTGGCTACCAGCCTGATGTAACCTCAGCAGCTGAAGCTGGGCTGTTAACTGGAAGATGGCAAATCATAATGTGTTGAATTGCAGTTCCGGAATTTTCCTAAATGATAGTATCAAGGAAATTGAAATCACATCAATTAAAACTGCTGGAGAAAATCCTAATGCAAAGATACAAAATGAAGTGGCTGTCTGGGTGACCTAGCTCCTGAAAAACAAACACACAATCAAACAAACAAGTGTTAAACTTACTTCAGTGAATTTATTTCCTACTCTCCTCTTTTTAGGAGTACTGAAAAAGGTGTCCTTGCTTCCTCTGTTTAATATTTTGCTGGTAACTTTTTAGTTCTAGTGGTGAAGCACGGGGCAGGATTCTCTCAGGCCCTGTGGGAGGGGCAGCATCTCCCTGTCTGACTCCATCCTCGTGGGGGCACAGAGGCTCAGCACATAGGCATCGTGCCCCTACTCCACCACCTGCCCTTCCCCATGCTTTATCCCTGTGGCACCAAGACTGCTTCATAATCATTTCCCTCCATTCTCCTCAGAAATAGCCTCTTTTTCATCTCCTGTACTCTTCTCAGAAGAGGAAGGCCATGTGCAATCTCAGCCTGCTCAGGAAGCAGCTCATGCAGGGTGTGTGTGGGATTGACACGTCTCCTCTGACTCCCAAGCTTTTTTCTCTTTCATCAATGTAAGAAATAAATCCCTGACTGGAACCAGCCTACCATGTGAGCTCCAGATGTACCTCAGAAACACTTTGTGGAAGATCATTTATCTATCCACAAAGTTTTAAGCAGACTTCATGTCCATTGCTTGCTTTTTTTCCTTTTCCAGTCTCCTGAGACCACGATGTAGACCTGGACATTATTTATTTATTTATTGCATGTATCATTACTGCTCTCCACCTTCTGCAGCTTCCCTAGCTTCAATCAGTCCACCCTGTATTCAGGATTTATCCCCATACCTCCTTTCCCTCCCTACTTGCTGCAGTGCAGCTGTGGTCTGCATGGGAGCTGCTGGAAGGGGATGTTGATGAAAAAGGTAAGTGAATTCAAGCCATAAGCACAAGCATAGGGGAATGCAGGACTGAGTCTCCTGTAAAGCTGACTAAAACTTGCTGTACATGTCACCCTTGCCTAGCTGGCTCCAACCCAGCTTGGAATGAATTTGCAGTTCTCTGCAGCTCCTTTTGAATGGCTGCCACAGTTGGAAACATTAAATTTTGGAACCACAAAGTGTTGTCTAAAAGCAGCACAGCAGTCAATGAAGAGCAGTTTGCAACTGGAATATGGCCAGTGCCAGGGACACTGCTGAGGTCCATGCCAAAAACGGATAGAAAAGATTGCTTAGAAACCAAATGCATAAATTAGATTTTCCAACCATATATTCACTGAACTATTGATTTGCCAATCAATATGATAGTACTGAGCAGACTGATTGGAGTGCTGAATGTATCATAATTTATCAAAAATAATGGCAAATACTGACATGATTCTTTCTACATTTGTTTAAGGCTTACTGTAATACTGAATTTCATTTAGACCAGAAAATAAACACAATGAAAATAAGTGCTTCAGCTAAATAAATATCAGGTAATAAACATCCCCCAAGAGTAACTACTAGAATTTACTTTAGGAATGTTTTCGTATGCTAGTCCTAGATGTAAGCAATTCTTAGGCGGAAGCAAGTTTTATTCATGGTCCTCACTACCCTTCAAATAGGGCCTGATTTTAGACTTCTACTGCCCATTGTACTGGGGAGCATTTCACTTATCTATATTTGAATCTTTAGGCTGTTACAGGTCAGTTTTTGATTCAGACATTCCTGCATTGCCTGTGTCCATTGGGGGAAAAAAAAAAAAAAAGAAAAAAAAAAACAGATCAAGTTTGGAAAGAGGCATGACTTCTGTTTGTGCATCCTTAGGCACCTGGAACAGGCTTCCCACTCTTGCATTATGTGCTTTCAGGTGAGCCTGAAAACACTCCTGGGGATGTGTTGTACATGACTGCTAGGCAGGCAGAGCAGGGACATATGCTCTAGTACCAGGTTAATGATCTGTATCTTGCAGCTGGTCCCAGGGGTGGTCTGTGGAGCTGGCTGGTTCCTCGGTGGAACAATGTCATGGGGAAAGAAAAGGTCTGGGACTGCAGCCATCTGCCTCCCCATAAAGGTTTCAGCACGTAGAGCTGAGATGCCAGCATCAGTACAGCCAGTACTGGGATTTAACACCCTGACTCCCTAAAAAAGCCCTTCCCAGCCCACCATGCAGAGTGGACAACCTCCAGGGCACAGCTCTGGTGTTACACCTGCATTTCCAGCACCCTTTCGTGGCCTGGATCTGATCTCCCATCTGCAGCCAGACACCTGGTTTGGGACCCAGTGGAGGCGTGCATGGTAAGTGCAAGAGAACCCAAACTTTAATGCTACTCTGCAATCCCTAACAGAAGTTTTAGCAAACCAGCTAAAACATGCTGTCTGTCCAAGAAGCAGGCACCAAAGCTACTATAGCAGGGGTCTGTTTCCTCATATCTGGAGACATTAATGAGCATGTTTTCTTCTGCACAGTGGGCTTCACTCATGGAGCTCCTTGCAGGGCAGCAGAGCTGTGCTGCAAGCACCGAATGCGTTAGAACCCTATCATCCTTCCCCTTCGCCTCTGCAAGAAAGTTGCAACATCATGAAAAGATTTGAATAACACAACACCTTGGTGCTTTATGCTGCTTGGCATAAACTGCAAATCGGATGGCATGGCACAAAGCAGTGAGGGGTGGGGAGTCTTCAAATTTCTTGGCAGGAGTGTGCCTCTGGGAGCTCAGCTGTAATAGATGACACAGATTTTTTGTCTGTTGGGCATGTGGGTGGATTTGGACTGTCAGGCTAGGGAGGGGCCTGAGATAAGAGACAAATGTGCACTGTATGGCCCCTGTGTCCATCTGCTGGCCCGCTGGCACCAAGACCTGAGGAACCTGCCAGTTGCAGACAACAGTGTGAGGGGCCCTCTCCCAGACCTCATGCAGCCACCAGCTCCTCTCCTTCCTGCCCCATCCTGCACCCTGTGCAAGCTCAGTGGCTGCAAAATGAGAAGCCAGTGTGTGTTTCTGATTCTGGTGAGGTTTCTTCTTCTGTCTCTGACACTCCATATAATGCAGTGTCACCGTGAAAGTTGGAAACATGCATTTTGTCATCACAACCAGCCCAAAACAATGTGGTCAAGCATAAGGCTTATTATCAGTGAGTGGCTCTGTGCACTGGATGTGGGCTCCAGGTCCCTATAAATATGGTTGCTCGTGTGCATTTTGAATACAGGATGAACATATTCTCCCAGAGCCTGCTTCGGGTTGTGTTTGAAGTGACAACAGGGCTTGTTTGCTTGCTTGGATATTTCTTCTTTCAGTCATTCAAACTTAAATTTCTAATTAAGCTTTAACATAGGAAATTCCTTCTTTTCCTTTATGCAACATCATTTTCTCTTTCAAGATCAACTTGTGACACTTGCTAGGAGACATCAAAAGCACAGCAGCTGAAGTTGAAATGCCAGTGCTGGCTCACAGTTTCATAGCTGCATGCGGTCTTTAGGCTCACCAGGATTATAAGTCCACCAGTGTTTAGTTTTACATACTTCAAATGAATACTTGTTTCTGTTAAAAAGCATACCAAAATGCTACAACTGACCTCCTCATACCTTTTAAAGATTCAATCAAAACATAAACAAGGGGGAAATTCTGTCTTTTCATTCACACCACGGATTTCAGATAATGGGTTTTAGAGAGAGCATACTTACTGCTAAACATTCAAGGAAGGATCCCAGGAACCCTCTCTCTTACCAGTGTTTGACTTCAGGTTTCTCCTGCTTCAGAAGCCCCAGGGAAGGCAGGGCATGGCTCAGAGAGTGGTTTCCATCATGGGCACTCCAGTCCTACAAGATTCTACCCTGCTACTGGCCCACACCAGCTCACCTGGGTGAAAATGTCAGGCTACTCTGCTCTTTAGCCAGGGAAAAAACAACAGCAGGGACCAATGCATAAAGTTGACAGCCTAGCATTTGAGACCCAGGGATTCACTGAAATCTATGAGGTTTAAGATCCTAAATGCTTATGGGTCTGGCAGAGAGAGTAGATCTGCTCTAGATGTGGAAACCAGAGCCCTCTTATTCCAACTTCAATTCTTAAATTGTTGTGCTGTCTTGGCTTAAATGCCAAGTGTCTGGGCCTCTTTTTCCTTCATTTTAAAAACAAAACAAAACAGAACAGAGCAAAACAAACAAAAGAATCCTGAAAGAACAATGTTAGTCATCCACTCCTGAAAGGTGTTCTGTGTACAGTGTACTTTGCAGGGGGAGGCTGCGACTCAGGTAAATGGTACCTTTGGCCTTGCACTGGTAAAAGAGGATAAGATGCAGTTGGAAAGACACCCTTCCCTGTATGCATGCCAAACACAGCTGCTGTAAGGGAGCTGGTGGTGTGTTTGGTCACTGGTGGCTTGGGAAGCACTGAGACCTTGGCAGGACTGGGGACCTCAAGAGATCACTGATTCCTCAGCCCTGCTGCACCAGCATGTGATAAAATAAAACTCTGCTCCCCTCAAAAGGGAATTTGATCCTTACCATCAGACAAACACTTGCTGACATTGTAAGTTCTGCTTGTGAGTATGAATGCAGCAACACTGCATACATAAATGAACTGCACGTTTCAGACCTTAACACTGCATTTTTTTGAGCAATCTGGGATAGTGTGGCATGCCAGGTGTTTCTATCACATCACACACAGCTGCTGGAAAACATGGGGAAACCATCACCCTGCCGGGCTGCTGGCACCACCAAATTTGTCTTCCAGGTGCCCCAAACCAGTGACGCAGTGTCTCAGGAGCCATCTCTCCTGAAGAAACGAGCCTGCAGTTCAGCTCATGAGTGCTTGGGCAGCTTCCTGCATCCTCCTGGGGGACACCTCGAGGGTATTCCCTGAGTGTATGGGCACTTCACAACCTGCCACCAGCTTTAATTTGGACAAAATCACTCTTCCTTTGGAAGTCCTCCTCTGGCTTACAAATAAACTAATCAGCACCATTTTTTTTTTCTCCTGGAGAAAAAGGAACAAGAAAAGAAACCTATACTTGCAAAGCTCTGAAGCTTTAGAACATTTTTAATGTGATCATTGTCTAAGTATTATATTGACCAAAAAATCCCCCCCCTAAATAAGTTAAGGATTTCATGTCATCAAATGGATGCCCCTTAGTACACTTACTTAATTTTCATCTCCCGAGTCTTTCAAAAGACTCCTACTTACTCCAATTTCCTGTGTATAAACAATCAAACTACAATAATAACAAAAGTCACTCCTTTCAATAATTATCTCAAATATATCTTTTTTTTTTCATCTTCATCAAACTGAGCTATATTTTTTCCATCTGCATAAAAAGTAGGAGAATTCAATTTTACTTTCTCTTAACACTTGACAATACTGAAATATATTGCTTTATCTTGTGATATAGATTTCACCAACATTACTTTTATTCCTTAACACTTAAAGAAGTAATTTTGCATATTACCCTGAGGTATTGGAACAGGCTATGGGAGCACCTGTGTTATGTGGACTATGTCCAGTGTTAAGGTTCTCAACCTTTTTGATTTCCTCCCTCATATAACAAACAGTGAAAGGGTGATGTTATTATGAACTATTTTTAAAAATTACAATTGCAAGCTGAAAATAATACACCATGAAACTTCCATTTCAACTGAGTTATTTTCAGCCATATCTATTGGCCCTTTCCATTGAGATTGCGTTCAGTTTTCATTAATATTGCTAAACATTCACTGAATCTGCTTTAACTTCTGGGTAGGCTGTTTCTGATGTGGTAGCTTTGACTCATCAGCTAGGAGATACGTGCCCTTCTGGAGAGGAACAGAGAGGTCCTGCTTTAATCGTGCAGGGGTTACCACGCTCCTGCTTGTCACACCGACTCTGCACAGGCTGAGGCTGAATAGACAATGAGCACTGCAGAGAGATGAGCTCTTCTGATGCAAGCGTATGGAACACACAAACGTTTTCACAAAAAAAATAAAACCAGAAGTCATTAAAATATTCAAACATTTGTAATTGGTGTAAACACTATTCAAACACTCCTAATTGACACAAATATTGAATGTCTCATATGTTCCTCTGTTCACAGCACAGCCAGCTTTCTTTCAGGGAAGACATTTCTTCCTGCCATTTAGGAGCACAATTTCAAAACGAGGAATCAAAATTACTGATGAAAGCAGGATGAACACTATGGGAGCACACAGTGTTTGCCCACTGCACACTGATGGGAGGGATGAAAACACAAGGAGGGGTGTTCAGAAGAGCAGGACAAAGAGCCCAGATCAGCCATATGTGGGACTGCTCCACAGTCACAACACTGTCAACAAACCTCTGCATGTACTCTGGGGGAAAAAAGGGAAAAAATATATAGAACAGCCCTCCACCTATGAAGAGTATGAGAAGGATTTGCTTTTCCTATCAACCTTGCCCAAACCTCAGTATAGCTTGTTCTCAGAACTTTATAAACACTATCTCATGCATATTGGCCATGTGAAAAATTCTTTTACAGTTTGATGAAAAGAAACCCTGATGGATTGTGACCAGCATAGTGAGTTTACACTGGTTGACCGATTGCAAAGCTTGGGGACCAATATAAATAACATATATTGGACGTGAGAACATCCAGATTTTTGCCACCACACTCACTGCCAGACAAAAGTTGAACTGAGGAACAACCATGAAGTAAGAAGGGGAAGTACAAGGACAATAGCCCTTCTTCAGTATACTCATTCTTATTTCTTGCTCTGTCTCACAGCATGAGCAAGACTTATACAACTGTAGCTCCTTTGGCCACCACAAGAAAAGTGTGAATGGCTTTGACAGAATCAGTCAGACTGAGGGGCTGTGAATGCTGCTGTTGCTTTATCCACAGTCTCTGATTTTCTTCCCACATTTCATGTATTCTTCACCGGTAACAAGGTAAGTTTAGAAATGTAATTTTTCCAGAAAACTCACATAAAATCCACACTGGCTTGCAGGTTGGCCTCAAGCACAATTTTTGCTCTTTTCTTTAAAACAACATCAAAATGGCATCTGCTTTCTCATTTTCAAACCAAAGTGGCATGGTGAAATTTTCTTTTGAAATTGCAGAGACATGAGGAGCACTAATGCATGCTGAAGTATATATCTGTTGCTTATAATAGAAGATAGAAGCTGAAGATTACAAAAAATAGAATTGCAGGAAAAAGTACTAGTGAATGTTGTCATGTTCAGACATCAGAAGCCACCAGTTAAAATACAGAGTGCCAAGAGCAGGCATCTTTGAACTATAAATAAGTTTTCGTGCAGAGTGGGGAAAAACCAGCAAAGATGCAACAGAAAAATAACCTGCTGAGTCACAAAGTTTTACAGTAACCCACTCATCCAAAATCTGCTCCTGAGAAAGATTAATGTTCAAAAAAAAGTTACTATAAAAGGAAATCTAGATTACCTGTAAACAAAAAGATAATAATTTAGGACTAATAACTCAACTTGAAAGTTTAGCTTTTCTTACTGCTTTTGAGTATACAGACAGATATAGAAAATGATTGTCTTGAATGGATCTGGGGGAAAAATTATATACATATATAAATATAAATGCTACAGATGAAATTTTAGGCATATATTCTGGGCCAAATTCTTATTTCTGTAAGGTTGTTCCTGTTCCAAAAATGCTCATAATGATATCAGTTGGGAATACTACCTAATATAAGAAAACAGATCTGAATATCAGTAACTGTGAGTGTAGAGTCCACAGGGTCTGTGAGTGACCCATGTTTCAGCTGTCTGTGGCTATCTGTGACTGATATAACAATTTCATGCTAGAGTATTTTTCCTTTCATTGGACCATGTTCTCAGCCAATTATAATTTCTGGAATAAACATTACTATGTGTCAGCTAAAAGTTTGTTTTTCTACAGTCGTGTGCATCCACAACTTGGCATTTTCTTCAAAGGCCATCACAGTAAGTATTCACTATCCTAAAATTTGCTTGTTATTATAATGATTGAAGAAGTGCATTGAATAGAAGTCATAGTCTGCACAAAGGTGGTTCTCACCCAAATTAAACTGAGGTACTGATAAGATTAAATCACAGAAGCATTTTTTAAAAATGAAACCAAAAAATTTGTATGGGTATGGCTCAAATGAATACATTAAAAAATAAGTCATGATTCATGTAAAGTGTTTGACAGCTTACATCCAGATTTAGAAAGGAGATTCTGCTAGTTTTTTAGAATAAGTCTAAACAAGAAGCATATTTATTTATTTATTTATTTGTTTATTTATTTTGTCACCAGGTTAAACAAACTGATGCCTACTTTGCTTCAGACAGCAAGATTTTCCCTTTTCCTTGATACCAGTATGGGCTGTTTAATTTGACTTTGTCTCTTATTTTGGCATATGTGACAAACCTTAAGACTTTCCATAATGCCACGGTTCATCTATGGTCAATCTAAAATGTCTCTGGTTCCTCTTTAAAATTTTTGAGTCCCTAAATAACTCTCGTGTGGTCCTTAAATACATTTTTCTGTAGGCACTCAGGAATGATGCACTATCCTCTTTCTATAAAAGAACTCCAAACAAATTATTGAGAGCTCTCCCTCCCACTGACATAAGGGGCTGAGAAAATGCCCAAGGTAGCGTATCATGCAAGTGCTAATTATTATGATTGCCTCCTGCCAGGTGTCATCCTTAGTTGCACTATGGCAGCCCCAGCTCACTTTATGTCTGAGCTCAGGCAAGATTCTCATCAGACAGTGCAGAGAGAGCCCTGCACTGCTCCTTGTTTGCTGTGCTGGAAGTACAGGTGTCAGTGATCACCCAGCCCCTCCCAGACCTCCAACTCACCCCTCTCTGGAGGTGCACGAGGTGGTCCTACCCTTAGGAAGTGGCAGTGCTTTGGTCACTTACTGGTAATACTGGTGTCCTAGAAAGTGCCTTGGCATTTTTAATGTGATCTCCAGTTATACTCACAGCATTATGAAAGTTGCCCAATTCTCCATGGAGTGCTTAGAGTACAGATGCAAAGAGTACGTTGGTGCTAAAGGGTCCAGCTGACACTCACAAGATCTACTAAAATAAGTCAGCATGAAGTGATTAGCCTGTGCAGGGGACAGGCATAATGCATTGAATGCACTTAATTCTTCCAGCACCTGAGATAACTTGTGCAGCCTCTTTATTATCTCTTCTTCTGCCACATAGCTATAATCATTGTCTTCTGCTGTCATAAAAATTCAGGACTCTTCAACTTCTTGACCTTTTGCTTTGATTTTCATCCCAACTCCACCACATGCCTTTGCCTAGTAATTGCTCTTATGCTATTGATCTTGACAAGAAGATCAGCCACAAGCTTCTCGCCCAGTTCTCTGTTTAGAGTCTTTGACATCCTTCCTCACCTGGGAAACAACCAATCTGGTGAAGGCATCAGCATGAGTTCCCAGAGGAGATGAAAAATCTCTAAGGGAAATGTTAACTTCCATATTTTTCCACTAAGAATTTTGTGTTTGTTCACAGCACTCCTTACTCAGTGTTTATCAGCTACGCATAGCCAAGGTAATTGCCAATGGCTGCTTCATCTTTTATTCAAAATTTTCCATGACTTTTTTTTAAACAACTTCTGACTTGAGGTGATCTGTTTCTAAGGTTGAATGTGTAAGTCCTTTACACAGTACTTTTCTGCCAAAAAGGTCAGAATCTAGACTGCAAAATAATGCCCTTTGAACAGATAAAGATCTTGTAAGGTATTGTTGTGCGACATTGTTTAATGACTGCTTCCTTTTCTAATTTTTCAGTCAGGTGACTCAGATCTTTCTGATCATTCACAAATATCTGCTGGAAATGTTTAACACGGTCAGGAAAATTTCGGCAGCTTCAAACTTAATCTCTCTTTCAAGGGTGACTGTAGCTTCTGCTTACTAATAATCAGACATCAGAAAGAAAAAAAAAAAAGTCAAGCATAAATTAACCTGGAAATAGCAGCATTAAATGTTTAATGGCTCTGGAGACTGCACATCTTTGGGATATTCATTAACATAACTATATGTACTGTTCTGCCCAACAAGATTTTTCTTTGGGAAATTTCATACCTTTATACTTCTACATGACAAAATCAGTAAAAGCTGATATACAAAGACTTGGGGGTTTTCCCATGTCCAAGGTGGTACATAAGAAGTAAGCCTATTTCTCATAGGTCCTTTCTGAAGTTCCTAATAAATCAGTTTTGTAGAGTATTTTAAGAATAAAGATTTCAGAGACATGAGGCACACTGGAAGTATTTCCAAGAGTATCTTAAAATTAAGGACCAAGTAACTATTCTCTATGTGTTGCCATTTGTACCAGAACTGTGGACTATCAAACCGTTCTGGTGTGTTGTTCCATGCCCCTTCCTGGTACCATTTGTAGCAGAGTGTACAAAAGGACTCTCGTCCTCCCCTGCTAGTGCTTACATGCAACACACAGTGCCTCCAAGACACTACTTAAGGGAGTCCAATGCCGAAAGGGTCTGATGTTCCACTACCAGCAGTAAATCCTCATGGCTGCCTGCCCCTGGCATGATGGCTGCTTTCCCTGTCCTGGGCAGATCAGCTTCTGGGAGGCAGGAGCCCTTCCACGGTTTTGTGATGATGTCTTCTTGTGCTCAGCATTGGTGTTGGAGGTGCAGCTGTCAAATCTTGAGGACAAGATGTCTCCGTGTACTTGGAAATGAGTCACCACATCCTTGTTCCCCTGTCACCTCAGCCTTTTGTGAGCTTCCTTGTCCCCAAATTATGGTCCCCAAAGCAGGGCCTCGCAACATCCATACACATTAGTCTTAAACTCTTTATATGAGTGTAACACAGAGAGGAGCTGAAAAGGTATTATTTTAGCAACTGAATTAATCAAATATTTATAAACTACAATACAATTCCTTAGAATATCATAGAGCTATTTCACACAAATGGAGCATTGGTAAATTTTTAAAACACTCAGACCACTCTGGACTACAAATTTAATAGGAACACCTGAATGACAGCTAGCTTTCATGAGAGGGAATTAAACTCAGAGAGGAAAGAAGCAATCAGAAGGCTGGCCTATTCTGGGCAGTGGCTGCCTGTCTAGCACAAGGGATCTGCAGGCACAGAGAGCATGTAACACCCAGACAGGCACAAGGAAAACTCATAGGCTCTTAGTATTGCTGCCATGGTCACTGATCCATCTCTCTCCTGATAAACTTCATTTTTGCAGCAGCTAAGAGCTGCTGCTGTGCTTTCTCCATCTTGTACAGAGTCCTTCTGAATTAAGCTGTGCTCATGGAATACAGCTTCTTAAAAATTACTCTTTTTTTTCAGCATATATCAAAGATCTGTTGACCAAGAACCAATTTCCTGCATACCCCATCTCAATCGATTTTAGTAATGTGTATATTATCATTGTACTGATATCACTTTCTCCTCCTTCCTTTTCAGTTTGACATCCTATCTGCTCCTGATGTCTCTCCTCAAGCGAGATCTTGGCTCAGGGAATGCTTTGGTAGTGTAGAGCAGGACTTGGACCTGGGAGGTTCCTGTCCTGCAGGCAGATACAGACTGGCCGTGGTTTGGTGGGCTGGGAACTGGGCCGCCAACTGCACACCCACACAGAAAGAGATGCATGCAACTCCTTTGCAGGATCAGGTTCTTAGGGTACAAACGTCTCTTCTCTCTGACTTATGGGGCTTGTAGCATACTTTGAGACACCACAGGATATAACATAGAAATGGCAATGGAGATCTTCAGAAAGGGAGATGTGGCCTGACACAGAGGAAGCCTGCAAGTCAGAGTAGTTAAATTGTTTTCCCAGGTTTGCTTCTGACTTTCTGGCAGAGGTAAAGCTCAGCCTGTGCCTCAGTGCTTATAACTGCATTAATATTGCAATGTGCACTGAGGTTGTTATCAAAGTGAGTTTTATAAATGTCAAAATGATGATTATTTGGCTGAGCCACATTCTTCTGAAATGCTTACTTGCATGAAAGATTTTTTTTCTTTTCAGAGGTTTGAAAGATAATTTGGCTAGATTGTTCCTTTCAAGTAAGGCAATCTCACATTTGGCGTGGTTGGATACAAAGTTGTTCACTAGTATCATTTCATTACTAGCTTGCCATTCATGTTCTCAAAGAACATCAAAAGGGACACTTTAATGTACTTATGGACTTTATCCAGCTGGTGTATAGCACATAGTGTCTGTGCTTTTGTAGCAGAGCATAACTTGACTTGTGGGAGTTTTAATATTTTAGCGACTGCCAGAAGAAGCATACTGAGGGGTGCCTTTTGAACAACATACAGGAAACAGATAAAAAGATGACAGTCATAAATGCAATATTTACATTGACAGCAAAATACTCTGTGCTCCTGGAAAAAGCTAGCTGCATATAAAATCTACACTTCCATGTAGCTGCTCTTTAGATTTCTACAAAGCAAAATGTCAGTGTGTAGCATCTGAGTTGCTTCTGGCTTCATTCTCTCTTAATTTTCCCCAAGCTTCCCAAACAGACATGATGAAATCCCAGTGATCAGCATGTGGATCTGAGCTTAATGGTCCTGCTGGCTCCATGTGCCTAGTGGCACAGTTGTTATCCCCACCAGGCGGTAACAGTTTTATTAAAATTCCTCTCCACGGGAGACAAGCGGGTAGTGCTGGGAAAAGACCCAAGAAGCTTTAGAAACAGTTGTGCTTGGTGAGAAAGCTTAACTTTCCAGCCCAAACTGCCTAACGCTGGCTCATCAGATAAAAGACAAGTGAGGACTGGTCTTAGTTTGGTACAGTCGTGGAAGTGCTGTGTGCCCCTGGGATGGCGCTCTGCTGTCCAAAAGAGGGATCCAGGCAAGGTGCTGCCAACAATGTCTGCATCTCTCCTCAGGGTGTATATGGAGTGATCAGATTCAGGACACTGTCATCACTGCGGGATCCCTCACCAATGGATTTCCCCCAAAATCGATCGCCTGGCTGTTGGGTAACCATTTAGCTACTTTGTGAGCAGCACGCAGGTGACACTGCTCCATCAGCCTGGCACTGCAGCCAGGCACAGGCCGCCACCGCCACAGCTCAGTGCACA
Organism: Cygnus atratus; assembly: GCF_013377495.2. Taxonomy (NCBI): domain Eukaryota; kingdom Metazoa; phylum Chordata; class Aves; order Anseriformes; family Anatidae; genus Cygnus; species Cygnus atratus. The sequence continues at coordinate 40,214,498 of NC_066362.1, read as the reverse complement.
GATGGGATTAGGCCGTAGGATTTGTAGCTAATTGCTAGGCTTTAATCTTTATTTTGAACCTGGGCCCAGGGTATCTGCATAATGTCCTGACGTGCTGGGATCGAGACCAAAGCTGACAGCTGCCAAGTGACAACTGGCACTTTCTCACAGAGGTGAGGCCTGTCTGTCTAGGGCATCAGCCTTTCCTGAGGGCTGAACCTAAACCACAAAACTAAGTGTGCGGGACCTGAGGACCATCATGTCCTCTGATGGTGAGGGTCATTGCTTTGACTGGTGCAAATGTAAACATGTTAAAAAAACCTGCATCAGACCACACTAAATAAAAGCCCTATCAAGAAGTCCAGACCTCTGGGGCAAAGCTGAGGAGCTAAGCACTGTGACTGATTTTTAAGTCCATTGCTTAATGCACTATGGGTCTGTTGCTCATGCTATGGCAATGAACATGTTATAAGAGCTGACACAGAACAGAATGAGCATGAAAAAATTCAGACATCATGTTGAATTTGCGATTCAGATTGAAGTGCATTAATAATAAATTGAACACATGTATTATATATGGTGGTTCCTATTGAAGCATTTCTTGAGGGCAGCTGAATTTTGGTGCCATAGCAGAATGATAATAGTTTTAAAGGAAATGCAGATTACTGCCATTTCTCTTGTAAATTGTGTTGAGCAATAATCATGAACAACGTCAGGGCTCATACAGGATATTTCACAGGGATCTCAACTACTCTATATTCCCACCTCTGACCACAAAGACAGATCTTACCAATCTTTTTGGTGAGAGAAAGAATAAAATATTTCCTTCAGTTTATAAGTCCAAAAATCACAGGGAGTATATTTGAAGATTTTAAAGGGAAATTTATTGTTGCTGGGCTTAGAAACCTCTCACTGAAGTCACATTGTTCCCAGAAACCCAACCCACTTATCTTATAAAAAATACATGAAGCAGTGGAAGCTTTCTGAATACTCATTTATGAGCTTAAGGATGACGGGTTGCAAGTCATATACAGAGGGATTTCTCAAGTCCCTTCTGTTCAATCCTTCCATTAGGAGGCAGGTAGAGGTAGAACTGGAGTCTAGTAACAGCAGCACATGTCCTGATCTTACAGATCAGCACGTCTGACCCTTAACATCTCCCTCCATTCACACAACTCTGTACAACCCCTTTCCTGTTGCAGAGTGTCAGATGTGGGTTTAACGTGCTCTGTCCCCTGGAGACAGCAGAACTGGTAGCAGGGGACAGACATCTGGTACTCTAGAGGAAAAGGGGAGATTTGCTTATAATAGAGGGCAAGAGTTGATAACTCCTCAGCTGAATTAATAATCTTCTAAATACAAGACCTCTTTGCTTCTCCCCAGCCTTTGTAATTCAGCTCTGTGTCCCAGCAGCAAATCAGGTGGCCCCAGAGCTTCTGGGTAGCAGCACTGCCTCTTTCAGAAAGAAATGTGCCATTTCCTCCTTGAAAGGTATAGCAGGGGTCCTCTCTCCCTGCAGAGAGACAAGAACAGTCTTTTGATGCCTTTTACTATTGAACACAACTTTTAGTCCTTTTCTTCCCACAGAAAGGCTTTTCTGTTGAGAATGAGCTTGAGAAACCCGAAGGACTGGGTTTGCCTTTGAACATCCCTTCTTCCAGGTGTGGATACTTCACACTCGCAGAACACCCCTTTGGCTTCTTGTCAGGGCCATGATGGTGGACCTAGGCCCTCAGCAATGACTGGGACACCTGCCCACACTTCAGTGCCTTTCTCCTTCCCTAAACTTAGAACAGACAGGAGAAGAGACCAGGGGAAGGGCAGCTCCCTCATCATTCTGAGAGTCCCTGGAGGTACCAAGCATGGGGATCATCACCAGACTCAAAAAGGGTGTCCTCATCCAACTCTGGGTTTCCTTCCCTAAGTTACTGCTGAAAAGGCTGAGCAGGGAGGATGTTTTCCCCATTATAAGGAATATTTTTTGTTTCTGAAATGTTACCCATATGCTGGAGCTGGGTGCAGGAGGAGAGTCAGGATGATTCCTGCTCTCCTTAGGGTACTTTCTCTAGCTGGGGCTTGACCTGTCTTTGGCTAACCTGGATTCCTGCACTGATTACATGGGGATTATATGTCCAAATTCCTTGCCTAGAACCTGTCATGACTAAGACTTTTTTTTTTGTTTGTGGGTGTGTATTTGTCGCTATTTATTTATTTACTTATTTATTTTTAATGAAAGCTGTGATTCTGATTTAACACCAGGAATCAGAGTCAGAGACCTAGGACTGAATATGAGTTCTGGATTCTTGAATGTGCTTAGGTACGTAGATACTTAGGGGGCAGTCAGGGAAGAAAACACTCCTTCCCAGTTAAGAAAAGTAATTTACTTAGCTGATAAACAAAATAAACAATGTACTGAACCTTTGCAGAATTTGCCAGAAGAAAATGACTCAGACTGGAGGTGGGAGGGTTATTAACATTAACATTGTCATCTCTTGTCTCTGCCTCAGCCCTGTTATCAGAACTCTGTCATGGAGCAAAACCTTCATGTCATGATGGTCAAAAATGGTGGTGTGGTCTCCATTGTGCCCCTGAGAATTTCAAAGACTTAGTTACTGGTGTAGGTAGTAGCATCTGCATCCAGGAGCAGGGAATGGAAAGGAGCCACATAAACTTACCAAATGTGAAAGCTAATGGGGCTCTGTGGGTCTGTCAGATATACCACATGAGCTATCGGAGACCTCAGGCATCCTGTGGTAGCTGCTGGAAGTGAGGCTGATACCCAAGAGCTTCTCTGATGGCACCAGCAGGCTAAGTTGAAGCAGTCAAATCCATCTTAAAAGCTTTCCTCTGGCCTAGGCTCCACTGTCTTTGCTCCATGGTCTGTACTGGGAGCTAAGGTGCCCAACTTACATGCAGACACTTCATTTATGTGTCTGGAGCTGAATCTTGCTAGAAGTGACAGGATAAGAAAGGAAAGGAATTTGTCATTACACAGGAGACTGTCTACCACCTAAAATATGCACCAGAACTTGCAGGTCTAATAGAAAAAAAAAAAGAAAAAAAAAAAAAAGCCTGGAAGCGGATGCAGCACCATGCTATCCATGACACAGCAGAGCTGGGGTCCAGAGCAGGACAGTACTCTGTGTGCATGCCAAAGCTATGGGGCATTTGAGGCATGGGAAGATCTGGATGCCCCAGGTCATGGAGTTACTGCTTTTAACCATGCTGATCCATTCTGAGCTGGAAGATATGACTCCCTCAGCCCTGGCTGTCATCAGTGCCAGTTTAACTATTTTTACTGGACATGTCAATGAGCTGTAAGTAGAGTATGGATGGATACAAACACCTCGGACAAGAGGTGTATATTTCCAGACAAGGAGTGGTAATTTGTAACATTGCTAGCTCTGTTATTTAGGTTTGTCTAACCAAGCCTTAAATGCTAAGGAAACCTCTGTCAGCCTTGGACTGCTCAGTTACATGGCCCAGGTGACTTATACCTTAATTTTCCAGATCTGTAAAAATAAAGATATTGATCCTGGTCTCCTTTTTAATTACTTTAAAGTCTAATTAAGAAGACTTTTACATAAAATTCAGGAAGGAAGGAAGGAAGGAAGGAAGGAAGGAAGGAAGGAAGGAGAGAGAAAGAGAGAGAGAGAAAGAAGGAAGGAAGGAAGGAAGGAAGGAAGGAAGGAAGGAAGGAAGGAAGGAAAGAAAGAAAGAAAAAAGAAAGAAAGAAAGAAAGAGAAAGAAAAAAAAGAAAGAAAGAAAGAAAAGAAAGAAAGAAAGAAAGAAAAGGTTAATACCAGTTTGTAGTAGGTTAAATGTAATTTTGCAAGAAAACTGCAAAAATTTGGTGAACAGAGAGCTACCACCTTGTGGGAGCACTGCCAGAAGTCCTCAGCTTCATTCTCTTCCAGATGTCAGCATGGGGGTACCTGAGATAATGGTGTAACTTCTGTAGCTATTTGATTTAGGAAACTATATAATAAACGTTCTTTGGATTTCTTTACAAGTAGAAGAAGTTGGACTTAAAATTGAGCTTCTTGCTAGATCTATAGTTTCTAATTTCACAGCAAGACTATTGGGACAACTTAGAGAAGCAAAGTCACAGGAAAAAAATTCATTCTTTTGTGTCTAGATGGGGAGTCCTCACTCACCTGGGTGCCATTAAGCAGAAGACAGACTGTAATGATAAACAGTCTGTGCTAAAATTTTGTATTATGAAGGAGTATCACATATTGTTTCATTGGTAAGTCACAACAAGCCTGCAGGTTTAAAAAGAAAAAATACGGCATCTGGTTGAAAACAAATAAGCTGAACTTTTCTGAGTTTATATCTTTCAAGATGGAATCATAACTATAAAACAAAAAAGGCAAAACTAGGCTAGTAAAAGGAGCTAATAGCAACTATTGGTTTCCAAATACACATCAGAGAGCATTGCTGAAGAGATCACACGCTATATGAAGTCATATACATTTTGGTTACATTATTTAGGGACCGTGGATTTATAATGGATATATTAATATTTCAGGATGTTATTTTACTATCTCTAACCTCCATCAAGCTTACTTGGCCAGTGAAATACTAATTGTAGAATTTGTTCTCTTGCACCAAACTCTGAAATTCCCATGATAATTCTAATGGCACCTTGTAAATGCCAGTTGCACTGAAAGAGCGGTTAATGCACTGGACTTCTGACGTTCAATAAACAATTGTTTTTTCTATGCATGATGCTTTTTTTTTTTTTTTTTTCCTGGTGTTATTTCATCAAGCTTTAAATGATATAATCGTATCTTCTTCCACACAGTGCTTCCTGACTCTGGCCAATTCTGGCTCTTTCTTCCTGACTCTGGTGATCAGTGACCATCAGTGGTGACACTTCCCTTTAAAAGTGCTGGCATGCTTTAAAGAATTCATTTACACATTTGAGAGGTCACTGGATGCCAGAGGTACAGTCCCCATCATGTAATACTTACTTCAAAGTCTTCTTCCCAAGCCAGTAAAAGTCAAGATAAATTACCTTTCAGATTATCTATCAGATGCCTCTCAAAGACATGTTCCTTCCCATCTTGCAAAGTGAGGCTCCTTCTTTCTTCCTTTCTTTCTCTGTTTGGCCCCACAATCCAGAGAGCTCATGTGACTTCTGATATTTGAAGAGCTGAAGATGGACAGAAGTGAAAATGAACCTGTATTTGAAGATGAACTTTGATGTTTTTCTCAATTGGTGGTGATGGAAAGCTTGTTTTCCTCTGCATCCTTTGTCCATATGTCCTCTTCTTGCCAATGGATGTTAGTAAGGCTTTCTCTAGCCTTGTTTCTCTGCCTATTCTGTCTGTAGAGCTATCCATACCACTCCTTGTTAATCATCTTTTCATTTTTTTTAATCTCTTCTTACATTTTTACTTCATTGTCCACATTTCCTCTTCTTTTCCTTCCTTTGTGTGCCCAACATTTGACTAGGTACCTTTATCCCCAACTGGGAGCTGTTTTGATGTGAAGAGAATCCAGGGCACAGCCTGTCTGGACTAAGGTTTGTAGGATGGAGCACCATGAGATGTGGGCAAGCAGAGCCATAGTCACTGCAATGGTCACTGTGCTGGCCAGTCATCCTGGCCAGCTCTCAACCTAGGGACTGCAAGGCTCCCTTCTCATAGCCTCAAGGCCAAAAGGCACAGATGAAGATCTTCACTTGTACTTATGTACTTACAACTCCCTTAATATAGCCCAAAACACTGATGTCAGCCTGTTATTCAGCTGCTGACCTTTCTTGCTAACTTCGCTGGACACTTTTTGGTCATAATGCAGGAATTCATCTCTGAGAGGAAGTTCCAAGTTTCCTGGGGTAAAAGAAAACATTTACGAAGAGAAGGTGAGGACTGAGTTGGGATAGCTTCTTGTGTAGCTCATACTTGCAATCTACAGAAAATAAATTGGGTTTGAGATTGTAGTATGTCAAGCCTAAGTTAGAGTGGCTACAGAGTAAATCTTTCACTTCATTACTAATCAAACATTCATCATGCTTATGAAGTCCCAGCAGAAACATCCATGACAAGAAGGAATATGACAGATTGCTTCTAGTTTACCAAATTTCAATCCATGCTGTGCAATGATGCGTCTGAATTTTAAACCTGTGTCAGACTTGGGCAGGTTTCTGGTGGCTGAGTTGTGGCTCTTGAAACTCAACAGCAGTTTTGCTTCACAGAACTGTTCTTTATGACAAAATATGAGACAGCTGGCAGTTCTTATTTTGAACTTTCTAACCCTATTTTTGTATTACTTTTCAGCTCCTCTGTTAAGCTGATTGTTCCAGTCAAGCAGTCTTTTCACCTGTTTCCTCATTCCCCTAAAGAATTTTATTTAGCCTTAATCTGAGATCACAATAATAGTACATAGGTAATAGTGTTCACACAGCAATGAAGTTGTTCAGCTAATTACAGTCATTTTTCAGTCCCTATATTTTCAGCAGCTACTTAAGTTACATTTCATTGCTGTCTATTAGAGAAAGTGTTTCCCATTATTGAAGGACATCGTTATATTCAATTCCAGCAACATTTAACTGTGTGTTTCTGAAGTAAAAACCACCATAAATGTGACTTAAAACAAAGCAAAGCAAGCCACTGAGCTTGAATATTTGAAAACAAGCAAATAAACCAATCCACCTTTGTGAATTAAATAATAGTAGAAGAATGAGAAAGAAAGTGTAATTGTCTAAGCCACTTACCAAGAGGAGAGCAATGGAGAAGCAATCTCAAGGCCTTCTTGGAGGCAATGGAGAGAGATACACACCTCCTGTGGGCAACTCATGCCACCTCTAAGACAAGCTAAATGGGATGACTTGCTTTCAAAGTTAATTTTATTGAATGTAGAGAGCACAGGTGCCTACCTTAGACCAGATGTCTGACTTTAAATGGTCACAGTTAGGAGTCCAACTTTGTTAACCACCATTACAGTTCATTACATTCATGGGAAAGACTCTAAAACAGCGTAAGTCACTGAAAGCTTATGGCAGTGACACTGAAGACATGCTGATATTGGCAAAGAGTTTCCTATGCTCGCTGTATGCAATTGTTGGATCCTATCATGTATGTCAATCTGTCTGTCCTGCTGCAATGGGAAATCAGCCTTACAAAGCTGACTGAAAATGGCAATAGAAATCATGAAGGAGGAATTAAATGCTTTCTAATAAGCTTTTCCAGATCACTCAGTCAGTGATTGCTTGGAACGAGATGAAAAATATACCTTTGTGGTAGCAGAAACAGCACTTGTTGTCTATCACTGACCTGCAGATGGGGATAGTGAAACCGCTCAGTGCAGGTTCAGACGCTAAAATTTCCACTGCTTCTCTTATGTGCATTCAGAGATTCAGACTTGTCTACTGCCATGTAGCTATGATGGTACAGTACACAGTGTTAAACAGGAATCTCACTAGCTGGAGGAGCATATACAACTACAATGTTCTCAGATGTGTTCTGAATAGTGTTTGATATACCCTTAAGCAGCTAATGATGAGCGGGTCAGTGCCAGGATAAACAAACCTCACACAAATTCTGATACCGTGCTTTGATTTCTGTGCATGCTTTCATGCTTGTCCTTGAATTTACAACCACACCAACACAGCAAAGGGAAGAGGTGCTTTCTGACGCTTGCACCCTGCAGCATATTGCTCTGGTAGCCAGTCTGTCGCTATGTGAGCTCTTGTCAATCATTTATTTGCAAAGTCTGGTGGCCTGAGCTGTCCTCTGAGGTGTTTGACTTTGCTAAGGAGGAGTCATATATCTCTTCCACTGTCTACTGTCTTGCTGGAATAAAACAGGTGAAAGAGAGGAGCGATAACATCTTAAATCATCATTGCCTATTGTCATGTGAATGTTTGTTTAAGTCCCAGAGTTAACTCAGAGAGATATTCAGAAACCATACATCAGAATCCTAACCAATCCTAACCAATCCTAACCATTGGTTGTCTTAAAAATGATGACTTAAAATAATAAATGCATTCATTTCTATTTTTTTTTCTCTTCCTGTTTAAGCATTCAAGGATTTTCTGGTTTTTCAAGGATTTTCTGGATTTTCCTGGTTTTCTTTGCAACCATGAACTCTAGAAAACAAAATGGAGACTGTAGTTACTCAAGTGATTTCAGAAGCAGGCAGTACCAGAAAACACCCCAAATATTAAAGTGGGATATTATACCTCAATAATGAGATGCTCTGTATGTTTAGGTTAAAAGTAGGAACTGGTGACATGTTTATATTGTGAACCAAAGTGCATTTTCTTACAAGGCAGTATTTTAAGTTTGTATTCGTGAGACATAGCGTCCTTTCACATCTTTTATATGTCATTCAGAAAAACTCAGCAAGGATGTATGTATTTTTCCTAAAATTCATTAAGTTACAGGGTAGTCTGCAAAAATCTAACTGATGTTTGCCTGTTCTTATAGTGAAGATGGTTCCAAGATGCTTTGTTGAAATTTCACTTTTCTTCTTCAAGGAGATCTATGATCTTGATACTGTGGAAGAGCATTTCTAGGTAAATCTCTCTTTCTCTAAAAATGATTTGAGGAGTTTGTCTCATGCTGTGCAGCTGTTCAAAATGCAAGAGTTTCGTTGTCCTAGGATTCAGCTTCCATCCTTTTTCTCTCTTCTGGAAGCAAAGTGTCCAAGCAGAGTGCCCTACAAGTTAGCTGTCTTCACTGCTATCATCAAGACGATTTCTAAGAGCACAAGAGGATTCTGATATGCCTTGTCTGTAAGAAACAAGACAAACAACAACTACAGCAGTAGTCTCTCGAGGACCAGCTCCAAAAGGCATTACAGACACTGCTTTATTTTAGCTCCAGCATGCGTATTCATTAAGTGCTTCCTCATGATATTTAAGTTACTGTCTTTCCTGTGTTCATAATCAAAGCGTCTTTCTTATAAATACAAATACCTTTTTTACTCCTTTTTAATTTAAAGCACTTCCATACTGCCAGTACAACCTTACAAGAGAAGCTTGTCATCAGGTTGTACAAAGGCATCTTGATAGAGTAGATCTTGGGACTGCAGTAACAAACTAGGCATGCAGGTTTTATATGCAGGGCTAACTCAATGTATTTAAGTATGATTTTTTGTTGTTGTTTAGCCCTGGCAGACAGCTACATACCACACAGCTACTCATTCACTCTCCCCAGGTGGGATGCAGGAGAGAATCAGAAAGGTAAAAGTGTGAGAATTCATGGGTTGAGATAAAGACAGTTTACTAGGTAAAGCAAAAGCCATGGGCAGAAGCAAAGCCAAACAAGGAATTTATTCACTACTTCCCATCAGCAGGCAGGTGCTCAGCCACTCCCAGGAAAGCAGGGCTCAGCACACAAAACATTTTATTGGGAATACAAAAACCATCACTCTGAACGTTCCCCCCTTCCTCCTTCTTTATCCCAGCTTTATTGCTGAGCATGACACCACACGGTATGGGACATCCCTTTGGCCAGCCTGGGGCAGCTGTCCTGGTTCAGTCCCCTCCCAGCTCCTGGTGCACCCCCAGCCTCTTTGCTGGCAGGGCAGCAGGAGAAGATTAAAAAGTCCTTGGCTCTGTGCAAGTGCTCCTCTGCAACAACTAAAACGTCAGTGTGTTTGTTATCCACTATTTTCATCAAAAAATCCAAAACACAACATCATACAAGCCTCTATGCAGAAAATTAACTCTATCCAAGCCAAAACCGTGACTTTTTTTTTCTTTATTTTTCTTTCTTTTTTTCTTTTCTCCTCCTGGGTTATATACAAACTGATGAAACTGAGACCAAAGTTTTTTTTGTTTTTCTTTTTTTTTTTTCCTATAATTCTGAAACACCTGAGATTCCTATAGTGCTCCAAGTTTATCAGTATTCAAACAGAGGAAAGGATGGCATATAATAGGCTAATGCGTACATTATTTTAATGCTGCTACATATTTTAATACCTTAAAAAAATGTAAAGGGTTATTCTGCACAATTTATCTATTAGATGAAAATAATAAGCTAAAATGCCCTTCCTGATGGTGGCTGAAAACCAATATTATTAACACAAGGCTGATGGCTGGTGCTCAAATGCAGCAATTAAGTTCAGCTAATTGCAACTACTTTGAATGTTAGTCCGTATATTTTGATCTCTTCAGGCCATCCATCATCATTCTCTGTTATGACACTTTATTTTTCCAACTATTTTCTTTTCACTCTTGGCATGTTTGTATGAAAAGCTGGAAAGGTTCATTCCCCAGCAAATGACAGCACTTGTGTTAACCAATGAATGAAAATTTGCTGCAAGCTACCCTTGCAGAATGGAACATATTAATACTTTTTCCTGCATTTTTTGAGGAATAAAACACTTTCCAGTGTGGAAACAAATGACAAGAGCAGCCCTTATTTAATTAAAGTAAAGCTTGAGGCTGTAGGCTCAGGCTTCTAAATGTAGGCTTCTAAATGCAAGTGTTTATTTTCAACCCTGGAACATCAGTATAACTGAGGAATGAACAACTTAATCAGATCACACTTTTTTTTTTTTTTTCTCTTGAGCACACTATATTTTCTGGTCTCTTTCTGACAGATGAACCTTAGGATGTGCAAGGGAGGCATTTTTTTCATCTCAGAAAGTGAACTCTATGGATTCACAATTATTTACAATACAATGGGAAAAGAAAACCTAGAGACTCAGTAATGTCAAAAATAAAGTGCACCAATATAGCATTTACTAAGCAATGACAAGCTGCTCAGAAGACTTAACGACAGAAAAAAGGAGCCATGGGTAGAGAAAAGAAAGTAATGTGAGACAAAAAATGCAGAATAAAACAACAACAAAAAAAGCTCAAAATGACATGGAAGTGTGGCAAAATTTCTGTTGATTTTGATGTGAGTAGATGGGTTTTCCCAGAGACACATGTGGAGGATAACAGTCTTGAAGATGAAAGGGTAATTGCTTCAAAACAAATAAAATCAAAAAAAAAGGCTGAGATAATTAAGAGAAACAAAGTCTGTTCAGGCAGAAAAGCAAGACAGTGTAAGGAAATGACTGGATTTCTGCTGAGGTTTGGTAGTAATATGTAAAAGCCTGTGTTTCCAAAACAGAAAGGAAACTTTCTTCAGAAAATTACTAAACAAGTAACATCTTTATGCCTGATGGCTCAAGAGTTCTTAAATTTGAATTTTTCTTTTAACAGCAAAATTGAAGGTAATATATTGAGAAATGTCCTTTTATTTTATTGCTTTTCACAGCTGTCAAGTCTTGTGAAAGTTCTATTCCTCTATAAAAGATAATCAAAATGATTTGAAAAGTATGTGGAGTTCTTTTTCAATATAATATCATTAATAAAAACATAACATTAATAAAGTTGATATTTGAGTGGTTGAATTTTCAATCTCTGCAGGACATCATTTTGAGAAACCAAAGGGTAATAAAGATGATCTGCAGCAGATGCAACATTTCTTTAACTAATAAATCACGTACTGCAGTGCAGTGTAAGACCCCCATTGCTATCTGTGTGAGAAGATGTGTCAGACCTTTGATGTTTTGTCATTGTGCCCTGTTCCTGTACTGGATTGATTGTTCTGTGGAATATAACGTCATACGTCAGCCAGTAAGACACAATGATTATGTGGTTTCCTCAGTGGGTATCAAAAGTGTTGCTGTAATTAAAATGTGACCTATGTAGAAGCCTTTATGCAGAGTGGATTTTAATGTCAAGTAGAAAGGCAAAGTCCAAGTCAGAAAGAGTCTTTAAAGAAAACATGTAAATGTATTTTGTTCCATGACTAATCTCTGCTCCAAAATCTACTGTGTCCGATAATCCATAGTGGTTTTTCTTCATTCAGTTAATTAACTGGAATTCCCTGGACCAGCTGGCTTCCTTCCAGGAGGCTACTGATTCCTGCTACCTGCGAATATGGTTAAACTTGCTGGAAAAAAAATGTTCCAATAGCAGATAATTTACTGATTATTCAGTACAGCTGATGTGGGAGGAGAAGGTAGCAAGCAGGCTTGAAATTGTCATCCTACTCCTGCATCCAGCTTTTGAATCCAGAGCCTTATAAGGTCCCCAAAGACCCTTGCCCTTGGTTTGAATTCTGGAGCTGTCTACTGAAATTCTTGGAACTTCCCAAACTATATGCAGAGCGGGATAAGAGATCCACAGGATGTGTGCTGACTTAAACTGTAAAATTACTAGGAAATTTTAAGATTTTTTTTTCCTGATTTGAGTTTATTTTGCCCCATTGAAAGCAAGAATACTCTGCATATGTAATGGGGCATATTTCTGTCCAGCCACCCCACAAATTCAAGTCTGGTCTGGTGCCGGGAGAGGTGCTGTGGTATGGGCTGGAGAATCTCCATGAAGGCCTGTCTCTTGACTCTTTTTTCCAGCAGCTTGTAACTAAAGAACACCTACCAAATTCCATGCTGTTGATTCAAATACAACAGAAGATTTAAACAGTGGAAGGTTATACAATATCAGGTTTATCAGAGTCGTCAGACTGTAACTATGCTGAGGATAAATGCTTTCAAAAGTAAAACCTTTCTCATGGCAAAAGGCAATGCAACCTGAACATCAACATAGCTTGCTCTGCTGTTCAACAAGCTGGCCAATGGCAATAGGGAATTCTATAGTTAAATTAGGTTGGGCATGTACTTTTTGATATTTTGAACATTATGAGAAATATTCTTCTTCTCCAAAAAGAGAATCTCACACAAAATTACATTGCCCCTTTACAGGCAGACTATACTGAGCATTACATTGCCTCCAGTAGTAACTTAGCAAGATATGAACTGACTTTATTTTATTTATTTATTTATTTTACCTATACCAGATGAAAGCACCCTAGAGTTAAAGGGGAAAATCTTTCCTTTTGATGGGAATGGAATAAAATTATTTTGATTTAATGAAAAAATGGTGTTTAATTGCTGTATCTACATAGTGTTAGATATGCTGTTTTGAATGTAGTTATTTTTTACTGAAATAAAATGCTTTGATTTGAAATGTTATTAAATGAACTTGCCACTTAACCAAGCTTTTAGAATAAAATAAAATAATCCATAAATTTGATAATACTTGATATGAAAGAGTTGGTATTACTAATTAAAATTCTATGGCCAAAAAATTTTAGTTGGTTAATTTTTAGTGGTTGTAAGTAGGTAAAATGTAATGTAATAATAACAATAACAATAACAATAATAAACGAATGTCTAGATGGAGCTAATGATATAAAAATCTGTAGCTTTGGTACTTAGATGGAAAAGGAGTGAGGCAATTGGATATTGCTGAATTATTTGAAGAAAGTTATTCATGTCAGTTTACAAATCCAAGCTAGAATGCCAAGGGAGAGGTAGCTAAATTTGTGTGTGATTTGTGTAAATTTCTAAACACTTATGAATCCATTTGAATTGCAAGTTCCTTACTAAGATCCACCCCCCCTCCCCCAATAATAATAATAAAAAATCCCTCAGCATGCATGCATTAATTATTTTCAGTGCTATGATAGAATTAAAAGTATGGGAAGAAGCCTTTTATGAAGGATTTATGACTTTTTTTCTGTCTTCAGTGAGTGAATTCGGTCCAGTCTGTATAGGCAGTTTTCCTTACAGATGGGCAGGACTATAATGGAGCATTAATGAATGAAGGCACCAGCAGACATGGGCAATGTAAATGAAGTGATGAGAAAGAAAATTAGAATTTGCAAAGCAGATCAATACAGCACAGTGTGAATCTTCTACTCTGTTGTTCCTTCTCCTGGAAATTAAGGTCGCTGTCTAACAAGCTGCATTAGTAATTGTTTTGGAGAACTGCAGAGTGAAGCTGCTTGGTTCCAGCCATATTTTCTAACTCCGAATGAGGTACTTTCTTCTCCCAGGAGTAGCAAACATCGGAACAGATTAAAAGTTTCTTTTGATGCATCTGTGCTTCTACAAGCAACCTGGAAACTTAGGTATGCCTTTTTTCTTTGGGACCTTGAGCTGAGACAGCAGCACCAGAGAGCCAGTGTGCCATAGCCCTGACTGGTATGCTAAAACTGCTGCCCTAATTTGACGAGGAGCCCACTTCCCCTTTGCATTTCACAACTGCTCCATAATCAAACCCTAGCCAAAACTATTGACTCCTCCAGCTGATCACACTTGCCTTCTTTAGCTTTCTATGTGCTTCCATGGCTATCTGGGGGCTCTTGAGTCTGAAAATCTTATTTCTTGGTATAAAATTTTAAAGAAAACAGTATTTTTAATTCTCCCCCAAAATGCAGTGGAGATGTTAGGAAGTAGATGGGTTTTGGATGAAGCTATTTAATTGACATTTCTTTATTGTTCAAGGGTTATTTAACTGTTGTGTTATGCTTTTGCAACAGAAGATGTGTGCAGGTGGAGGGAGGAGGCAGATATTCTGTGCTGAATCCTGTGGAGATTACTTATGGAACATAAAGATCAAGATGCAGGTGCTAATGCTGGAAAGAAAACACTTTTTTTTTTTTTTTTTTTTAAATAAAACAAAGTAATCAATTTAATCAATTTTTGAATTCTTTTTATCTTACATTTTCATAGAATCACAGAATGTTCGATGTCAGGGACACTGGAGAATCCCCAAGTTCTTTTCTGCAAAGCTGTTTTCCAGCTGGGTGGAGAGCAGCACATTTTTCACAAATCCAATACTTTCTTAGCAAAAAGACTTGGCTGGATCATATTCTTCTAGGGGAAAATGCTAACAGCCCCACTACTGCCTGCTTTCAGTAGGAGTGTCCTCTTTGAAACAAAGCCAAGCAGTTGTCTATGACAGAAGGGAAGAGGATCATGGAGAGCCATTTCAAGTTTCTGTCCAATACATTTCCATCAAAACAACATCAATAACAAAATCTATGACTGCTGATTAATTGCTAGAGTCTTTTTCTTTTGAGTGGGACTTCCTCATGAGTTCTTTATCTGGGAGCAGCACTGAACTCAGGGTGAGCACAGATTTGCCTTTGCTTCTAGCTCATGACTAACATTAATCTCCTTTTGTGCAACTCCTGTGCTCTTTCAATTACCCACTTTCCATTTTGCTATACCTTGCAGTTGTACTCTGTGTAACTTATAGAAATGAATGCTATTTTGCTTTTGATTCCTTTGAAGAAATATCAACCACTTTTGAAGGCTACTGGTACCATGGACATTTATTTATAAAGTAGGTATATTTAAGTCCTGTATCATCATGACAACCTCTTTGTATTAGTCAGAAAACGAAAGGACGAAAGGCTTTTGTTGCAAGCTGATACTCAACAGTCAGAACCTCATCCTGACTACATCTCCTTTTCCCAGTCCTTCAGAGTATGGGGTTTCTTTGGTACACTTGAATGTGTAAAACAGTGTGTGTTATTGGCACCTAACAAGTGGTATCAAGGCCCGCATCTTGAAATATATTTAACCACCTGACCTAGGTTGCCAGGATCTGTCTCTAGAATTCTTATGTGTCATCTTTAATCACTATACTACAAAACAGTAGGCTTCCTTTGTCTTCTGGGGCTTAGGCTATACGGCTAGAGCTCTTGCTGGTGAAGACTGAGGTAAAAAAAAGTCATGGACTACCTCAGCCTTCTCCATATCTCAAGTGACTAGGTCTCCCGTTTCCTTCTGGAGATGCCCCCACAATCTCCACAGTCTTCCTTTTATCACTGATGTACTTATAGAAGCCTTTCTTGTTGCCCTTGATGCCTCTGGGCAAATTTAATTCTAATAGGGGTTTAGCTTTCCTAACCTAATCCCTGGCTGTTCAAACAATTTCTCTGTATTCCTCCCAGGCTATCCATCTTTGCTTCCACTCTCTGTAGACCTCCTTTTTCCATTTGAATTTGGCCAGGAGCTTCTTGTTCATCCATGCAGGCCTCCTGGTGTTTTTCCTGACTTTCTCTTTGTTGGGATGCATTGCTCCTGAGCTTGGAGGAGCTCAATTATCCTTGAATATTAACCAGATTTCTTGAGCCCCTCTTCCCTCCAGGGCTTTGTCCCATGGTACTCTACCAAGCAGATCCCTGAAGAGGGCAAAGTCTGCTCTCACAAAGTCGAGGGTAGGCAGCTTGCTGTGCTCCTTCTTTCCTCCCCTCTGGATCCAAAATTGCACCATTTCGTGGTCACTGCAGCCAAGGCTGCCCTTGAGCTTCACATTCCCCATAAGTCTCTCCCTGTTTGTCAGAAAGAGGTCCAGCACAGCACCTCTCCTCATAGTCTCCTCTATCACCTGGAGAAGGAAGTTTTCTTCAATGCAGTCCAGGAACCTCCTGGATTGCCTATGCCCTGCTGTGTTGGCCCTCCAACAGATAGCAGGGCGGTTGAAATCCACCATGAGGACCACGAGGCTGCTTCTATCTGTCTACAGACCTCATCTGCTTGGTCTTCCTGATCAGGTGGCCTGTAGCGGACCCCCAATATAACGTCATCTGTCCCTGCCCTACCTGTAAACCTGAATGTAGTATTCATATAAGCTCCTGAGCTACAGTTTTTATCACCTTACTCTATTTGTATTTTGGAAGAACACTTTAAAATCAGCTCTTGCTGCTTCAGTGAGTTGTTCAAACACACAGAGTATTTCTGTCTTTTTGTTCAACCATCAGGTTCATGCGCAAAATGTTCCCTCCAAACACGTCTCTCTTGGAGGCTAGATTCATGTGAGTCTTGTCTCACCCCCAAACAAATGCTTTTGCATGAGTCATAGACTGTGGAATTATTAACCCTAATTGAAATGCACATCAAAACTGACTTAACCCTGATTTTTTTAAGCAGCACATGAGGCTGTGGGCGATACTGTCTTATTTGGATAGCACCTTACAGCCTGAAGGCTTCAAAAGTCTTTTATTTACATAATGCCTCCTTTATTTTGTAAGAATTACACTCTCCCCAACACTGCTATGATCTTCTTTGGCATAGAAAATATCCAACAGCTGTTTACCAGCCTACAGAAATGCTGTGTAATAAGAAATAAAAAGAGATTGTGCATCTCACTGAAACCATGGAGTAAATCAAGAAGCAGCATTATCAAGCAGAATAAAATAAAATAAAATAAAATAAAATAAAATAAAATAAAATAAAAAAATGAAATAAATAAAATAAATAAATAAAATAAAATAAAAAAGTCATTAGGCTTCCACCCTTCATTTGTGCCATCCTCCTGGTTATCTGTAGACACAGAGTCAGACAGAAAGAAAGTAGTCACTAAGTTTCCACCCTTGATTTGTACAGTCTTAGTGCTCACCAGTGGGCAGAGAGCACTAAGGCACAGGAATCACCCTGGAAAATCTCTTCAGGGAACATTATTATGTAATATGGAAACAAACAAACAAACAAACAACAACAACAACAACAAAAACCAAACAAGAACATAAGCCAAGATTTTGAGAAATGATACATTATTTTGCTGTTGAATAAAAGGTATTTGTAAAGGGTGTAAGGCCTAAGGGTTTTTTGTTTGTTTGTTTGTTTGTTTGTTTTTTCAAAAGCAGGTACCTACGAGGGAACACTAATTTCACCAGACCAGGCAGCCAGTGACAAACACAGGAGAGTGCAGAGAATAAATTACAGGAGAGAAATTACACACCTGCTGAACTGGTTTACATTAAAAAAAAAAAAAGAAAGTCTGATTAGTATTCTTGTTTGGGTTTGATTAGGATAACAGCACAGAAGAAACATCAAAACTATAGTAGCTGGAGCTGCTCGTTGGGCAAAGCTTACTGCAGCTTAAACCTGTCTGATTACCTCAGAGGTATAGTGGGAGAACTATTTATAGAGCAATAGGGAAAACACTGCTGGTATATTACAGCTGAGAGAATGTTTAAGCATAGAGAAACTCAATACAATTTCAGTGGTTTAAATTATAGCTCTAGCAAATTGTAAGAGATTGAAGTTACAAAATATAAAATTAAAGCTGATGAAAATAACAGGAACATTACAAAAAAATAAATTTCTCAAAATATAGTGTAAGTAAACACCTTGAAAGCCAATTCATATGAACTTGCCTTGAAATACAGAAAAGAATGAACGTTCACTGAGCAGCAGTTGGGATGACAGGCTTTGTGAATTTATCTCTTCAGAAAGAATGGAGTATTTGGAAAGAAGTACATTGCCATTTATCATTATCAGCTGTAATTGAAATTGGGGCAGCTCAATGCTTTACTCTGAAACTGTGAAAGCTGTGTCATCAGGTATTGGGCTAACACAACAGAGGACCTTAATGTTCACTGACAAGAAAGCTTTAGAGTATTTAATGCCCTCCTTCGTCAAAGTTTTAGGTTATTAAATATGACAGTAGAATATGTATATAGGGGGAGAAAGAACCTTGGTGATAGATTCTATGTCTTTTTAAATAGTGCATCCCTTGCAAAAGGTCTTTCAGGTGCTCTTGTTGTCACTGATACGTCAGTGTTTTGATTTAGGGATTATGTATCGCTCCGACATCAGTCAAACACATTCAACTGACTGCAAAAGGATGACAGAATATCTAAAATCTAGGCTGCCAAATAAATTTAACTTTTACATATAAAGACTAGTGATTAAGGAAACACAGAGCTAAAATTTGTAAATTATTTAGGTTCTCCAGGCTGGGGTTTTGTACAAAACCTCAGTATTGAAGGAGAAGAATGGCTGTTCTCATCTATATTTCTTGACTGGTGACAGGGACTTGCAGGAGGGCAGTATGGCTTGCTGTGTGAGTCCATAGCCTGCAAATTACAGGCTATTTAGCTGGCTTCCCTTTTCTATTCCATTCTATTCTATTCTATTCTATTGTATTTTATTTTTTTATTTCATTTATTTTATTTTATTTTATTTTTTTTCATATTAAATACTTTTCTTCCTTCTTTGCTTGTCAGCCTCTTCTGTAAAGAAGAATAGCATTCAGGAACAACTACAAGGACTGATATAGAAAAAGAGCTGCGCATTAATTTCAGCATGTAGTCTTGAAGATTATTAAGGATATGTCTGAAGAAAAGACATTTGTCAGTCACCAAGATCTCCTCTACAGACAAGAGAAATGGTTCACACTTCTGGAAACTGATGCCTTCAATTTAAAGATGAGGGTTTCAAGTTGGTAGGTTGAATTGCCCTTTAACTTGCCTGACTCTTCTTCATCAGCTGTAGAGCAGGCCAAACTTTTAGCTTCTATTTCATGCCTGAGCTTTTGATTGCTACAAATAAGATAATTCTCCAGTTAAATGAGATAATTTCCTCATTTGGAGGCCCAAACCACTTTTTTTCAGGTTCTCTTCTGGAAAGAGGGAAAGAAAGGACTCTTCTCAACCAAGACTGAACAAAAAGTATGACCTCTGTAGTTTCTTCATATCTCAGATTACTCATTTTTTGAAATGAGGCATTGTAGTGGGTGCAAGTGTCCAGGCTTTGGCAGCTGGGTGCTGCAGGGTGGCAAGAAGAGCAGAAAATGCCACAGAGAGAGGAGGGGGAGGAACAAAAAGAGAGAAAAACAGCAGAGGGAACAACGTGGTCAGAGATTAGAGGTTAGAGATTAGAAGGTGCTACTCCTGGGCCTGGAGTGGATGTCCCCTGTAGAGTCATGGAGGACCTACGCTGGAGCTGAGGAAAAGCATGAGGAAGAAAGAGTGGCAGAGAGAAACCGCAGTGTGCTGACCAAAACTGCGCCTGTCCTGCACCATGTGTGGTGGGGGAGAGGAGGCTGGAGAGAAGGATTGAAGCTGAGTCTGAAAAGGTGGGGAGGAAAGGTGCTGTTTTAATGTTTGTCATTTTGTTTCCCACCAACCAAATAGTAATTGCATTTTTATTTAATTGGAAATAAATTAATTTTCCCCAAGTTGAGTCTGTTCTACCAGTGACAGTAGCAACCAACCTGTGTTTATTTACCAACAAGCTTTCTTGCTCTCGTTCTTCCTATTTTCTCCCCCATATCATATAAAGGGGGAGTGAGGGAGCAGCTGGGTAGGTGTTTGGTGGTTATCCACAGCTAGCCCACCGTAGGCACAATTTACACTTTGTTGTTGCACATCAACTGCATGTGACTTTTCTAGGAACTGAAAAGAGACCTCAGGTGTACAGAGTTGCTTTGGAAAGTGCAGCAAAATTCCAAATGTGGTATCTAATACACAGGACATACAGCTAACGAGAAGATTCAGATAATGACTCGAGATTTCCTTTCTTTTATTTTGAGAATATTCTTTTTTCTTTTGAGAATTTTCTTTCTTTCACAGATAATTCAGGAGGGAAGATCAAAATAGTCTATCAGAAGGTGAAATGGCATTAGCAGTACCAAAATATTTCCAGATATACGTGCAGAATATGTGCAAATTTATGCTAATATATGCACAAAACCAAGTGGCTGTCAGATTTGCATAGAACTTGTAAGCTGGATAATTGAATTGGAAATGTATTTTCCCTTCAAAATTCTAATTTTTGTCAATGTTCCGCTTGTTCTGAATAACAACTGTGATTCTAAAAACTGTATTAAATTATCTGGACTGTTTGGTTTTGATTTGGAAAGACAAAATATTTCATTTCAAATTTCACATTTTCATGAAAGTATGATGATATTAATTTTTCTTTCAAAGCAGCTTTTCAATGTTGTTTTTCCAAAATGTTTAAAGTGGGCTTTTCTATATTGCAGCATTTTCATCCTAAATGAAAGGCTGTCAATACTGACACATACTAAAAACATTTCATTGTGGGTGTGAATGCTACTCACCCAGGAAAAAACTCTGACTAAAATATTCTGACTGGCAGACCTATTATCTCAGGCCAACCCGTTCTCTGACTCCTCCTTGCCTTTGGTGGTGAAACAGGTTTTCTGTTTGGAGACAGATGCAATAACCTTCTGTGTTGGTGTCACAGCTGTCACCTTCTCTGTAGTCACTATGGTTACATGGCAAAAACAACATTTGTCCTTCGTGCTCTCTATTCAGCTGTCCCTATTCCACTTTCTACCAGGATGACATTCACCAAACTGACAGGGCTGTGTTGCTTGAAAGCTCCCTCATCCTTTTCTCACTGGAGATGAGCAAAAACCCTTGCTCTGCCTTTCTTTTATGTGTTTCTGAAAACTGCAATGTCTTGCAGAAGCTATGCACTGGTAGCTGACGGGTGCAAAGCGCGTATTTAATGTGTGGGATTGCATCTTAATAATGGGGTGTTGCAAATGGTCTCTGAGAAAATAGTTTTCAAAGCCTCATATTCATTAAGTTAGGTAAAGTTGTAACTGGGTACTCTAGGGAGAAGAAATCAGTTTTTCGTGCATTAGGGTAGAGTAAAATGGACAAAGCTGTCTGAAGAGGATATGCAGGAATTGCATGAGATCCAGCTCAATAATTTGCTTCAAAAGTAAATCAAACTAAAGTCAACAAACTTTTAAACAAACTTTTTGGTGGCTCTTTCATGCTTCTGGCATGGCTTTTCCTTTCTTTCTTTGGGCCAGGACCAACAGAGTTATTGTGAAGTGCTGCAGCAAACATATAGTATGTGTGCTGTTTCCATCATTAACCACACAGGAGACAGGGAATGGAGCATGCGCCTGAAAGCACTGCAGGAATGGGATTTCTGCTGCTTGAAGTGCAGGAGACTCAGACTGTGGATATGTCCCCTTGCCAATTAGTATCTGTACAGGGAAATTGAATATTATAAGGCTGAAGCATCACTCTGGCACACATTACCCACTGATTCTCTTCACAACTGGTTATATTTTCCCTTGTCAGAGGTACCTATTCACAAAACAAGCATTCATGTTAGGCACTTCCAACTGCTGTTTTAAGTGGTGCCTGTCATTCCAGAGCTGACGCTTTGCATACACCCTGCCAACTTGTTGACAAAAAGTGGGAAACACATAATTTAATACAGCTGTTTTACTGCAAAAAGTATCAACAACACTTCAGCCTTTTTATTTCTGATCTGTCAATCAAAAATATCCATTCCACCAGACAAGTGACGTGCCCTGGAAGAATGCCTGTTTTTGACAGGCATTCAGAACATGGTGTGACTTTTTTTTTTTTTTTAATTCCCTGTTCCTTTAGCCTATTCACTTATCTATTTGTTCAGAAGACTATGGCTCTTCTCATTGACTCCAATGATAAATTCAGAAAAAGATGTCAGCATATCCTTAGAACTTTGCAATCTTTGGATGTTAATTAATAATTTCATTTGTAGAGCAGATCATTGTGCTCACATGGATTCAATTTTCTTTTGACTGTGAACAGATCAGATAGGTACAGCTGTCGTGCTGTCTTTCAGAAATCTGTCCCTTCTCCACAAGATCAGGCTTCTTTGAAGATGAGATATGTTTTTTTTTTTTTTTTTTTTTTATTAATCTTGTGTTATTATTTGTACCCACTTCTCAGTTTTGTTTTCAGTTGCATATGGTACTGACTAACCTCTTGTTCTTGCTTAGCATTACTGAAAGTTTGTGTTAAAATCTTGTTTTATTTAACCACGCTTTTTTAGCAGAACTTCATAAGATGTAGTCTTCATAAAAAATTCTGACCCCCCTTTACCTTTTTTGCTACTTTACTTCTCCCACTTTCTTGCCTATTGACAAATCCTCATTTAATTGTCAGTATTTTACTTCCTAGATTGTGTAAAATAGTCCATCTGAAGCTGTGAACGAATCTGTCTCTACACGGATCTTAGATTTCTTTGTCCTGAAAAGGCAACTGATGTGAAAATATACATTATCAGGATTAACAGCAATTTATCTTTTATCTTTTTTTTTTTCCCCAATACTTTTATGTCTACTTTATAGTTAATTTTTAATCTTTCCCTTATATATATTTTAAAATAGGAGAATTTTTTTTTTCTGGAAACTACTTGAAAATATTGTGAGTTTCCAGCCTGTGAGATCTCTGTAGCACTAATTCCTGAAATAATAATATCCTAATGCAATATAGCAAATCCTGACCAGGCTACCTGTCAGCAGGTGAATAACACTTTTATGAGATTTATAATCCAATTTCTAATTTATGATTATTCTAAAAAAAAAAAAGAAAAAAAAGTCAGACGGATTTTGACCTTGCTTATACTGAAAGCCTGTAACCATAGGGAATCTGAGATCTTTCTGGTGAGCAGGAAGATTTATTATCTGTTCAGTGAGAATTCATAGGCTGAGATCCCTCTGCCAATAAATCTTGATATTCATCTGGCCTAATGCTGTGTGAAGTTAAAGCAAAAAATTCTTAAGGCAAAAAAAAAGATGGTTTGACTCACTGTAAGTTTTTGGTAAGTGATGTAGGATGAAGTAATTCAGAAGGAGAAAGAAGCCATTCTACTTTAAGCTTTTTTCAAGGATTCTGAGATAAAGGAATGAAGTAGCATTTTGTGTCCAAGCAAGATGTGTATTTTTGGTAACAGCCAATGCATTTTATGGAGCTGTATTGATGTGAAATTTACCATTTGAGAAATGCATTTCACCACTGAAAACAGTGCAAAAAAATATAGCCTCGTTATGCACAGAAAGCTCATTAGGGCCAAATTTAGTTGGCTGAGCATGGCCGGGGAGGAGTCAAAGAGAGTGTCTGGACCAGACAGCTCTACCCAGAATAAGGAACCAGATGTCTGTTATAGAAAGTATATATCTGAAAATGGCAAATATGAGACAAAGATGCAACTGGCACTGGAAACCATGGCAACAGGTGGGTGCATATCAAAAGAGCAGAAACTCCAGGAGCAGGGGTTAAGTCTGAAATATATGAATCTTTTCCCTACAAACTCCCTGTGGTCTGGGGAAGTGTCTTTTTGCAAGCTGCAAGATTTCACACCGCATAATATTTTAGGAATGTGTTTGTTTCTCTGAAATATTGTAAGTGTGTACTCATGAGCCAAGTATCTACATGAAATAACTGCATGGCGGTGAAGATGTACAGACAGAACTACTGTGCCCCAAATGTGCTGTACAAAATTCCTGCATAGTAAATCACAATAATGCCAGGTCTGTCCCTGAAGTCAGAATTTAAGAAAGATATGGGCAAATGCCAGCATTGCAGCAATATGCTGAACAAGATGGACCTGCTGAGTGAGAGCAGTGAATAGGGAAACAGCTGGGGGGGTGGTGGTGATGTGACGACACGAGTGGAGGGCATCCTTGTTTGTTACACTGCACAAAAATCTCCGTGGTTTAGAGAATCATGATTTCCCTCCAGCTGCATTTGCCAAACTTGTCTATTGTTTTTAAAAGGACAGGTCCTTTTTATTAAAGACCTTTCATTCACCATTATGTCTTTTGCATCTTTCTTTCAAAATTCTGCCTTTCCCTTGGCAGAATTTTCAATTTCATACTAGACTGGTGGCAGTGGCTGGCTTCTCAGTGACTAACAAGGATCTCCTCTAGGATTTGTCAACAATCTCCAACAGCAGAGGGGGATTTGTCCAGGCTGAGATGTGACAGGGCACATGGTGGCCTGAGTTCTGCACAGGCTGGTTTCTCTGTGCCAAAAAGAGACAAGCAGTTGCCGCTGGGTGGAAGCTAAAGTGCCTGCCTGAGACTTCTCAAGTGTAAGAAAATTGATTCTTAATCATACACCTAATTCCTCTCATCATCATCATTATTCTAGCAAGGCAAAATTATCATGTTTTAATTTATGGAGCTGTGCATAACATTTGTCAGCGTCTTGTTACCTTTTACTCTCAGAAATACCACACAACACTCTTGTCTGCTGGCAATATTTCAATGTCATATTGCAAACCAGAATTAGTCACAGGGTCCCTAAGCTTTTTATTAACATCAATGGTCTATCTTGGATTTTTTTTTGGATAAACTGTTTCTCAAAGTATCTAAACACTGAAGTGTTTGATTTCAGGTTATCTGCTTCTGAAACATTTAACATGACACTGCAAATACAGTAGTTCAAGGAGAGAGAAACAAAAGCAATTATGAAATTGCCCATTTAAAAAAAGATATCCCACTAATTAGACCCAAGAGCTAGATTTTTTAGGAAAATGTTTGCTTATAATATTTTAAAATTACAGACTTCCAACTGAAAAATCAAGAGAATGTTGGTCAATTTATTTTGTTTTTAACACAAGCATTTTGGATAATCATACACCTGAAATACAAAATAAAGAACATTTTACCGTGTGTGTGTTTTTTTTTTTTTCCTAGTAATATTTGAGCTAGTAAATCACCTAATGTTTTCACTCAGGTTAAGAGAATCAGAAAATCATCCATTTTAATTAAAAATGCATTATGAAATTTAAACTTCCCTATTAATATTTTATTTCCATTCCATGAAGATTCCTAAAGATCCCAGTTACTCCATCAAAACTATGTTCACCCTAAAACAGGAACTGATATCCTGTTACCTACTATTAGTCTAGCAGCATTGCTGTCATCCAGAGTATCCAAGTATATTCAGTGCTAAGTGACTTGAAATTCAGTGCAGTGTGGATGTTTTGAGATTTTTTTTTTTTTTCGGTTTGTCTGTGCAGCTATTGAGAGACAATTATGCATGCAATTTTATATATATATATATATTTTTTTTTTCTTGTGGGGGAAATCTGTTCAGAATTTTTCAAGTGAGTTGCTTGTTTACGATTGTGATCAGTATGTATGAGTGATCAGTATATAAGTTTGTTACTGGAGATCTTTGTAGTGCAGCTATCTGTGTCTCTGTGACCTAGCTTTTGATATTTACAATAGATATCCTTTATTTCATCTTTCTGCTGGTGGCAGAGGAACAGGTCTATCAAACAAAATGTTTTTCTTTGTCATTTAATTACCTTTGAATTTCTTCCATGGTCATCAATTCTTCCATTGACAGCCTCCTCCAAGAATCACGGAGAGAATGAAATGTTCTAATTCAGAGTCTATTCACTAAAAATAGCAACATGAAAAAGCATGAAAAGCTTGTCCTAAAACCTGTCCTGCTCTGCCTGTGGTGTAATAGAAATTCTGCCATGGGACATTTGGAAACTGAGTTAAGTAATACTTTCATAACAGTAGAAGTCCACTATTTTTTCTGATAATTTTGATAAAATACCAGGTAGAATGCTGATTCCTTTTTAAACCATTGGAAGTTTCTCAATAGTGGTTACTAAGCCCAGGAGTTAATTCAATGGAAAAACCAATACTGAAGGTTTGGCTTGTGTCGTCAGCTTTCTGAACTTATCCATGCTGGGAATCACTTATGGCCACTTTATTCATTTCAGTGATTTGAAAGTATTTTATTACCTAACAACAACAACAAAGACACTCTCATAAATTTTAGAATAAATAAATGTTTTTCTTAAAATAAATAAATTCTCGCAACTATAGGAGAAAGAGGCTGCTTCCCATTCATCTACAAAATATTTACTTTGGTTGATGCAACATATGTTCTCAACCTAAACCACTAATCTGGCCATTGTCTTGGCCTCATGGAATCCTGGTATCCAAGATGTGTGTGTGCCAGCAGGCAGCGCATGACCGTGGTGTTGTACCTCCTTAGGGATACCCCAGGAACACAGCACAGTGCACCCTGTGGCCACCTGAGGGTTGCTATGAGATGGAGGGTTGATAGCTGGCAGTGCCTTCTGAGAAGGCTTTCTGCCATCAGCATGCAACAGGGTTGCTGGCAAAACACATGCACAGTAGCTGACTAATTCATAAAACCTACTATAACCGATCAGGTGACCAATCAACTGCTGAAACAGAAACAACTTTAAGAACTGGGAGAAAAAGCTTAAAATAGAAAGTATGAACACGTCTGCATATAGCTAGACAGATGGCATCTCTTTAAGCAGGGCTTATCCATATGGCAAGCTAGTAGATTGAATTTGAGCACTGTATTGGATCCCAGTGGAACAAAACCCGGATTTTTTTGACTCAGAGAGCATACGCTATATATCTTACTTATGCTTCAGATGACAATATAAGCAGTTTTGTGCTATCAGTTTCTGGTAGCAGGTACATGTAATGAGAGAGAGGGGGAGAGAGATGAAGAAACATGAACTTATCAGGGAGTTTCAAAACTCTCTGGGGGAAGGTTTGAATAAATAGACAAGAACAATAAAAAAAATGACATTCAAAAACTAGATAAGCAGCTTTCATAAACAGCAAAATTGAATTGTTGACTAAGACAAAATTGCCATTACTGCATCTGCCGGCTACCCAGCAATAGCTCATTAACTGAAGAGGTCTGCTCCTTTTCCTTCACATTCGGTGTTGTCTTGACACCTGCAGTACCAAAAAGTCTGACTTGGTCAGGGTGAAAGCAGCTGGGGACACAGAATTTCTGTAACAAGGTACATAGACTATCCAGATACAGAAAATTTCTAAATCAGAATAACCACATCCTTTGCCTTTTCATCCCTGATAGGCACTTAAAGCATTCAGCTTATGTGCTGGTTGTTGCTCCTCAGCTGCAAATTCTCAGCTGAGATATTCCAGGCATAAAGGAAAGGTTGTAGTTGAGAATGTATTACCTGACATGGCACAGGGATTACACTCCTTGAGCAGAAGCAAGCCTGCTTGGCTGTATGATGGTATTGGAGAACTGGGAAGAAGCCAATTTTACATACGAAGAAAATTCAGAAGATATTTGCACCATTAATTTCAAACCAGAAAATATCCAGACCCTTTGAAACGATGTGTAGTGAGGCTATGATGCTTGAAAGAAAAGAAAGTAAATATATCAATGTAAAATATCTTCGTTTTAATGAAAATTTTATTGCAAGATGTTGCTGACAGGTTCAATGAATCTCATTTGCTTATTGACATGTCAAATGTTGAAAAATACTTCACTTTTTAAAATACATATATAAAAAAACAAACAAACAAACAAACCAGAAATATCTTGTAATAGAAAGAGCCCAATTTAACTATCTCTAACCTAAATAAATGTGTGTATCTATACTTTTGGTGGAATGGCTGGCTAAACATGGTTTACATATTAACACTTCCGTGGATATCCATATTTTCAACTCAGCCTGACAATCTCTTAATGATCTTTTATACAGACAACATCATCTTTGGAACCAGGGCAAGGGAGAAGTTTGAAGATAACATTAAAGAACTTCTCAGGATAAAAAGCTTATCAATACTCACCTGCAGAAACGTCAGGAAGGCTAACAATCCAATAATCTGGTATGCTTTTATTGCTACATGCCATAACTGGTTGAACCAGTTAAAATAAGACTGGTATAAAAAACAAATTGAGAACCAACTGAAATTTCTTACCAGGCTTAAATTCACACTTTCAAATGAAAGTGATGTGTGAACGTATCTCTCATTACTTCAAACCATGAGACCTGAATGAGGTGTGAATATGCAGTTAGCCATACCTGTATGCTGTCTTGCAGAATTCAGTGGGACTTTGAGGACAATAAAATCTGTCTATGCTGATTATGGTACAAGACAATAATGAAGATCTGCCTTCAAAACATTATTAAACTCTTTCTGAGTCCTGGTTTCTGAGTCCCATACCAGACACAGTATATGTGCAGAAGATGAGATTTCAGTAGTTTGCCATCTAGGTACCAAATTGTACAAAGTCTGATGAATAGCAGGTTCCTTCTATCCTAACTTTTATAATCCTTCACATATTTTTCAGTTTTCTTCTGGGATAATTTTGTGTTCTTTAGCAAGAATGGGTACTACTGGTAACTATAACTACCTATAATTATTGTTACCAGTACTTGTGGCTACACTATTGATCTTGACCCTGATCCTTCTTGTTCACTAGACAAAGAAAACCTTTTTGTCTGGAAGATAAGGAAAAACATTCAGGAAAGCATTCAGCTCTTCAGCACAAGGAAGGCTGAGGAGTGGCAGCTCTTCCCTACCCTCATTTAGCATCTATAGAAAAAGGATGTAAACTTATGAATATATTATGCTGGTGAGTCATGCTGATTAGCAGATAATTAGCCAGGCTCATTTGCTTAACCTTAATGCTCATCACATGTCATGCAACAAACTCCACTGTGCATTACAAGGGATTTGACATCATGGAAGTAATTATTCCAAAACGATTCTGATAGATTAAAAAAAAATAAAAAATGAGGCAATTTGGCCCTAAAAACAACATTCTCTAATGAGAATGTTTCTGGGTCTGCAAATCCATAGTCATGTTTTATTTATAGCCTGGCCTATGATTCATCATTAGAGTTTCTTTCAGATTTTTGAAGAAAAATTGTTCTTCCATGCACGAGTGTTTTTAGATAACCACAGCTGCTCCTCACTAGCAGCCGTTTCAACAGCAGAAAGCCTAACACTAGCATTCTTATGCATCTTGGTTCCTATCTGCTCACATTCAAACCCTTTTCACCGCACACAATCAATTCCATTGTAAAAGCTCCCGGCAGCAGCCACTACAGCCGTAATTTGGCTTGTCAGCAAACCATCCCCTTTTTGTTCCAAGGAGGAACAGCTGATAGGATGAAACTTTGCTGCTGTCTGGAAATCTTTGAAAGGATGGTGCTGGTGCTGCCCCACCCCTGCAGTCATCTTCTGCAAAACCACCACCTGTGCCAAAATGATTCTTAAAACATTGTGAGGCAGCTATGGGAAGCTCTGTTGGGTGGACAGCACAGGAAGGTAGGGTGCTGCCTGGTCCTTCTGCTGCTCTGGCATTAAGGGGTAAAATCAGAGTTACTTTGTGTTATAAGTTGCTGAGTTATAGAAGAAGGAATGGTCTGAAGTGGTTTGTTGTCAAGAAAATTATTTCTGGAGGCTTGGTAGTTTGTGTTTCTGCACCCTCATCTTTTGTTTTAAGAGTTTTCTGTGTAAACAGGCAGGTTTATAGGTTGTTTAAGAAGTAAAGCTAAAGTTCTCCGGTAGTCTTATCCTCAACTAAATATTGGTCCTGTCTGCATGCACAAAAGACAAAACCCTGTTAAATGCTCCAGGCTGCAGGGCTCCTCTTTAGAAACAGATTTCTTCTACACTTTCAGAAACCGTGCCAGATCGTTATTTTCCTCATGTTTGCTCTTTCAGCACCTGGTCAGACTTGAACTGACAGAGACCAGAGGCTGTGCCTGAGTTAAAAATCAGGTCACTGAGTCTCGCATTGCTTGATGAGTGCCTCTGTAGACAACACCAGAGAAATGAAACTAGAGCTTCACACACATACCTGACATAGCGATAAAAATGGAGTTGTTTTGTTGCCTCACCTTCGTTCAGCTGCATCCTGAAGATGGGTATAAGTAAAACTTTGATTGCCCCCCTTGGCTGGTTCTGCCCTCAGTTACACCTGCCTGTGGAGATGCAGGGGTGGAGGAGCAGCAGAGTAGCCCTTGCTGCTCTTGAAGTGCTTTGTTAGCTGAAAACCACTCAGGCTTTGTGGCTGTAACCAATCTGTGTGGGGAGTAGTCCGAGTGTGCAATCTCAGCCTGAGGTTGAGGAAAATAAATGCTTTTTGTCAGTTATCCTGCTGGTAGTTTGCTGCTGTCTGGCAGCTTAGAGAAGGCAGAAAATGCTGTAGGGAGTAGCTGAGTGGGTGACTTTTGACTTTCTGTAAATAGAAAAGGAAAAATTAAGGTCTTTGAGTAGTCCTAGAGCTTCAGTGTAAGGCTTCTGCAGGTCTGCTATCAATTTCTTTTCTGTAGGCAGCCAGAAGTCTTGTCCTGTTATATTCCCTCTTCAGCAGTATTGTGATCATATGGATCTGCAGTGCAAACTGACTGCATGAATACTTTGTCTGGTTCCCATAAATAATAACTTACATACCTATCAAAGTAGAGCAACTTTGTGTGAATTCTGTTTTTTGCTTCCTTTTCCTTTTTTTTTTTTTAATTACAAGCTATGTGATCATACATACCTATTAAACAACAACAACACCGTTGTCCAAAATAACAAATGAGATTAAATATGTTCCTTTCCATGAGAAAAGGAATCATAGAAGAACCACTTGTACTGGGAAATGTTTTCTACTTTTGATAAACATATATTCAATGTGTTTGGGAAACAGTTGTGTCCCCCTTCCTAATTGTTTGAGCGGTCCCATTGCCAAACATCAGCATGATGTCTATGCTTCTCCCAGTTTGGTTTCAGCATAAACAGCTTTTGCGTAACTTCAGTTCCTGTGCCAATCTTTTATCAAGATTGCCTCTTAAATATGCTAAGCAGAGAGGTCAGAGCTCTCTATATTTGTTAAACAAATTAATGTCAAAGATCCCAAAAAATTCTAACTCAGAAAACATGCGAAAGGCAGTGAAGGAGAGAACCAATTTGAAAAATGAAAAACATTTTGTATATGAAACATCTGAGTAGCTCATAAAAAGCTTAGTTTCTCCCAGAAGACTCCATATAGAGGAATTATCTTTGCTTTAAGTTAAAAGGTAAACTTCTCCCTGACTGTCCCCCTACAGAAAATATGTTAACTATTCCTTTAAATTGTGACCTTGGAAGTGTGAACCTGGTGATTAGAGTGACTGCAGAACTACCAAGGATCCTGGACCTCTGCTTAGTTTAGGTGAGCATCCATGTGTATTTGGATATATAACTGCAATGTATCTTTGCTTAATTCGTCCTGTCTGTGCTTTTCTTCCTTTCCATCCTGCAAGAAAGCCTTTAGGCTCTCTCACTTCTTCCAACAGGCAGCCAAGGCTCTTATCTTAGAGCCCATATCCCTCCCACAATTCCCATCTCTCCTCCAGCCATGGCCACCTCTCACCTTCTCAATTCGTTCATGCACCACTTGTACCCCCGCTACTGCGTGACTGAGCATATTTTCAGGGCTCCGTGGAAGGCTCTGATCAGCATTCAGTTTACAAAGATACCCAGGGGTTTACAGCCAGGGTAGGTTGTGCCTGCAAATTTATAACTTCTAAAGAAAGTCAGGCAGGGAGGGTAGCTTTCATGCTTGTCACGTAAGGAAGCCCTACAGAAATCTTAGACTTAGATGAATAAGAGGGATGATGAGACGGGAATCAGTTTTATATGAAGAAATGGAAATCTGTTTGAGAGAGAGGAAGAAGGTGAAGGAACTAGAAGAATTGCTGATGGATCAGACATCAGCAGTAAATAAATAAAGAAAGGAAAAAGAAGGAAGAAAAAAAAATCAACTGTCCCTGTAAGCAGAACAGAAAATTTAAGAGGAACAAAGAGCAAAGGAATAATTACTGCCTTGGGTAGCCAAATTCTGTTGGAGGTCACCCAGCCCAGCCACCCCCAGCAGAGCAGAAAGGATGGCAGGTATGGGCACCCCTCTCCCCTTTAGCTGACAGGCGGACTGAACTGCCTGACTTGTCACTAAAGCAGGTGTGGTCCATGCACACAGTAACTAATGCAAAAGTTGTCTGTGTACATAATTAGTGGAGCAGAATGGGTCCGTGCAGAGTCAGTAAGGTAGATAGGTCCATGCGCACAATTCCATCAGCCGGCCCTGTGGGGACCTGCTGCAGAGCAGAGAGAGCTGGTAAAGTGTTTTTGCAATGTCACAGCTCTCTTCCAACAGCAGTAACAGCTCAACATGTGTCTGTTTGGTCAGATCAGGTGTTCCAGCCAAATAAATAAGGTATTTCTTCATTGAGACAACTTTTCAGGAAGTTATCAATTTTTGTATTTATGTATTAAGAAAATAAATCAAGAAAAAGCACGGGTTTTTATCCTCTGTTTGCAAAGCCCAGGAGAATTAAATGAAAATTGTACTGCTGCACAGCTGATGCATATAATGAAGGATGTTTATGTCTCAGGGTCTTTATAAGAAATCCATGTGAAGTTACAGGTATGAAGAAGTAGGCCTCAACAATTCAGTTGGATTGTTATATTAAAAATATTATTTAAAATATAATACAGAGAATTTACCAGAAGAAAAAGTTTTTTTTTTTTTTTTTTAAAAAAAGGAGAATTAGGCAAAGGACATGCGTCACAGTATGATTGGTGTTGTACCTTCTAGGAAAAAAATATCACAGTGATATATTTCCTCTTTGAAAGTTAGTAGATATGCATCCATTGCCTCAAGGCCCAGAGAAATTTTGCTACTCCAGAAAATAAAATAAAATATTCTGAAATTAAACCTTATGAAATAAAGCCTTAGTGAGGTGTTTTTTTTTTTTTTTCTTCTTTTCTTAATATAGCCACATTTATATGGTTGAAGTTAATTCTAAAGCACTGGTTTGGAAGTTACAGCTATTTGTAAAGACAGCAAAGGTATATATAAACAAAATATTTTGAGGAAAAAAAATATGATCTCACCATTTATCCATACTGCTCTTAGATGGTATGAAGATTTATAATGATTTTCCTCAAAATTTTGTTGAATGTGGTGGAAAAGGAGCCAATATAGAATATTAGGGCCAAAATTTTCCAGTCTGAGTATCTAAAATTAGGTTCCTAACTCCATATTTATATATCTAAATATAAGAAGCCAGATTTTCAGAGCTGCTGAGCAATCCCAG
This sequence comes from Cygnus atratus, assembly GCF_013377495.2. NCBI lineage: Eukaryota > Metazoa > Chordata > Aves > Anseriformes > Anatidae > Cygnus > Cygnus atratus. The sequence continues at coordinate 40,181,255 of NC_066362.1, read as the reverse complement.
CTGCCACTGAAATCAGTGGGAGCTTTGGGTAAATACCAGATTGTCTGTCTAGGCTCATTGTCATGTAAAGACTAAATAGGGATTGGAATATTTTAGCCAGTGTTATTGTGTTAGGACAGGGGTCTGTAGAAATGCATAACAAACTCCTGCTGATTTTCACTGAGGCCAGAGTTCACCCAGGTGAACTCTGTTTTCAAAGGCAAGGTGCATGTTTCGTCCCTTCTTACCCCGTTCCCGATGCCTATCCTCAGACGGCACAGCACCTCACCCCACCTCCTCCTGGGGACCTCGGAGGTGCAGCCCTGCACCACTCCCTGGCCGTGGCCATTTTCCATGCACTTCCACATTTTCAGGACTTGGAAGAGCTGGCATAGATCCCTCCACATCTCTGGGTGCAGCATCTTCTTTCCAGGGGAGCCGTCAGGTGCCACATGGCTCTGTTTGAGTATAGCTGGGACTCAGACCTGGATTTCTTCCATGCAAGGTGGTACAAAATGATAATACAGCTGCTGTGCTTCCTGCACACCCCAGAACAAAAGAGGCTTTCTTGTACGGGTGTTGCACAGGAAAATGCACTTTTGGTTGGTGTTTTTTTGAAGTAGTGCTGTGTTATCCTGTTTGTTCTCTGTAATCTCCTCGAGCCTCTTTTTCTATGATAAGAGTTACCTAATGTTTATCTTTCCTCCACGTGGCTACGGAAGCCTCAAAAGCTTTTCTGAGCTCTCCACGGAGCCCAGAAGGAGCAGGCACCGAGCTGCCATCACTGCTCTCCCCCTCTCTGCCAAGCCCCGCAGCGACAGGGCACCACTGATGATGAAGCAAAACAACAGAGAAGCAGCTTCCATTGAACACAAAGCCGATGCAAAGATCAAAACAGAACCGAGCAAAACAACTTGAAAGAGTACAATTCAAGGAATCAAGCAGATACTTTTTTTTTTTTTCCTACCTTGTGGTATACAGATGCAGAACGAAGCCTCAAGTCACTGAAGTCAGTATCCAACCTGACAGGAGCCAGGGTTTCACCTCTTGTGTTCTAATTTCTGGCTTCTGTCAGAGCTCCTACATTTCCCACGCATTTTTTTCTCTCATTCCACATTACTTTCACAGCCAAGGGAACTCACTTTGCTCTTTACCACAGTTCCTGATCTTTCCTGGGAGTAAGATGGATCTTCTGCACATAAGCCCTGTTTTCATCAGGCTTGCGACCTCCAAGAGTTATTTTTCTGTTTAGCTTCCGAAAGCTCATTTAGCTGTCATGGTCTCATCTGGGGCCATGACTCTTGGTCTGGCAAAATCTAATTTATGCTTTAACTTGTTAATATTTTTTTTCAAGGCTTATAATTTCACCAGACTTTAGCCTTTTATGTTCAAATCTTCCATGTAATGTCTGCTATTTTATTATTATTATTTACCTTATTTGGAAAAAGGATCAGAGAAGCACTGTTAATATTTCATAAATGAAGAAATAGTGAAAAATGTTTGTTTTGCTAATGTTAAGGGAAAAAATGGCATCTATTTAACTGAGAAGTTTAAACATCTCTATGCCTGGGAACAGGGAATTCTTGAAGGGGAAAAATGACACAACCCAAATGTGTTTATCCTATTCATATGATTTTCTGTGTTTAAAGGAAGTCAAGTTTGTACATAAAGTCAATGGAAGAATCATTGTCCTTAAAGATATCAAATACAAAGAAAAGAACTGAATGTTTTCGGAAGCATTTGGAAGCACCACAACATGAATATTGATGGGCGAAGAAGAGGACATCAGGTTTTTTGAAGTGCCTGAGTGAATGATGATCCTGAGCACCACTGCACCTGAATGATGATTTGGGAAGTCTGCCGTATGTCAGGCAGCACTGGGCTGTCATCCCTGGGTGGGTATCTGGTGGAGTCCCTCAGGCTGGAGGCTCTATAGCTGCACTGAGAGCCTGGTTCAGTGCCATGCTCAAGGGGTTATCATCTCCAGGGCCTGAGGTAGTTCACCTGAGTGGAGCTGCTCCACTATGAAACTGTTTATCAAAACAGCTTCATCTTGGCAAGGATCCTCCATGCCACATCAAGCTGCTCAGTACAGACATGCCCATATGATCCTGAGACAAGTTTGTAATGAGATGCTTAGCCACTAAATGCAGACAAGTAGGTTATTGGGTTATCAAAATCACCTAGTCATCTGCTACCATCTCAGTGTGAACAAGAGTCCTTTATAGTTGGTCCTAAGGTACTTTTGAGGGACTTTTACTATGGAAAAACAACACTGGATGGAACAACATGAGTTGGTGATGGTAAGGGAGGGACAACCTCTGAAAGTGTTTTATGAGACACTTAGAGAGAAGGAAGAGGGTAGAGTGTAGATAGAAGAGGAACAACTACAAAGACTATAGCAACAGTAAAAAAGTCTTAAATTTTGGTAAGAAAAACCTGAGTCTGAGAGAAACTACTGGAATGGTGATGGCAAGTGATGTCTCCCTCTCATGGAGACTGCTTTTGTGTCTCATGTAATGCTAAACACATAAAGAAGCCCTTGTGCTTCCTACTTTTAGTGGGTGGGAACACACATCCTCAGCTCATTTCTGATCACAGAATATAATTGAAAAGGAATTCCTGCTCTAATCATACCCAAGCACAATCATTTTGTCATGGTGTCCTATAACTGCTGAGAGCAATCTGTATCAATTTCTGAAAGGTAAAAAAAAATCTTTCACATGGGATTAAAGAATCTGTCTTCTGAAACTTGTTTATAGATATTAGGTAGATCTTACAGGCCTTTTTGGATCTTCTTTCATTCATGGAAATGAACAGCAATTGCTTCACTATTGTCCCAGAATCTGAGGTCTCTCTCTTAATATGTAGAAAATGTGTGTATATAGCAAGTTACCTGTACAGCTGGAAGAACGAATGGGATTGTATTGCTTGTTATTCTCACTATTAAAAGGCCTGCAGCAAAGTTACTCAAGCTTGATGTTTTTTCACCATATTCAGAGAAGTTTCTCCAGCTGAGAGGTGCTTCAAAGCAGAGGAGGATTACTCAGAAAATAGTGCAGGTTCACATGGGATAATTTAGCCTGGAAGACAGTAGGTCTTTGTTCAGGAATCCTTGTGGAATGCTGGAAAGATGGCTGTAACTTTAAGGAGCTCTCTGTGTTTCCTTTATTTGTTTTGCTGGGGAAGAAGACCCAGAAGCAGGGAGCAATGGGAACAAGGCTACATCCACAGTGGAAAAGCTGTTGCTTTGGCAGTGTTTTCACCCTGGTAGTGACAGGCTTTCCCAGACTGCTTCTCAATAGCATAGTGTGTGGGTGACCCGTAACAATCTTTGCAGCACATCCTTCCTTGAGGGCATTGCCTTGACTCTGGGACACCGGGAAGAAATCAATGATTTTGAATGTGATAACTGCAGAAAAGTGTCTGTCTTCCCCCCCCCCCCCCCCCCCCCATCTCTCCAGAAGCAATTGCATTACGCTCCCTAAAAATTTGCCTCCTCCTTCAAGAGAAAATTGATTTTTTTTCCCAAATAAATAGTAGTTATTTGGATTTTTTTTAAAATTTGTCTATGACTACTACCTTCAACCTATTTTTCTGTAAGATGTTTCAAAAGTAGTTTCATTTAATGGATTTTCAGGCATAGTTTTACTTGCATAAGGAACAAACAAACAAAACAAATAAACAAAAATACCTTAACCTTTCTTCTACTCCACCTTTTACAACAATCCAGTCTGATGTGCAGGCCATAATGACCTGATTGCAGGTGTCCTTTCTCCTTTATGAAACTAAAATTTAGTGATGAAATGACATTAAAATGTTGAAACATTAGAAATATAAAATCAGCGTAAAAAAGGCTGCAAATTTTGACAGTAAAGCAGCAATTTTTGTATTTCAAGTAATTTCATTCTTTTCAAATGACAAGAAAATTTTGCAATTTGTTGTGTGGATAAACACCTTTGGGAATGCATTCTTGAAGTACAGATTTGATTGTCATATAGTCAGAGGTGAATTGTTTTCCACTGTTGATTCTAATGATGATAGAGATTATATTTTGGTAATGTAACTTATGAGAAAATTTATCTGACAAGAGTCACTCCATATTATTTTCCTTGACAATATTCCTAGCATTGCTGCTAGACTGTATTGCCATGTCTTCACGCTACTTCGTCATCTCTTACAAAAAAGAGTCTAACTAAAGTTTCTGTCTCTCCTTATTCTTCTTCTGCCTCACTATTGATTTCCCCTTCTGTGTCACAGCCTGTCTCTAGTTCTGAGGTCTAAGGACTATCATCTGCCTCTCACTCCTTCAGACCCTGCTGTCTCAAGCTTCCTTTCCTCATTTATTTCTGTTCTTATTATCTCAGCCTCACCTTCATCTGTGCTGGCTCCTGTCCCAATGCTTGCAAGCATGCTCCTGCATACTCTACATCAGAATAAGGCTCCTTTATTCAGCCTGCCCACTTACAATCCAATGTCCTTCATCACCTTTGTTTTCAATACTCTGTGGCCCAGATCCAAAGACCTGTTTAGGCTCTTGACTTGTCCTTGAATGCCTAAAAGTATTCTGAATGCAGTCCTGCCTCAGTTTTATTTCCTTAGCTCTCACAAGGCCCTTTCAAATTTCTCCTGTACCTTCACTGCTCTTCCATGACAGCTGGATTCCTTTTTGGGAAACCACCTTTGTATGGTGAGGTTACTAACGGAAGGGACTTCATAGCATCTGTGTGGGTTGTACTTTTGTTCCTACAGCCCCAGCATCATGTCTCTAATGGTGGCTACTTCCAAGAAGGAGCTGAGACAGAACTGCTTACTGGGTCCATTTTGGACCAGTCAGCACAAGTTGATTCGCAAAAATAAAAGGAGAAATTAAGAGTAATGTCTATGTTCATTATGTTCTTTCTCCATCCACAAGAAAAATTCCCATATTTCAACCGGACATTTTGGCCTTCTCAACCCTGCTTCATTCTCCATTAAGATGGATACTTAAGCTGAAGTAGCTAATAGAACAATGACAAATATGACTGCTTCTCAATAAGCACATCTTAGGCTGGCTAATAACCATAACATTGCAGAAACCATTGCTAGATTTGATATTTTGTGTCAATGCAGGTAGAACCATTGAATCATTAGAAGGTTGCAACACAAGTTGCAAGAAGATCCACAGAGGGACCTGAGTGTTGAGGTGTGTCACATCACAGTATCTTTTAGCTGTGTAGCCACCTAGGAGGACTCACAACACAGCACTTGGAGACCCATCTGTAAGGGTCCATGAACGGGAATTCACAAAATACAGCTGCTGGAGCCAGTAAACGGGAAGGACTCAGGGGATGGCAGAGCATTTGAGTGCTTTTCTGCTCCTTAGCCTTTCAAATCACAAGCACTTGCAGAAAAAATATCCCCTCTCCTCCATTCCTCTGAGACTAATTGTGCAGAAAGGCTTGCTGGAGTTAGAAAAGACAATTTAAAGGCCTGTATTTAAAAAGAAAAAAAAATTGACAGGGAATTAGTTTTTCTTACTAAAGGTGGCTGGAAGGATCATTAAGACACTAGCAATACCAAGTAACTGCTGTTTTCTCTAACAACTCCCTAGTGAACGCACATGCTGCTGGCTTGTCGGAAGCTGGTAGAGGTGCTATAAAGATCTGAGGTCTGCATTTAGATGTCTGAAGTTAGTCAGCCAAGTTCCTGTTTTTGGATTCAGCTCACAGGTGTTTTCCTCTTAGTTGTGCCTGATGGTATTTTATGTTTTTTAGCTTTGCATATGAATGGTAAATGGGCTGTAACAAATTTTGGAAGGACACCTAAAACAGAGTAAAATATGGAATGATTAATTTTTGCTCTTGGCACATGTAGTAAGAGGCTGATTTTCTCACTTGGGTTTCAAGAGCTGGAATATCCCCATTAGTTTCCTTCCACTGCTGTTTCTTTAAAATGCTGTATACAGAGGCTAACAGGGAAAATGTACCTTTACAACGTCGTACCTCTAACCTGACCCCTAAGATGTGGATGAAGGGAGATCTGTGGTGAAATTATGTAGGCCATGATGATCATGAGAAAGGGCAAGTTGGAATATTTTCTGAACTTAGGGCCAGAGACAATACTGAAGTTTCCATTTACAATGTTCAGAAAAACTCTGTTGAATTTTGTAGAGCTACACTCATGTATTCTAGATATTCAGACAAAGATAAACCTCCTTGGTTATTTCTCTTTTCCTAGGCTCACTTGCTTCAGATGATAAAGTATTAGAAGGAAAATGAAGTAAAATTAAGTGCAATGACATAGATTCTAATAATCTTCTGAAGAAAAAGAATGAGAACAGACATAGCAGATGGAAACTTAACACTAAAAGAAGTATTAATTCACCTCCATCATTATGGCTATGAATGCTGCATGCAAATGACTTCTTTTTTATTGCAAGTCATTAGTTTCATTAATTTTTGAGGGGAAAAAATGAAGACATTATTAGAAATATTTTTATATTCCTTTTCCTAAAAGCTCCAGCCTTTGGTTATCACAAGGGGTAGTAACACCTGCCTCAGAAAGAGAAACAAACTTTGTTCAGAAAACTGAACCAACAGCCTTTCAGTGATGCAGCAATAAAAGCTGCCAACCCTGCATGTCAAATAAATTTACTTGGGAAGTAAAACAAAGGGAGAGAAAAATGAAAGACAGATTTGAGAAGAAAGACAGGAAAAGATTCCTCTTCTTTTCTTGCCTTCTCACCTGGAGTGTCACAAGAGCCCATGGGAAGTGATGATTTGATGCCACACTTCACCTTTGAGGCTGCCCTGGAAATGCTCCTCTTGCTGCAGGGTGAGCAGAGATGGGCTTGCTGCCAGCAGAGGTCTTTGCTGTGTTGATGCATTTTTTAAATTACAGGTTCAGTCCTTTTTTGGGGATTGGCTGGTGGGTAGGACCCCTGTGCAAACACTTCACAGCTCTGCAGCCCTCTCCAGAGCTGGTCTGAAGTGCTCAAGAAGCTGGCATCTTTGTGGGTATGCTGAGACCCCCCAGAGTGGCGGGGACAGCAAGACAGGACTCAGGTGGGCACTAGCAAAAAACTGAGCTCCATGTCACATACCTGAAAAGAGTGTTCCCTTCATCTAAACTTCTGGCAATGCCCATACTCTCTGCTGATCTGAAGAAGGGACACTGTTCTCACACGCATGTAGTAATCCAATTTAAATGAAGAAGAGCAAAACAGTCTAAGAAAACATGTGTTGGCTTTGCTCAACCTAGCACATAACAATCATTCTTATCTGGATGGACAGATAAAGTTGCCAAGGTCAAAAATAATTTATTTTCCTTCTAAATCCCGACATATATAACACTCAATGTGATTGTGTGTATTTATTACTTGGATGTTAACAATGTAACTATGCATACAAACATATAAAACAGATATAGGTGTGTCTTTTTATCTCTTCAGATACTTTATAAAAGTATCATTTTCGTACATTTCATGTTCCTTCAAATCTTGCCCACTAAAATAATATTATAAACATTTATAAAGAGCTGAATCCAGTACAAAAGTGATAGATAATTCAGGTCTTGGTCAGAGGACAGACTTTTTTCATTCCACAGTGATATTAAATTTAAAAAATGCCTCAAATTCTGGATTCCCTGGGTTTTCTTTTTGTGATGAAAGCTGATATACCCCAATGAGTTTTACAAGAAAATCCAGATTCATTGGAGCCCATAATTTGAAATCTCTCAGTGCAATAATACATTTGGAAAGTCATTTATTCTTAAGATTGAAGTCTTAGGCTTCACTGGTGGCAGATCTGAAGGTTCTCAATTTGCACATGTTCCCTGAAAATGGAAAAGTAAATATCTCAGTGACTAAACTGTTTTGATCTCTGTTGTAAACCCTAAAATCAAGATTTTGAGATACCAATACTTATGTTATGGTAACAAGCTGCTGGTAACACTTTTTTTTGTATCCTCATCCTTTTTATATGGCACCCCTGATAAATGGGAGGCAATTTCTCTCTTTCCCTGAGAATAAATTCTTTTACAATTGCAGCACTCGTGCCAGTGCTCAGAAATGATGCTTAAATTCACTAAGGTGCTGAAATACCTGGAGATTTGGGATCTGCACCTAAGAGCTCCATCCATAAAGAGAAATGGAGCTGGCAGCACTTGGTGTTGCAGCACCCAGTTTATAAGCGCTTGGCCCTGCAGCAGCACCCAAGGTGCCCGCTGTGCTGGGGGCACCCACCCTGTGCAGAGTGCCCAAAGCTGGGGGTGCCTCGGGGGAGCCAGCGCAGGCGTGCAGGGCTGCATTAGCTGGAGAGGAGGAGATGTGTGGAGAGACGTGGATCTTAGTACAATATACGGGCCTTTATTATGGCATCTCCCATCACTCAAGTCTCATAAGACCCCACAAAGTTGGGTTCCTAGGGCTTTACTTCCAGCCTGGTGGTGCCTCTTTTCAAGCTAACAGGTCAGGCATGACTTTATGCATCTAGGATGTGGGATTTCCATTACTGCATTAGGATTTGATCTCTTATTTAGCATCTTCCAAAAGCATTCTCTAACAGCAGCATTACAGACCTCTGTCAGGCTCCTCTCCTTCTGAATTGCTTCACGTACCATGGATTACCACACATCACGTGTGTGAATGCAAGGGATGCAAAAAGCAAGGGGCACAGGTCTTTTTGGTTTGGGCACTCATTTGGAAGTGATGAGACCTGGGCTTCAGTGCCTGCTCCTATTAATGTTTACGGGCCTTATATTTAGGAATCACTTAATAAATGATTTTTTTTCACTGCTTTAATACAAAAATGGAAGCACAGAATTTCTTCTGGGCATGCTTAGACCTTTGTGCACCTAAGGATTTTCTCTTTTTATTTTTATTTTATTTTATTTTATATTATTTTATTTTATTTTATTTTATTATTATTTTATTTTTGAAAAGAGAAGTACTTAGATATACCTTTTGGGTGAGAAATACATTTCTTACTGTTTTGAGCTTTTGGAGCTGAGCTTTGACCTGCTCATCCAAAAATAGAACTTGGATTTCTTGTGGCTCGTGATCTTCACTCATTAGTGTTTATACCTTTTCCTGTGGGAGAACTCCAAATAGATAAAATACAGACAAAATAACCTTTTGATCAGCAAGGACTCCCATTATGATACATTCCTATTCATTACATTTTCTGGTACTGGATCAAAATAAAATGATCAGTTATCAGATGAGATCACCAAAATGCTTAGCTGCATTCATCTCGTAGTAAATGCTGGCTGTGATGTGAGATATGTGCTATTTTTGGTGCTTTGTTATGTTATTTGATATCCTGAGTTGGTAAAGTACTTGAATAAAGGTGAAGTTTTCACAGAAGTACTCTCAGTCCTGAAACATCCAAGGTCACAAGGCTGTCACAAATAGAAGAATGCAGATAAAGAGGAACTGGCATGTGTCCAGGAAAGATCCTGTTAGTGGATCAAAACAACAAACTAAATTGCTAAGCAGTCATTTTCTGTAGTTTGAGAACTAAAGGTAAATCGAGACTTGAGCTTTTGGTAAGCTTTTTTTTTTTTTTTTTTTTTTTTTTCCCCAGTAGAAGTGAGACAGTGATAAATCAGCACTAAGAGATGCTATCCTGCATAGTCAGTGGAGCTGCAGAGAGACAGAATGAGAAAGAAATAACAGAAAAGCAGACCTGTATCAAAGTACTCTGATATTCTGATATATATTTTTTCCCACTCAAGTTGTCAGACCCAATGCTTCTCCTGGCCAGATCTGGGACCAGAGCAGCTGTACATAATACAGGGATTACGCTGAGCACAATTTATACACAGAGAGGGGAAAGACCTGTGACATTTGTGTTAATCCCAGTTTGAAGCTACAGAAACATCCTAATCCACTGACTGGCAGCAGTGACTGCTGGGGAATACAGTGGCTGGACTGTCCTGGAGAGCCTCTGAAGGTGGTGATGTCTGCTCCAGCTGCTGCTGCTGCAGGCTTACCTGCTCTAAAGCACACAATACTGGCTGGAACCTGCAAAAATCCATTGAAGATGACCTGAACCAATAGGTTTTTACATTTTTGTACACATTGACATTCATGAACTTCTTATAAAGCTCTTATGAAGGCACGCTTTGCTCAAAGTACAAGAATCCAAGCCTGTTCAGGAGAACTTCTCTGGAGCCCCAGTCTGAGTGAATCTAAGTCTCATATCAAGGGACTGAAAACCACCACAGAGAGACACAAACCACTATTCTAGCAAAGGGTGGGTTAAGAACACCGTTTTGCATGTTAAATACTTTGAAAAAGTCCTTAACATTGTGCCTTGAACATTGCAACTCACCTAATTTCTCACCTGGAAAAGGCCCTTCTCTTGCTTGTGAATGGTACTATCCATTGTGGGTAAATTAAACGCACGCCGTGTTTGAAGCATAATTGTCTCAGAAGCCAAATTTCATAACTGTTCTGTACAATATCAGACTTCAAGCACTCCTGCAGTGGTGGGAGGGATACACTGCACAGTGAAAGTGTTCAGATCACTATCTTTGTGCTGATAATAATGCTTTATCCATTACTTGTTCCATTCCATTTTAATCGGCCAAGTTTTTTTGACCCAGGGTGATGTAGGAGGAAGAGTGAAGGAATCCAATTGCTGTAGTTCTACTCAGCAAAATTTAGAAAGAAAAAAGAAATAGAATGCTGAGTAAGTTTTTATTTTTAAATAATACAGTGATGACCTGTCTAATCTGGAAGAGCAGTTAAAAATGTCTTTCACTATATTCCTGTTGAAAAATAAACTGTTCATAATGAGTAAACATGACTCTGTATCAGTTCTGGAGAATTAAGTATTTTTATTATCATGTAATTGTTGTGCTATTGCTCCAAATTTTTTATGGAATAAAATGCTTGTCATATGCTCCTTTTATCTGCAGCAAAACTGATAATGATTTGAATTCTCTTTATGCTTCAACCAACAGGCACTGACTGGATACATTCAGAAGCAAGTTAAAGCGTATTCTAGTTCTTACAAAAGGAAATCTGCTAAAAATCTTGTTGTGATGACAGCAAAACACGTTTTTTCTAAAGAAAGATGAAGATCCAAAAATGGTGATGGCTTCAAAACTTAACAGGTAAGAGTTAGTTAGAGCCAAAATCTCCGTTAAAAAGAAATTTGTAACTAATCAAGACCCAAGTCCTGTGTGTCCCAATACCTTACACAGAATAGATGGATGCATAAATTGAACTCCGATGTAGGCAATACAGTCAATATACGTGATGTGTTTTACTAATCCATTAAGGCCAGGTCTCACTGTGCTGTTTCACAGGATTTATAGGTTCCTGATGACTGCCCAGTGGTTATGTCGGGACCCAGCACATGCTGCTGAAACTGGAGTTTCATTTAGGATGGACATACAGCCCTCACTGGCCTGAGTATCTCTGAACATCAGGAAAGATACTCTTGTTTTCCAAATTGCTATAAGGGTATGTAAATAGTGTGTGAACCAGAGATAGCCTTGGGTTTGCTAGCCTCTTTTCTTCCATCAGTCACTTGATACACTTGTTTTTGGATCTGCATCTGCTGAAATATCACTTGGTTGCTGACCTGGAGATATTCATATCACCTATCTTGTCTTCTTGAAAGAAGTTTCACTCTGCAGACCCAAGGACACAAGGTATTTGATGACAGAAATGATGAAGAAGGCCAAATTCAAATCATTTAGTGAAATAAAATAGAGTTAGGGGGTCATTAGCAATCTGGAGTTTCCTGAAACTGACATTTTTTTCCTTACAGCCAGACTGGGTAAGGAGATACATTTCCCTGATAGCAGTGATGAGGACATCTCTGGTCGATGAATCCCAATTAATCAGAGCAGCCCTTTCAACATAGTAAAGAAACTATTACAATATTTTTGGCCATTGAAATAAATCACGTTTCTTGATGGACGATCAATTCACCAAATAAGATTAATATTTCTTCTTAATAATGTTAAAAACAAGACTGGATAAAAGCTGATAAAAATAATTTCTCCAGCTTTCAAAAACATCTACTTGCTTTTTATTTTCAAGGTCTGCCTTTTTTACAGTCCAGAGAACATGACCACTAAGTCATAGACTCGAACTAATACTCAGATTAGTTCTCTGCCTTACTTTGCTCCAGCAGTATATCAAGGAACAAAGTATCAGCACACAGAGATCAGGCTCACTCCTGTTACCTGTTTTGTGCCCTGAGTCCAAAGTCATCATGGCTCCCTTCATGTACAACGATGCCCCATACTCACATTTGCTGAGTGGTGACAGAGCTTGCTTGTGGCCTTCCCTCACACACAATAATAGGTGTCTCATTAGCACTCCAGGCATATGTTTCAGGCAGCCAAGCTAGCAACTAATCTGTTTTTTAAAATTCCATTCTCAGGTTTTTCAAGCTTGTTTGTAGTATCTGTACTAATATTATCTGTGCTTAGCTCACTTCTGGGCTCTTCAGACTGCATAACCCTTTTTGTGTTGACACAGAGAGAGTAACAATTCAACAATTCACAGTCTTAGTGAAATGTTTTCTGCAGTGCTATAGACTGATAGAAAGTTAAATAATATATGGCTAGGAAATAAAGTGTTTATTTCTTTTATTATTTTTTTTTTTTCAAGAAGTGTACCTGTCCTCTGCTAACAGAAAGATTTATATCTACATCTAGGTTTGCCCTTTCACCTGCCAGCAGCAAGCTGGAATTGCATACTTTTCGCTTCTGCATTAGGGATAAAGATACGATCAGCTAAAGTCCGTGTGGGCCTCTGGCTGTCGTTGCATAAGCTCTGGCAGCAGGTGTTATGCAAGGGTAGGTAAGGGTAACATTTCCTACAGAAATAAGAAAAACCGCAGTATGTAGGTATAAGCATACTGACGTGTTTTAGTGCAACATGTATTTTCTTAATGGTCTTAATGAAATCTGAATTATTTCTGTTTTTTCTTGTTGTTTGCAGTAATGTTCTTCTAAGAGACTTAATGTTACAGAGGCATGTTCACATTTATTTATATATTTTTTTTCTTTTCAGTGCTATCATCCTTTTGCCTGAGGGTAACCTAAAAATGAATGTATGTATGTAATTCTCCTGTGAGAAAGACTAAGTTACGGCTTTACTCATGCTGTTCAAATGTATTTCTCTGAAATGGGGTGGTTTCAGGTAGAGCAGAGGACAGGCACTGATGCATAGCTCTGTGATCTTCCGCCCGGTACGTAGCCCTCTTGCATACCCTTTCAGTGTGTGCCTGGCCTGTTGGGGTGCTGCCTGTGGGGTGCAACCTCACGGGTGCACCCCAGGGTGTGTGGGGCCCAGGGACGTGGCTGCCCAGTGTCCATCTGCGGCTCTTCAAAGCCAAAGCCTCTGCCTGGCCATGGTACTGGTCCGAGCTGGTGACACTGGTCTGGAGGAGATCACATAGCAGGCAGAAGAGAAATGAAGCTGCAAAGGAGAGATGAAAAATGGAGAAATAATGTATTTTATGTTCATATGTGCACGTTTAATACAATTTGCCTTTCAGGAATCTGGCAGACTGCTTGCTGTCTTCATTGCCTTTTCTTTTCAATTGATTTAAAAGTTTGAACATTTCATTACAAAATTCAGTGGCAGAACAACTTTCCAGTAACTGGATGATGACACTTTCCTGGCTAATGAATCCCTCTGTTGTGCTCACTGAGGCTTATTCCATGGATTCCTGTATTGCCTTGCAGGAAGACAGTAGCCTCAGGCTATCTGTTAATAAAATAATACTCCATTTTAATCTCCTCAACTGTTATGTTTTTGATGTGGCTATGAAGCCTTTCCTGACCAAATTTCCTAAATGAACACAAAATGCTCAGGGGGAAAAACAAATAAATAAATAAAAATCCAGGCCTGATGGACTGTTGCATTCACACAAATGTGGCAGGCTGTGGGAACAGGATTCAGCATGACTCCTCCTGACCCTCACAGGGCATCGCTGGCATTTGTCTGCTGCCTTCTTCTGCCTCACCACCCATTTACTCTTATTCTCTCTCTGAAGAAGAGGTGTGTGGGTAGAAGAGCCTTTTCTGATGCAAGAAGTAGCAAGTGGCACTGAAATAATGGGAAGAAAGAGGAAGAAAAACAATATGCCACAACTCTGTAATGTCGCTGCTTCCCAAGCATGAGGGGGGCTCCCCAAGCCCTCCCGCCAGCTGCTTGGTCTGCACACACCAGGCAGCAGCCCAGCTTCTTTCTGCAGCTGCCGGTTCCTGCTGCAGAGGTGGGAAGGCAGCACCAAGGATTGGGGGCTAAACATTTCATCCACTTGAACAGAAGAGATCTCCTTGGACCTGTCTTGGGGTCAGAGACCAGGACAGGAAAACAGATGGTTTGCAAGTCACAGCTTTCGAGTAGGTGAGACGCCTTCAGTTCTCCTGGACATCTGAGTTGGATTTTGCTCTTTTATAGCCAAAGTGCTTCAAGTGCATCCCAAAGGTGTGACTTCCCAAGTGCTGGACCCCACTCAATTATATTGTTGTTGTTGTTAAAATAGTTGTACATGGCCAAATTTCTCATGTGCTGTTCTGTGTCCCCTCTGCTTTCTGTGTGATGGAAGTGCGTCACTCGAGGTACTTGGAGGAAGACAGTTTACCACAAACCAGCATATGCAAGGCCTGATTTCCCCCTCATATCACAAGCAGCCATGCAGCTGATGTTCAGACCAAAAGCCCTGCAGAACATCTCTTCCTCACAGCCCTGTTCAGCACAGGCCACAAAACACTCCCTGTAGCCTGGGGCTGACTTAGACCTAAACTATGAGGTTGAAAGCCACAGCTGTTTTGTGCTACAGGAAAAAAAAATAATCATGTGGCATTTGTGGGGTGAAATCATGCAATAGAAAATAAGAAAAGTAGAAATAGGCCATGCCCTTGTCTTTAGGGAAAGGCAAAAATAGTTCCTGACAATCCTCTTTGGGGGAAAAGCTCTCTCCTGACCCCAAATCTGACAATGGTGATAAACAAGATACACTAGCCAAAAGTTTCTGAGACCTTAATACTGTGAGGAGCATCTGTACACTTCTTTATCTCTACTCTGTCTCTGTGACCAATCCTCAGTACTTCAGGAAAAGGCAAACGTCTCCCTTAAAGCAAAGTATTCAACAAATAAAGATGCAATTTGACCTCTTCAAGCAGGAATACCAAAACTTCATTAAATACTTCATTAGCACAACCTAAATATGATGTATACATATGCAGTAAGGGACCAGTGGTCAAACAGGGAGTCATTGTCTCAGCATCTCAAAATAACCATATAGTGAAGATATGTTTCCTTTTTTAACAAACACATCAGAAAAGGTAGAATGCATGTTTTCTGGTTAATAAGGCCCTTTCTTTCAATCCAGAGATGATATTTGGACACAACTTGCTTTTGAAGAAAGCCTCAGATTTTACTCCAAACCTTCTCATGTCTGTCCGAGCTGATTTTCATTGGTTCCATCAGTGTAGAGAAGTCTGCAGCTGTGTATGTGTGTATTTTATTCAAAAAAGCAAAGAATTAACAAAATCTTGTCTCCATAAGTGGTCAGGACTACAGAGCATGTTAAAGAATGGCAAGGGACTATCTAAGGCTCAAAGGTGTTTCTACTTGGATCTTCAGGTTGCAGGTGATGCCATCCAGCAGTGACAAAAAGCACATTTGTATTTAAGACAAACTTATGTAAAAGATCTCTGCACCACTGTGATTTGCTTTTTCTATACTGTAACTTTCATAATGATAAGGGTAGGAAGAAGTGTGCTATTCAATAAGGAAGGGTTTTAAACTGTTTAGATATTTTTTCATCACACATCATGTGGAGAAAAAAGACCATGAGCCCAATTAGAAAAGTTCACTTTAGTGAAAAATCATTATATCCTTTTTGACTGGTTAATCAGGTTGTGTTAAAGCACTCATGCCTGCAGCCAGTTTTGATAATTAGTCAGAAACTCAAGTGAGCAATGCAGGAAGTGAAAGCATTAGATGAGGGCATAACAGCAATAAATCCTTGATTTAGTCCTAACTGAGGAATAACCTGTGAATTTGCATGTACTGAAACTCTGTGTATGGTGTATTAGAAGGAAAGCCTCACTTCATATTGTTACCTACTTCTTGAAGCTCAGGAAAGAGTAAGTAACACATAATTTCATGCAGAAATCACGTGGCCCTATGAAAACCAGTGGGCTGTTGTCCTTGCAGCTTGTTCACCAGGGACACCAGTCTGCATCGAAGGGGTTGGCCAGGGGAGCAGTACAGTGAGTGGTTTAAAAGTGGGTTTTATGCTGCCACCTTGTAATGTCTTCTCACTGAGCACAGGATCGCAGTTTTTGTGTGATGCCTGCATGCAGCAAAGCACACTGCTTACACTGCTGTTGACCTTTTCTGGCTATGGATGAGAAGAATGGTATTTTGCTGAATTTAAGGGCTCAGCAGTAATCCTAAAAAGGAATACAGAGTGATGTAGCCAGCACCATCTATCTGAATAGCAGTACAGGCGAACTCACCACGTCTCACTTCCTCTCTTAACCAGGGCTATTCCCACCTCAGGGACTGGAAATACTAAATTCAGCTCAGTAAAGTTCTGCAGGTCCAGCTCTTTTGAACATATTATTTTTATCCTGTCCTGCTTTAAGGCTTGCCTTATTTACGACTCATTCCCCCTGAGCTGCCTTCTCCCCATTTTTTTAAATTCTTTTTGGTCCTCTTTGCTTTCTTTTTCAATTCATTCCTTTCCTTTCTGTGACCTTTTGCTTTTTTTCACAGTCACTCAACTCTTGCTCTTGGGCATTGTCCCCTTTCCTTCCTTCCTTTGCTTGTCAGTCACAATCTCCTCACTCCCAACCAAGCCCTTGTGCTTCTCTGCAGCACTGGTGCATGTAGTCACCCAGTCCTACCAAATATCCTGCAACTAGAAGAAAATCCTGTATTGGACTGTAGGAGGTGTAGCAGTGAGCACACCAGCATTAGGTGCAGGGGGAGGGTTATTAACACACACAGACAAAAAAATATTTTGTCATGTGGGTATGGATGGCACAGATGCTGTGTCTAATGTAATGAAACTGGGCCAACATTTGGACCAGTTCTGGCCTGTGCCTGTCCATAGTTTAACATCTGTCATGCTCCCTGAAATGGCTTTGGACTGGGCCAAAGAGCACTTGGCTAGCTGGTGCCTGGCACAGCCTGTGGGATGGCAGCTCCTGGACAGCTGGGCTGCAGGTATCTTGCCTGGGAGAGAACCCTGTGCTTGGGGAGAGCCATGCGCTGCATCTTCCTGTCAGCAGCTGGTAACCTGGTAGGCAACTCTGAGGTAGTCACAGTCTCCTTGCTTTAATATATCTCACTGCGAGAAAGCAAAAAATAAATATAAGCCTTCTCAAAACCAGAAGCTGCAGGGACCTCTTGAACTCTGCTTACACATCTTACAGCAGAGGATCGGAATACAAATCTGTTATGGAAGGAATTCATATTCAAAAAAAGCTGATCACACTGAGCAATAACCATCTAAGAAAAAGAAAACAAACACACCCACGAACAGACACTTTTCTTTGACTACTTGCTTTGGAACTGAAACAGTGCTAAAATTTTTCAGGGCATGTTACAAATTGACATGACACCCAGAAATGTCTCTGTGTCCTTTACTGGTGCTCTATCTTCTGTTCTTAAAGGAAGGTGTTAGCCTGGTGGAGGGGAACCACTCATTCTGTATTTTACAGTACGGTTCCGTATACATTGGTGTGATCTCATGGGCACGTCGTATATTCTGGGTTTTAAAGCCTAGAATAGGTAGAGAAAGAAAAGAACTGTAATATTTGGTAAATATATATTTTTTTTTACTTTTTTTTTTTTTCTGTCATTGATTTTTACAGCACTATGACGAGGTATCTTAACTCCTAAACTTATATTTGAAAAATACTTTGTGTGTCTTCTCTGAATATGAGATTAACTTGAGAATGTTATTTTTTATTTTGGCTAGAGAAATATTATGTTAACCTGAAGATAATACTTGAAGTCTTAATTGTTTTCACATGAGTCAACGTGGTAGGCAAGATCCTGGTTCTTCTCAAGCATTAAATAACTTGTTTTCTGATGTGTGTTTATTTGTGGAGTTCATCTTTATACAGTTGTTTGAAGGTACACTTAATAGTTTTCTAGTCTTAGTTAAACTAACTCTTGGTGCTCTGTAAATATCTGTTATGTTGTTCTTTTAAGGGCAGTAGAAATGGAGATGAAGGAGAGATACTTTCAGTAACTGAATATTACTTATATGTTTGCTTAATACTTTTATTTCTATTGCTAAGAGTTGTTCCTCCATATTGCATTCTTAAGATTAATCTCTGCTGAAGTCTTTAGCAGAATGCAATGATTAAATATTAAAGTAAATAAAAGGAAAATTTTATCATAAATTTAGCTCTTAGCTAAAGAAAATATAAAAAAATAGAAAAAGCAGAAAGGATTTCATTCAGTAATGGACATTTATATTTCTTATATCTAGCTCTACATCTGTTTTCAGAAAACAAAATTATTTTAACTTGATTCAGCCATTTTTCTGAGTTTTAGAAAATAATTTATATTACTGAATTTCACAAAAGGCTAGACATGACTTTTCATATGAGGCGTGTTATGTAAGGCAAGAATCAGTACAGCATATTTATATTCATATGCTTCAGTGCATTGTATTAGGAATTAGTCTAATGTTCTGTCCTTAAATGGTTGTCTTCTCATTTAATTAAAAATCATGAAATATATTGAAAAGATTTAAAGATGCCCATCTCAGATGCAACTATAAGAATATGTTCCCTCAGCATACATATTAGAATGAATCTCAGAAACTTTTTAAATGTTGATTTTTCAGGTTTTCAAATTAATTTTATTTGTAGATCCAGAGAGTTTAATAAATCAGTGTTCAAAATGCTAGATGTAAAGAAATACACTTGATACAAGTATCATTTTAACAAATACAGTGATTCATGATAATTGAATTACATTTTCAAGAACAGTAGAAATGTACTTCGGAGAATAGAGTGGGAAAAAGATCTGTTAAAGGAAATGGTATTTTGAAAAGATCTGAAAAGATGAGAGAAAACCTCATCCCTTATTTTACTGGAGATTATTTGTTATGCTAGTGGAAGGAAAATGGTCATTCTCACCGGCTAAACTTGTTTCCTTAATATTACCAACAGAGTAGCTTTAATTCATGCGGAGTTTCTTAGTAAATCAAGCAAATTTATTCTTCTATGATTTTTTGTTTCTATAAATAAAAAGAGGTACTAACATAAATTATTCATTTTTCACAGTTAATTTCACATTCATCTGAGGTCATGTGTAAGATTTAGAATATTGTTTCAATCTAGCTTGTACAGAAAGCCCTTTGAGATCATCCACGGGTCTTTGGGCTTGGATAACTAACATAACTTTCGAGAACATCTTTTGCTTTGTAGTCCTGATATTAGTCCACAAGTACCAGAGCAAAGCTTATACAGATCATGTTCCTGTCTCCCTGCCATTTTGAAACACGAGATCCCCCACACATGTAAAGATTTTGTTGTCATATGCATGTATTTTAGAGTGGAAAATAATTAAAAATTCAACCTGAATAAAGGTAGCATGTATTTCTTTTATCATGAGGACTGAGGCATTAGTAGCAAGTAACAGTGGCATAAACTCTCTATAAAGCCCCATGATACTGGGGAAAATGGGTGTTGGTCCAGAGCACAGTGGTGGATCGATGCCTTCCAGAGCCATTGTGGCAGATGGTGTTGCTGGGACAATGCTTTGATTAACCTTCTGCTCTGTAGATATCAAGGGTGAGGAAAATTGATGACAGACTGGCATCAGGGGATGCAGCCTGTGTGATGTGGTACAAAAGTTCAATGTGATGCTCTGGAGGGCTGATGCAGATCAGGCTTGCTGAGCTGGAGAGCCAAGGTCATATTGTCTTTTTTTTTGTTTGTGTGTGTTCAAGGATGAATTTGATTATTGGCCGTGTTCACACCAATGGTGCTAATAGAAGCCATGTTACAAAATGGGCTCCCGTGCTGGTCTTCCTGCTTCGAAATGAAGACAAATGACAGTATCACAAAACCTTCTGGTAACAGATTATGTGTTCAGTCGTGTTTCCCTCTGGTGTCTATTCTGCCAGAGAAAGGCTTAAAGCGTAGCAGAAGCCTGAAGTAACATGATCATTTAAAACAAAACAAATAAAACAAACAAACAAAAAAAAACACAAAACAAAAAAACAACAAAGCCCAAAGAAAAAAGACTCAGAAAATGTTGTAGATCTAAAGGTAAGCATTTTAAAATAAATAAAACTTATTTGTTTTTATACTGTTTCATTGTTGACTGGTAAATCACAATTTTATGTAAAGGCCTAAGACAAAAGCAGATGAGAAGCTCAAGAGTAGCCCACCACAACACTCACAAAGCAAACTGAGGGAAAACCTGCTTGATATTTTCTCTCCCTTAGCTTTTTCCTGAGAAGGAGAGACAATCTCGTTGATGGTCAAAACTTCCACTTTTTGGAAGGCTAACAGCCATAAAGGTTTCAAAGGAAGCAGAGAACATTGTATTTCATCCAGCAACAGAGCGTATTTGCTTGAATTTAATCCACAGAGGAACAGGACTATGGGGCAATGTGGCAGCCAGGAAACAAGCCTGTCAGTCTTTTGCAGAAAGTTATTCTCTGATCTTACTGATGTACAAATTACAGTTTGAAACATAACTACCCAACCATTTTTTCCAAATTACCTGTGTTATTTCAATAGCTTTAGTAGATGTCAAATAGAGTTTCATAGGCCCTGTACGTCTGGAACCATTTGAGTGACAAATTACTGAATTCTGTTAATGCCATGAAAATTTACGACTACTTTCAATACTTGAGCAGGTATTGATCCAATAAAAGTTTTATTATAGCTTTGAGTCATCCTGCAGAAAGAAATTACCTTTGTAACGATCTCATTCCATAACCAATGGTTCCAGCATATACTGCACTAAAAGGACGTGGAAGGGGGTGGGCAAGCTCAAAGTCTTCTCTCTTAAAAGAGTGATTTTTATGCAGTGTGGTAAGAAACCATCCATTCGATGGATTTCTAATGATATTTGGATCTTGCAGGTTATTAACATCTCAACTTCTAATGAAGAGAAAGATCTGTACAACTGTAGATGGTGTTTTAGTTTTCTTCATTGAAGGCCTGGAAATACTGCTGTGAATTCAGGACATTCCGTGGGGTATTTGAAATCCATGCAAGCAGTAAACTATCAGTCTTATTCTGACTCAATTTTTTGATGTATAGGGAGTCTACCCTCAGTACTGATATTGATGGACTTGTGAAATGTACCTGTATGATTTTTTTTTTAATCTTGTTTTGAACTTAAAGGCATTTAAATAAAAATAAATAAAATGTGGCAAACTAGAATGAAAAAAGAAAGACAAATATCCTTGATGGGTTTTATTTTGTTGGGGGTTGGCTTTAGACTGTTTTCCTTTTAATAGTCATATGGTGATAAACTGTCACATTGAAATACTTGTGCAAAGCTGCATTCTGCCCTCAATCTGAGGTCTGCCCTTAGACCTCAGAAAGCAGAGCTGAAAGGAGGTAGTGTCATTGTGCTTGCAAGGTTCATCCCCAAGGACCTTATATCAATAGACATTTGTGATAATAGGGCTGAATTGCTATTTTCCTTTGATGTGGGCTAAAGAAATTGGAGAAAGAGAGAGAAATACGTGAGGACAAGAGTAAAAGCAAAGAGATGTGCTACAAATGCTCCCAAACTTGGGAGTATGGAAAGGAAAATAAACTCCTTTATTCACTGCTGGAGGTCAGGAGAGAAACTCTGTGGAGGGTATATTATTCTGTAAGAGCAGCTAGAAGGAGATGGTGTTACTAGGTACTGTGGCAATGGAAGGACTGGCATGAAAGTTATATTAGCAGTCTCTTAAGCCAGTCTGAATATACATTTTCCATTACATTACACTAATTTAAATATTAAATATATGCAATATAAATATTACAAGTGGTGGATTTCTTGGGCATAGAAGTATTACTGACAAACTTTGCTCCCTGATTTTTCTGATTGATTTCTGTGACATTTTCCCCTGTAGCACTCTTCCTATAAGCTCCTGGAATCCTTGAGACAGTTGGACTTGCTCTAGGAAGGTCCTTGAATAACTCACTCATTTCATCCACATGCTACAGCTTTGTGAACTCGCTCACCATTTATGCAGTTGCAATTAAGCTCTTTTATTGTCTAGCTCAAACATAGCTGAGGCACAGCAATATTAGCAATAAGGCCCTATGGGCTCCCTGTTATTAACTTCATCTTTTGTACCAATAGCATGATTAACTTTGCATCTGCCATTAATAAGGAAGATAAAAATTGCAGACATTCTTACAAAACATTCTAATTTCACAGGACGATGAAAATTTGCTTCCTTATTATTGCTTTTGTTTTAGAAGTGTTTTCTGTCAGATCTCTGGATTTAGCATGGGAAAATACCCCTAGCTGGCAATTGTTTGTCATTTGTGCATGCGTCAACTAAAAGAAGGCTAGCTAATTTTCCTTAGGATGCGACTGAAGGGGAAACACTGTCAAATTCCATCTGTCTTCATTTCAGCTGGAAAGAGCAGAAACACCTGCCTGAAGGGATGGAGCTGTGCAGCTCTCTGAATCCACAAGATTCAGAGAGGCTCTTATTTGGATGCCTAAAATCTGTCAGGTGTAGTTTGAAGAGACCTTTTCAAGCCTTCACCATGACACTTCACAAAAGGTATTTCTAAAAGCTGATCAGAGATGAAACTAGTGAATAATCTGTTGATTTATATGTAAAATGAATTATGCCCAGAAATACTCCCCCCCCTAAAAAAAAAAAAAAGCATATATTTATATATATATATACAAATAAAACTGTGTCTGTGCATGCATGGTGGATACTATTTTCCAGTGCAAGACACTTCATTTTGATGGAAACCCAACCCTATTTTGTGTGTGAGGTTGTAGGTCATCACATTTGCCATTCTTTTCTGACCTCCCCTGTTTCTGTGACAAATTGAATCCCTGTATCTTACATTTAAATTTAATGTATATTTTTTTGCAGTTAGATGAAGCAAAAGCGATGTATTCATACTCAGTCAAATCTTCATCTCACTGCCAGCACTCATCTCCATATTTTCAGAGTGATTTACCTAATAACACAAGTAGTGTTTCTAGAAGTAACACAGGTAATTTGTTTGTATCAAGGTATGGTATGGCTGCAAGGAAAGGGGTAGACTCACAGATACATGTACAGAAAACTCCAGTGGGTGTCCTGGTGATGGAGCTGGGGTGAAGTCCCACTAAGTTGTTCTGCTCTGTTCTGTCCACACAGCTGAGGGCAAGGGTCTGTCCAGAGCAGGGACAAGGCTGATGTTAAGGAAGATAGTTATTTCTCAACCCAGCAATTAGATAAAACCTCAACACCATTTTCCCCCCCAAACTCTGTTCATTGCTGAACTTTCCTGCATTATGCATTTCAATGAGCTGAAAATGCTTTATGGTGAACAGAACTGAAGATTCATTCAGCTGGGGAAATCTGTGAGCATCAGTGGCTGGCTTGCCCTAAGGTCTGCTCCAAAGGTTTGAACTTGACTTGCATGTTGAGAGGCAACATGATAGTAAGTGCAGGTACAGTAAAAGCAAATATTCACAGCACACTTCAAAAACAGGCACAAAAAATTAAGGTACATTGTGGCTGGTTCACAGACAGGTCAAATACAAAGTGATGCAGGCTGAGACTGCTCTCCTTCAAACTGAAGGATTTTCACAGAACAAACAGGGGTCTTTCTCCTCAAAAGCAAGGCACTCAGACGCACTAGGTGATGGTAGGAAAAATAATGTCTTCCAGCACATATCTCATAAACAACTGGAATAAAATAAAAAGCTGAATGAAACTATTCTGCACATTATTATAGAGCTACAAAACCTATATCTCTTTCCCCAAAGCACTAATAGAAAGCAGAAAAAAACCCCACAGCTTTCTCAGTATTTGCACTTTGTAAAGTAATGCTTGTACATTTCCCTAACCACAGTCCACCACCATGCCAGGTCTGAGGCTAAGACAGCATGTTTATTCATCTTCTATAATAATGAAGACATTTGAAACATTCTCTGCGTGTTTGTGTCTCTCTTTGAATTCATTCTGAAGACAGACAGATTTGTTCAATTTTTCTTTGTGTGGAAGAAATGTGTTCTCTCTCACCAGAAAAAAGCTAAGTTTTTCTCTTCCATGATGAACCTCTTCAGCCTTTCTTCTTTTATACACAAAATACTCTTGTATTTGGACCTGGAGCATCCTTTCCCACCCAGAATGCACCTAAAAATATGGTTTGCTGACAAGTTGGTTTAGTGTTAGGAAGAGGAGGATGCATCAAGGAAGCCTCAAGAACAATGGATTTCAGTTTCATGCCACAGAAGTGATATAAACAACCCTCACATAAGAATTACTTCCTCTTTTCCTGCTAATATCAGGTCCCCAGGTCAAGTATTGACACATAGCTGAGCTTTTGTACAGTGAGGTGCACCCCATGGCTGGAAAAGCCACCACCACCATCTTCAGCTTAGCTCACAGCCCAGGTGGGAAAACAGTGGTATGCACTGGGGAAATGGGTCACAGCCAGTGGTCTTGCAGCCAGCCTAGGGGGAAAAAAAAAAAAAAAAAAAAGTGTAAATTAAATTGTCTTTCACATAAAAGTCAGGACTGACATTTTTGTGGGGTGCTGGTAGAGTCATCACCTTCCTGCAGAAAGCCCACTACCACCACTACCGCTGTTGTTCTGAATGCCTGCTGAATGCCTGTGTGTCAACGTTCAGCAGAGAGCAAACAACAAATTCCTGTCCTTGGAGAGCAAACATTGCAACAAAGTGAAAAAGCACGGGAGAGAATCCAGCAGGAGATAGGGTCACCATGGAGTGAACATTTCTCTGGATGCTATAGATGGGCTTTTGGAAGTGAATTACTTATAAGTTTCAGGTAGGAGAGGGAAAAACAAAATGTAACCTTTATTTATCCTGAGAGTAAGTATCCAGAGTAAAAACTCTGAGGAAACATATTACTATAATATGAAATTATGAGAATATTATAAACTACATTATAAATCATTAATTTAAGTCAGTATGTTTCTTTTACAGCTATGTGGAAATATATAAGAAGACGTTTTGAACAGCACTAAAAAAAAAAAAAGACAGAAAGAGCATGAAAGTGAAATGAATGTAATTCTACCACTGATGTGGTCAATATTTTATTATGGTTTCATAAATCTAACTGTCCCAAACTGTCCTTGGTAAAAAAGTGAAACTAATTACTGTAGTCAAGTTCCCTGTAGGTGTTAATGTGTGACATTACTGTGGTCTCAATTTGGCATGGTACTGAATCATTCAACTGGAAATGCAACATTACATTCTTACTTTGCAAGTGACAGGGATCATTGTTTGCCCAGTCAGAATCTGGCAAAATAAAAGGCTTAGAGAAATATCATGTCTCAGCGCTGTTTCTGAAACAAAATCCTACTACCACATTGAGAAACTCTGGACTGAACTTATGTTAGAAAGTCTCAGCCCTAATTTATGATGTAAAGATTTGGTTTACCTTTTTGAATTGTGTTTATAGAATCACAGAATGGTTTGGATTGGAAGGAATTTTAAATATCATCTACTTCCAGGGATGGGGCATCCACAGCTGCTCTGGGCAGCCTGTTCCAGAAACAAACCACATTTAATATTTTTCCTCAATTTTCTCACACAGAAACGCAATGGTATGATCAAAGCTCATGGTTTATCATTCGTATTGAAATAAGGTTATTTTGCAGTTAATGGAAAAAAGCCTGCTTCTTTATCACTTCAAACTTGCTCCACCTCCTCTCTTCCCATACCAAGAATTTATGCTCTTAACAAATCTGTCAGGGACCATAGCTTGGAAATTCCTTGGCAGTATGGCTGACATCATCCTTCTGGATAGTTCATTTCTCAGGAAGAGATCTTAGATAGCAGAAACAATTAAGTATGTGACCAATTCTTTGTAACTGAAGATGAGTAAACGTGGGAATTTATTTTTTATACAGGAGCAGAAAATACCTGGTAGAACAGGAGGATAAGCCCTAACTAAAGGAAAGGTCAAATTCTGGAAGGGATATCAGTTTAATAAAAGAGTATTATAGATTTGCTCAAGAGCATTCATAAAGATGCAGAGGTAGTCCATGGTCTTACAGTGAGTTTCAGAGTTCACAAGCTGACTGCAGCTCTGTAACATCAGGGAGACAAACTATCCCCTTTCACAAAAGCTGTGAGATCTTCTGTTAAGGCAATGTAATGCATAATGACATACATCAGTTTAGAAGGTGCATCAGTCCTTGGAAACTGCCATGAGTAACTGACCAGATACTGAAAGAAAATATATATACAGATTCATCACTTATTAAAAGCAACAACAACAAAAACAACATGAGTAACACCAATCTAAATGTCCTCTGTTACTTATTTCCATAACTCAGTATAACATGCTGGTGTGTTCAAGGCATATGCCTGTGTTCAGGGGTTTATATCATCTAAATCACTGTTGTACAGTTGTGTTAGTTACTACTTTTTATTGATAGTTATATATATAAAAAAAAAAAAAGATTGAATCATGGGAAGGAGCTCAAGATCTGCAATCCTTGCCCTAGTGCTGCTTTCATTGGAAATGCCAGCAAAGGTTAAACCTAATAGTGGAGTGTGATGAAGAACTGCATGCTGTTGAAGCAGTGGTTATAGATGAAAGAGAAGATAACCGTGAGAGCAAAGTCCTTAGGTCTATTAGTCAAATTCACTGAATTTCCTGAAATTATTTTCTTTCTTAAAAAATCCTGAAACATAAGAAAATAAGAAGAAAACTTTTTCATGAGTGACTTTAAAAACAGCTGGACTGTTTTTGTTTCTCTAGTGACACAGCAATGTTAAGATCTGTCTCCACTGGCAGCATTTTATCTTTTAATTAGAAGTGGCACCAGTTGTGAGCTCTTCCTTGCTGAATGAACTCTAACCAAAATTGTTTCAATAGACAGTAAATCTGACGTCTTAAATGTCACTGTAACTAAGCCTTCTAGCATGAGAGTCAGACTACAAGAAAAGTCAGCATAACTTATGTTATCTTGTCATTTTATACAACAATTTTCTAAAGAGAATGAGGGACTTTCATTTAACTGCAAATAAGAAAAATATTCCATGTTGGTTAAAACTGAGAAGGGAAGTGTCTTCAATTCATTAAGCTGTGTTGAATATAAAGCTATTTTTCAGTATATTTATTAGTATTAAATAATATATTTGTTCTCAGATCATCACGTTCTCCTTCCATTTTCAGCAGTTATATGTTAAATTCCTGCAGCCACAAATAAGGGCTGAGGATTATACTGGATTATTTATATTTACGATACACATTTTATGCATAAACACAGACACATATATGCATGCATAGAAAGTGTTCCACAGAGCCACTGTACACGGCAGAAGGAAAACTCTCACTTCCAAGCTGGGCTGAGGGAGCTTGCTTACTCCTGGCAGGCCATCTGTGGAAGCAGAGTATCTCTGAGCTCACAGCAGAATAGAAAAGATGATGATGACTGTTATTTTTGTAATACAAATGCACAATGTTTGGAGGTTACCTCCAGCTCTTCAGTGTCTGAATCAAGACTGGGAAAAAGAAGAACACAAATAATCAAACTGAAGTACTAAGTAATGTCAAACACTGTTGTAATCAAATGTTCTTGCTGTATGGAGTCTGCGAAATCTGGCATGCCCATGTCCTTGTCACTACATATTCCTGGTGCATTTAGTGCATATTCCTGGTGCATCTCTTGTGGGTTCCAGACCCACTGCTCTGTGTTAACTGTAATGAGGAATGATCCACTGGTGAATGTCTCAGGCTACACAACAACAGGAGAGGATATCTCAAGGGCAAGTCATGGGTATGCTCTTGACTGAGACCTTTGGAGTGAAACTCTACAATGTACTGAGTGATTTTGGACATATTACTGAATCTCAGTTGTCCTCTCTTTGGATATATAAAGACAGGATTTGGCTACTTGGTGTTCTTAGTCTGCTCCAGTAAGGAAAGCCACACTAAAAATAAATAAATAAATAGGTAGGTAGGTGGGAAAATTGTTACTACTGCTTGTAAAACTTACTAACAGGGATTGCCCAAACTGACCTGGAAACCAGCAGTCCCATCTTTCTTTGGGAGAGTGGGGAGTTAACCATCCCCTTGTTTGGGGTAGTGTGCCAGTCCGCTGATGGTAGAGACTGAGTTCCCCTGAGGTAAGGCAAAGGGTGCTTGAGAACTGCCGCATCCCTATTACTCTGGTCAATGTGGGACAACACCCGTTTTTTCCAGTCTCACCTAGAGACCTGGGCTTTGTCATAGTGTTCTGCGGAGCATCTGAACAGGTGGTTTCCAATAGACATGTCATCATGGAGTCTGAACACCTCCCCATACCCTCACAAACTTTTCAAAGGCAGACTGCAAGTGTGTGTCTGACATTGGAAATGAGAACTGGGTCTTGGACTTTTCGCAGCAAATTTAACTTTACATGAACCGAGTGCACCGTGCTCCTCTTATGACATGTTCTTTTGAAGATCTTGAATAGTGCAGGGGAATGTAAATCATTCATGGGGAACTAAAAATATTGGTGATATGTTGTGATGTTTTTCCCCTTGGTTTCAAATGTTTATTAGCTATACAGTTTTCTTCACTGCCTTAAGGATTTATAATTTAAAATAAGCAAGTGAAAGCAAGACACTGTTTTCTTATGGACATACCTGCTTTTCCCAAATGAAAAGGTAACATCCGAAGTATGAATAATTTGTTTTACTAAATTAATATGCAGCAATGAGATGTAGGTTTGGGCTTTGACTTCTGCTTAATTAACTAGTAACATTTTAGAGATCATTTGTTCCACCAGCATCTCCTCTTCAGATGTTATATAACTGCATTTCCAGGGCTGTGCTCTGCTTTCAGGTTAATAACAATGTATCTGAGAGCACTCACTTTTCTTCACTGGGTTGACTCCTGACTTACCTCAATGTAACACCAAAAATAGAATGTGACTTCTATGTACATAATATGGATGTCTTTTCTTCCTCATATTTTGGTGATATAACACTAACAGGAATACCAAGTTGATATCTGGGGAAGGGCTGTGGGCCTGTGTTGCCTGGAATATATCTATATTATAACTTGCAAGTGCTTTTATTTATTATATTACTCACAGGAAAACAAGTTTATTACATTCTAAACTACTCTTGTCTGAGAAACTGTTAGGCAAAATTATTCATTAGGCATACATGTCAATGCAAATACACGCAACGACTTTGTGCCACAAAGGTGGCTTATTTGGTCAGAAGAAATTCATGCCCACTGTGCCTTTGCAAGTTGTCTCCTCTGCCTTGACTTCTGACCCAACTGCCTGTGGAAGAGGATTGGGAAGAAGTTTTCTAGGATTTTGATAACCTCCTTAATTCCTGAGGATATCACCACTAAGAAAATTTGTGCAGTTGTCCCTGGAGTTCCTTGAGAAGATGTTTTTAAAACATCTTTGGTACTGTCACAGTGAATTGTTCAGCACATTCACAGTGAATTTTTCAGCACCGTCTGCAGAATGATTGGCAGCTCTTGGTCCAGTGAATCTCTACTGGTTTGGGCAGGGAGGGGCCTTCATAGCATTCGTCTGACACAACTCTAGGTGCTACTCAGCCTTTTTCATATTCTAGCTGCTCAAAGATAAATTCTACAAGATTATATCCTTATAGTTCTGCAGTTCATGTGGTTTCCCACTGTTCAAAAACATCATCATGCACCCATTTTCTCTTCTGTCTCCTCTTATAAATTCCAGCTACGCATGGCACAGTGTTCAGTCACACTCCTTGAAGTCCTTTAGAAATTACTTCATTATTGATACCTCAGAGATGCTATTTCCTCAAGAGATGGTGGAACAATCTGGAAGCTTAGCCAACTGATGAGCCACCGACTTGCCCTATAGGAAGGCCTATCCCAACCCATGACCTGTAAGAGAAATCTATGGCAAAGAAGTTCTTACCTTGCTCATTCAGTTTAATTGACTAAAACTAGGCGGAACGTTTTCCAATCTATTCTCTTTTCAGAGAAGAAAAAAGGAAAGAAAAAGAGAAGCTGAAGAGCTAATGTCCAAGAGAGAATGTCAGACTTTTCATTTTGAAAGAATGTCTGTGAACTTAAGGCAGTGATAGATCTGGAGATCCCATACTGCTCAGGGTATTGCTGTTGGTCAGTTCCCTCAAAAATTGCAAACTGTACTGTATCTGAACAGCAAAGAAAAACTGAATTGCTGAACAGACTATACAAAGTCTATCTTTAAATTAGGCTATGGACTGGAGGGAAGTGCAGGAGAAAAAAATGTGTTAGAGTAAACCCAGAATTAAAAGCTCACTGTCTGAGGAATAGACGAGGAATCTAAATGAGTTATAGGAAATTGTTTCTGATTTCTGCTATGCTGTATATGATATCTGTAAACATGGGGTTTTGAATGCTTTGGCAATATCATTGAAACAAACAAGGATAAGTCACTTCTCTCAGGAGACTGAATTGTGCCATGGAAAGAGAAACTTTGATGTTGTTTATCTGGCAGTGGCACAGGAACCAACTCTTGCTGGATTTGCAGGAGCCCAGAATTACTCATCTCAGCCCCCTTGGCTTTGTCTGCTCCTGGCATCCCTGAGCTCGGGTAGCTGAACCTGGCTTTGCTGAAAGCCCAGCAGATCAGCCTGCTATGCTCCCAGACAAATGGCAGTGCTGGGCTGGCTGGGCTGGTTCTAAAAGGCTACATCAATATTGTCTGCAAGTAGATGTGTCATGCTACATTGATGAAAGGCAGGACTGTTCCTTTATTTAAATCCTTTTTCTGAGAGGGACTTGTGTGAAAAGAGTACAAAAACGAGTTGAGCTTGTGCTTGAAGGTACAAACAAGGTTTGGATTTAGTACAGATGTGATGTAATGGCCCTTCCTAGAAATACCTACATTTTTAGAAGTTGGTTAGGCCTTCCCAGAGCTACCCCTTCCCTTCCACTGATCACAGACCTCATACTCACATCCTGCCATGTGTATGACACGCTGACAGGAAAAAAAAGGGTGCAGAAAATTAGGGCTGGAATAACACATTATTAAGAAACTCTTTAGTATATCAACTCTGTAATCTTGGATGCAAAAGGAGTTTAAGCCCCAATTAGCCAAGAGTGTCCTTTTGACAGAGGACTAACTAGCATTGCAAGAATCTGGCAGCACAGAAATTCCATTCAATGTGAATGGTATTGAACTGTCTTACTCTTACTTCATTGATGACCTCACCAGACTCTGCAGATTTCAGTGGGACTCCTTCAGATAACAAAGACCCAAATACATGAATTTCTCTGCAGGCTTGGAACTGCTTTCCAGTTTTTATTGTCCTGGTTTAATATAATCAATCTATTTGCTTCCATCTGCCCTTAGTATTTTCAGTAACATTTTCACTGCTGGCGTTGACTTGAGTATTTTTATTAAGCAATGAAAGCTGAAATCATTTTCTATCAGCTTGTGGGAAACCAACAATACATCTAATTAAAAAGCAAACAAACAAAACAACAAACCCTATCACATATAGAAATTACTGTAAGCAAAAACTTAGCCATTTTCATGAACTTATTGAAGGATGCTATGAATTAGTGGGAAATTCCTCTTAGTCAGCTCTGTCTGTCGCAAATTGTATTACAGCACAGTATATAACTTTGGCAGAGCTCTGAAGGACCCCTCTGGACAGAAAACACCATTTATCTTCAACTTCATGTAGCTGTTGCAAAACTGATGAAATTACTAAACTAAAGAGCAAGGGGGAAGGATGTGAGCACTCTTGTCTTGACTGTCTAATGGAGGTTTTGGCCTTTGATCTGTTTAGTGAAAAGGCTTCATCCATGTCCATTTCATTTTAACTTTTTGCACAGGTATGCCCATCCATGAAGAATACACAAGTCCACCATGTCTTTCTCCAGCAAGATCAGTCCATGTTCTTGACTGTGGTTCTGACAGAAACTTGGATCTTTCTCTTCCTGAGCTGTTTGTACCTTGGCTCTGCCACATCTCTGATGACTTTCTAAGCTTCCCAGTGCTCATCTTATCCTGACTGCTAGGCTAGATGTGTCACCCAAAATATCGTACAGAAATTTTGTTTGTATCTCCACTGGAAAAGAAGAGAAAGCAAAGATAAAAATGAAGAACAAAATAAGAGATCACAATGTATTTTCTTCTGTTCCCTGTAAGAATTTTCTTTCCACAAATGGCAATTCTTCCTGCACTCACATGGCATGTCTAGATATATTCAGATAAAATGAAGACAGAGGAGAATAATGAAGTTTGGCAACCTAACCCAGACACATCTTAGCAAAACAGATGGAAAATCACTCAACATTTCTAAAGAGTGGGAAAGGAAAGGGGGAGCAGAGGGGAATGAAGTCACAGAATCAATGTCTCCAAAATATACATGCTCTCCAGTGGTTCTTGACTAAATCTTGTTTTGCTGATCTGATTCAATCAATACAAGCAAAGGCCTTGCAAGCCTGCACACACAAATTAAAATGCTTGTTTTCTTTCATAAAGGTGAATGTCCTAGTGCAGCTGATCAAGCTCATCTGAAACTTTTGAGGCACATTAGCTTCTCACTGGTGTGATATCAGGTTTGTTCATCCAAGGTCTAGCACATGGCAGGTAGGAGCTTGCCTGACTTACCTATAATTTGGGAGCTCTCAGAATTGTGCCAGTGAGCATTAGAGTTTGCAAGAGCAGATCAGTGAAGCTCCAGTCCCAGCCACCTTTACATGATGACAATGAAATGTTCACTGAATTAAGTAATTTATTTCTACTTTTCTTTCTGAAGGGCTGGACTAGCACTCATGCTCAAATTAGAGGAATGACTACTGTAAAAGCATATTGTTCAAAAACGAAATACAGAAATACTCTTCCTGGAATTCAAACTTCAAAACAATTTGAGTCTGGCTCATTCACAGCCCATCACTTAATTTACAAAAATTTGTACTCTTTTCATCATGGCCTCATTGATGACCATTTCTCACCTGTAGAGATTAGACTTTCACTATGTATTCTGTACATCATTGTCTTGTGATTAATGCATCATTAATTAAGGAGCAAGTGATTTAATCACACAGAATCACAGAATATCTGAGTAATCTGTGCTATCTGGACTGAAAGTCTAAGCACAGTGGGCTTTCCTTTGTTTTATACTGAAGATGTGCAGCAGCCTGAACGGTATTCCTAGAGTAATGTTCATGTCATGTTCATAAGTTAAAAAAAAAAAACAACAAACAAAAACAAACAAACAAAAAAACCATTATTTTTTAAGTTTATGAGAGAAGCAGAAAGAATAGCATGTGGAATTCATCTGGTCCTTTTAGCATGGTCATTTGTTGTATTTGTTCTTTAGCTCACAACAGCACCATGTCAAGAAAAACACCCAGCTGCTCTTGGACACGAACATACGTCATTGGGCAGCTCCCAGCCTACAGGTTTACAAGCCAGTCAGAAAAAAATGCAATAGAGTATGAAGCTTAGAACCCATGCCTGCACAAAGTGTTTCCTGGGACTGAGTCATGAGTCATCATAATTCCAATGCTCTCAAACAACAAAATTGAGGTTTCATAGTTGAAAGAATGGCATTTTGGAACCCCTACCCATACATCATTATCTGTGCTTTAACAATAGGATTCCGTCTGCTTCTGCTTATTGTGACATTGAGAATCTCAAGGAATCTTGTTTTTACCAGGGGAAAAGTATTATAACAACAGTTTTTGGAGCATTAGTTGTAGTGGTTGCACTGAAAGACTCATGCTTGAAAAGCCTGAATTGATCAGTCACTTTTATCAGCAGTCAAAGCCCCTTTATATTGTTCAAGCTGATAAAATGTGATTGGATAGAGATGCTAGCCTCTATGCATTTATTTTTATCATTCATATAACCCATGAAACTGTCCATTATACCCCATATGACTTCTTCTAAAACTGATTGAAATTGCTTATTGAAATAGTTTATCAATCCAATAATGTGCAGAAATGAACAGTGCAGCTTGCATAAAAACTTTTAATTTCTATTTTCTTGCATTCATTTGTTTTTGCATACAGAAGGATGAACAGAAGAAATCTGATGAAGTAAGCCATTACTGTGCTATTTTTAAAAATAAAAGGCCATGCAATCACATGAGTAGGATTACATCATTTCATTCTTGTATGGTGTTACAAGTCCCCCACATTCTCCTTTAAGACATGAAGTCAGTCCAAATAAACACCATAGAAATGCTTTCTATCTTGTGATGGTCTTTTTTGTTGGGAAACATGAGT
This sequence comes from Cygnus atratus, assembly GCF_013377495.2. Taxonomy (NCBI): domain Eukaryota; kingdom Metazoa; phylum Chordata; class Aves; order Anseriformes; family Anatidae; genus Cygnus; species Cygnus atratus. The sequence goes on along the minus strand of NC_066362.1, from coordinate 40,146,882 downwards.
GGGGCACAAAAGTGGAACAAATAGATTAGATACACCCTGAAGGTTGCAAGACAGCCAGTATAGGTTGTACAATCTTCATTAATGAAGAGGTCATTTTTACTGAGTCAGACTTTCTCAGTGGCACAATTTTGGAGCTAAGGCATTACCAGACTAAGTTGAAACAAGACCTTGGATTCATTTTGGAGATGGTCTTCAGTTTCATCAGCGATTACACCACTGCAAACTATTAGTCTCTGTGGAAAAAAAAAAAAAAGCCTCTTTCAAATGGTAAATGGAATGTTAGTAGATTGTGTGTTTTTTTTTGATTTGTTTTTTTTTTTTTTTTTCAGATTTACATTTATGTTTGACATTATCAGACTGTCTAAAAGCAGGCTTACTTGAAAAAGAAGTATGATTAAAGTTGCAAATACTATGAACATAAAAACACCAAATGTACGGATATAATACAGCTTAAAAGACTGAAGACTGTGAGGAGAGAAGGCCTAAAGTTCTGGTCTCCATTCTTTTCCACTTATGGTCTGATAGCTATGCATGCCATATGGCTGGGTATGGGGACCTCTTTCTGTCCAGCTCAGCTGAATGACAAATACACAAAACAGGAATCAGGTTCTCTCTTATCAGCCCACAACCCTTGCACAGGCAGCTTTGCAGCCGCTAGGCTTCTCTTGGAAAGGTGTCCTCTCTCACTACATCCCACTGCAAGTAGCAAGACTCCTATGGAAAATCTGAGCTAAGGGCTATATCTGAAAATGTTGTGCAAAACACAATTCTGCCAGTGCTGACAGTCCAATTTTTCCAGTGTCTGTAGGGGACCATGGGCAGCTGTTAGGTTGTCTAAGCCTTTATTACAGCAGTGAATCCTACGCTTTGCATTTATAAGGCTATTTCTATGATTCTCCTTTGTCTCTGAACATTACAAAAGTCTGTAGGTAGGGAGAATTCAGAGCTATAAATTAACAGTCAATCTCAGATTTGATGGTACCACTTTGCTCTAAATTAAATTTTGTTACCAGCATTCTCTTCTGTTTAGCTGAACTGAAATATAGGTCACAATATTTTTCTACTCTTTTATTCAGATTTTGTGAATTGAACTGATATTTTTCTTTTTCATAAACAAAATATTGCTCCAAGTTTTCACCTTTAATTGAGTTCAGAATCTGATGAAAACTCGCTGTAAAATATATATGCACAAAATACAAAGGAAGCAATCAAATGAGACATAAGATTACAGTGTTGGGTTGGTATTAGGAGGCCAAACTTCTACTGTGGATACTGTGCCTGTTAAAAAGCAGGCAATCCTCTGTTCTATTGTTCTGAGAGTCTCCCATTGGGGGAGGTAAGGACCCCAAAAGGATACAGAAATGGGACACTTGTCATTTATGCTCCTCAGCTCCAGTGACTACGAAGAATCAATTTAGAACAAACAAAGTAAACAAAACACAAGACTAAATTAGATTAATAGTGCCTGCACTTTTTAGAAGCTAGAGTTGTTTCTGTGACCTGAGAAATCTAAGCAGAAATAATTAGAGTTCTGTTAAGAGCTAGTGTTTAATTATGGCTGACAAGGACTTAATTATTTAATCAAATAAGGTTTTATTACTAATGCATCTATCTTTAGAACACCATGACAGAAGGAGTAGATATTCAAAGATGCTTGTACAAACTGTAGGCTGACAAGTTCCAGATATGATAATCCAAGAAGCTTGATGTAAGTTGTTGATTTTTTTTTTTAATTACAAAAGGATTTGTTTATGAAGCAGTTGGCCTTTAGCAAAACCTTTTATTGTATCAACTTAACTTTGGCTTCACTTTTCTCATTAAGAGCCGTGTTGGAACAAACTGGATATGATACTGTGTGACGAGTGATGAGCAGGCAAATGGAATCCACAAATGTGACAATGGATGAAAAATAATTTAGGGATCTTGATAAAATAGAACTCTTTGCACTTAGAGAACATTAGCTGACAGACAAAAAGAAGGGGTTAATAATATGCATACTTAGAACTTCCATTAGTATAATAGGAGTTATGTGTTTGTATCAAGTGGAGAAATGACCCTACATTTCTTTGGAGATAAAGAGGGTGAGCCTTGAACACACATAACCCAAAAGCTTGTGGTATCTTGTTTCCAATGACAGTGAAACAATAAAAAATAGTATTACTCTGAAAGAAAATGATGAATGCTTACAAAAGGCCTTCCTCTAAGCAAAATGAAATAACCCATTGAATTTGAGGAAATGAATTTTACTGTGCCTGTGGGCTGCTTCTTGAGGCACTGAAGCATCAGAGTTATGAAAGAGTTTATTGTTTTTGTAAATTCACAGAAAAAAAAATAAAATTCATAAAATAAACAAACAAGTAAATAAATAGGAAACAAACTAAACACATGTAATTGTCAACTGACTGGCAACTGCTCCAAGAGTATTATGATTAATTAGGTTTCAAATAATCAAGACAGTGAGTTATATCTTCTGGAGGGCTCTAGCAAGGGCATCCAGTCATAGTGCAGGAGCCATACTCTTGAATGAACAGGCAGAAATTGCCTGCAGATGGTGCTGATATGCTTTTTGCACTGGCTAATTTGAATATGTTTCCTCCTGTACAGTGGCTTCCTCAATTATGCTTCCGAATACTAAGATTAGAAGCCAGAAGCTAGAAAATATTTCAGACAGCTACAAAATGGCAGTTTTGTAAAACAATCAGATCCCCTATAGCCATGGGTCTCCAAAACATAGTAAAGGTGAACTTATAGCAAGTTCTGCTGTAAATTCTTTATGTCCTGACACCAAGGAAACTCAGGGTAATTTGAAGGTTGCAAGTGCTCAGCTGTAAAAGCATAATGACTTCAGTAGAGCCTCTCCCAGATACATTGCTGCAGATGGGAAAATTGCTTTTTACTTGTCTTCTGGGAGAGAGTTCCTTAGATGTTACAAATGTGGATTAGGTGGAATGAACATTAACTGTCTTGTGGAAGCATCCAGAGGAAAGAAGGGAAACAGATTCACTCCTGCCTACTCCCTGAAAAATGAAGAAAAAGGAAAGAGGAAAATAAAGGTTGTGAATGAACAGAAAGAACTAGATTACAGAAGATAATTATTTGCTCGCTAAAATTCTTGTATAACTAAACAAGTATATCTCACCAATTTCATTTGATTTTGTACAAAAATTTGATCTATTTTTCAGATAACATGTTGTCATCCAAACTCAAGCAGTTTCTTCCAGTTCTATCAAAGCATGAAAAATCATTCCCTTTGTGGTATTTAAGTTATGGGCGATTATTTAAATCTGACATGGATTTCTTCTACCTATAGAGCACATATGTGGTGGTTTTACTTGGGTGGGCAGCCGAACTCCACCACAACTGCTCTCTCACTCCCCCTCCTCAAAGAGGAATGGGGAGAAAATACGATGAAAAGGGCTCAAGGGTTGAGATAAGGACAGGGAGATTGCGCAGTAATTATCATGACAGGCAAAACAGACTCAGCATAGGGAGATACTAAGATTTATTACCTACTATTAACAAGCTAGAGAAGTGAGAAACAAAGGAAAGAAACCAAAAGCACCTTCCCCCCCATCCACCCTCTTCCACCTCCTTCCCCCAAGCAGCGCAGGGGAACGGGGAAATGGGGGTTATGGTCAGTCTATAGCGCTTATTCTGAGCTGTTCCTTCTCGGTCACTCTTGTCCCCTGTGCTGTGGGGTCCCTCCCACGGGATGCAGTCCTTGCTGAACTGATCCGGCGTGGGCTTCCCACAGGCAGCAGCTCTTCAAGAACTGCTCCAGATATGGGTCCGTACCATGGGGTCCATCCCTCAGGAGCAAACTGCTCCAACCTGGATCCTCCACGGGCAGCAGCTCCTGCCAGGTCACCTGCTCCTGCATGGTCTCCTCTCCATGGGCTACAGGTCTGGCCCGGAATCTGCTCCAGCAGGGGTCTTCCACAGGCTGCAGCCTCCGTCGGTGCAGGTCCACCTGCTCCACCGTGGTCTCCTCTCCACGGGCTGCAGCGTGGAACCCTGCTCCACTGTGGTACTCCATGGGCTGCAGGGGGACAGCCTGCTTCACCATGGTCCTCACCACAGGCCGCAGGGGACTTCTGCTCTGGCGCCTGGAGCACCTCTCCCCCTCCTTCACTGACCTTGGCGCCTGCAAGGCTGTTCCTCACTCCTCTCACTCTCCCAGCTGCTGTGTGGCGCAGCATTTTTTTTTCCCATCTTAAATATGCTCTCACAGAGGCGCAAAACAACATCATTTATTGGTTCAGCTCTGGTCAGCAGTGGGGCCCTTACCTAACATGGTGCAGCTTCTAGATTCTTCTCACAGAAGCCACCCCAATGGCCCCCTGCTACCAAAACCTTGCCACGTAACCCCACTACAACATACAAGTCACCATTGGACAAAAGAGATATTTTCTCTATGTGATGCAGAAAAAAAATAGGAAATATGCAATGATTAGTATTGGCAAGAGGAAAAACTCTTCTTTCTCATATCAAGGTTTTAGTTTTCCTTTTTCATATGCACGCGTTTTTTTTTCCCAGAAGTAGTCTGACTATCATCATTGACTGAAGCAGCTGGTGAGCCCTTGTCTTACTCCTTTTGCTCTGTTTGTTGAGACTGAAATTTATAGTTTCAGTTTTGGAAGAAATCTCGTTCTTTCTTTTCTTTGGGCATGGAAATTAAACAACAACAACAAAAAAGCCAAATAGAGGAAAAAATATTGAAATGAGCAAATTACAAAAAAAAAAAATGCTTGAACAATCACTATTTTGATTTAGGACACAAGGATATAATATGAGAGAGAGTGTAGAAATTAAGATCTGTGACATCCACAAAATGTCTTAGTAAACTTTAACCTGAAGTGTTAGCAAAAATAAAGTATGAGTGACATAAAGCAGAAAGCTCTTCTTGGAATTTGTAACAAGCCCCGGAGATCTAGCTTGCTCTGAAGCTGTAGGGATGTGTAGCCCAACAAGTTTGTATCCTATCTAACCTCTAACTAGCACTGTGGATAGAGACTTGACACTCAGTCTGACACATGGGCTGATGCAAAGCCCCATTTCTTAGCATATCTTCTTCCAGTATTAGGGATTCCTGCAGAAAGGGTTCTTTTGTTTTGGCATGCAATATTGTATAAGTTTCATAAACCAGTACTTTATCAAAAGGTCATTACAGAAATGTCAAATAGCTTTCTAAAGACTCTTCAATATTTAGCATATAGCTTTCATCCCACCCTGTGCAAGGTTTTCTATTCTGTTCAGACTACAGAAGACAGGTAACCTAGTGAAAAGAGAATTGATTTTGCTAGCAACAGACAAGGACTTTGTACTAACCCTGCAGCTGCTCAGCACTGAGGCTTACTTTGTCAGGCTTTTTTTTTCTGAACTTGTCTTGACTTGCCTTGAGCTTTGTTTTAGTTAAACAAGCAATTTTCTAATTACCAGGGGACTATTTTTAATTTGTTTTACTTTTACTTTTACTTTGACTTTGACTTACCTTTGTGCAATTATGTGGTAAAACCATAATTCTTAACAAAGAATTAATAGCAGGTAATTGTGTTATGTAGAATGAAATATTTATGACTCCAACATAATGATGCAGTGGAGTACAGCCATGAACATATGGTAGCCGAGGCCTTGAAACTGGGGATGCAAAATGCTGGGTAGAGGAGCAGGGAGGTTTGGAATGATAACAGAGGGGGCACAGGGTGACACTGGAGACCCCAAGACTGTATGTGGCCCACCAGTGGTCCATTACAGATAACCAAAGAAAAGCAGACTTAGAAGTTAAACAAAACTGTTTTCCATCTAACATGTCAAACACAACATACACAGTAAATGCAGATATAATGTGGAGTTACAGAGCAACAAAGAAAAATAAAGGTGTAGATGGTGTTAGCAGGCATGTGAAAATAGCACTAAAGACTCAGGTATGCAGAAGAAGAAACCACCAACGGGGTACTTCTGGCAAAGGACCAGGGACACTGATGACCCCCAACTCTACGTCAACAACCTTGGGACCTGGTGTGCAGTGGATGGTGCGTGCAAAAGCATAGAAGTACTAAAAAGTTTGTGTCACAAACGTCATTGTATTATCATACAGACCTTTTCAGTGATAGTATTCATTCTGTCTTTTGGTAGTGATTTTTTATATATGATTAGACAAGTTTTAAATAACATTAACAGAATATTCTTGGCTTTGCATATAAGTTATGTTTTATCCATAATAAGATTTTTAGATCTATATCAAGGTACTGTTACCACTTTGGTATTTACTTATGAGTAAGTACAGCATATTAACAATTACAATGACAGTAGATGTAAAACATACTTGTGGTTTCTTGAGTTCCATGGCTTGCAGGAAAACAAACATTCATCCAAAGTCCTTCTCCTCTTAACAGTTCTAAGAGTTGTGGTCATAGAAACCTGGACATGCTAGATAAGTGAGCCCATGTGAAATTAATGAGGTTCAACGTGTCCAAGTGCAAGGTGCTGCACCTGGGTCGGGGCAATCCCAGATATGAGTACAGATGGGGAGAAGAACTCATTGAGAGCAGTCCTGCAGAGAAGGACCTGGTGTTTCTGGGTGATGAAAAGCTTGACACAAACCAGCAGCATGTGCATGAAGTCTATAATGTAACCAGCAGCATGTGCATGAAGTCTATAATGTATGCGGAAGCCTATATGTGTAGGAAGAAGGAAAGTCAAATTTGTCGTTTGCCCTTGTCTGAAAATACCCAAGTGATTCTGTGTATATTTCTACTGCTTAAATGGCCATAATTGAAGGATGTGAAGTGAAGCACAGTTCCTGTCTGCTGACCTTTCAGACTGCATTAGAAATGTTAACTTAGTTGAGAGGGTGCACTCATGAATGTTGAACTGTAAAAGTTCTTCAGCAGAACAGCCATCACAGGGGACCAGCTGCTTTACAAATTTCTTCAAAATCAATTCTGCTGATAGTGGAGTATGTCCCACTCAAGCATAAAGTCTGTCTACTAAAGTTGTGCTAGTTCATTGACCCAAATTTATATTACCCCTGAAGACATCAGATATCAAAGGCCATCCATGAGTGCTTGTATTCCAAACTTTTGCTAGTCACTGTCCATTTCAATTCAACGAATCAAGAACACTTTGTTGTCAGTAAGACCTATCAGCTCACTGTGGCTTATGAGAGCTTTCTGCAGCCAGTCAAAAATTGGCCTAACCCCATTGCTAAGCTCATCCTGGACTCTCAAAACACACCAAAGCACTTACGGGCAGAATTTAGTTCGAAATTAAAAAATGGCTCATGGCGACCATGAAAGTAGTCACCAAAACTGGTCACTTGGAGAACCAAAATAACATTGTAATGACTCAATAAATGCACTCAAACTGAAATGTTTCTGGTCAGTAGCTGACAGAAAGGCAAAGCAATTTTGGGACCTCATGTTTATTCTTCCCCTAGTGAGCTGAAAAAACTGCAGGTGGTTTTTCAGTGTTTGATGCTATACTAGTATCTTAGGAAAGTGCTTTCTAAGGAGGAAGCTGGAGACTTTGGGAGATATTGAATGCTTCTAGAGAGAAATACTTAGGTATTTGAATATAAGATGCAAAAGTAGTAACATTTTAAGGATAAAATAAATGAACAGAAAAGACTTACTAAAAGGAGTGGAAAAAGATGTAACTTTCAGGTGCAGTTTAGTTTATGAAATAGAACATATAAACATGATGGCTTTCAGACTACAATTGACTTTGAGCCTGTTGTATAGAATCTTTTTGTAGCTCAAAGGAAAATGAAAAAAAAAAAAAAGAAAAAAAGGTTGCATGTCTTTGTTTGTATTATATGTAAAAACAGCCACAGAACTTTATTTTCACTTATATCTAATACTGTCCCTGCAGTAATTGAAGTTGACTGGGTACAGTTTTGCACAAAAAAAAATTTGAACTGGGTATAAATGAACTATCATACACTCCATGTTTAAAATATCCTTTAAAAAATATCAAGCAAGTGACTACTGTATGTTTCAATTCGTGTCAGTCTGGAGAATATTCACTTGACGGTGTTTGCTTTCATCTAGTATGGAGCTGCTGGGTTCTGTCACACAAACATTTCTCATTTCATGACTCACTGGTCTGATGCACTGCAAAAGCCCCTTTGGAGATGTTACAGCTGATCATTTCCATCTGCCTACCATATATGCACGAACTCCACAGCTGCCACTTACTAAAATCTGTATGGTATTTTAGATAAATATAATATCAACTTAATAATATTATAGCTTAATAATTACTACTGTAATTTTGTTCTTGTTGATTTTACAAATTCTGTCACTCTAGAGTCCTATTGCATATCAAATAATGAAATTTTTCTTTAAAAGTTTTTGCTTTTTGTGCTGGTTACCAGTAACTTTTCTTTTGGGATGGTTCATCAAGGACTGTGAAGACACTGAAAGAAATGTAAAATTCTGGATCTTACCTAATAGGAAAACAGTAGCAAACTTGCTTTATCATAAAATCGTAGAATCATATAATCATTGAGGTTGGAAAAGACCTCCAGGATCATCTGGTCCAACCATCCCCCTACCACCAATATCTTCCACTAAACTATATTCCTAAGCACCACGTCCATAGTTCCTTTAAACAACCTCAGAGACGGTGACTCCACCACCTCCCTGGGCAACCGGTTCCAATGCCTAACCACTTTTTCTGAAAATAAATTTCTCCGAACCTCCTCCCCTGGTACAAATTGAGGACATTCCCTCTAGTCCTATCACTAGTTATCTGCAGGAAGAGGCCGACCCCCAGCTTCCCACAACTTCCTTTCAGGTAGTTTTAAAGAGCAATAAGGTCTCCCCTGAGCCTCCTCTTCTCCAGACTAGACAACCCCAGTTTCCTCAGCCGCTTCCCATAGGACTTGTGTTCCAGGCCCTTCCCCAGCCTTGTAGCCCTTCTCTGGACACGCTCCAGGGCATTGATGTCCTTCTTGTAGTGTGGGGCCCACAGCTGGACACAGTACTTGAGGTGTGGCCTCACCAGAGCAGAGCACAGGGTGACGATCAACTCCCTGGTCCTGCTGGCTACACTATTCCTGATACAAGCCAGGATGCTGTTGGCCTTCTTGGCCACCTGGGCACACTGCTGGTTCATGTTCAGGTGAGTGTCGACCAAGACACTCTGCCCCCAGATCCTTTTCTTCTGCACAGCTTTTGAGCCACTCTCCCTCAAGTTTGTAGTATTGCATGCCGTTGTTGTGGCCAAAGTGCAGGACCCGGCACTTAGCCATATTGAACCTTATTCCATTGGCCCCTGCCCATCGACCCATCCTGTCCAGGCCCCTCTGTAGGGCCTTCCTACCCTCAGGCAGATTGACACTTCCCCCAACTTGGTGTCGTCTGCAGACTTACTGAGGATGCACTCAATTCCCTCATCTAAGTCATCAATAAAGATATTAAAGATGATGGGCTCCAACACCGACCCCTGGGGAATACAACTCATGACCAGTCACCAGGTGGATTTCACTCCATTCACCACCTCTCTCTGGGCGCAGACGTCCAGCCAGTTTTAAACCCAGCAAAACATGTACCTGTCCAAGCCATGGGCTGCCAGCTTGCCCAGGAGAATACTGTGGGAGACCGTGTCAAAGGCCTTGCTGAAGTCTAGGCAGACTACATCAACAGCCTTTCCCTCATCTACCAGGTGGGTCACCTGGTCATAAAAGGAAATGAGGTTGGTCAGGCAGGACTTGCCTTTCATGAACCCATGCTGACTGGGCCTGATCTCCAGTATTTTATTTATTTAATTTTTTATGAACATGTTTTATTTTTCTTTCTTATAACATTAGAACTGTAACCGCTGGCTGTCATTTCCCTTAAAAGGGGAAATCAATTCAAACACATACTGGTGCTTTTCAAAAGATAGCTATTGTAAGTGGTGTACATTAAGTACTATTTAATAGTCCTGTCATCCTGATCAGTTTTAAGAACTCCAATAGCATATTAGTTTAATATGGGGATTCTTTCATTTCCCACATGCCTTTATAAATTCTACCACCACGAATCAAATCCCAGAAGTCTCACAACTCTTAAGTACAGCTACATATTGTTCTTTTGTAGTTAGAATTACTTTTATTTTGTAGAAAAAAAAAAGTTACTTTTATGACAAGTTGTATTTTGTAATACTGCATACCAGACTCTCATGGGAGATCCAACTATAACATCAGAAATGACCTGCATTAAAGTGACCTCTGTGGGTTAAAGTCCCACCAAACTCAGAAACTGACACACTTTGCAGACATGCTATTCAGAGTAGCATTGTAAACCAGCCTGCGATGTGGAGCCCATTTCCCTGGCTGCCTCAGCAACATCTAGAAGCCCATCCAGGAGTCCTTGGTTGAATTTCAGGTTGAAATCTTTGAGGTCCAGAGATATGTCTCCCACCTCTGCAAAACAAAGTGTTTCAGCTGCCTGCAACTTCTCACTTGTAAGAAAGCTTTTGTGACCGGTGGTGTCGTCTGGATCATACTTCTTTCTTCTCTCTCTTTTTTTTTTTCCTTTTCTCTTTTTCCTTTTTTTCATTCTTTTTTTCACTTTTTTTTTCATTTTCTCCTTTTAATTAACATAACCAGAATATTGCTAGTAGCATTTCTGTCCTTACAATAGGCAAATTTTTAGGTGTTTATTCATGATATAACAAAATAGGGATCATCTTTATCTGTCAGAGATTTCTACCTGGTCTGATAAAACATCTGGCTCCTTAGGGATGCTCCCCATGGTGCTTACTGTTTTGTGCACAAAAGCATGAAATTCCTGGAAAGAGTTTACCTGTGAGCATGGTTATGCAGATAGAATACTCCCTGGGGAAAGGCAAAGACCCAGGCTCTCAACGTTCTTCCACAGTCTGTTTATGTGTTTAACATGAGACAGTCCTAATCTACAGTCTGAGGTCCTGGGAGCAGAGATCACACCTCAGGCCTAATCCTTCCGAGGGGAATACCCTGAAAACTGTGCACAGGAGACATATTTCCTTTCATGCTCTGATCAGCAGTTACACAGAAGACTCCACTAAACTGCCAGCTCTTCATTACGAGGAGAGTGGGGCTAGGGTGCTTTCCTGGGATATAGCAGATGTAGGTGTGATACCTGAGTCTATTTGTTTTGAATTTAGCTCATGCATAATTTTTTAAATGTAAATGTCTTAACCTCCTATGGAATTCTTCTGTCTCATACTGTTTACCAAGTCTTTAGATACCTAAATAATTTGCCTGTGTCCTGACTGTCATTAAGTACCTGCTCAATGCCCAGCAGCAGCCATGGAAATATTTATTGAGACACCCAGATACGGGACTGGATCAAAGACAATTTTTGTATTGCAATGGGTTTCTCTCAAGAGTCTCCCCTTCAACTATTATACATGGAACTGGACTTCTCAAACTGCATGATGTGATTAAATTATAGGCAAGCTGTTAGGGCTCATAGAACTTTTCATCATTTTTGTTTCTTCTCCATACAGAATTCCCCATGTTAAATTTTCACAAGTCATGGTATTCCTTGTCTCATATCACTAAGTTGGAGAGAGCTTTAAAAATTCCCTTAGCAGAAAGTGTGCATTCACTGTTTCAGAGCAGAGTGCCTCCAGCTAACCTAGTAATTGCTGTCAGACACAACCATATGCTAAATGCCTCTTTATTGAGGTCATGCTGATGACTTTACAAACAACACCTTAACTTAAAAAATGTGAGGTGGACAATACTGATACATATTAAAATGATAAATATGAGCAGAATGAACAGAAACAAATAGCTGTCCAAATACAGTGCTGCCAAGCGTGGATTTTTACCTTCTGAGAAAATATTTGGTTGCTTGAAAGTGGTTAGGGAGAGGTATGATTTTAATGGCACAGTCCTCAGAAGAAGAAGGATGCTGTGGTTGCCAAAAGAGGATGTGAGTTTGAGAAGAGAGAAGTTCCTAGCAGAAAAATCCATTTGGAAGTACTAAGTATATATATCTAAAAAAAAGACCAAAAATGGTCAGTCTGGAAGAGTGCTAGGAAGAAGAAATGTATATGCTTGTCCTGTTCTTTGACTCTTCTGTAAGCATTTATTTATGGCTACTGATGGAAAAGCATATTGTCTGACTCAGCTTGGCTGGTCTTCTGTAAGAATCACAGACCTTGCTGAGAATTTTGATTGTACTGACTAATTTCTAACTGTCATAAAAATCTCCAGCAACACAGCTTTTAACAAATCTAGAAATTATTATCCTGGTGGTTAAAGAAAAGATGGGATGACTTCATTTGAATCAGATAGAGTTTCTGGGCTCATACAATTTATAAATAACAGGAGGATAGGTTCGCATTCTTCAGAGGCAATGAACAGCTTACTGGGAGAACAGCTTATGTTTGTAATTTCACCTTTAACGTCTTCCTTTTCCGTGTTACTTGTTACTTCAAGTTACTTGTTCTGTATTTTATATTTGACCTGTGGACATGTCTTTAACTTTGGATAAAATATTTTAAAACTGTATGTGGGATGCCAGGACTTATGATTTCTGCTCTCTCCTAGACCTGGTGTTTAGTGCCAAACCTCTTAGAAAGGGTGCTTTCTGAAAAAAATACATTCCTATTGGCAGAGCAATAGTTAGGCCTGCACTTACTCTTCCGTGGCAGACTCTGTCTCTGCCTTCAAGTGCTGTCTCTGCCTTTACTTTCTCACTGACCAATGCAACCTTGACAGAAGTGGTTAAATATTTAATAAAACCAAAGAGAAACAGCTTCAAAATACCAATGCTCAGAATACTTGGATACTGTGAAGACAGCATTACTTCTACTGCTTTTTTTGTTTGTTTGTTTTGTTGGTTGGTTGGTTTTTTGAGTACTGATAGAGTAGTTTACAAAGCAGTAGGATAACAGCAGGCCCCATAAATAGATTAGACTTCCCAGAGTCCTTAGAAGTACCCACCTCTTTCCACTTAAAGGGCAATAGAAAACTTACTTTAAAAAGTCTCACTCAGTCCTCTTCCTGAATGTAAGAGCCTCAAACTGAAGCACTCTGAAAGTCAGGTTTGAGATGACCTGGATCTGATCCAGGGCTTTTATGAAGTTGTTTTTATTGAGGAATAGGAAGACAAGGGAGTATGACAGCACTCAGTGTTAAAATGTTCCAAATGAATATCCTGCATGGCACAGCACAGATATTGTTGTTGTAAATTTGTTATTGCTGACAATAAGTGAGAGACAAGAAAATCTCAGCTGTTTACTTTCATGACTGGCCTATTTATCCCAAACCTGACCTGTCTCACACGGAATTATAGATGACTGCTAAATAAGTAATATGTATGCATTGCACCTGAATAAACTATTGTCATTAGAAGAAGCAGACATACTGAACTTCCCAGAGGCATAACAATGACTATTCAAACTTCCAGCCTCAGCTGAAAGGGGTAAATACATCAAACACATCTGGAGATATACCTTGGTGTTATAAACATCCCTAGCATATGTATGTTATATATTACACTTTAGTGAGAGCCAGTGGCTTTCTAATACCTCAGTGACTAAACCATTCAGGAAATAAATGACAACAGAGAAAGACAAAACAAGGTAAAATAGGACACAGCAACAAATGAACCATTTTCTTGGTGGAACAAATTGATACTTCACAGGAGACACCCCCACAGAAGGTGTGACCAATTCCTGCTGAGCTGTCTAATAGCATTACTGTACACCCTGCAGATGGTTGTAGGCCAAAGGCTAGAGCAGAAAAAGAAATGACATTCAAGAAGGAAGCAGGTAGATTTAAGAGACAAAATAAAGTCACCTAGATTTTTTCCTGGTAAGCTGAGAGCTGACTGCTTTTCATTGCAAAACAGGAATTAATGCCTGTGCTACTTTGATTAACTCTTCTGCTTTTGTTAATATCCATGAACCATAATGACATTTTGAGGTCTCTGTAATTTAATAGATGTATACTGCCTAATGCAGAGAAAGAAAACTGTGACAATTTTCATATCTTATCTAATATTTCTTTAGTATGGCTATCAGAAATCTGGTATAAAACAGATATGATTTCTTTTTTAAAAAAAATATTCACCTTTATATAAACATTAGATTAGGTTCAAGAGGGTAAACTTGACATCTTCCACACTCATTGTTGGGGTACAGGAACATGGACAACTTCATTCAGCTCTCTAAAGTGTGGCAACATTAAACCTTACTCAGAAAGGAGAACAATCACTATAAAGTGCAAACATCAGCGCAGAATCATGTTAATTTCTTATGTACATAAACAATCAATTAATTGTAATAGCTGCTCTTGTTTAGACACTGTGAAGAGGACTCACAAGCGGCAGAGCTAAGCTGAAGCTGGTCTAACCCAGAGTTTGCACTGTACTAACTGAAGTAGTTCTAATCAATTTATCAAAGACAAAATGTATGTAATTTCTTCATCTGATTTAAGTCAGGATAAACTGATTAAAATTAGCATGCACTCTTTATACCAAAGGGCTTTAATCATTTACTAAATCAGTTTATGTTTCCAGTTTGACTCATTAAAGCTTGGGTGTGGGTTCATATGTTAGGCCAATGGAATCCATACAAATACATCTGGCTTCAACTTCTAGCTATTCACTTTTTACCTTTCACATTTCCTTCAAGATCTCTTGGGAAAAAAAAAAAAAAGAAAAAGTTCAATACAAATGAACCCCAAGGGTCCTTATTAGAAACACATCTGCTCAATGATGGCAAAAACTGTTTACAATTATTCTGACACCAATCAGTTAATTAGTTTTGAATCCTTCTAATATATCAATGCTGATTTTTTATCTTTTTATTTCAGTGAAGACACCTTCCAGAGCAAAACCAAAAACCTTTCTCAAAAGCATTAATAAGTCACTAAGTATATTAATTTTACAACTATACCATTCTCAAATAAACCTTAGAATCTCAGGGTGAAAAAAAAGTCAGTGCAGTCTGAGACTTTTTTTTCCTTAAATCACGGCTAATTTCATTTGTTCCTCTCCATACTTCTGTATTAACAGAACACTATATCAGCTGTTCATTATTTGTTTGGGATTATATCAATATGAGAAACCTATAAATACTTTAAAAATATTAGCAGTGCCTTTTTTTTTTTTTATGTTACTCAGAAATTTCCTGTTATCCAAGAGCATTAAAACTCAGCAATGATGTTCACACACCTCTTTGGCTTAGTCTTTAAAGACTCATAAACACAAATTATTCAGGCATGCTTAATTTTAAAATGTTTAACATTATTGCCTTCTGTTTTATGTCCTTGGCTGTTGTTGGGGGCTATATCACATAACAATTTCCCTCATCTGCAGATCAAGAACATTTCCTGAGCACAGTCTTTTCTGCTTTATAGACCTTTTATCATTTTTGTCAAACAACTGACGAGAACTGGTGGTAGGATTCCTCTTGTTCCTGGCTCCTGTACTCCTGCTTGGTTCTACAAAACCTTTACAAAACCTGCTCTTTCGTTCCAATATCTGTTTTCTCTGATTCTGTATAACTTGTATTCGTTACTCTCACATTCCTATGTGCTTCTTAATCTTTGTTGTTCTTACTCTCCTGCTAGATGAGGCTGAATTTTTAAATGTTGTAGGCTTCTCTCAGTATGAGGTTTTAGACATTTATCAAAGCATTTATAACCTAACTCCAATTATCACTCTCTTTGTTTTTTTATTAAAATTGCTCGCTTAGCTTTTCCTTACTTTCAGTTTGGTAAAACTGAGTCCTCTGAAGCAAAATCTTTTACTGCTGGGGGTTCATTCTGCTTGTAGATGACAAATATAATAGACACAATCACTTAGCTGAGAAAAGAGAATTATTTTGTTATCAAGTCCTCTTTAGCTAGTGAGATGAGGTGCAACATAGCACTCCCTGAAGTTAGGGCATAAAATTGTCAAAAAGATTTTTAGACCTATCAAGAGCATTTTAACACTGGCAGAAAAAGACTTTCAGGCTCTCCTGTTTTTAATTGAAATTCTATATGGTAATCCAGTTGCTTTTCAACATTTTATAGCAGGTATATCTGGTCAAATTTTTTTTAATGGGAAAGATTTTTTGGCATTTTTTTTTTTTAAGATGGTTAATGAAAAAAGCTTGAATTTTGTTTTCTTAAGACTCAAACATCTCCCTTTGCTCTGTTTGGCTGTTTTGCCATAAATAAGTAATAGATATTTACTGGACAACTTTTTAAATAGTCAAAGGATAGGATATCAAATAGCAGAAAATAAATAACAAAATATAGATCATCCGTAAATGAATAAATAAAAAATAAATATATGTCTTTCAGTAAAAGACTGATGAACATATGCAGGAAAAGAGAAGAAAGGATGAAAAAAATCTGATTTTAAGTCAAAAATATTGCTGAAAACTTCTGACTGTCACAGAAAGCTTTAGGTTATTCTCCAGCTTTAGGTTACCCTCATCCAAATATGCTTTTTTGGAGCAATCCAAATGTGTGGTGTTTTATACCACTGCTATTCACCTCATTGAAAAGTTCATTGAGCTAAAGAAGCAGGGTGGGAAACCACTCGTGGGAAAGAAGAGAGCAGAGGAGGTAGTCATCTTTGTCCTCATCTTTCTCCTTATTCTAGTCCTCATGTTGCTGGAGCAATAGCAACACTATTGCAGAATTTCCAAGTACTTCCCACGGAGAACAGCAGGATGCTATTTTTGGCAGCCATTTATCTGCTGCAAATTGCCGTGTTGTGGATGCAGTAATCAATGGTAACGATATAATTCTACAGCCATGGAGGTTACCTGGAGTGGGAGGGCAGAATTAACAGTTTCCCTTTAGAAATTGCTTGCTAATTTCTGGTGATTATGTATACCAGAAGCAGAAGCTGTCTGTGTGTTCTCAGGTATTGTCAGGTAATTATTGAAAATGGACTGACACTAAGAGTCCAAATGCTTGCAATGTCTGGAAAGCATTTCACATTTGGATTTAAGTGATAGAAAAAATATATTGCCATGATAGCATACAAGATTTGGACAAGGGGAATTTAACACATGATACGGCAATTGAAAGAGAGATATCACATAAACCTCAGAAAAGGGAGAATATGTCTCTGAATGATTTCATTCCCTGAAATAGAACAACAAAATATTGCTTTTTGTACATATGTATTCAGTAGCACGTCAGAAAATTCAACATCTTTCTTCTCAGGATGAGATTTATTACTGCAATGACATGAGACACTTAGCTTGGGAGGTATTAATTGGCAAATGTATCTCTTAGAAACCCAAAGGGAATTTGTTACAGTAAATCAACAACATAAACCGAGTTCCATGCCAAGGTCATGTGCTGTCAGTCACTTCTAGGCAGGCCAGTTCCATATGCCTCATCGTTTCATAAGATGATGTCACTGACATCAGAAAAATGATGGAAATGCTTCCGACTACTGGATCAAATAAGAAACGTGCGTTGATACACAACCTAACTTGGATTTATCATCGTGTCATGTTGGTTTGAATCCACCAACTGAAGCAAAGTCGTTTAAGATCTTGAGGATAACCTATGTGGAAAGAAAACTACTGTGAGCTCCAGTCCAAGAATATAGTCCTGCAAACGTTTAAAGTATAAATATTTAGGCTGCTGAAACTATTCAAAATTAGTAAGAATTAATTGTGTAGACTCCAGACTTTATCAAATCAGTATGCAATATTTTATATACTGGTGTCATTTTGGTGATTTCAAAATTTATCTTTTTATATTATTTTTCAAATTAATTTATGAACAAAATACATACTTCTCTGCCCTCTGCTCTATGTTGTTTCACCATTTTGATTTATTATTAGAATAACCACATGAATGAAAATTTGTATGTTATTGTTATATAATTGGATTATCATAACTCAAATTTCATTCAAGATAACATATAAAGGACCTTTATAGATAAAATATATGAATAATTCACATTTCAGTTATTAGAAATGGCATTTATGTAAAAAAAGTAGTTCATATAAAGTACTATTATTAGAGACAGTATTTCAAAGCAATATTTACATTTTTACAAAATTGGTACAAAGTCTCTAAAAAGAAGATTATGCATCCCACCTTCAGTACTTGATGAACCTTAAAACAGCACTTTGATAGGAAGAGTTTCATTTGATTTTCATGGGAGATAGATCTGAATCTAAAATGCAGCTGAGAATGGCTTTCAAATCTAAATGTCCAAGAAGCATGCAAGAATCATTTGCAGGAAAAACTAGGTGTTGAAACCATCCAATAAGAAACCCAAATCAGATCATTATATTCTGTCACAAGGATCCTCCTCAAGGTTGAGCCTTTGCCTTCAGTCCTCCCTTATGTTAGTAAGAACTGAATTGTATTCCAGTGTGGGAGACAATATCTACAGCTGACATCTTTGTAATAAAATTCATAGAAAAATGAGAATAATTTCCAACCACGTTTTATAGTACTCTCAGCAAATGCTCAGGTTTAAGACAGGAAACAAGTGATTACATGTTTTGAAACCACTGTTATTATAACGCCTCACTGTGACAAAGAATGTGGTCTTAATAAGTGAGGTTTCATGGTGCTACATGGGAACAATTCAGCTGAAAAGCTCTTGTATTAATATTTTAGGGACTAATATGTAAATGAATGACTGCACTGAAATTTTGGTCCTGATATTCTTCATGAGACATCTGCCTTACTGGCAGAGAGGAGCCAGCATAATATTTCTTGGGGAGTGGAAAAGACTTTTAGACTTTAACAAAGCACCACAAGGAACTGTTTTTTCACAGTAGTTTGTTTTTATTGCTTTCGTTGTCTTTTGAATAAGAAGCAAATTGGAAAAGCACAGAAATAAATTACTCAGGCTGCTCACTAGTTCTGAGCAGCCCCATTATCCGAAGGTTTTTGAAACAAGTTGTCAAACTTCTTCTGTCACTTGTGCTGATGGTGAAAGAAGGATGCTATTGCTGTAGTAAGGCTGCAACAGTGGGAGTGTGAATTATGAATGCAGCACTACACCTGCATTATGTTTAAAATACAACAGCATAACTTTGGCATTCTCAGCCTCAAAAACCATCAGTGACTTTCTCCTGAAGACTGAATTCCCTCAAGAGCACAAAATACTGCATAGTGTGTGTTCATATTTTGTCAACAAATGGATTATTTTTTACCTAACAGTGCTACCACATGCCAGACTTTTCCACTGGGAATAATAAGTTATTTGCAGAGCTATCAGGGTATACAAAATTCATGTTTGTGTAGAACTTGGATGATCCTCGTGTGAGCTGCATAAAATTGTAACTAATGTATTTACTGAGTCTTTCTGGGAAGGTGGAAGTGTGAGAGGTTCAAACTGATACTCAGAGGCTGGCAGCAGGAAGCTGATCAAAGCCCTACAAGGCTTTGATTGCTCTTCCACTGGATACCCTTTGCAACATTTGCTTTTCTTCTACATCAGCTGGTCATCTTAAAGCATTGCCATCATAAAGAACCAGCTGGCCTCTTTCTGCTTTGCCACATGCTGATGTGGGGATGGAAGATGCAGGGTGCTTCTGTAGCAAGGCACCCTGATATCTTGCAGTGCATTCATTCTTGCTGCAGCATGTGATGTTCCTCAAGGTGTTTGAACTTTCAGTATAAAAGGGTGATTTTAAAGCATTATATCCTTTGGAAAGCTAGTTTCCTGCTCTCTCTCCTGCAGCAGTGGCCATTGTCCTGTTTGTTGCAATAACCTGAATGTGCGCCAGAACACATTTACATATTTTAACATCAGCAGCTTGTGAATCAGGGTGTTTCAGCTCATTGCTTGGATTTCTGAGCTCATCTGCATCAGAGCAGCAAAATACAGATGAGGAAGCTGTCACAGTGGAGAGTGCAGTAATTAACTCCATCAGACAGATTCAGCTTTACAGAGTATAAATGAAATGATACATAAGAGTACTCTGCAATTCTAGATTATTTATCCCATAAGGATACTATCTACTGGTAAGTGACTATTTTCATTCCTGGGTCTCAAAGTGCTTAATAATAATAATAAGATATATTAAACACCCAATAGGATAGGGAGTCAAGTTGAGAAAATAATGCAAATTGTGTAAAGTCTTTCCAAAAGTAGTTCAGCCCAGAAGACGGTGAGATGTTCAGCCCCTGTGGTCCAAAGTCTGGGCTGCTTTGCCTCATGTGGATGCGGGTCACATAACGTACTGTGTGCACCCAAAGCACTAAATATTTATAATCTCTGTGTCAAATGTGCTTCATAAATTATATATCTAAAGTTGTCACTACCAGAACAGCAGTCCCAGACACACAGATTTGTGCACAGGCAGACAATTTTGCTAAAGACAACAGGGTGAATCCTTTATTTTTCCTAAGGAAAACCTGAGAAAGAGGTTCTGAGTGTCCGCGAAGGGCATTGCTATCTTACCAACCCATGAGCAATTGTCTAAAAGAAAAAATTCCAAGACAGACACCCTGTCCCTTGTTCAGAGGGTCTGGAATTGAAGTAATCCATTCATTCAAGGCATAATTTTTGTCTACAATGTTGGATGAGACCTGGGATATCTGTGCTACATCATAGCACGCCAAGTGTAAGGGAAATGTGGAGGCAGACTGTGCCTTAATCTCTTTCCAATTTGCCGATGGGGCCACTCTACTGCATATTTCCTCATATGTTTAATTCCTGAAAATGTCGTAAATTTTTTGTTGTAGAGTTCTGATGTGAAGGTTTCTGCTCTCCAACACAAGTCTATGGATATGAATGAATTGGCTGATTTACATAGTGATAGACTTTCATTTCAATGAAATCACTAGTAATCATGAAGTAAGAGAAGAATAGAACATATAAAATGTATCTGTAAAAAAAAGAGTAAGAATGTGCATTATGTGAATGTGTATACTTGTGTGTGTGTGTGAGCAAAGCAGAGAAAGATAATAGTTGAGAAATGTTTAATTCTCCAAGACTCTTTTAAAAAGTTCAGTGATTTGAATATTTGAAAGGGCTCCAAATAAATGTATCACAGCCAGACATGCCAAGTGTTTCAGATTTTTAAGTAAAATTCATTAATTGTTAGCAAATTAATTAAATCCTATGCAAAATATGTATTATGGAATTGGATATGGAAAAAAAGGCAAATTGGATTTGGGGATGTTAAACAGGGTTCTTATGGGGCACAACTCATGGTAATAAGACAGAAAAAAATGTGAAATAAAAAGTAAAACATTTTCTACACCCTAATAAAAGGATTATCTGGGTACTGTATCTGTTCAGACATCTGTTTTCTGAAGTTAACAAAATCAGAGAATTCACTGGAGAATTATAGTTTAATATTTGCACTCAGATTATTTGAGTTAGCAATTCCAGCTCTTGTACTCCCTTATTGCTCTGAGAATTCCCAGGTATTTTTGCATAAAGGCTCAACTCCGGTGTTTACAAAAACAACAACAACAAACAACAGAAACACAAAAACACCCTGTTTCTTTATCCAGGAATAAGGTGAAAGAGAGATATGAGTAAAATACAGACAAATATGATATTTTTTTCATATAAGGTATGATGATATACTTTTATGATCTAGTCAGGATTACAATTACATTGTATATTCTGCAGCACAAGAATGCTAAGGAATGTGTTTACAGTGCAGTGCATCCCACACACTCTTGATCAATATATAAAACAATTAATTAATTAGCGAGGAATGTGATACATATACCAGTCTGTCCTTCATTGCTGCATTTCTGAGTTCCTAGTTTACCTCCTAGAAAAGTGAAAACTGTCCAGTTGTTGCCCGCTTTGAGCTAGAGCCTCTTGTTTTCCAGTAGCCCAAGGTGTGGTGGTTATGGAGGACCTTTGCTTCGCCTTACACTACCCAAAGTTTGTCCTTTGCTCTAGCTACCTGGTGCTTTCTTACAGTTTCATGCCAGCTCTAAACAAGCACCCTTCACACCAGCTGGGATACACCTGGGCAAACATCACTGCCAGGTCAGCTGTCTCTGCCCAGACTTTAGGAAAGTCATGAATCCAGCCCAGTTGGAGGTGACTTCCACAGGTGGGCAAGTCTTACCTCTGTCGACTGCCTCCATGAAATGATGTCAGGAACAGCTGGGAGCACAGGTTGCTCTATCAACCACCAATGCTTTATCTAGATCAGGGCTCACAGAGCTGCTACAGGCAGCCCAAGGCTGGCCCAGATATGTCTAGTGGCATATCAACACCCCATTAAACACTTAGGCACACAGGGACCCTTCTCTTCCAGATGATGCCCTGGAGTGCTTCAGCTGGGACTTGCTTCCAGATTTGTTGTCTATTCAGAAAAAAAAGCTGATCTTGAGAAATGCCTCAAAGGGACGTTTAGGAATGCCCACTGGAGCCATTAGAACACCCTGGGAAAATCTGAAACTGTGAGACAGCAGGAGTAAAATCCATCTATCCATCCTCTGAAACAAAACAGAAATACAACACAAATTGCTTTAGTGGCAGTGATTGCAGTGATTTTTTAATTAAGAAAATATATGTAGAGGAACTCATTCCTCTCCTGAAGAATTCCAGCAATTGTCTGCACTTAGTACAGTCCCAGGAAAATCCTCTTTTCCACTCATCTGGTAGACGAAACCATTAATCAAACTGTTCATATATTTTTAAACAAGAAACAAAGAGCTGCAGGTTTCCTGCCACATTCAAGCTGTTTATGATTAAAGGGAAGACCAAAAATGTTTTTGTGATGGAGCTCTCCAAAATGCTGTTATCTTTTTCACTAAGCAAATTCTGCAGTGTTTAATGTACACTGTGCTTTGATTAGGGAAATTGTTGTACGAAGGAACAGCAACCTAAGAAAACAAAATACTGTATCATTAGTGTATATGCTCCTTCTGGCAAGGATCCATAAAAAGTTATTGCTTTTCAATCATCACTTCCTAGCTGATCTTTGAGAAATCAAGGCTATTACTCACAGGAATGTTAGTAAACTGTATATATAAACTGCGAGGATTAGTTTAGCTTAAACATAGGCAAATAGCAGGAATTGCCACTTTTATGCTACCATTCTTGTCATGAAAACAGAAGAAATTAAAAAAATGAGATGAGACAGATGTTCTTTTTGTTTTCATATTATATCTTCCAAGTGAAATTTCTCCTTGTGTGGAAGAAGCTAGCCTGGGACAGTTAGTGGTTTCGAGTGTGAGGTGACAACACCTGAACTGACAAGTATGTCATTATCTAGTGTACAATTTTTTTTATTTTTTTATTTTTTTTCTGAGGGCATATATCTTAGGCACTGAAGTTACTCTGAAGATGTCCTTGGTGTGGGCTTTCTCTTACTCCTTCGTTAGGTCCATGTTGGTCACTACAAAGCAGGACTGACGTCTCAATTTGCATGAACTGGTGAGTTACACATAAAGGAAAAATATATGATAGAAATCTTGATTTACCTATCGAAGTAAAAGGTACTTTTTAAAAGGTCCTTCCCAGAGGGTAAATGTGTCTCTTTTCATTTCTACTGTCTGTAATTACCTTTATCTCTACATTCACAAGAATTAAAAAAAAATAAAAACAAAAACAAACAAAAAAACCAGTTATCTCCTTGGATGTGGACTACTTTTTCATATTTAGTGAGGCCAAAAATATTACTATCAGTGTCAATGAATGTTGATCCTTCCAACCACCGTGACAAATCCATTTACACCATTGAGAACTGGACAGATGGACACTCAGGTGGACATACTATTGATAAAGAATCAGGGGATTGCCAACTACTAGAAAAGTTCAGCAGAGAGCATAGTTCTGTCCTTGTATAAACTGAAAGAGTTTTTCTAAAAAGTACCCCAAAACAGAGAGCAATACCCACTGGTACACCTGAAGCTCATCTTCAAAAAATTATTTTAGGGCATTTGTCCTGAGAAGGAAGAGTGGGAAAGGTGTGGACATTTTTCTTTTCACCTTCTTCTTATTATTTATTTATTCATTTCCAGAGTGGGAGAAGGCCAAAGCTGTCTTTGAAAATGAAGACGTTCACACTTTGATACACAAAAACATCTGCCATTGCCAATTAAATTTCCTTTCACTGATATTCATTTTCTCTGTCTCACATCTACCCCATCCTCACTCATGTGAATAAGGGAGAGGTCTTTGCAGAAGACTTTGTCTTCTCTTTTTTTATAACTGTGTCACTATCACTGTTCAGTCATGCTTTTAAACCCACACTACTGATGCACCTATTTGGAAAAAAAATTGCAGCGTTGGAATAAAGTCCCAGGCTGATTTAATCGGGTCTAAATTATGCAGCATGTAAAGAATTAATGGCTGCAACTAGTTTCCAGGGCCTGGAAGGGAGTCAGCTTCTCCATCACATGTGGTATGCAAGTTCTTTTAAGGAGATCAGTGAGCCCAAATGCCATTTCTAAGCATTTCTAAGCATTTCTAAGATAAATCTCTCTGGAGGGAGGCTGAATTTTACTTTGCTCCTATTTAGTTCCCTGTCAAGGTACATGCAGTGCCTCTGTTGCTGTCAGGCCAGACAGCACTCCCGCATCAAAATCCATCCTCTGCTATTATCAGTCCTTGCTAACTGCAAAAGGCTGGGAAGCACAGATAGCCCATTTTATGGACACAGAATGGAAGCACACATATATTCAAGTTATTCCTGTAAAACTATGTCATGCACAGCTAGCTCTGAATAAGCTCAGAAGTGTACAGGAGCTAGCAGAACTGCACAAATGCACTGCTAAGATAGCTCTGCTGAAAGCTGAAATGTTCCTGTAATTTTGCTGAGGTCTATATTGTTGCACTGCCTTGACCAGTTATGTACCTTACAGGCAATATCCTCAAAAATACTTTGTTACAGCAAGGAATTTCTGGAGAACTATTTTATTTTTTTCCTCACATACCACTGTTGTACGAGAAATATAGTTACAGTATAAGGCTGAGCTGTTCAAGGTGCTGTACGTTCATGGACTGAGGCAGTCACAGACACACACATCTCGCAATCACATCTTCAAGACAGACCAAGATGATAGTTAACCAATAATATACATTGGACTGTTAGCTGATTGTCTCGGAAAATCAAGATCCTTTTTCGAGATAAAAGAGTATAAAAGAGCTTTAAAGGGAATCCTAAAGGTAAGAATCTAGCACCCCATATCAGATTTCATTCCAAATCTTGAGGGTGATCACAGGAGAAAGAACAGAGTTTGTCTGGAAAGATATTTAAATTTTACAACAGTGCCTGATTGGAGTCAGAAGAAAACTTTTTGGTATAAATAGAAAATGTCACAAGACTGTGAAGGGCAACTGCAGCTGAGACATGTCATTCATTAAAGTAGAAATATGAGGCAGTGACATGAGCAAGGGACTGGTCAGTCTTCACGTGTAAATGTGGTTGCAGCACAGGTTGCAGATGACTGAAAAGGCAAAAAAAATAATTGTGATAACACATTTCAAGAAAGCAAAGTGAATGACTAATATTGGAAATGCTACAGAAATCACATAGGTCTAATAAAAACTAATGAAAGCCACACCAGAGATCTTTGAGTGAAATAAGAGCAAATTGTGGAGCTGGGATGAAGCAAAAATAACAGCTCTTTCTTCTTTTCCTTCTGGTCACTGTTCTCAGGCTGCTGTGGTCACCGGGACATCACAGAGCTCAACACTTCTAGCTTTATTGCTGCCACTGATCTGGGAAAATAAAAGTTTCCACAACAGGACAAAGAGTTTCTAAAAGCTGAGCAGCTCTCTAAGGACAATGAAGTATGGTAAAATTGCAGAGCACCCTAGTCATACGGCATAGTCCTGGATCTAGCATGGACTTTTTGTGTGGTCTTGGACAAGTCACTTTTCTTTCTTCTCTTTTCTTCTTTAGGGTGTAACCTCTTTAAAACAATTTCTTTCAAAACAGATAATCTCTTCCTGGACACTGTATGGGGATCTAGTATTAGCTGAAACATCTAATCAACTTTAATACAAATTTCAATTACTCCTTCCTCGGGGGGAAAATACATCTTAAAATGTTCCAGCCTTCCTATTGACTACCTGAGAATGGTAGTATAAATCACCAGTGGGATGTTAGCCAAAGAATAATTTATATTGTTGACTTTCTCAGCGAACTTTTGGTATAATCTTGAGAAATTTGGCCTTTTTATTTCTCATAAACTAGTCCTGAAAGATCTACAGAAGAAAGAGAGGTCAAGTCAGCCCTTCATATAAGATGTAAAAACCTCAGCCAGAACTGAAGGTGATATATTACACTGAATGGGGCATTTAATTAACAACATCGTTATGGAGTGCTCATGGTTCAGATCCACTGCAATGAACTAAAAAAGGGAATCAACTGTTAACAGTTACTTTGCTATCTTTACTGTTGTTTTTCGGATCGTTAGTACTCACAGAACAAGTCTACCACTGCCTTCAGAAGACTTACCTCAAAAGTTATTCATGATGAGCGTTGTGAGATTATGATTATAGGTAGTGTCATCATCATCTGATTGAATCCTAGGTCTACCAGGTCATTCATATCCCTATAGTGCAAACCAGGCTAGCTCAGGAAGAGGGATTAGGTCACTCTTACTTCCCCTTCTTTCTACGTAAATTCTGACCATCTGGCATAGGAGGCTTTTGCCCCCTCTTGCTCTTTTTCCTCATGTCTCACTTACTCATCTCTTTGCTATTATTTTTCCTTTTGCTTTCTGCTTAAAGATACTCAAGGTTAGAGAGGCCACTCAGTGTCTCTCCCCTCTGTAACTCCTCTTTGAGCTTCTAAGTGAGGCAGATAAGAAGTTCACTTCTCAGCCCAGCGCTAGGTCTAAGAGTGGGTGATAGAGGATGTTGCTGAGTGATCCTTCAGTACAGCAATAGCAAAAACAGATCAGGAACAGAACTGACACTTTTCCAACCCTGTTCACTGCTGTCTCATTCCCTTGTGGGTTTACTTATTGTACCCAAGGGAAAAGAACAGGACTTTGACAGGAGCAGATGGACTACCATTTTTTTCTCCTTAAATTCAGAAAGTTCTTGTTATCTTTAACATGATGTAAAAGACTCAGAAGTAGTGGATTCTTCCCTAAAAGCTCTCTGCTGTTGAAGAGAAAACACAGACAGCTAATATTATTACTATGGAAGCCTAACTTAATGCCAAAAATATTGAGCTGTAGAGCTAGTTTTCATTCTCACGTTATTTTCCTTTCAAATCCCACAGGACTGTCAAAGTCTCACCATGCAGGGCTCCAATGAGAGCTCCCCTCAGCATATCGCTTTAATGCTACCAGAACAATTAACAAAAATAAATAAATAAATAAATAAAATAAAAAGCATCCTAGAAAGACAAATGCTACTTTTCTCATGCAGAAACATAGGACAGGCACTCAACTTAATGTTAAATTGTGCTGTGGTGTAAGATGTCTGTGTCAGGGACTATTGGGGCAGAGTTCTTTGACTGTACAAAGCTGGGAGTAATGAGGAGCAGCAGGGAGGTGACATTTTATCCGTGTTACTGCTGAGATCAATAACGGAACAACATGTTCACTCTGGGTGGCCACCAACCTAACAACATGTCAAGAAACTGAAAAGCACAGAGAAAATAGCTGCAAAGTAACTAAGAACATACTTTGAACGTTTTTTTTTTTTTCCTGATAGGTTTAAAGTGGTCAGTCTGCTTCATTTAATTTGAAAAATGAATTAATGACTTCACCCCTGTGAAAGTACCTATAATGCATCATAAAGAGCTTTTCGATCTGGTGATAAAACATACAGTAGGGATCAGTGGCTGGAATTATTTGTAATTAGAAAAGCTGGTATGGAAAGCAATACATGATTTTTAATAATGACAACGTTTTAGCTACTGCCAAAGGTTATCAGGCTAGATGCTGTATTTACCACTCCTTAGCGTTTTCCAACCAATACAGGATATTCCTCCATAAGTATGCCACAGACCCAACACAGAGGTTACTTAAGTTCCCCACTAGCAGTCCACCCCTGTGGCTGGCTCAGATTTTAAGCACCCCCACTGCACAACAGGGAATCTGCACAGGAGCCCTGCTCTGCACCACCTCGCACAAAGCAGAGGCAATCTGCACATCACTGATTTTTGCCAGCCACGCCACACAGGGACACAGCTTCCAGAGCAGCATAACCAGAGTTTCAACCTGTCCTGGTTTCAGGTAGGACAGAGTTAATTTTCCTCTTAGTAGCTGGCAGGGTGCTATGTTTTGGATTAGAATGAGAAGAGCGCTGATAACATGCTGATGTTTTAATTGTTGTAGAGCAGTGCTTACACCAAGCCAAGGACTTTTCAGCTTCTCGCTCTGTCCTGCTAGCGAGCAGGCTGGGGGTGCAGCAGGAGCTGGGAGGGGACAGACCCAGGACAGGTGACCCAAACTGGCCAAAGGGGTATTCCATACCATCTGACGTCATGCTGAACAATATATATAGGGGTGGCTAGCCGGGGTGGGGGGCCGGCTGCTCGGGGATAGGCTGGGCATCGGTCAACGGGTGGTGAGCAATTGCATTGTGCATCACTTATTTCGTACACATTATTACTATTAATACTATTATTATTATTATTATTATTATTATTTTTCCTGTCTTAATAAACTGTCTTTATCTCAACTCACAGGCTTCACTTTCCCGTTTCTCTCCCCCATCCCGGAGAGGGAGGGGGGAGGGTGAGCGAACGGCTGTGTGGTGTTTGGCTGCCAGCCGGGCTAAACCACAACACAACCAAAAAGCAACTTCCTTCTTAGGTCCACAGTGTTGGAATGTTAAGACAAACATGGATTTCTGTGGTCTGTTTTGATGCAATGGTTCAGCATATTTCGTGGTCGTCTCGTCACAAGCTCCCCAAAGTGTGTGAGGTCTATGATGCTAGCAGCAGTGTTTTATATCTCTTTACAGTTCTTTTTATAGCTCATTCCAGATCATATCTCCGCTAGACCCCCTTCATCCAAAGTTTACCGCAGAGTTTGCAGCTACCAAGTCACGTCCCGCTCAGGCTCAGCAGAATTGTGCTAAAATGCTGCCACCTCGTGCTGATTTGGCAATAAACCTCGGCCTCGCACTCCGCCTCTCTCCCGGCTCCGGCATTGCTCCTGCCTGAGCTGATGCAGCGGGGACAGAAACCTCCCTGAATTCCAGCTACCAGTCTGAGCCTGCAGGCAGGTGGAAGGAAAGAAACCCTCGCCTGAACAGTACACTCCCTCTAAAGAAGTTAGAGACAGCCTATTTTTGTAACTCGGCCCCTTGTGCCATCATCAAGACAAACACTGAACAGTCGTCTCTCTTAACATTGGCAGGAACCTTCCCAGATGCACAACAGTTCACATGGTTAGCTTAACTCAATATATTTTTTTAAATTATCTATTAAACTAGACAAAAAAGTAACTCCTAAGATGGTGCCTAAGTTTCCAGAGGGGAACCAAAACTTCCCATGGAAAGGGCAATTTACCCTGTCTTATGTTTTAGATTTAGCATCCCATGCTAAAATATTTGTCTTTTTTTTTTTTTAATTTCTCTCCAAACCTGTTTGTTTTTGTTTTTAATCCCCTTCTGCTATGAGCTGTGTTTAATTTATACAAAACCTATAAGCAAATCAATCCTGGGACCCTTTCTAATGATTAAGGGTTAATCATCACCAGCTGCTGAGTTTCTCCCCCCATGTAACATTTCATTTTGAAACTCTACTTACTTAACCTGAAAATACAGAAGTCAGATTAACCTGGAGAGATTTTCTAGTATCTGATCAGTAGATCAGACATGAATTAGCATTTGAAAATTATGTATGTAAAAAAGGGATGTGCTACGTTCTGATGAGCTAAATGTTATTTCATTATACTGTTAGTCTAAAAACCACAGAGCTTATTTCCCTTAAACCAAGAGAGAAGTCAGTCATTGGGGGACTGTTAGGGTTTACTGTTTTTTAAGACAAAAAGATAAAAAGCTATAATTTCGTTGCAGACAAAAAGGTATAAATTGTTGCAGTCACCTCTCTGGCTGTTTCACCTTAGCACTAGCACAATTTTGAACCTGCCTGGATGAGGGGCTGTGGGGGTCACAGCTGCCTCCTCACGGAGCCCTCCTCCCTGCCTGGCCAGCAGAGGTGGGCTGAGCTGTGGTGGTGCTGAGAGCACACTTTTCCAAGGAAAACGCAACAACTGGGTACAGCCAAGTCGGAGTGTAGGAAGGCTCCTAAGGAAATCAAAGCAGAGGTTACAAAGTTTTTTTATGGCTAAACTGTTTGCACTGAATACTTCAGGGTGAATCATCCATAAGATCACAGTTTTGCTCTTATTTCTTTCTCAACAGAAGTTTAATTAACAGAGCAAAGTGTGCACAATCAAATAGGCAAGCACCAAGATATTTACTGGTTTGAATAAAGGTCAGCAGATGACATTAATATTTCTTTCCCTGTTATGGTGCTGATTAACTAAACATAAATCACTCCCAGACAATTTTGCTAGCATTAGCTAGAAGACTCTGTTAGTTGTTGCTCTTGTTTGGCAGAACTGATTTTCCTAGGATACAAGTGAATCACAACAATAGTGTTCAGTCCAAATAATCTTCTATTGACACTGAGAGTATAATCCAGTGGGATTACAGGAGTGAAGAGGACAGCAAGGGAGGAGAAAGGAGCAGGGACATTTTCACTAGAGAGAGAAGCAGGGGGAGAGAGCAAAGCTGTATTGGAATTTATACTCTCTGTTCCTCTTCTCTCCTCAGTGTATGTGTTGCCTCCTCCCACCACCTCTCCTTTCCCTCAACTCCTCAGTGGGGACTGAGGCAGAAAAGGGCTGTGCCAGGAGCCTGCAGCACTGCTTTTGGCTGCCTGTCCTATGCAGTTTCTGGGGAAGAGCAATCAGTAAGTTGCCTTTGTTGCTCTTGCTACTTCAGCCCATTTGCTTCTCCTGCAGCCTCTATATCCATGCTCAACCCTAGTTACAGCTGAAAAAAAAAGCACCAAAAGCTAGAATTTCCTAACCAGTCTAACCTTTTGGGTGTATGGTGAACTCCTGAGCACTGGTATTCATTTCTAAAATTCTCTTCCTTCCTTCCTTTTGCTCTTCAGTAGTCATTTTCGCCACTTCCCTCTGAGCCTTAGTGTTCTTGCAGATTTCCATAAACACTGGTTTCTGAGATGATCTGTGAGGGATCACTAACATAGACACTCGCAGTAGAGGTGGGCATCTGCCCTGCCATCCTCACATATGTTCAGATATCATGTTCAAGCACTTCAGATCCAGGAGATTGACTGAAAAGCTATGACGTCTGAACATCTTAAGGGGAGGAAAGCTGTATTTTCTCCTCCTGATTTTAAAAACCTTTAAGATTTTATGCTTTTTTTTTTTTTTTTTTCCCCTCTGT
This sequence comes from Cygnus atratus, assembly GCF_013377495.2. Classification (NCBI taxonomy): domain Eukaryota; kingdom Metazoa; phylum Chordata; class Aves; order Anseriformes; family Anatidae; genus Cygnus; species Cygnus atratus. The sequence goes on along the minus strand of NC_066362.1, from coordinate 40,115,593 downwards.
CTAGACAGTCTCAATGTGGTGACTCAATATTTTGCATTTAATAAAAGGAGAGAGGACTCTGAAACCACACAAGTAATACGAGGGTTAAAAACTCTGGGACATCTGACTCTGGACTTTTTGCTCAGTGGGTGGAAAGTAGCCAGCAGTCAGTCTTACACTAAAAATGATTTACTTGTCTCCATAAACATGCCAGTAGATGTCCACAAGCCTAAGTGCAGATGGACTATTTATCCTTCTCTGGGTGTGAGGTGAAGATATTTGCCCCAGGCTTTTGGTCAGACATTCAGAACATTCCCCAGGGTGTCAGTTGCATGTATATCATAGCTACGATTTTGCAGCCAGAAAAAATGAGATAATCCAAGCATCACTCACGCACTCACTTGCACGCATGCATGCACCCCTAATTCTTCATGTTATCTGAGTTTACCAAATGCAAGTGTTATATGATTCAGCCCATAACCCTTTTTCATATATTGAAGGGAGGTCCTGAGCTATGGACAGGAAGCTGAAGAGCAGAAAATAATAAAAAATACTACATTTTCCTGTTATAGGTAGGTGTGAGAAGTGTAGCTGTGGCTTCTAAAATATGACTGTAATAAAATAAATAGTTTATGGGAAGGGGAGAGCATGTGCGGGGTACTAAACTGCATTAATTGTTGGGATGAACTACATTTATTTTTTGTTGTTGTGGTTTTGTTTTTAATATCTGCCATATGAAGTATAAAACTTAATAGTTATTTTGTTTTCTGAATAGAGCTCCAGCTGTATGCATTTTTATTTTTCCATATATCAGATGGTTATTTTAATTCCAGAGGAATAAGATAGAAATAGACAAACACAATAAATATTTTGGTAGTGTGTATCTATGTGCACCCTCATTTAGCTTAACACTTTAATTTGTACAACAATTGTTCCCTCACCCCCCACTCCCTTTGAGAAGCATGCATCACCTATGAGAGCTGTAAATGAACCTTGGGTTTTGCAGTGCAGAAACCACAGGGCATGAGACTATGGCTGGGTGACAAGTCACCCAGATGTGTCATGTGATATCATGTTCAATAGAACTACTTTCAAGTCAATACATTTTCAGTCCAGGTGTTAGTAAAAGCAACTGGGCTTTTAAAGTTTTAAAGATCTACTGTGGCCAGAGGAGCTATGCTAGGAGGATGCGCTTGCCATTTTGGAAATCTGCTGTTGCTGGTGAGGTCTGCAAGGTTAAAAGCCCTATCTTCTTGGAAAGCTCTCAGACAAAATATTGATTTATGCTTGAGTATTATAGCTGTTGTAAGTTCTGTTATTATTGTCTTTTCTCCTTTTTTTTTTTCTTCCATTTTTCCAGCATCTTTGATTAAGTCATTTTTCTTTTATATATCTGCAATATTTGTAACTCAGCAAATGTTATCTCTTTCTCTTCTCTGTCTTTTCTTCCCTCTGTCATTATTTTCTTTCTCTGTGATAACTCCTGTGGTAATTCTTCTTTCTATAAAATCACTCTTTTCATTTTTCAAAAGCTAATCTCAGTAATTATGATAAACTAGTGGGCCTTGCTACTAAGAACTGTATAAATACTCTCCTGTTTGGTTTGTTGCTAATTCATTGGAGGTGTATTACAAATAAGTCAGTGTTTTTTAACTGAGCAAGATGCTGTCTGAATCAAAAGAGGACAAAACACAACATTTGAATAGGGAGAGCAAGAATCTTAATGAGAGGTTGTCATTAAAGTTGTTGAGAGGAGGAAGGTGAAAAAGAAGTGCATCCCTTACATTTGCTTCTCACTGAGTTCATATGACTGATTGAAACTGTGTTAGACCCCAAGTGATCATCTTTCAACCCTGACCAGAAACAAAAAAAAGAAGCATTGCTCCTTGCACAGATGTATTCAGCAAGACCTTGCCAGTAAATCTTGCAGGAGATGCTGAGGGCAGGGGTGGGCTTCCATAGCTTCAGACTGATTGCCACTTCACTCTCTGCAAGATTCACCACAGAAATGACTCTTCGGCAAGCAGCCCTGATATTTGGTGGCACTAGCATGTGGAGAGGCTCTGTGTGCTTTGTTGGAAACAGGACTTCCAGCTATTTCAAAGTGAACACAACAGACTTCCATTTGCATGAGAAATGACGCATTCAAAAAGAATATCTGGAACATGTTGGCTATCCTGTGCCTATTTATGTCACTTCTCTGTAGAGGGCTTGAGTCAAGCCTGTTGATATCAGCAAGTGACTTTATTGGCTTTGAATGAAGCACATGAAGGCCTAAGATGATAACAAAAGATGAGAATTTTGTCTGTCATCCCCAACGTATTCCGGTACTACATCCTCTACATATTCTGGAACAGTGTTTCTTCAAAGGTGATTTACACATCTCTAGTTAAATTCTATCATCAATAAAGAAAATTCTGCAAGAAAATTAAATGCAGTTAATTTAGATTTGAAATAAGTTAGATCTGTTCTATGGTGCAAGATATACTAAATGGTGCAAGAAAAACTAAATTAGAACCACCTTCCTCATTAATAATACTCTATTATGAAGTTTTATATCTTGTAAGTCAATAGCAGTTATCAGTATCAGAAATTTCATCTGGAGATCCTCAAAAAAATAGTGATGGTAGAAACTTTTTTTTTTTTTTTTCTCAAACACAGTAAAGGGGCCCAAACATAACTTTTGATACAGAACTGAGATTTATTTATTTTATATATATAATACTGTAAGAAATGGTCCTGCTTTCTATAGAAAATACAGTAGTATTTTTACCACATTGTTCATCACAAATCTGAGGGATTAGCTCGCCTTTCAAAGGCTAGTGGTTCCTCCAGCAAGAATATTATATAGTACATGAAGCTTTTGCCCTGCCCTGTAGACACTCTACCTCTACTTCCAGCCATGGTGCAACGAGCAGGCCCTGATTGCTGCTGCCCTGGAGCTGATATTAGAAACTTGAGAAAGAGACAGCACAGCTCCAGCTGAGCAGAGCTGGCTGGTGTTCATGCACATGGAGAAGAAGCAGCTTGGAGAGGAAGCCCCTCTACAGATGACCATGCATAGATATAAAATGCAATAAATTAACACAGACAAGCTCAAACCCATTAAAAAAGTGACATGCTTCAGGTCTGATCCTGAAGATTTTGTCTTATTGATTCATTTATTTTTGTCTAATTCCTTGTACATTTTGTTCCCTCTTTCATATGTTTTCAGCCACTGAAATAGAATGATTTTTTATGTGAGGAATTCACATTGTTCTTGTACTCATACCCATGTGTCACATTTTAGCTTCTTTCTCAAGCATTGTATACAATGCTTTGATATCATTTGTGTTGTCCTATTTTTCTTTCTTTCTGAGAATATTCGCCTTTTTAAGTACTGTCATATATGCTCACATTACATGAAGGTGTAGTCTTATTGAAGTTATGTTGAGGAGTGAACAATAATGAATTTTGAAGCCAAAGGGTTTTTTGTTTATTTGTTTATTATGGTCTTACATATGCCTGAGTATTTTTTATTATGGATTTTGCATACTAATAGTTCAGAAATATTTAAATCAAATTATAAATTTGCTGCTTAATGTTTGGACTGTAACAAGCACATCTCTTAGATAACTTAGAACTGCATATGCAAACCACACAGAAAAGAAGCAGAAAGTTGCAATGTTTTCACCATCGTCTCCCTGCAGTGAAAGGTGAACATCATTCTGTCTCCATGACCTTGTCTCTGCAGATGTACTACATGAATCTAAATTTTATTTTAGGTTTTTGTTTTTATTTTATGCTTCAGTTTCCCTAATCATGGAATTGTTCTCCCTAGTGCATATGATGCATTTAGAGTGCTGGCAAGACGTTACAAAAGTGACTAATAATTACTAATGTGAGGACAATAAGAACAAAGGAGACAAACCTGAATGCTAGAATGAATTTGATATATCCAGTCAAACATGATCTGTTTCCTTTTCTCTAAATTAATAATTAGAAAATGAAATTAAAACCCTCAAGCTGCTGAAGACTAAAATTTAAATCACCTTAAAATTGCTAAAGTTCAGAGGAATGCATATTCAACACTTCATATATTATTCTCTTTATTTTCTTTTTGGTGAATTATAACGTTTTCCTTAGAAAATATCAGAATAAGTTTTCATTTTTTTTTCTCTTCTCTTCTTCTACTTTATTTATTTATTTATTTATTTTAATTCTCTCCTTAATTAACACATTATCTCTTCCCCACTGTATGATATCATTACTATCGAGATGCCAGTTCATATTTCTCAGGGAGAATATAGAACCATAGAATCATTAAGGCTGGCAAAGACCTCCAAGATCATCTGGTCCAACCATCCCCCTACCATCAATATCACCCACTAAACCCTGAGCACCATGTTGAATCTTTCCTTAAACACCCCCAGGGACAGTGACTCCACAACTTCCCTGGGCAACCTGTTCCAATATGACCAATATGACACAGATTTCTCTGGGAGTCGTGTATTATTTCACTATGGAATGCAAGCAGTACCAGACCAGGTCTATAAGGAAAAAAATAGGTTTTACATACAGCTAAGTAGGATTTTTCTGAGGAAGTTACTTTTGTTTGGGACTGCTGGTATACTGGGAAAAAAATATTTTGTGGGAAAGTCTTGTTTTTGACAAGAATTTCCGCAGATCCAGGGTGTAATTTCTGGCCCAGGTGCAAGACTTAGTTTGTGGTGAGAGATATCATTCATCCTGGTTATGAAAAGTCCTTGATCTCCAGCAGAGTTTCAAACCAGTAGAGTAGGGATTTTGACCTGGGGTTGTCTACCAGTAAGATAAAGGTCTTAATAATGAGGAAATTAGGACTTGTATGGTATGAAGACAGCATATGTCTTGAAATCCTTTCTCCAAGAAAGGATTCCAAGCCTTCATTGCTTCTGACATAATTTGCTTCCACATAGTGCTGAGTGGTCTTTACAAAAAGCTACTGAAAAAAGTTGAATGTTTCCACAGAGCATCTGTTTACAAGTGAATTACTAATTTGCCATAAAGAAGAAGAGTTCACTTGTCACTGGGGCTCTCCAGCAATGCTTACTAATTGTGCTGTTATCTTGCAATGTGGGAGAAACTATATCCCTTTCTGTCTTGGACCTGTGACTGTGATTTTTCCTTAAGGGCCACAGTGAGGAAATACACAGCAGTAGACATTGGCCTACACCCGTGCAGCAGTATATAGGTATGAACTCCAGCTCTGAGATATGTGAAAGAAAGACTGCAAAAGTATGATTTACACTACAAAAATATTAATTTCCATACATTCAAATATAGCTAACCAACACTTATACACTGGATGGTTGTTTTCATTGCAATGACTGAGTCTAAAAAACCTGAAGATGAAACCAAAGAATTAAGCACAATCTAATCATCATAAATTTTTAGAAGGCAGCACTGGAAGAAATGACAGATTCTAAAAACATATTAATAGGTTAGAAAAAGTTGGGTTATGTTCTTGGAAACATTGTAAAGACAGGGACCGAGGTATTTTTATAAGTTTATGAAGTAGAAGTAAATACAGGACAGAAGGTAAGACTAGCCTGTAAGTCTAAATTAGGTTGCTACATAATATGGTTCACATCAGCTGTTGTTAAGTGAAGTCTGAGTCAGAAATAGGAACTTCACCAAAAACATCCTTCTCAAAAGAAAATTAGAGGAGTATAGTAAGATGAATGACCAGTCATTTTGGCTACATAACAGAAGCAAGATTTTTTACTTTTATTAAAAATGGTAGAAAAGAATAAAGGGAAATAAAAGACAACAAGAGAGGGAAGAGCTCTTCTCCAAAATCTAGTTTTCTGACAGATGCCCTCATACTTTCATAAATGCGAAATTGATATCTAAACCTAACCTCATCAATTACGTATAAAAGACAAATAATACAGAGCTTCAGTACTTTTTAATCATTTCAGTTGACTCATCCTTGCTTTGGACTCATTTTGTTCCTCACAGTCCAGTTGCGATTAACCTGTAAGGAACTAAAACGAATTAGACAGAGATATATATAACAAAAACTCAGCTGAAATCAGCATGTAACTGATTACAGTGTTTATCTGCTAGCCTTTGATTCTAAGAATCCCCATTAAAATGCTAAAGCCTTTTTCTTCTCTCTTTTTTGAATGTCAGCCAAAACTTTCTTTTTGTACCATTTTTGCAAATATTTTTAAGCTATTCGTTTCAGAGTTTTAGGACAATAAAATGATACAGATATGAGGGCATTAAATCCTGAGGCACAATTACTCATTGCAAAATTCTTTCTCCTCGTGCACTTTGCATTTGTTCCTTCTCAGGAGCCAGCTTATCAGTTTTCAGCGTGAGCTAGCTCTTCTGAATGCTCTCTCAGGCTGGCAACATGTATAGTCCATGTACGATATGCATAACCTAAGAAAGGGCTGCATTATCCTCAGTAGAGCTGCATGCTAACATAACCAGATGACGTTTCCTACCAGACCAAGCCTGTTCAGATCTAACCTTGTCCTGAGCAAGAATGTACCAGAGATGAACCCTTACACCAAGTAATTGCAGTGGCTTGTACACATTCTCCTCTCATCAAGCCCTAAAGAGCCAGTCCCTGTTCACACTCACAAGTGTATTTTCAGAAGTGCCTCTACATAAAACAAGAGTTTGTGTCTTGTCCACGTCTGTTGTTGAACATGTGCTTGGAGGATGTGCTTGCATTGTGCACTCAAAATAGAGACACGTAGCAATGTAAATCTGTCTGGTGTTGATGCAGCTGTGAAGGAGAACCTGGTTGTTTAAAGGCAGCCAGAGATGATACTGGCTACAGAGTTTTGCATGCTGTTGGCCTAGATGCTATTCTACCTTAATCTTGGTTACCTGAGAGGCCATTAAAGATAGAATAGCCTTGGGCAGTGAGCCACAGTATTTGTCACTTAGAAGGTGTCTGTGGGAAATAAGAGCTTTTCTTGCAGAGAGAGTGAGATTATTATCAGCTTCATGAGAGACATTTCAACTGTGCAAAAAAAAAAAAAGTGTGGGGGGAAACACTTTGTAAACATTACATATTTTGTAATGGTCATATGAGGCATTGGCCTTATTTTCACATTGCCTCTGCTCCTCCTTTTATGGTCCTGTGTAATACCAGTCCCAGTAAGGAGGAAAGTATATTAAAATCATTGTGCAGATTTAACCTAGCAGCTTCCAGTTTCCTTGGAAAAAGTTTTACTTAGCCAACAAAGTTTTCTGACCACCAGGAACAGTTTTCAGGGCCAATCCTAAACCAAAATCCATAAAAAAGGACCATGAGGAAGATATCCATTATCTGGAATCAGGTATCTGGAAGATATACATATACTACCTTTCATAAGAGTAGATTTATAGAGAAAAACAGCTGGTGATGATGATCTGATGCATACTCCCATTCCAAGTATTTTTATTCTGGATTTTTTCTATTCTGCTCCTGTAGTCTAAACACATGCTTGCAGCTGGAGTGTACTATGTGATCTCCTGAAGATTTTTCTTCCTCTTTAATTTTATCCCAAAACAATCCAATTCATGCATTCCATATATTTCCCCATAATGATGACAGAAACACAGTAAATGGATGACTGAGATACTTACTGTAGAAGTGTACTTCTGTTTTCAGATAAAATATTTATGTGGGTAAGCTACTGATGGTGCACAGAAAGATATATGTGCATAACACCTATCAAAATCAGACAGATCAACAAAGTCAGTGAAACTCAGGATACACTGAGAGTTCTGTCTTAAATCCCACAGCAATTACAATGCCTTAGCTTGCACTAAAGAAAGGTATTGTCAACCATTTAAATTCACAGTGCATTATAATTTTGTGTAAGTAGAGGTGGAGTTCATTTGAATAAATAAATAAGTATATATAAGAGTCTCTTTCCTTGGAAAATCAATGCTATAGCCAATCAGATGATACCTGCAAATCTGGATTTTTATTTATTTTTATTTTTATTTTTATTTTTCCAGTTGTCAGCTATTTTCCGCCCTATGCTATTCCCAGCTCATTGTTTCCCTTGGTCTTTCAAATTCATGAATGTTAGAGTTTTTCATTTTTTCTCCAAACAAAACATTTCAGAAGATGGAGGAAAGACTACAGAATGATTTTAATGACCTCATGCTAACAGAACTATTGACATTTACTAGTTATCAAAAAATCATTGCCCCTTTTCTTCTTCCCTTTTGCCTATATCTTTGATTTTATATAAATGTTTCTTCTGTGTGATGGTGAAGAGTTTTGTACAATTTCCACACAAATAAAAACAGTTTATTTTTTCCTAAGAGGTAGTATCAATTTTATTGATAGCACAGTAGGATCTAGGATTAGCTAAAATTAAATCACAAAGGATGGGAAGTCCAACTGAGGTTAAAAATCAAACAGGTAAAGAAAAGCTGACATATTTTTTTTATTATTTATTTATTTATTTTTGTGCTGAGCTAACCTAATGTGGTGGTTTTAATTGGGTGGGCAACCGAGCTCCACCACAACCACTTTCTCACTACCCCTCCTCAAAGAGGAATGGGGAGAAAATACGATGAAAAGGGCTCAAGGGTTGAGATAAGGACAGGGAGATTGCGCAGTAATTATCATGACAGGCAAAACAGACTCAGCATAGGGAGATACTAAGATTTATTACCTACTATTAACAAGCTAGAGAAGTGAGAAACAAAGGAAAGAAACCAAAAGCACCTTCCCCCCCATCCACCCTCTTCCACCTCCTTCCCCCAAGCAGCGCAGGGGAACGGGGAAATGGGGGTTATGGTCAGTCTATAGCGCTTATTCTGCGATGCTCCTTCTCGGTCACTCTCGTCCCCTGTGCTGTGGGGTCCCCCCCACGGGATGCAGTCCTTGCTGAACTGATCCGGCGTGGGCTTCCCACAGGCAGCAGCTCTTCAAGAACTGCTCCAGATATGGGTCCGTACCATGGGGTCCATCCCTCAGGAGCAAACTGCTCCAACCTGGATCCCCCACGGGCAGCAGCTCCTGCCAGGTCACCTGCTCCTGTGTGGTCTCCTCTCCACGGGCTGCAGCGTGGAACCCTGCTCCACTGTGGTACTCCATGGGCTGCAAGGGGACAGCCTGCTTCACCATGGTCCTCACCACAGGCCGCAGGGGACTTCTACTCCAGCGCCTGTAGCACCTCTCCCCCTCCTTCTTCACTGACCTTGGCGCCTGCAAGGCTGTTCTTCACTCCTCTCACTCTTCCAGCTGCTGTGTGGCGCAGCATTTTTTTTTCCCATCTTAAATATGCTCTCACAGAGGCACAAAACAACATCACTGATTGGCTCAGCTCTCGTCAGCAGTGGGGCCCTTACCTAACATGGTGCAGCTTCTAGATTCTTCTCACAGAAGCCACCCCTATGGCCCCCTGCTACCAAAACTTTGCCACGTAAACTCTCTACACCTAAAATTCTCAAAAGCTAAGGAGTGTATGTCCAAGGAAAGAAAAACACTGCAAAGTCAAAAAAGGGTCTTGTAATTTTACAGATGGAGGTCTGAGCATGCTTAAAATAGTTGCTTTGCAAGAAAGAACATGTAAAATTTGGTCAGAGAGGATTTCAGGGCTATAAGCATTAAGGCAGGTAGCAGAAGAGCCAGATGGGGTCTCTGAAGGAATTCTGCTTGTTCTCCCTGCACAAGGAGGACCGAAGATACATATTAAAGAAGGTCCAGGTTGTCTTTCAGAGCCACAGATCAAAAGCAACCCTGCTTGGACACCCTCTGTTAAAGAAAGAAAGAGCCTGATGCTGAGGACTTAACGAGTCTCAGTGATGCTAAACATCTGCCCTTCACTAGCTGTGACACTGTATGTCTTTTTCCATTTGAGATCTTAGGATAGCATAATTAAATGCAGCCTGAAAGGATGCCAGTAATTGATTTGAGACGTGGTTAGGTAAGCTGCCTATTTTTAGTGTTATTTTGGGGGACGTGTACAACCAATCAATGATACTTTGGCTATCTTTAAAGCTACTAACAAAATATATGCAAGCTGCACTATATACAGATAAAGAGCCAGACTGCCCACTGATTTAGACAATGTCTTGTTACTACTTTAGTCCCGTATTAGAAATGCTGAGATCTGGCAGCTGTCCAGCTCTGTGTACTTTTTGAACAGTGTCCACAGTACAAAGCTGTTGGGGTTGACCTTTCCATGCAGAGCATCACACCTTTGGGGGCTTTGAGATCCTGGGAAGGAGCCTAGAAGCAACACTCTCTAAAAGAGGAGGCCAAATCTTCCAGAGAGAGTTTTGTGTTGTGGACCAAAGTCAAAAACAAAACAAAACAAAACAAACAAAAACCATAAAGCTTTGCCTTGAAATTCAGGCTCAGGACACCTGAAGGACAAGATGATAGAAAAGGCTATTTGGAAACTGTCCCTGCCATACTAGAGACTGCAAGTGAGGCTGACGTATGCTAGCTGCTCTATATTAAGTCTTCCTCCTCAGTTCCTCCTCAGTTCGCCCCAAGTCCTGTGTAATGCATATTTGAGGGTGTTCTCTGTTTTTGGGTTATAGAATCCTTTACCAAATGGCACCCACTATAGACAGAGACCCCAGAAGATCATAAGGTTAAAATTTAGTAAGGAATATCCAAATAAATTTGCACATGATGGTAGGGTTTATTTTCAAGTTAAAAAGGACTTATCTCATTATGGAAAGTCACAATAAGAGGGTATAAATGGCCCAAACATTTAAAAAACTGTTAAAGGCAAAAGTTGAGGTGTCACAACTAACCTTTGTTCTGCCCCAGAGTGCTTCAGGATATCCTACCTTCACGCTGTCAGAGGTTAGGAAGAAACTTTACTAGAAAACTGTACCAGTGTTTTCTGCTTTTAAGATTTGTACCTTCTTCTTCTGTGTGATTATTGATTTTTGTCAGTCATAGGTGTAAAAGTACTACTATGTGTGCTGAATTCACTACTGTACAACAATCTTTGATTACAAGGACCATGTACTGGTTCTCAAATAACACAACAGATCATATGCAAGAGAATGGTCTTATCGTTAATCAAGACTGGAGATGTCTGCTCTTAAATGTGGTGCACTGAAATATTTATGGGAAAATTTTGCTCAATAAGAGAAGAAAGAAAGAAACATTGCAGAAGCATCTTACTTTGTTTTCATCCTATCTAATAAGTTTCTCTAATAGAGTATGTTTTAACAGAAGATTGAACCTGCTCCAGTATCTGCTCAAATACAGGAACAAAACAAATAATTTCATTGTTATAGTCTATCTGACTAGAGATGATGGTGAATGCCGAATAAGAATTTTGCATGAGTCTAAGTTGAATGTCCTGCTGAAAACTTGGGCTATGAAGCAGTGTCAGTCTCTGACTGGCAGTAGTAGTCATCTGTGCTCTGTTTTCTTTCTTTACTTATAAAAACATTAAAATTTAAAATCTTTTTTAGGCTTCCATAATAAATGCTATGTTCAAAATATTAAAACAAAGGAAAAAAATGTATATATATATATATATATTTTTTTTTTTTTTTTTCCCAGAGCTAAATATTTCTGTGTTCATTGGTCACATTTGACTATGACATTCAGGCAGAAATATCTCTGAAAACACTCCTATTTGCCTTCTGGTTGAATTTGAGAATGTCTCTAAAAAAAGAAATTTGTTAGTGTGGCAGTCCAGTCCAAGTCTAAATTGGATAGGGTTAAATCCCAAGATCTTTCTTTTCCTTCCTTCCTTCCTGGAAGTCTGTGTTGCCTAAAGACACAGAGTAGATGAGCAGCTTGTTCATTTAGTAGTTTTGCCACAGCCCTGGATCCTGAATACCACAGAAGGATGAAATACTGTTCAGATGTGTGTTGTCACTTCTCCTTACTTAGGAAGGGTAAATCACAGATAGAGTGTTTACTTAATCCCCAGCTTCAGTATTAGGGAAATGGGTTTGTGTACCTGCTGGTCAAGGATACCAGCTCTTTCTTTGGTCAGTATTAGGTATGAAAAATGACAAAGAAACAGTACTTGTAATTTACCATACATCTGTAATTTGGCCAAAGGAACCAAGAATAAATAGGCTGTCACATAATTAGGCTCTTTGTGATTTGGAAGAAGATACTGGAGAGAACAGCAAGAGTCTTAATTATATCTGAAACAAGAGAAGGAAGGAGCTTCTGTTCATCTCCTATTCAGGAACAGTCAAGCATATTTTGATCTCTTGAAAGGTCTTTTGTGAAGCTGTCCTGCATTTCTGTGACTTCAGATAAAATTTCTGTCAAACATTATCGTTAAAATAGCTGAAGAGAATGTAATGAGCAGCACAGCCAGCTGCTTCTTGGGAATCACTGCTGTGGTGATTATTTTTGGATAGTCTCACTTACAGACTATGTCTGCACTGCTGGGCTGTGTATTCTACAGTATCTCTTTTGTACAATAAGACTGGCCATTCTGCTGGGATAAAAGCTCAGCTGGGTACATTAATACAGCTGGAGTAAAAAACAGTTGACTAACTGGAGTCATAAAATTTAGTCCTAGAAAGGAGTAAGGATAAAGAGTGCTAGCAGAAAACAGACAGGGATTTCATTCAGTACTTAACTGAATCATTTAATGTCAGCTGAAAGATGTGTAAAATAGTTGGAAAAGGGAAAGGGAAAGGGAAAGGGAAAGGGAAAAAAATAGAAAAATGAAAGAAAAAGGAAAAAGGAAAAAGAAAAAGAAAAGGAAAAAGAAAAAGAAAAAAAAAGAAAAAGAAAAAGAAAGAAAAAAAAAAGAAAAAGAAAAAGAAAAAGAAAAAGAAAAAGAAAAAGAAAAAGAAAAAGAAAAAGAAAGAAAAAGAAAAAGAAGAAAAAGAAGAAGAAAGAGAGAGAAAGAGAAAGAAAGAGAAAGAGAAAGAGAAAGAGAAAGAGAAAAGAAAAAGAAAAGAAAAAAGAAAAAGAAAAAGAAAAAGAAACAGAAAAAGAAACAGAAAAAGAAAAAGAAAAAGAAAAAGAAAAAGAGAAAGAAAAAGAAATAGAAATAGAAATAGAAATAAAAAGAAAAAGAAAAAGAAAAAGAAAGGAAAAGGAAAAGGAAAAGGAAAAGGAAAAGGAAAAGGAAAAGGAAAAGGAAAAGGAAAAGGAAAAGGAAAAGGCACAACCACTCCAGTCTGGTTTAAAACAGCTAATGGACCAATTGTACTGAGTATGGTGGTGGAGTGAATACAATAGGGAAAATGGGCATATAGGCTTGAAAGAAATCATGGCATATTTGGATGACTGGGGAACAGGATGCTTGGCGGTGAAAAGGGTGAAGCTACTTCACGATTTATACGTAACTTCAACTTCATATTGCTCCTCTTCTTTGCCCCTGCATGAACTATGAGTTAGTCCTTTCTGTCTGCCACTGTGTATTGTATTTTGCAACAACAGACCACAACCTCTCCAAGTGGGAGGTAACCCAGAAACATTTTTCTTTCATTCTTTCATTTCCTCCTACAGGCCATTGTTTCCACTTCTGTACTCTAAAGACATAGCTATTTTGATGAGTAACCATATTTTCTATTGTTTAGATTATTTCCCTGAAGGTCAAAAGGGCAAAGGAAAAGTGTTTCATTAGTGGTTAAATTGCTTGTTACAGAAGCAATTAAGCAAAAGTAAGTTCCCAAGAAGGTACCTAGTTAGGGAAAAAGATCTTGTTATAGTTTATGTTCCAAAATAATGTTATAATGATGTGAAATGAAATCTTTTAACGGGATGCTCTGTATGAAGTCCAACTGGACTCTGAAAAGAGTATATCCAGGTAGACTTCTAATGACAGCAAGGGTTCTCACTCTTACTGCACAAAACTGGCAAAAGAATTCATTTTCTTTCTATTTAATATTTCAAGTAAATATTATACAAGTGACTTCAAGTAGTATTAATATTAATATTGATATTAATATTAACATTAATATCAATATAAATATCAATATTAATATCAGCAACAACAACAACAATAATAAATAATATTAAATAATAACCATACTAACTTTCTGTGCTCTTATTTTTGGAGGCAGTTAAACAAAGAGTACACAGGAGCTGACCAAAAATTCCCAACCTCATATATATGACATAAAGTGAATTACATATATGACATTTCTAAAATGGTCCACAGCAACAGTGGAAAATATTTAAGTGTCCACAGAATCATTGGCCTCTGTGAAGTAAGTCATGTCCCCATAATTATGTCCCCAAATGGCTCCTGCAGTTGGATGATTTTCAGTCCTTTACATCATGCCCTACTCTTCCCATCCTACCTACAGCCAGCTGGCATAAGTTGGGGCTAATCAACTTCCTTTTGCAAAGGTAATGTATGTATGCTATTGCTTTTCCTGCCTGTCTTTTTTTTTTCCCTTAATGTTTTCTCCTTGATCACCTGTAGACCTTCTATTTCTTGGAGCAGCTGGTGTCAGTAAAAACATTCTTCAGTTCTGTCATGACAAATACAGTCCACATGTAAGCAACCTCTAAGCTATTTTAAGAAGAAGAAGAGTCAGAAGATTAACAGAAGTAAAACCAAACTTCAAATATTTGATGTTCTAAAATATTGTTGTGGCAAATTATTAAAACAAAACAAATCAAAAAAACAACCAACCAAACACAAAAAAACATGGGGTCCCTATACTGACCTATCAAGAATTACAGAGAAAAAATATGTCATCAAGAACTGGTTAATCACTGCAGTTCTTAAATTTCTAGACAGACTTTGTTTGAAGACTTTAATATGATAATTTGGGCTTCCTCTACTATGAAGGAGAGAGAGTTCAGACAGATTAATATCCATATTTAAGACTTTTCTAATATCTGAATACCATGCAATAGCGTGTGTCAATCAGAAAGCTGAAAGAATATCTAATTATTCATGGAGATTGACTTTTTAACTGAATTTACTATCCTCTCTGGAGAGGAAGAATGTAAAGGATTTCCGTCAAACAGTATAATTTTTAGTAGCTTTGTATCTTTTTGTTACAGAATGAAACAATCAAAACAGAGATAATAATCGCCTGTCACGTGAAGTTGAGTCACATGAAGATAAAAGATAGGTTTAACCTAAAACACTTGGAAATCTTGTTTTAAGTAAACAAATTTATGAATAACAACAACAACAACAAAAGTACCCCACAAGCATAGGAAGTATCTGTTGGTTTTATGTAAAGAGGTGCATTTCAAGAAACTTTCTGTATGGTTTATTTTGGGGATTAACTGAAAAGCAGTGAATATATCTATAAGAAAATACTAGTTTGCAGTTTAAAAACTGATAAAGAGCTTTTTGATTGCACTTTTCCTTAAGACAATATCTGCATTTCATTAGAAAAGTTTACTTTTTTAAGCTGTTGAAGAAACTAATATTTTGAGAAGGATTTAGAAAAAATAAATATATATATATATCATTTAGTTTTTGTCCATTATTAATGAGGACAAAATAAACGCTTATTCCTCAATTTCTGGTAGGGCACACTCCACTCCAAAAAGAACAGTCATTTCATTAACAACAATCTTGGCCAGCTTTGGACTGTATCCTTCTAGGATGTAACATCTCACAGCACAGGCCCTATGGCCCCAATCTGCTTGATGTTTATAATTGCTTGTGGCAAGGATTAAATTGAACACAAAGCATTGAGTTTAGGCATGCAGTTAAGCACTTTGCTTGTGAAAGATCACAGACATTATTCACGCTGGTAATAACAATTGATAAAGTATTGACTAAAGCATCTAAGAGAGCCATTAAATAATTTATATTCTGTAGTGCTCCCTTGCCAAGAAAAGCATAATTGGAGTTTACTCAGACTTATGCACAAACATTACAAATGGTGAAAAATCACTAAGCCCATAGACATCTCTAACAGCTGGCACCAGGCTGTTTACTCCATCTACAGCCCATGTGTATGTCCTGCCCTGTGGACACAGGATGTGAAGAAGGTAATATAGGGGAAAGGCATCTGTGAGGAAGTTGCTGTGGATCAGATGGGAATGGAGGACGGACTGGGAAAAGGCTGTGGCCACAGATATGCTATACAGGGATCAAAGATAAAGGGATGGGGTGCATTTGGGAGCAGAGGTGCTGTGGTGACAAGCTGAGGGTCAGTAGAGACCTTTGAGATCCCCAGACCTGCAGTCCTGTCTCCATGTCCCAGATGAATCCTTCTGCTTCCCTTCCCAGCCCCAACCCAAACACTCTGTTAGTGTCACCTCAGTGATACTTGTCCCCACTTCTCCCATAGTCTGGGAAAGAGATATGCATCCTCCTGCTTGGTTTTGGCTGCCTAGCAAAATGGGGTACCAGTATCACTGCTGTTTGAAGATGGGCAGCTGTTCCATGTACCCAGAGTCTATTCATGTTAATTGTAGGACACATGATTAAAGCAGCTACAGCAATAAGCCAGTGCAGGCTGGACAGCAATCTGAACTAAAACTGGACAAAGAGGTGAGCTGTGGTGTGACGTGACCTTTGGTTGTACTGCTGCTACCATCCGTGCTAGTTAAATGAAAGCTAGTGGGGTATTTCTTCACCTTGCTGTAGGCAGAACAGTGATACACACATGGTATAAAAGAAACATTGGGAAAGTGACTCTTTCAACTGTCATATTGAGTTTTTGAGCAGGCTGAGTCTTAAGTGCACCTTGCATGCCCCATGCATACCCTGTTCGTGTCTTTTTACAGACTGAGGAAAACAGTTGGGTACCCAAATGTGATGGCTCATTTGAGAAAGCCTTTAGGAAAGGAAATGGAACAGAAATTTTTATAGACTGGTTCAGTAAAGACCAGTGGCCAGAAACTGAAATCATACCAAATTGAATTACTGTGCCAGGTCAGTTTGGAGAAAAGGATGCTGGCTTGCAGCTGAAAATTCCGATTGTTTTTTTAGATTGCATTACTGATTTATAAAGCACCAAGCACCATGTGGAGCCTGAATGTATAACTAAATAAGTTATTCTCCAGAAATATCAGCAAAATGCAGAAAAATACCTTGTGTTTGGATGAAATACCACACATGAAGGGACATTCCAATTTATTTAACTCTCTTTTATTTAAAAAAAAAAAAAAGTAAATCAGTATTTTAAGCAAGATAATTGTCATGTACCTTTGTAGATGGCTTAAACCTGCTATTTGGCTGAGAGAAACAGTAAAGAAAAAGCACCAAGGTTGTGGCTGTAGGATATGCATAAGGTGAGTGATAAAATTGCTTAGACTTCCTTTTCTTACATAACTCTTAATTTATACCCTATAATAATACCCTATGGACCATGCAAAGATTACAGTTGTAGTCACTGGACTTTGTATTAAAGTACAACAGAAAATACTTAAATGAAGTTTATGATTCAGTGAGACTAGACTTCTATTTAGGACCAAAATTAAGAATGTAGGCTCCCTCCAAGAATTTAAAATTAGTTACCTGCCAAAGAAACTTAAAAATGCATTATAAGAATACAGAAATATGAATAAATAAATAAATAAAAAGTTGGAGAACTGCCCCTCTGAGAAGATAATTTTTTTTATTTTTTCATTTTAACTACTAAAACTGCATTTTGTTTTTGTCATTATGAAGTTTGAATTTTTGATGCAAATAATTCTATTTAGTTTTAATACTTTTATTTCAGTCACTTGCCCAGGTGGCTTGTGGTTCTTATTCTAACACATAAATAAAAGAATTCAACTGATCTTTTCATTTTAGGTTTATAGTTCAGAAAAAGTGTCTCACAATTTAGATTATACGTGGTCATGATGAAACAGCATGCCTTAAAATGCTGCTGTGATGACTCACAGGACATTTTAACTTGCTCTGTAATCCTGGCTGCTTAAATTCTGTTCCTGAATGTGACCAAGACTTATTTTATCAAAGTACACTAAAGCAAGCCCTATCTCAAGTGTATGGCACATTGGCTCTGCACCCTATTTTTTTCATTGAATATGTCCTCCACAGGCACCTATGTTCATCCTGGCCACCAGGCTAGGAACAACACTGTTTTTACACTCAGTGCTCTGCCATGAAGACCAGTCCATTTAATATTCTGAGGACCTAAAGTGTTTTGACAGGCTTTTTCTTTCCACAGGAAAGGTTGCTATTCTTTTGTGGAGCAGACTGATGAATAATAAATCTCTGATTCCTGTAGGGGATTTTGGGTACGACTGCAATAGCACTAGGGCCAGATTTGTAATGCAGTTAGCTGTCTGGTAGCTCCCACCATTCTCAGAACTACTCAAGACCCAGTCAGCCAATTTTTAAGTTCCTAATTCCAAGAGCTTGGTCTTGGTCTTGAGTTTCAGTGCCACAGTTCTGTGTCTAACTTCACATTCAGAGCAGCAGAGCTCTCCACTGACAACAGTAGGTCCTTTGGTGAAGCCTGGACCGATGCACTCATCAGTGCAGTTGGATTTCCTCTAAATTCAGTGTATACTTTCAAAATCTGAACTAATCAGTGTCCCATGTTCTCAGCGAAGACGTGTCAAATGTCAAAGTAGATGTGATAAACAGTGACAGGAATCTGGTTAGTGCAGCAGGCAGTGCCATGCTGGGGAACTGTTCTACCTAAGGATGCCTTAGCAGCCAAGAAGTAACATTTTAAGGATCTTGAAGAAAACTTTAAGTTAAGGTTCCTCAAGCATTTAAAAAGACAAGGTGAGGTTTTCCTATTTTACCCTCTCCAGGGTTTTCCTATTTTACCCTCTCCAGCCTACCCTTGCTTGTCCAAATTTGACACAACTTAATACTTAATCAGCCTGAAGTGCTGCGTTGAATTCCACCTATGAAGAACATGAGAAAAACATGCAAAGAATATTTAAAATATTTCAAATAACTGGGGGGAAGGGATTTAAACTTCTTTGATCCTTTCAGAGGATTATAGTAATCAAGCAACCTGCCTTTTGTAAGCAGGTTAGAGGAATGTGTGACATAAGTGAAAAACACCAGATGGCTCCACATCATTAGAAATCAGGCTTTCCCAGAGTTTGAGCAGGAGGAGAAAAGGTGGACCTGGGGAGGGAGACTGCAATGAAACTGCACCTTGGAAGTAGGGTGGAACAGACCTGTAAAATTGATTTAGTAAATCTGTGCTTTGTTTAATATGCTTATAATTATAGCTGGGAGGGGATATAAAAATGAAGAGTTGAAATTAAGTGAAAAATTAATTTGGTGTCTGAAGAGGATAAAAATAACTCAATGAAGGACCATTCTGAAACTACAGGAGGGAGATATGTTAATTCCTGGTTTAAACCAGATTGGACCTATTTCACTGATTAATCCTCCTTGACAGATAAAGGTCTCCCAGATTTGATATTTCATTATTATTTTTATTTTTAATATAACTTTTATGGATCTGGAGACTTTTTCTGAACGTGATCTACCCTTGTGCAACCCTGTTGACTCCCAAGGAAAACAGTACAGAATAAGAAAAACAGTAAAAGATAAATTAGATCAGCTGTTTTTATTTATTTATTTATTTTTGTTTGTTTTTTTAATAACCTTTGATGTTAGGGACTAAACAAAACATTTAGCAGTGTGTATTCCATCCATTCTTTTTGTTTCTTTTCATAGTGTAAATGAAGGCTAGGAGGAAAGCCACTGTATTCCTTTTTGTAATGAATGTGCTATATTCAGTGGTTTCATAAAACACAGGTACTGAAGGGTGTAGGAGAGTTGATAAAGGTGCGTTCCACTGTGAATAAAAGGAATGAACAGTCCTAGGAAAACACTGCGTCTATGAATAATAGGTTGTTCCTTGGCTGAATCACTGAGTACAGTGGTGGCAAATGTGTATAGAAGAGCAAGTTAAATATAAATTGAGTGTGAATATTTCAAAAGCAGAGAACTTCAAAGATATTCAGTTGGAAATTGTGTGTAGGTGAGTTGATTCTCATGGGTGAAAAAAAGTAGCATTTAACAATTAATAAAAAATGTTGGCTATTTTGATAATGTCTGTTGCTTTCTCATAAGCACTGTGATGAGACATCTGCCATCATTTGTATGCTCAGTCACTAAGGCAGAATGCACCCACAAAACAAAAAACTAAAAGATGTGGCCTTTGCTCTTTCAGTTTTGAAAGGCCTGAACATCAATTTTCCTGATCGCCAGGGTTGCTTAATATTCGACATACATGTTACAGAATGGTAGCCCGTATATTTTTTGCCCTGACAGTCAGAAAAATGTCGTGGATCTGCCCCTTTGTGCTACCTTACATCTGAATATCTACAATATCTGTCCACCACCCTTTCAGTCTCATGAAGAGAGAGTGGTATACTACATCCCAGACTGCAGGAAAGCTAAGGCTGAAATATCCCAATGTGTCATAGAGGCAGGAAAAGAATTTGCTGAGCCTCACAGGGCTCTCTGGATGGGCCCTGGCACTGCCACCAACGTGGCCCTGCTTGTGCTTTGCATGCCCAGGCTGCTAGACTGCATGAAGGTTGTCCCCACACCCAGGCTGGCCCTGGATGGGCATCCCTGTGCCTGCTCTCCTGGAAATTTTCCTGTTATTCACAGAATCTGAATCTGTGTTGCTCTCTCATTGCTGTGTGAGTGAGTTGGGTTTGTTATAGATCACACTGCACTGAGTGGTTTGGGAGCTGGATGGTTATGGAAGCTTTCCCAATGCTTTGGCTTGTACTCAAGGCACAGATAAAAAGGATTCATTTTTAAATCTCAGACTAGGGTATTTTTAATAATTGGTAGAAGAATAAACTAGTGTTTTTAAACCAAATGAATTTGTATGAATATTATATAATATCCATTCTCTGTCTCTCTCTCATGCATCCTGTCATATATTTAAAGTCAGGAAATTAAACATTTTTTGTCTTTAAAAACTATCATTCTATGTAGTTGTAATGCTCTTCCACAGACTACTTGGAAATATCACAGCTTTAATTTTATTCCTCTTTACCAATACTGTTGAATATGCTTTCACATGTAGGTTTTAGCGAGCAGATAAAGTAGATTTGTTAATACTGGTGTCATAAGCAGAAAAAAATAAATAAATTTTCATAGTTTTGACAGATGTTACAAGAGAAGGTCTCCCAAGCAACTTATCTGCTTATGAAGATATTGCTGAGTTTAAGGGAATTTGAGACTGACTCTGACAGGCTAAGTGATCACTGTGCATTTCAACAAGTCAGACTCAGACCCATTATTCTCTGGGTTGGCTTTTAAGGCTGCTTCCCTGTTAGAGACTTGAAGGACATGGGTTCCTTCAAGTGTTTAACTCCTATATAACTACTTCAGTCTTCTAGTAAGAGTTATTTTTATCCTACAAATGTAATCTTAACTCGCTCTTTAGACTATCATGACCAGAGCAGCAGCATCTCTAATCTTTCAGCTGCTAATTCACAAGCTGAGATAGAAGCATCTCTTCCTTGTTTAAGGAAGGCCTACAACAGTCTTCAGAAATCTGCTGAAATATCTGGGCAGATTCTTACTGACCTCAGTAAACTTTTCATTTTTTAGGAGCAATTTAAACTTATTTAGCAAAGTAAATAAATAAATAAATAATAATATATAATACACTTTCATAAAGACTGACAGCTGACAATATGGTTTCACATATTCTATAATTCAGTGGTTGACAGGGTGAACTGTGTGCTTCTAGATTATCTAATACCAAAAGTAAACCTTAAAAGATGGCTAAAAAAATATTTAAACCATCATATAACACCAAATTAATATAACTTACACTCCCTGGAAGAGTGTGCGGATAGGCAGATGCTGTAGATGGTAGCGCCATTTGACTGCTTATTACAAAATAAATGATAGCGTCTAAAAGTAATACAGCTCAACGATACAGGTCATTGACTTAGACTTCTCTGCTGGGAATGATTAAAGTAACATTTAGCTCTACTGGTTGACTCTCTAGGGTGCTGAAAAACATCACATCAATACAAATCTGCTTAGCTGCTCACAGGAAGAATGATGTCATAGAAACATAAATAAGTTACTGACTGCCAGCCTGAGGAGTAACAGAACTATTTTGGACTTTGCAAAGTAATAGATGGCACAATGGAAGAGAAAATAAGCTAGCTAATCAGTCCACCTCCAATTTATGTTGCATTTTGAATTCTTGGAGATCTTCAAGAAACATGTAGATTTAGAACTTAGTAGCGTGGTTTAGTGGTGGACTTCAGTAGCAGGTTAAAGGTTGGACTAGATGATCTTAGAGGTCTTTTTCAACCTGAATGACTCTATGATTCTATGAATCAGATGCTCTCTTTTGCCAGTGGATCAAGGCACTGGACTCTTATGCATGGCTGAGGAAGTAAAACTGGTGATACTGAAAGCATCAATTTTGAAAAATCCACCTATAAAAAAGAAATACAAGAAATAACATAGAAAATGTTGGAGATGTCTCTATAAGTATCTCAAGTGTGGCAGAAAACATTGTTAGGACTTGTTTTGCTATTGGATACAGAAACAGTGAATACTGTATTTAATTGAACTGTGTTTCTAACTCAGCAGAAAAAAATACAGTGTAATTATCAATAATTCTGAATGGGCTGTATCTCTTCAGGTAAGAGCAAGATCTAAGACATCACTTGGCTGCTTTATGATATTGTTTCCATTAACAAGTTTCAGTGGGACTGGGAACTAAATTAAACCTAACGTTTATGTACATGCAGGTTCTGTGTTAAGAAACAAACTACTTTTTTTTTTTTTTTTCCCCACGTTACAAAGGAATTTTTCCATAAAGATTGCCTTTTAAGAAAATTCCATTATTTTGTTTTTCTGTTCTCTCCGGGGATGGGGTGGGGTATGGGTAGTGAAGGAGAAAGAAATCTTTTCTTGCTTTAAATTTTGACTTAGTTAAAGAACACTATTGGCTTTTAAAAACTATTGGCATTTTGTACAGAACTATATCACAGTAGAAAAACTGTAGGTCTTAAAAGACATATACTTGTACCTATAAAACTCAAATGTCCATAAAAAATCTGTCACAATTTTTATCACTATGTGGAGTAACTCTTGGGCCACATAGAATTCACTGATGGCAGATCTTTTGCAGGAGAGGTCCAAAGACTGTCTTATTCCTTTCCTGTAGGATCAGAAAATTGAATGGTTTTGCTTTAAAGATAAATGTAATAAATAAATAAATAAATAAATAAAAAGTGTGTTAGAATTAAAAAGCCAACTAATTATTCCTTTTGATAGTACAGCAATTTTTTTTTTCTATTTACTATATATTACTTTTGCAATTTCAGTAGCCATAAGCCATAAGCATGAGTTAAATTTAGAGTATGGAGTATTTATATGGTATAGAGTTGGAATTAAAGTTTCTTGTACATAAAGATTTCTGCTGTCATTGCAACTTGTGAAAATGTAAATTCTTCTACACTTGAGTAATATCAGATTTGAGATAAGCTTCATGAGCACAAGAGATATTAGATATTTTGAAGAAATCAGTACCGTAGAATGAAATGGGAAAACAAACAAACAAACAAACAAAAAACAACACACAACCAACACGTATCTACAGGGCAGTCTTGTCTATGGACAGGACTCTCTATGCATAATCACTAGAGAAAAGTTAGTAACGCAGGGGCCTTCCACAGAATCTTTTTAGTTTAGAGTTTTATTCTGAAGATGCACGTCCATTTTTTCCTTTTCAAAGAAAGGGAAGTCAGTCATAGGAGTCCATCTAACAATCTTACTAGGAATAGAAGCAACTGAGAAATAGGGCTATGCAGGAGAAATGCTGTGTTTGCCTTCACACAGAAAGTACAAACCTCTATGAAAACAAAGTGACTATCATTCTCCCATTTCATGTGTTCAGAGGTGTAAGGAGGAAATTCATCCATCTGTAAGTAGGCAGGAAAACACTTATGTATTAGCTGTTTGATTTGGTTAAAGTCTTAGAGATACCTCTTCTACTGCACTGCTCCCTGAAGTGGAGAAGTTCTTTCCAGGGACAACTAATATCTTTCTACCAGACCGGAGACATGGATGAGTAGAAATTACCTTGTCCTCATATGTATATATGGAAAATTAAGGCTTTCTCTGCCATTACTGGTGAGTGGGGAAAACAGGAGAAACTTTTGCTCAGGTAACTATGGATAAAATTCCTGCAAGTCTGGTAAAAAATGAAGATGGGAATGAAGCCTACTAGGTGTTTTTTTTTTTTTTTATCAGACAGATCAAGAACTGTTGACTTTCCTCTACTTGACCTAACCTTTTCCTGCTCAACCTCATTCTGAAGTGCAGAGTACTGTGAACTGTATATTCAGTTCATAAATCTCTAGGGGTTTCAGAATTCACTGCTGTCAGGCAGAGCAAGCATGAGGGACTGTTGTAGTCTGTAAAACAAAATGAATTACCACTACATTACCTCCAGTAGTAGTGGAGAGGTAATACTTTACCTACTAGCTAATTGATAACCACTGAGATGACAGCCAAATCAGTCCACAACAAATGGGCATGGCACTTCATTGCTCTTGGGCCTATTCATAGAGCTCAGTTATGCTGCAGTAAGACCAATGTTGAATGTTAATGACCATTGTATAATGAGATGTTTTCATTAAGTCTGTCACATATTGTTCTTCTAGTATATTTGGTCTGTGAAAATAAAAGTTATTTGGAGCAAGCTTTCTTTGAACCCTATGGAGCTTGGATGTGTTTCTACTCTCTGATGGTAAGGGTGAGGTATTTCAGTAGGAGTTCATGCCTGTGTGCTAAGTAACCGTATCAGTGCACTTGTTCACCTAATTCATTATTAGCTTATTTTGAAATTAAGATGAGATAGTGCAAACATAATGAGCTAACACATCCCAACTGATAGGAATTCATTTGCTACTTCTCATTGGTAGGCAAATGTTGAACCACTTCCAGGAAAACAGAGTTTCTCATGTCATGTCCTGTAACAGTAACAATTTCCTGTTTTATATAACAGTTTATTGGGAAGACAAATGCCATCACTCTGGATGTTCCCCCTTTCCTCCTTCTTTATGCCAGCTTTTATTGCTGAGCATGACACCACAGGCTATGATACATCCATTTGGCCAGTTTGGGCCAGCTGTCCTGGCTGTCCCCCCTTCTAGCTCCTGTTGCACCCCCAGCCTCCTTGCTGGCAGGGCAGCAGGAGAAGTAGAAAAGTCTTCATCTCTTTGTAAGCTCTGCTCTGAAACAGCTAAAAACATTGGTGTGTCATCAGCACTATTTTTCATAAAAAATGTACAACACAACATTGTGTGAGCCCCTACAAAGAAAATTATCCCAGCCAAAGCCATGATACACATCTCAACTGATAGGGACATAAATCCAGTTTTTATTCATAAGGTATGTTTATGATACAAAATTTGTAGCTAGAAGGATAGCTACAAACATACATTATTTGTGAAGAATTTATAGTTGAAATATTATTAAGAATGACTGGATTTTAACCGGATTCTTCTGGTGCAACTCTGCTTGACTTTGTGCCTACACATCCACCTGCCTTTGGCTTTCTAACTGCCCAACTTTCTTGAAGCTCTAATTTACCAGATTCTTCAGCTCCATCTCTTTTCATTGCATATTCTTGTTTGTTTTCTCAGGCTGTAATAAAGCAAAGTTTTAATTAGTGTTACAATACAATTCCTTTCCTAAGCCAACCATACCATTGAAAATACAATATTTAATTTAACAGCATAGCTGTCTAGTGAGCAGAATTAATTGTCAAAAGATTACAATATGGGAAGTGATACATTTCATCCCAGACCTCAATTTGGTATATTCTAGAAAAAAAAAAGTAGGTGGAAGAGGGAAATGACAAAATGCACTAACTTTTGTCCCATAAGTTTCTTATCTGTCTTACTATGGATTGTGAATCTATTTAATTTTAAAGTAAAGTAAAACTTTAAGTAAACTTTTAAAAAACTTTTTTTTTAAAAAAACTTTTTAAAACTTTAAGTAAAACTTTGTGTTCCTTACAGTAAGTGTAAGCAGAAGACTTTGTAGGGTTTTTAGACTATAGTTTAGGGCTGTTCAAAGTGTATTTAGCAAGCTACAGGATTATTATTGTTATTATTTTTTTTTTTAGGAACTATAAACCTTTTATAGATAAGAATGCACAAACTAATACTAATTAACTGAATTTTAATACATGCAATTAAATTACACCTAGTCTTTAAAAAAAATCATAAAAATAGCAAGAAATCTGAATAGTGATTGGTAATTTGATATTGAGTCTGTCTCTGCCTCATTTTCAAGTGTTTTATTTGCTAATTCTCTGTACTTTCTCCCAAGCAAGCAGAACTTCTGCTCTCTGAGCAGCAGAACCATTAGTTTCTGATTTGACAGCCTCTCTGGTGTTTATTCAAAACATATTTCATCTAGGAGTGAATAATTAATTCCAGTCAGGAAAATTATGGGTTGATCTCTGATCTGTAATTTCATATTAGTAAAACATAACACCGACATATAAAAAGTCATAAGTCTTCAGGCCTTTTCCACCATGATATAAAATACAACCCTCTACTCTAAAGGGCAATCATGGCAAAGAAACACTGAAATTAACCAGAATATGTAAATGGTTCAAGGAAATACTTATAGGATGGAAAAAGTTTGAACAGATTCTTCTGCATCTGTGTGTATATCAAAGTCTGCAAATAAACACAGGATACATCAATACAAATATGTGAATTTGACAGCAAGTAGAACACTATAAATGAAATTTAGCTGACGTTGCCAGAAGTCAGCCACTGAATAAAGAAAATTGTCACAATAGGAGGGCAATTAAGTAAACATATAGATCTGATTTCAAATTAGGTCAAATGGTAAAGTTTTTTTTGTTGTTGTTGTTGGTTTTTTTTTAAAGTGTGCTAGAAGTTGTCAAGTTAATCTCTATGGAGACTTTGAAAAGCCCTGGAAACAAAGATCACAAAATATTATTTCTACTGTAGAATAAACAGCTCATCTGATGTCAGTGCAAAGAATTTACCTTCTTTAAGACTCAGGCTGTCCTGATAGTCTTTTGAAAACCAAATGCATGAAGTCTGCCTATGCTGAAAGACAGCCAACATTAGCTGTGTCTCAGTACTTCATCACTTTTAGCTGTGCATAGACTCTTGATGCATAAGATATTTGTGCCCTCTGTGGCATCCTGCTGCACAGGGCTGGGTTTGGGATAAACCAGTTAGCCCAGGCACAGAGATCCATGCTTTTCCATGCACAGAACTCAGATTGGGCTGTGTGTGGTAGGTTGGGCCAGCTTCTCAGGCTCATTTTGCTACTTGTGCTGAGTAACATGCTGGAATGGAGGTTATCTACTGATGGTTTGAAAGCTAGATTGGATATTTCTTCATTAAGTGGCAGTCACAGTGACTGGAATTCATCCTTGACCAGACATTGACACCTGCAATTGAGCTAATATCTCGGTGTTCCCTAGGTCATTAGTATACATTACAGTCAGTGGAGAAAAATGGGAACTTTTAGGGCACAATTTATCTTATGCTAAAGTAGGCATTGGAGATAGGTGAGATGAATCACATGTTGTGAATACCTCTTTCAGTCTGTCAATTAAAGCAACTGTAGGTATGAGCACTGACCCTGAGGACTTCTCAAGGTACGTGAGACGCATCTTCCCTCCCAGTGTGCAAAATCAATGTGCTGAATAGGGAAGGGTACATCCTGAACCCCCTAATGTGGATAAGCTTCTTAATGATTTCAGAACCAGTGAAGGACCATGCTGTATTTATATTAAGAAACCTAGTTTTCCTCAGTGTGCAAAGCAGTAGGTTATCTGCTAGAACATATTGCCCACAATGCATCAAATGCATTGACACTGACAGGAGACGTTACCAGTAATTGAGAAGGCATCACTAGAGATTAAAGTTTAGGTGGGGTACAAAGCGGCCCAAGTCACACAGACTCCTTTAGATTCTTCCATTCTCATTAAACAACACATATGTGCAAAACAGTTCCGTATAGTCAGGTTTACATTGTATTGAAATTCTGAAGAAGGTAATATTTTCATTGATAATCAGATCAGTTAGATAATCCCTGGAGTAATCAAATCCATGTTTCCCCTTTACTCTATTTCTACAGAGTGTGTACTTGTAAAATTGAGAACTTTTAGGTAGTCCAACCCATTCTTTCCAACCAGGAGGCACATAGAAAACATTGTATTCATTAAAGTTCTTTCCAAAGAAAGCTGTCTTGTATTCTGTGTTATTGAGGTACACAGAGAATGTACGTGTTTCATGTTGAGGTAGAAAAGAATGATTATGGCAAAGAAAAGAGGACCTTTCTGTGTAACTTTCTATACTACTTTCCATACAACATTTATGTCTGTTTCTGAAGCATCCAGGACTTTCAGCCACAGCATACAGGATCCTGCACAAAAATCCCTGACAGACCCAAGACAAGAAATCCTTTCTGTCATATCTTCAGCTGGTGCAGGATAGGACATTTTAGCTTCTCTGACCAACATTTTACTGCAAAAAAAATCTACTCGTTCTGGGTTAAACTGCACCTTCACATCCCACCCTCAAATATGAGCAAAGCCAAGGTCAAAGACATATCAAATGATCTGTACATTGGAATCTCATCTGCTTTTCTAGCTCTGTATAGCCTGAATCTCATAAAAAAATATTACTTGCTTCTTGTTTCTCCTGGCAGCTGAAACATTGTCCCATGATATAAAATAATGCCATGTCTTTATAAATAATCTCATGAAAACACTGCATTGGTTTTAGCTAGTTAATCCACGTCAACTGGGTAAGAATTATTCCCATTAGCAATGGTAACTGAGGCATAATAATGTGTGAATAATAGGGAAATGTGTGCACAAAATATTTCTGCTTTCCTTTTGATATCCTCATGAAGAAGAGATGATATCTAATGAAAAAACTTCAGCCAGCAATCAGTGTTTAATGCCCTTCTTAGGGCAAAAACAATAAAACATAAGAACTGCTTCAGAAGAGTAATACTGCTGTTATTTAGAATACCCTCTGCATTTCTCTCCCTAGCAGTTGCCACTTTCCCATCAGTCAGGCATTTGTTCATTTGCAAAGTTTCAAAATGTTGCTTTGTGTGCCCCTTCCTCATGGTGGGTCTCCTCACATTGCCAGCTGCTGCCCCATGGCATCTGTTATCACTGTACGTTATCACTGGAAGGTTTTCCATGTGTTTGAAATTATTCTGTCTTACTTGGAGAATTATTTGCTGAACAGCTGAAAATATAATTTGCATTCAACAAACTGTTTTCTGTTCATCCCATATGTCTCCAGCCTCCTCCCTCCACCTTGTTTGTTGCAGCTAAGAGATAATGGAGCAAACCAGTCTTCAATAGATTGGTTTTGAGCTGTGTGATTCAAGTGGGACAAGCATGTGATAGAGGTAATGAAAAACATGTACTGTAACTTGCTTGTTATTTTAATGAAGTGAACAGATATATAGCCAAGTTTCTGCAAATTTCTGGTTTTTAGAAACAGTAATTCTTGCAAGCTTTTATGCAGAAATGTTAAACTTCCTTGGTTTACATGAATAATAAATGAGTGGTGAACTAAAAAAAAAGAAATTTAATTTGACATTTACTCATGTTTAATTCACAGGAAAAGGTCTGATGTTATAAAATGCCATGCTTATTATATATATTTATAATGATTTATGTTAACATTTTGGTAATTTCTGGAAAAGGTCTGCCTGTGTTTAAAGACTAGCTATCACACCTATAAACTGTGAACTGCTTCTCTGTATATAGAATCATAGAACCATTAGGTTGGAAAAGATGTCCAAGATCATCTGGTTCAACCATCATCCTAGTACCAATGTCACCTGCTAAACCATGTCCCTAAGCACCACGTCTAACCTTGCCTTGAAAACCCCCAGGAACGGTGATGCCACCACCTCCCTGGGCAACCTGTTCCAATGCCTAACTGCTCTTTCTGAGAAGAAATGTCTCCTAATTTCCAACCTGAACCTCCCCTGGAGCAACTTGAAGCCATTCCCTCTAGTCCTATCACTAGTTATCTGCAAGAAGAGCTGAGAAGATGCATGTATAACCATATGCATTCTGTATACAGTAACTGAAATAGATACCAAGTGGTCACTTTTATATCAGATGAATATTTGGTGGCCTACATTCCTCATCAGCATTTAAGTCCTGAAGACTTCTTTCAGGTGATTTTCAAAAACATTTAGACTTATACTCCTACATTTACATCATGACATGTGCCATAGAAACACAGTTCTGTAATGTGCTTTCATATTTATTTGAAATACTATTTTTTATTTTTCCTTTGCTGTAAAACTAACTGCCTTCATTGCCACATGGCCAGTTCTGCAAACACAGTCATAGAGATTTCTTAAAAATAACCTGAAGGAGTTTGCTCTTTACTAAAATAAGTGAAGTATTCAGTCTCTTTCATCTTGGTACTTTGCTGGACAAAAGTGATTGATGTGTCTCATTGGGAAGCTAAGAAAATCACTTCCCCAACAGTTTAAAGGCACTGTTTTAGATTTTACTGTTGCATGAAATATTAGTTTTTAAATTCAAATACTTAAAAAAAAAAAAAAAAAAAAAAAAGAATAACTGTCTCAAAAGAGAACTTTGTTTTCCAGAGTCTTGACTCACTGTAATGGCTCAGGGAAACTTCAGCACTTTTCATGAGACAAGTGGGAAGCATCTTTTGGAAGTTGCTTGAACCTTTGTAATTTCAGTGAGATCTAGGGGAGTGCAGCAGTGATCAGAGGGCAGCAAAGATGGCTGAAATGGTAATGAGTTTACCTCAAATTTTTGCAATTTTTATACTTTTATGTGATTTATTTATAGACCAGAAAGCCCCAAATAAAGTAATACATTTCATAGTAGAGTCATATCACTGAGAATTATTAGAGAAAGTCAAAATTAAAATGTCTAATTGAAATAGGAATTAATTTTTTTTAAAAGGAATTAGTTGAGATTTCACTATTATAAATGAATATTTTCTCCTTTTTTTTCTTAACATACTAAAGAGTGTCTTGAGTTTTGTTGATTTTGTATATTCAACAGTAATCAGCCCTAATGTTGTAACCTAAATTTATTCAAATCTCATTTCACTGCCTAAGTGAAATAATTTGGATGAATAAATATTTCACATCTTTCCTGTAGGGACAATTGTGCTATTGTAGGTGATGTCCAGGATTGAACCAGAGGTGAAATATTGCATCCACATGATGGATTGCCCTGAAGGCTGAGTTGAAAGTCACTGTAAAGGCAATTAGGAAGACAAACATAGAGAAAATAAATAAATAAATAAATAAAATTGGTGACTGCTTTCTCTCATAAAGCTGATCATATACCTTTTATAATATAATTTTCCTAGGAAGGAAATATTTTTATATTAACAGGACTTATGTTTTTATTTATTTATTATTTTTTTCTGAAGGGGACTTTGTGAATCAAACTAATTTGGTTGGAACATTTTAAATGTTAGACTTAAAATGTAGTGTCTGATGCAATACCGAGGAAAAGAAATCACATCTTTGGTGTGCCTGGCATTCTGCTGCACCTTAAGAGAAAGGCTACATCATATTTTTATAATGAGGGAGATAAAAGGAAGAAATACCACGTTCAGAACTGGCTAGGCACCCCTGGGAATTTATTTTATTAATGTGCACATCACAGGATCATTTGGGTGTATCATTTCCAAAGGAAATAGCACATTAATGAACGCAAGATCTGTCAGCGAGATTAAGCTCCCAGTGCTTCCTTACCCTTTATCTAAAGAGAAAGTGAATTTTTGTGAACATTTGGGGTGATTCAGTACTGAGCATCGGCTGAGTGAGTGAGTTAAACTCTGAAAAAAAAAAGACTGTCCCTCAAAATTACAACCTTAAAACAAATTTTCAAAAATTACAAGAAGAGTGCAAGATGGGGA
This sequence comes from Cygnus atratus, assembly GCF_013377495.2. Taxonomy (NCBI): domain Eukaryota; kingdom Metazoa; phylum Chordata; class Aves; order Anseriformes; family Anatidae; genus Cygnus; species Cygnus atratus. Next base: position 40,083,816 of record NC_066362.1, on the reverse strand, counting down.
ACCCCTGTTAGGTAGGGAAATACAGCTGAGCTATGAGGGGAATTTGTACTTGAGTCATCCCTAACACTAGTTACTCACAACATGATGCAGCAAATGCAGTTCAGCATCAACTCTGGCACCAGCAATTTCTCTGGCAGGGTGACTGTCTCCTCTTAACTCTAAGCAACGATTTCTTCGCCAAGGGCAGCTCTTGATTTGGCTGTGGCAGCTCAAGGTTTGGCTGTGGGGGATTGCAAGAGAAAAATTTCTAATATGTATTTCCAATATGTATTTCTATATTATTTTCTAATAACTTTCTAATAATTTTATTATTGTGTGTGTACATGTATGTGTGCTATGTGCCAGAGAACATAGTGTTTTGTTTTTGATTTTGTTTTTGTTTATTTCAGAAGAGGCATAGGACCATCCTTCATATGAAAGACTATTTTTCACACTTTCAGTAAGGCCAGGACTTCTGGTGGGCTTTAGGAGCTTTACTGCAGTGTATGAGCAGGGTGAGCAGACCAGAGCCTGATCTGGGGACTGTTTGGAGCTGAAAGTCTCCATGCCTACCTTCCTGCTTTGTTGCAGTATTTCCATGGCAACCAGTTGCTATAAAAAATTCTTTCTAAATATACCACTTGTACTCTTTTCCTGCTTTAGGTTTTTCTCTTTTAGTTATCCACTACTGTGAAAATTATTCTGTCATGTTGTCTTACTTATTTGCACTTAATGCAAGTGGCTTTGTATTCATTTTGTTATTATTAGCTGCATTAGTTTCAACTGCTCACATTAACAGAGAAGATATAGGGCTAAATGATGAGTCACTGTAGCACAGAAAAATGTAAACTCTGAAAATGAAAAAATAAAAAGTCAAGGTGAATATGTACAGCAGAAAGTATCAGGCACAGTTGATTTTGCTCCTACAGATTTCTTTTTCATACCCCGTCCACCATTTGCTATTAGTTGTCTAATATGATCCTAGCTTAGCTTCTATCCAGATATAACAAAACAAAGCAGACGTGGCAGAGAGTTTCCCCTTCCAGTCCTTTGCCCTGCAAATGAGAGCCTGGATGCTTCCAGGCAGGCAGCAAACAACAGCAGTGAATGCCAGAGATGACATGTCAACTGATGTTCAAGGAGTGCCATACAAATATCATGTTCTTTATCCGCTAACAAAACTGCCCCACTTGTGTGCCAAAAGTTAGCTAATGAGCTAACACTGCTTAGCCAAGGACTATCCTAGGCTGTTCAACCATCAGACACAAGAGCATGCTGGGAATGAAAATTATTTAACAGAAAAAAAAAAAAAAGAGTGAATTGCAGTTGGAACCCCACTGCACAGTGGGCAGCAGCCAAACCCACCACAGGCACTAGACAGCTCCCCTTTCTCTGATGCAAATATTTGGTGCAGGACTTGACTCAGCTAGGTCAATATACAAAGTAATGGGGCTCATCAGCCACTTTTCTGCTTAACATCACCAAATCGGAGATGCCGGTGACAAATTTCTTCCCTTCTTTTTATGCAGAGGAGACTGTGTACAGCAGTCAGCAAGGCAGGCTCAACTATCCGTGTTATCCTGTGGCTGCATAATGATGCGGCACAGGCAGGGAACAATGATACTACTAACATCAGCAAAATAAGACCACTCACCTGTCAGCAGCAAGAGAAAAATCGACTCCCTCAGGCGCCGTGGTACAAAGGAGTCTGAGAGCATCCAGAAAGAAACGAAACCAAAACTAGACCAACCAACCATCAAACCAAAAAAAACATTCCCCCAGTCCATGCAAGGGGATAGTATGAGAAATTTGAGTGGAACTGCTCTACTGTGGTTAGGTACAGGCCTTCATTTGCTGGAAGAATAATGTGAGCACTTATCACTTTTGGGAAATAAAAATAAAAATAAAAAAAATAAAAATAAAAGAGCAGAGTAAAATAGCAGGAGTCACAAAGACAACCAATGACGGGGCTGACTCAATAGAAAAGGAAAACAGGGCGAAGGCAGATATAGCTCCTGTATGGCCCATATCCTGGAGAGCAGCCTGGCTTCATGGTAGGCAACAGGGAAAAGTTCAGTATTGGGAACAGTCAGTGTTGGCCAGGAGATGGCCATGGTGAGAAGCAGCAGCTGGTGTTCCTGAATTTATGCACCTGCCTAAACCACCTGGCTCCTTGTCCCTGCCCTGTCCTCCCCCTTCTCTCTCCCCTAGAAGCATCAGTTGCATGGTTCTCTCCTCCTTGAGGTGACAAAAATCAGTTTTGTCTAACTTGCCTACAAGCCTCCTTTCAGTCCTCAGTTCCTTTTCCTTTCTGAGCTCCTTCCCATTTTGCTAATGGACTCTCTAGAAAGGAGGTAAATTATTATGGACACCTGGTGCACCACAATGACAGAAAAAATATGCTACTTAGAATATATATTCTACAGAAATAAGCTGTGTGGGTATAAATCCCCATTATTTTTAAAAGTTCACATAAAAATGGAAAAGTATGAAAGATTAGACCAACTTGCATGGAATATTACACCTAACAGGATGAAGAATGACCCTTCAGTTTCATTCCACAAGCTATTCCTAATAATGGAACAAATATTAACAGATGATACGACAATGAAGTGAGTCTGAGAAGATGTTGAGAAGGTCCTAAAAACCTTTCCACAGGCTACTTCAGATTTAAGTATGGCCTAGATGTTTAGAGAACATGACAATAATGCTGAAACTGTGGAAAAGATTCAGGTAATGCCTTATCATTAACTTGTTGTTGTTGTTACAGTCCCCTGCCATCTATTTTTCTTCAAGGGCAGAAAACCATTGTGTGGATAAGGTGATCAGTTATATACTATAAATAATTAATATTAGAACTTGCAAATAACATTGTGAAAATAATGTCTAAACTCAGAAACTGGATAAGTAAAAAAGGACAATACTCATTAGCAAAAGTAGCATCAAAATAAGGAGTGGTTTGTGAACGATTGATGAAATATAGCTTGAGAAAAAATTCTCCATGCTTCAATCATGCTTGACATTTGCAGCAGAAATGAAGTGTGACCAAAATGTTAGACCTATGCATTTGTTCTGGCTTGGACATTTTGACTGCATGTTTTCACTTGTTATTTAAAATGGCATAAAACTGTCATTGCTTGTGTTACTGGGGGTCTTCATGAATGGAATTTGCCTCTTCAAATTCTTCCTGTGGCCCTGTCCCATACCTGAAGCACAGTATTTTTCTAGTAGGTTTGCTCAGGGAATGATCTGTGTTCCTGGTAATCACCCACAATGCTAAAACCCACACTTCTCAGTATGTCACCACGTCTAGCTCTTCAGTAGCTATCATGTGCAGGGAAATTCTTAGCTTTTTGTTGGTGTGCAACAGGGATCTGTCAGACATCTCACTTCTTTCAGTCACTGAAGCAGTCTATTCACTTACATACACAGCAGAAAATGTATGTTCATAATCACTGTGGAAATACAAAGTATACGGTAGAACCTGGCAAGACAACTTCACCATGAGGCCCCAGATAAAATACTTCAGAACGTGAATCAATAATAATCATGCCAAATGATGAATACAGGTGTAAAGTTAGCCAGCCAAGCACTTACACAGATTTTTGAATCGGTCTCATACAGTTCATTTTATGGTGACATATTTCAGCCAGGTGAAGTAATTCAGTTTTAAACCTACTAGCAAAAGTAATGGATAAGTTTAACTCATGCATTTTGAATATCCACTGAATTTTAAATTGCTTCACATCACACTAGCAAATAAAATCTAAAACAAAAAACAAAAACAAACAAAAAAAAACATTCCTTATTAAATTCTGAGAAGACATCAATGAGATGACAGTCAATGTCCATTGGCAGAAATGAAATCTTGCAGACAGCTGATTTGATTAAAATAATTGATAAGGTAATTAGTGCAATCAAATGACAATCTAAACTTAGTTTTCGGGGGACCTAATATAATATGCAACGGTATTTTTATTCTCATTGCTCAAATATAAAGGATAATATTATATAAAGGTGCAATTATGTTATTGGGGAAAAATGCGCACACACACACACGCACACGCACACGCACACACATATAAATGAATGACCCACCATCAATACCAGTGAAGATCAGTAATAGGGATAAAAGAAGTGAAGTCTTGGGGTAACCCCTGCTGTGACAAAGGGTAGTGGGATGGCTGTTGTGCACACTCTTGTCCCCAGCATGTCCTACAGATTTTGGAAAAATACAGGGATGAGATGAACTTTTCTTTACTCCCTGTGTTTTGCTCTTATGGCAGGGTACCTTGGCTTTCTAATACAAAATTTATTTACCACGCTAAAATTCTGACAGGCTTAGACATTGCATTTAATTTAAGAGAAATTAGTGAGGAATGTGGTCTCAGTGCCATGGCAGCTCCTAGCCTCTCTGAAGCTGGGACTTGCCACAGCAGAGCATTACCCCAGAATCTCTTCATATAAAAAGAAGAAGGTATTGCAACCCCACTGCAGATCTGAGTAATAGGAGGGTGCCCTTCAGCAAGGGTGATGCTTTCAGGGATGTCCTCTTCTTCTGTCATAGCAAAAATCGGCCAGAACAGAAAACTTCGTCTTGTATGTTGCAGCTAGTTTTAGTGTCAGTGGTATGCACCTGCCCAGACTTTCACAAAAAAAAAACTGCCACTCTTTCAGTCTCTGAAATACATATAGTCTTGGGAGCAATACCAGCAAATTAACAAAGACAGGTAAAAGTGATTTTTGCTGCAGGTGGCTTGTATAACATGTGTTCCACTGTCAAAAAAAAGAGTATTTAATCCTCTTTTATGTTAGTCAGAAAAAAAAAAAAAGGTGGTGATTTTCTCCAGACTGTAATGTTTCTAAACTAAATACTTAACAACTAATAGTGACTTCTCAACAGCTTACAATTGAGCAAGACTGAAGACTTTACATCACTGGAATAAATCCCGTACCTGTATAGTCTTCATTTCCACAAATTAATTATGTGGCAAAAGACAGGCAGTAAGGATTTAAATCCTCTAAACAGGAACTCAGAGTCTTTTAATCAACTGTGTGCAATGGTGATATCCTTCAGGATGCCAGGTCCCCTAGTGTGTCAAGGGAGCTAAACCAGTTCACTCCAATTGACCATAGGGATCACAAAGTCTTGTTTGTGTGTTGCTGGTGATTCTCTTGATTTTAGTAATCCAAAGTTTAAGCTTCTAACACAAGTGAGTGAAAGAGACACACACCTTCCCTAAGTGATCCGTGCTACCTGAAGACAAGCAGAATGAATTGCCCTTGGAAGTGTTTCTCTTTCTCCTTGGCTATGTGCAGAGTCTTAAATGACAAAATATGGGCCAGCCACCTAGCCTTCAGATGCCCAACCATACTGCTGCGCAATCAGGATCATTGCAATCACTCCGATAGGGCTCTTTCAGACTTAATCACTCCCTGGCTGGGATTGGAACTGGTTTATTTAGTTAATTTTTTATATCTTTATAATTTAGCAGCAAAGACCATATATTTTAAGTAAAGGTTATCAACATGCTGTTTGTGCTTTTCTTGAGCATCGCCGAAAATTCAGATAATGAAATAATAACTCAGCAAGATTTGTTGTACTTCAGCTCCTACAAAAGCAGCATGTATAGTGTGACAGCTCCATTACGAAGTGCCAAATGGAGTCATTAAGGAGTCATAATATTAATTATTACTGTAACCTCCCCTGGCCCCCGACACACAATTTAAAGACATATTAAAGGTTATTTAGGACAGGCGAATAGGAGTAGGAGTTGACTTTTGCTGAAACTTTGGCTGTTTAATAACACATTTTAAAGCACTAAAGTTAAAACAACTGTGTTGAACCAGATAAAAGGACACTTTCTGTCTCAGCCTTTCCCTCCAATTATTATTTGCATATATTCATTAGGAGTCATTTGCCTTGCTCAGCAACTGATCATCTGGAGAGGCTTTACTGTGGAAGTGATCAGAGTCCTTCCATCTAGGTGCTGATGAACCATAAAAGTTTGCCCCATAAAAAACATTGGAGAGGGATAGGTTTGTGCTGCTGGCCCATGCAAAGGAATTACTGCTAGAGAACCAAATCTGAAGAAAAAAGGCTGAACTCCCAGTATTTTGTCAGCTTTCTGATGACATCCAAACTTCAGTATTGAATTTATTTATATCTCCTTGTTTGGAAGAGAAGTAGAATAACATATAATATCTTGGCTAGTAATTTATGATGTACCTAGATACTAATGCTATAAGTAAGGTTTAATGTTTAGTATACATGCTGTTTGAATTTGAATGTACCTCACTGTCCCAGAGTTTAAAGCTAGCAATTCAGATATGGACAGGATTCATTCATTGTGGTAAAATGTGATATTTCTCTATTTTTTCTTGAGTTTTGCATTGGTCCCATTTGATCTTGGAAGCACCTTCAGTTAAGCTTCTGATTTGCAAAGCATGTTTAAGCACTTCAGCAATATGTCTTGCACTGAGCTGAGGAGCCTGTGGGAATTCTGTTCCATTCACTGTCTCAATTTTTACAACTCAGAATAAAATGAGCCTCTCTCTAACATTACTCTGCATTATGCCAGAGGCTCTTAGAAGGAATTCCCCTTCCTTTTTTTTTCCATTTTTTTTTTCCCCAGCCACACAGGAACAAAAAGCACAAGTCAACATTAACAGTGTTCATTTTCAAATATATTCAACTTTATTAATTAAATCAGCTGCATTCAATTTAGGCAAGCTATAGAGTAGCTCTTTCAGGTTGTAAAACGAGGGAAGGCCAGCCTTGTTTCATTATGGAGTGTCTGCACTGTCATGGTGGGTGTTCAACAGAGACACAGAGCTAATTATCACAGCCAGAGATGGGGTGGGGGAATGGAAAATTTTGGCTATCATCAGAAAAGGCAGAAACTGTCTTCTTCCTTCTTCTTCTTCTTTTTTTTCCCCCAAAACGTAAGGGTTTATGGTTATACTATATAGTCTGTATTTCAAAATCTGATCCCTATGTATCTGTGAAAGATTGGAATTAACCCAACATCTTCAAGGTAAACATGTATGAATTCAGCAACTGAAGATAGTTTAAAGTCTCAAAAATCTTCTCAGTAAAAGTAAGAACATAATAATACTAGTAACAATAGTAAAATAATAATTATTATTATTACTGATACCTGCTGTGTTTCTATGTGTTCAAATTATACGTAAGCATAGCACGTGTGTTTGATATGCCTCCAAGAAGTGTCTCTGCCCAGTGCTGATAGGTCTGTCACATCACAAGAAGCTTTCATATCACATTTCATAGCACTTTTCTTTTCCCCTGTAGATGACTACAGCAGACCAGGTTCGCCTGCCCTTTTTGCAGCCAGGTAGAGCCCAGCTGCAGCACAGAGCCAGGACACAATCCCAGCACAGCACTGCCGCAGCAGCGTTAATAAGGTGCCACCTTCTGATTGTTTAGAGATGTGCATCCCACACTGTTAGACTTCACAGTCCCCTGAACAGACAAAACACTAGCTAAATATAGTTTGCTCATCTGGAAAAATCTGCAGGCCTTCAGTGACCAGAGCATCTGGGTTTGAATAGAAAATCTCTTTTCTTTAGATGCACGACCGTTCAGAAATAACAGTATAATTTTGTGTTATATTAAAAAGATTCCTGAGTACTTATATGGTCCTCAAGTTTCAGGAATATTTATTTCCAAAGTCCTGTATGAATTTATAGATTTGTGTTTTTTTGCTGGGTTATCCTAAGCTCATGATCATTGAATATTTTTAATGTATGTTGCCCCCTCTGACTTGTTTTCTACTCTGATTTCATGAAACAACAGTGACTGAACCATAAATCTGTAGGACTGTCCTCTACCAAAAAAGTTAAGACTTTGTCTTCGTGTGTTCATTAGGAAGAGAAAGGATCAGTTCTTCCTGGGGATCCTCTCTGTTTCTGCAGTAGAAAAAGGTTCTACTTTCTGTTGTACCTGTGTGTAAGGATGTCTCATGAATCGATGTCCTGCAATCAAGCTTCTCATGGGCAAATTAATACAATCGTGGAAACTTTTGCATCAGAATTTCTAGGCATGTGTGAGCCTTTAAAATAAGCCATGTGTAGGGAGAAATTACGTGGTGTTTGTGGCCTATTAATGTACTAGAAGTTGTTAGATTTTCGGATGTGTGGAGCTTCCCTGAAAGTGCCAATAGTACAGGTCAAATATGATAACAAGGATAAATTTTCTGATGGAAAAATAGCAATACATTGCAAACAAGCAGCACACAAACTTCTAAATGCCTCCAGTGTTTCAAGTATGCTTTTGAGAGTGGCTTTTCATGCCTCATTTCTTTCAAAGGCTGTCCTTTAAAATAACCTTGATGGGAAATTGCTCTTTTCTGTCCTTATCCTCCTAGGAAAGAAGACAGTTGCAACTATGCACACCTCTTGAGGGCTGTTCCTACGTGGGGCTGTGGAAAGTGTCAGGATGTGTCGCTGTGGGGTATCTGGGGTAACCAAGTTTCATCACTGTGGGAGGAATATTGCTGAGCTCAGCAGTGTTGGGCCACTGGGCAGGGCAGCTGCGAGCCCATTTTCAATCCTTTTCTACATTCAGCAATAAAACTGTTGTCATCCCTTGCCATTCCCAGAGTTCCTCATCCTCTTGGCTCTCCAGACCTTCTGGTTTGTGGCTTGGTGCTCTTGGCTATGTGAAGACGTGTGTGTGCTGGTCAGCTCTGCTTCTCTTTGAGAAGCCCAGAAGCACTGGTAAATGGACACACTCTGTCCTGTGGCTACAGGCAGTATGTGACATATTTACAGCAGCAACAAAACTGTAGAATTGTCCTGCTGTTGTCTTGTAAGCGCATGCACCCCTCACAATGGAAAGCCTTGTGCCCTTTGGACCTGTATTCATTCCAAAGATATCACCAGTAGGATCATTACTCTTTCATTAAATTAGTTAGCTCCCAAAATCTTCCAGCTAAAGTGATCATGAATGGAGATATTTTTTTTCTAAAGCAGGGAGCCATTCGGTGCCCTCTAACAGTATTTCCAGGAAGAGTCTCTTAACACTCTGTCCTTGCAAATACTTTCTTAGCTACAGCCACAGAAATATAACAGAGTATGAATAAATGTATATTGTACTAAATTTGATTCGGTCTATCTTTCTAGGAAGTCAGAGCACCCTAAGGTTGGAAAGGAGCTATGGGAATTACTATATACCAAACCAGAGTATTTGAACATTAAGTCCTTCAGTAAAATAAATAAATAAATAAAATAAAGAGAGAGAATATGAATCTTTTCAGCAAATAGATGGGAAATAATATTGTTTCTGTAGTATCAGCATGCATGACTTTTCACTCCTCAGTACAGGAGAGATATGAACACACTGGATAAAGTCCAAAGAAGGCCACTAAGATGATCAAGGGACCAGAGCATCCTATAAGGAAAGGCTGAGTGATCTGGACTGTTCAGAGAATCATAGATTGGTTTGGGCTGGAAGAGATCTTTAAAGATCACCTAGTCCGATGCCTCTGCCATGGATGGAGACATCACTAATTAGATCAGGGTGCTTAAAACCCCATCCAACCTGACCATGAGCACTTCCAGGGATGGGATATCCACAGCTTCTCTGGGCAGAATCACAGAATGGGCTAGGTTGGAAAGGACCTCTGAAGATCATCTAGTCCAACCCTCTCTGCTGAGCAGGATCACCCAGAGCACATTGCACAGGATGGCATCCAGAAATGTTTTGAATATCTCCAGAGAAGGAGACTCCACAACCTCTCTGGGCAACCTGTTCCCAGTGCCTCACCACCTCACAGTAAATAATTTCTTCCTTATGTCTAAAAATCTAATCTTTTTCAGTTTAAAACCATTACCTCTTGTCATATCACTACTTCTAAAAAGTGTCTCAATCTTTCTTATAACCCCCTTTAAAGTATTGAAAGTCCACTATATAAGGTTTCCCCAGAACCTTCTCTTCTCTAGGTTAAACAACCTCAGCTCCCACCTTTTTATTTATTTATTTATTTATTTATTTATTTATTTAGGAGAGGTGCTCTGATCATTTTTGTGGCCTCCTGTGGACCTTCTCCAACAGGTCCATGTCTTTCTTAGGCTGGGGGCCCCACAGCTGGATGCAGTACTCCAGGTGGTGCTTCACAAGGACAGAATAGAGGGGGAGAATCACATCCCTTCACCTTCTGATTATGTAGCCAATACAGTTGGTTTTCTGGGCTGCAAGCACGCATTGCTGGCTCATGTCTTATTTTTCATCCACCAGTATCCCCAAGTCCTTCTCTGTAGGGCTGCTCTTCATCCATTCATCCCCCAATCTGTAATGATGTTTGAGATTGCCCCGGCCCAGATGCAGGACCTTGCACTTGGCCTTGTTGAACTTCATGAGGTTTGTGTGTGCCCAATTCTCAAGTCTGTCCACGTCCCTCTGGATGGCATCTCTACCTTCTATCATGTCAGCTGCACCTTTCAGCTTGATGTCAACAACCTGGAGAAGAGAAGGCTCAGGGGGATCTTACTAATGTATATAAATACTTGAAGGGTCAATGCAATGAGAATGAAGCCAGTTTCTTTTCAATGGTGTCCAGTCACAGTACAAGAGGTAATAAACACAAACTGAAACACAAGTTTTTGTCTGAACACCAGGAAGTACTTCTTTACTGAGGTTACTGAGGTTACTGAGCCCTAGAACAGGTTGCCCAGAGAGGTTGTGGAGTCTCCAGTCTAGGAGACATTCAAAAGCCACCTAGTACTGGGAAACCTTTTCTAAGGTAGCCCTGTTTGAACAGGGGGCTTGGATCAAATGGCTTCCAGAGGTTGCTTACACCCCCAACATTTCTGTGATTCTGTGATCAATGAGACAGTTTCTAGCTTTTCAAATGTGTACTGCAAATCTTTTCCCCCATTGCTTGTTATTTTCATCATTCAGCCTTTGTAGCTATCTGCATCAATGAGTTGGTTAAAATCAACTTAAGAGGTGTGAAGGCAACATTTATTCAGATAGTTTATTTCATTCAAGTGTATAAAGAAACATTACTGATTGCCAGAATCACTCTGCTTTTAGAACAAAACAAAACAAAACAAAACAACTCTACCATCATTTTATAAGATCTACTTTTGTAAGAGAGATGTCCACATGATTGCTGCCTGCTTTTAATGTGCAAATTGCTGGAGCTGATTTATGACCATATGAGGACACTAGTCTTTGAAAAAGAGCTAAATCAATTGAAAGAAGGTGGGATTTGCTCATGAAAACAAAGAAGGTCCTGATATTCTCACAAATTTCAGAACAGAAAAACTTTTTCATGCTGCTCTGTAAAGGGAAAAAAAGTCATGACCTCCGGTAATAATATTCTATTATTTGGAGTAACTCTGAAAATTGCAAAGTTCCAGATGTGGAACAAAAAGACCAGAGCATGTTAAAAAAAATAGTTTAGCATTCATTAACAAATATTGACATTTACAGTTTGCTCTTGGACATCAATTATTTTTGACCTGTCCCATGTATCCTAATTATTGTGCTCCTCCTCTTTTTCACATGTCTTTTAAACATTCAGGCCCAACCTTTTCAAACCTTGAACTTGCTTGCATGTTCCTGCTATTATCAAGGAAATACCGAACTTTTCTGAGTAACCCTGGCACTGATTTGTTCTTTATAACCATCAAATGAACCTCAAGAGTTTCTGTTTTTTTTTAAGGGGATTTTTAAGTATGCCAAAGTTGTGAAGAATATTCAGCTCTTCATCTGAAGTAATAGCTAATTGGCTACAGCCATCATCTGTGACTTACTTGAGATAATGTTTAACAAGAAAGAAAACATATGAAAGCCATTGTACTGGTTTCAGATGAGATAGAGTTATTTTTCTTCCTAGTAGCTGATATGGTTCTGTGTTTTGGATTTAGGATGAGAATAATCCTGACAACACACTGATCTTCCAGTTGTCACAGAGTAGCACTTACACAGAGCCAAGAACTTTTCAGCTTCTCATGCTGCCCAGACAGCGAGGAGTCTGGGGGTGCACCAGGAGCTGGGAGGGGACACAGCCAGGACAGCTGTCCCAGGCTGCCGAAAGGGATATCCCATACTATATGGAGTTATACTCTGCAATAACACTGGGGAGAGTTGGTCATGGTTGGGGGAGGCTGCTGCTCAGGGTCTGTCTGGGCATCAGTGGGTTGTGAGCAATTGCACTGTACATCACCTTATTCTTTTATTATTATTGTTATTATTATTATTATTATTATTAATGTCTTCTTTTTCTGTCCTTATAAACTGTCTTTACCTAAACCCACGTTTTTACTTTTTTTTTTTTTCCCAGTTCTCTTCCTCATCGCACTGTTGAGGGTAGAGTAAATGAACAGCTGTGTGATGCTTAGCTATCTGCTGGGTTAAACCACAACAGCCACTCTGCACATGATTAATGAAATACTATATCTCCTAGAAATCTAGTTATTACAAGAGCACCTCCTCCCCTTCAGTTTAGTACACTAGTGATATTAAAAAACATACATGTACATTTGCAGTTGCCCTCCTGGTCAGGAAAGCAACTAAGCTACCAAGTATCTTTCCCCAGGAACCCCAGTCTTTCTCTTCAGAGTTTGCATATTGTATTTACTCTAAAGGGCTTGATCTAATCACTTTCCAATTGCACCTAAAAGCATAAGAGTTTGTTAAGCGTCTGTGAAATGTAGGATTTGCAACTGTGTGATAAAGTCTGGGAAAGTAAAGGTCAAATCGGGAGTCCTGGTCAAGCACTTTTTTAGTATATAATTTTAATAAATATATATATATATATTTTTTAAGTGACCTTTCTTGGCTACTCATGGTACAATTTCTTGATAGTTTACATGATACTTTTGTATGACCAAGTTGAAAATAATCTTTTGGGAAAGGATTGAAAGAGCATTTGGAAAAAACAACTGACTACTTCTGAAAATGTTCAGTTATTCAAAAGCTAACTTGAATATCATACATATTTTTTGTGAAGATTGCCCCAAACTTTCACAAAGAGAGTAGTGCAGAGCCAAGACATTCATCTGGGAAATACTTGAAAGAAATGAATTTGTTTATGCTGACAAGTGCAATTAAAACATGGAACTTTTATACAGGAATGGAAGTTTTAATGAAATGCTACATTTTTTCAACTGTTTCCTATGACTAAACCCCCCAAATAATAAGTACATAATTTTAATTAGAATCAGAGAATTGCTATTTAATATTTTATTAAGAAGAATAAAGATTCTGTTGTTTCATATTGACAAAGTTAGAAAGTGAATAATTAATCTCTGCTCAAGTCACTCAGCACCCTAACACACTGTTCATGCAGCAGATCATAAGCATCTTTGAAAAATGTTCACCAAATCACCCTTTAATGAAAGGTATTATAATTTTAAGATTTTGTTGTGAATCTTCATTCATTAGTAAAGGTACCATCTTAATAGCTGTCTTTGACAATATACACATTTGGTGCTTAGCACACCATGAAAAATATAGACAATGTTGAAACTCCATTGACACAGACTCGCCTGAGACTCCTGAATGCCAGAAGGTGCCTTTTTGATTTGTATCACTGCGGGACCAGCCTGGGAGTTTTGGACCATCCCTGAAGTGGTTAGATGCTGTAGAAGCAGGGAACAAAATAACTCTAATTCTAGCAAAATTGCAAATCAAATAAAGTTTCCTCCGTTTATTAGTTCTTTACTATTTCTTTTAATAGAAGTCAGACCAGATGAGCCTTCTTTTATTAAAAACTTGGACTTTTCGTCTATATAGTCATCATATCTGCCTCTGTCACTTATTGCTAGATGTAATTATCAGATGTTTTGATGAGTTACCATACCAGTACAGAGCTGTTTATAAATATTTTAAATAATTGGTATGATAATCTCATGCAGCAACTGCTGATCAAGTCAGAGTCTTCAAAAGAATTATCTCCAGTCTGGTTTAAGAAGGCAGCTCCCATCCTCCCAGCCACAGAGTGCTACCTGGCTGCCTTGTCACCGTGATGCAAAGTGACAAGAGTCAGTCAAAACCAAGGTAATTATTGCAGAGTTACTTACTCGGGTTGAGAGCTGCAACTTCTACTGAAGTGTTACCTCTAGTGCTGGCAGCCATGTGGGTTTATCTGAAATCACCAGGCTTGACTGTGGTTTGCTTAAAACAAACAAACAACAAAGATGTACAAAAAAACACATTTCTTTTGTTGCCCTTCTGAGAGGCAAAAACAACCTCAGGTGAGTAGTGAGATTTGAGTTCTTTGCTGAATCTATCTGATTTAGCCCCATCAAATATTTCCTCAGTCCTTGGCTATGTATTTACATTGAACTTGCTGTGGGTTGCACAAGACACCACGTAGCTGAGACAAAAGCTTGCATTAATTCTCTGGCTACTTTTGTTACCCCAGCACTGTCTGCACTGCTTGTACAGAGCAGCTGCTAGTTTTCCTTTCCAGCCTTGCCTTCTTGTTTCTCATCCAGCAGTGGGCTCCAGGTGACAGCACAGGCACCATTTGTAGAGCAGGTGGAAAAGGTTTGGCATGAAATGTTTCTGATTCAAATTATTTTGCCTTTTCTGCTCCCAGATGAAACTTGTGATGAAAACTCAGCTGAAATTTTAAACTCTGATCCTTTTTAGACTATGTTTCCTGAATATTATTCTTAGAATCATCCTTGGCATCTTTCAATTCTCAAAATCATGTTTTCTTATTGGTAAGCTATAGAGTTACTGAACTAAACTGAGCTAAACCTTCTGATGAAGCTATTGTGAAGTTTCCATGCAAGCTGTAAAATCAATAGGTTTAAAAAAACTTATCAAATATTGTCTGGGGTAAATCAAGCCCATATTTTTCAGTGTGCTCCATCCATTTTACTGCTAAGTATAGGACTTCTGCTCCTTGCACAAACGCAAGACTTGCAGGGGATCCTTGGGTCTTGAAATCCTCCCAGCTGCTGTTTCAGGTACAATGGCACATCTGTCCTTTCAGCATGAAACTCATTGGGGCTGTATCCCCTTAAAACAGCCAGGACTAATGAGCCATGAAGACCAAACAGCACTGAATGTTAATTGCAGGGATGTGACCTTGCCTCACTGACCAGGCACTTGAGCTGTGTTCAGGTTGGTGGTGGACAGAAAAGAGAATGACCAAAGAAAACAAGAGCAAGGATGTAAGATAAAGTATATATACAGTAATGTAAGATAATATAAAACTGTTGAACATGATTGGCCATTGGATGCAGACACCTTTAAAATTACAGACTCTAATAGTGTGTTTTTGAAGCACTAACAGAGGCAACCTATGGTCCAGGTGCTCGTGTGTCTGGGTTCCTGTGCTGTGTGCTCTCTCCTGAGGATTATACTGCTTTTTACATTTTATTGACTCTCTTTCAAACACTCTGCAGAAGTCTTTCTGTTTTCCTGCGGCAGAGCTTGCGCTGAGTATCTCCTCTCACTCCCTTGCTATTACCACAAGCTACTTAAGGGACAGAAATACACATTTCCCCAAGTGCTTCTGTTCTTGCTCAGCTCTTTCTCTTCAGATAGATAAAAAATCTGAATGACAGGTTCATTACTGAAAAACAATGCCACCTTTCTCTTATTTCTGTTATCATCAAAACAGACACATTTTTTCCAGTTAGTTTTGAGCACGCACACACACACACACACACACACACAAAGTTTCATTAAAAAACAAACAAACAAACAAACAAACAAGAAGGCTTTATGTCCACTCAGGCAAGCATTCCAATTCTCTTTGCAATTATGAAAGATAATAGAATGGGAGAAAAGCATCTGCTGAGAGACAACAACAGCAAAAAAATTTTAGTCATGAGAATACAGAGACAACACAGTCTTTCCTTAGTGAATAAATGTAAAAGCAGTCTAAAACAGTGAAGATATTCAAATAACTATAAATAATTTTCCTCTTGGCAGCATGATTTCCATTTCCTATTTCCAGGTGCTTAGATACCACAGAATATCTTTTTTTTTTTTTTTTCCTACTAAATAAATAATGTAGATGAGAAATCCTCAAAATTTCAAGTTTTTTTTTTTGTGTGTGTGTGTGTGTGTGGAGGGGAGGGGAGGGGAGGGGAGGGGAGAGGAGGGGAGGGGAGGGGAGGGGAGAAGGCTGGGGGCAGGGTGTAGTATGGACTCTAATGATCTGCTTTACCACCAGACTTCATTATATCAAAACTCCTTTTGACTTTACTAAGCAGATTGTCTGAACTAGAACTGAAAAACTAAGCTTAAATTTCACAGTATTTATTAAATATGTGCAATAGTATATGCATGTTAAAATTAATTGAAAGAACAGGATGGATGCTGTTCCTAACTTACCTCAGATAAGCAACTGTTTCTGAGTTTTCATGTTGATTTTTTGATGATATAGTAAGTTACCCTTGTAGTTTCTGTGCCATTTAACCACTGATGTATTTCTGAAAGTCTAGCTCCCAGTACGTGGAGTCACTTTTAAAACTATACCATGATCTATATCTTAATTCTGAAACCCTTCATTAACTAACTTCATGGATCTGCAGATGAACTAATTTGTCTTGCTAGCAGAGCAGAACAAGTAATAAAAATTTGCCTTTCTGTGCATGCATGCTCCCAGAGCCTCTCAGCACTTACTTTCAAAAAAGAATTCTCCAAAATGCAGAAATCAAACCTTCTATTGAAAATAGGTTTCTCTCTATTTCTCTGGTTTGGGTCCCAAGCTCTAGAATAGATGTTATATTCCTGCAGCAGTTTTGGTGTGGATTCTAATCAAATCCCATACATCATTTGAGTGAAAGATGCAAGTCATGGGCCTTTTGAAATACTGTTATGACAACTGGGCAAAATGAAGGACAAAAATCAGTTAAATGGAAATGTTCAGTCCCATTAAAGACAAGATAAACACGGCCTAATTTTCTGCATTTGTACCAAAGCAGTCATCTGCCCTACCCATGTCAGTAATTTTGCATAGGTTACAAGCAGATCTTTCAGATTACTATTGGCGGAACACTCTTTGGGTTGCAATAATGTAAGAGAAACAAAGAATGAATGCATATGAAAATGAATGAATGAATGAATGAATGAAAAACTACAAGATTGGCTTTGTACTCCAGAGCTTTAAGAAACTGATTATTCTCCTGTTTCATGTGCTTCAGTATAGGCATAGTCAATAGTTGCTTTGGACCAAGGATTGCTAGGAGCCAAAGAAGGGCTCTGCTAATGAGAAACTGTAGCCTGGGTCCTCACCTCCAACTGTCCTCAATCCCATGCTCTTGCCCTCCTACAGCCAGGCCAGAGCCTACAGCAAGAGTAGCAGCAGTGCACCACTACATTGTCTTCTCAAAAATCACAATGCAGTGGGTGTTAATAACATGACAGTTGAAATATCAGAAAATGTTTGATAGCATGGATAAAACAGCTCTTTCAATCAACCTAATTTGGGAGAAGATAAGAAATTTTGTAGGTATATAGCTACAGTACCATCTGGGGCTTGTATTTGGATAGAGGTCTTTGTACATCTATTAAGATTGTTACTAGTATTTGTCCCATTTTGTAGTAGCTTCCTGGAAATAGAAAAAATATCTAGCACAAAAAAGATTATAATTTATACTGTTTTGAAATAACCCAGACTCAATGACTTAGCATGGTCTAATAGTTTTATCTTCCTAATGTGATCAAGAGTGAAATCTACACTTAGTGAAGTCAGGGTAGGCAGATGTGTTGTATATGTGTTGTAATGTATATCCTACAAATGGCTAGCTACTCCATGAGATTGAATAGGAGAGTGCATGGTCACTGGCCAGGAGAAAAATAGGTTATCATTTTCAAAATCTAAGTGTCTGAGGTATATGAGTAAGTTGCTGTCTTGCTACATAGCCATGGCTCCCATGACCTACAGTATCTCTGTGCTTGCTCTTAGCTTGAGTCAAACATCAGAAAAAACCACTTCTTAAAGCTCGGATTGAGGTCCATGCTTTGCTCCCTCCTTGCAACAAATTAGGAGTGTGCATGAAGAGCAAAGAGCACGTAGCTGGCATACTAACCTGGTGCAGGTTGGTAATTTACAGATGAGATTTAAACTTCATTCACTGGAATGTGGGGATGAAACATCAAAAACAGTTTTCTGAGTTTTCATGAAGCTGAGGTTGCCATTTAGTGAAGTTTTCAGTATTCTACACATAGTCATGCACTACAGGTATAAGAGGGTCTGTATATGCTACATTTATTTAAGCCAGTGGAAACACCAAAGAGAAATTAAGCAGGTGATCTTTTTATCTTGTGTACAGATAACAGATTTTTTTGTTTGTTTTTCCTATTTTTAACTTAATTCACTAATCTTTCCCTCACCCCATCTTTGCATTTTTCCCTCATTAATTCATTTAAAATATATGTATATATATTTAAGTTACATTATTTTGTCTTCCTTTTTCCCCTTCCTTGGCTTTTTTATGTCTCCTTTTATGGAGTTACGCATAACTTCTTAATTTGCAGACAAGATTTTCCCAGTTTCTCTCTGTTGTATGGAAAGTTGTTTTTCTTGAAAAAATAGCTTTGGCTGTTGAGATTTTAATGTGGAAGATGGTATTTCCTGTTATCTCTTCTGGAACATTGTATGTCTAATAAAATTATTTTGAAATTTTTTGAACTTTTGAAATTTTTACCTTCTACTGCAATTATTATGTTAGAAAAATGGAGCCAAACTGATATCTACTTCATGTTTCAGAAGACCTTGACAAACGAATGCACTGGAAAACTTCTCGTCCTGTCTTTTATGACCCATATGAGTCCAAGAACAAGTTCCATGCATTGGAAACTAGTGCAGAATTTGCTCTCTTCTTGCTCCTGGAGATGAAAAGCACAAGGCTGCTTTCTGTGTGTTTCAGCCAATGGAACAGATCTCCTGTGTGTTCAAGAAAATGTTCTAGCCATAGAGACAAATATCAAAAAAATGTTCACATGTCCTTCCAATGACTACAGAGTTTCAGGCTGATAATGTACAGGGGCACAACATGCAAATTCAAATATTTCCTGATTTGCATTCTAAAAGGCTACCTAAGAAAATCAAGCCTTGTGTATTAACTCTCGGTAGCTTCGCACTGTAATGCCCAGATCCATTCTAGCATTGTGTACAACTCTTGCAATTATTTTCTTCGGATTAGTTAAAGACGAAATGACCTCATTACTGTTTCAGTTTCTGTAGCCCTATTCTCTATTTACTTTCATGCAAAGCACAAGTTGTAGAATTGCCCGTATAAACTCAGAACTTCTTTGTTGTCATAGTAAATGTTGGATATATATCCCTTCCAGACTGCAGATGTCAAAAGATGGAGGACCCAAGTATCCCTGGGTTCATTTCTTTAGTACTTTTCCTTTGAAAAATGAACCTTTTATTTCTACTTAAAATTGTCTGTCTTCAGCTTCCAAGCACTTTTCCTGCCAACATAATGAATAACAGAAACAGCTTCCTACAGCTGTAGACAATACAAAAGACACTTTCTCAATTATCTTTTGGGCTTACTTTTGCTGAACTCTCAAGTGCAGTAGGACATGTTTTCCAGATGTCAAATCCTTCTTTCAAACCTTTTTCTAGATGTAGGTTCTAGAATACACAGAATATTTCAGAAATCAGTCCATAAATGTCACCCACAGAGATAAATTATTTAAACTTAGTTCATATTGTTCTTATTTCTGCATCCCAAGCTTTTATTTCCAGTATTGAATTGAGAGGGTAATATTCATTATTGATCATGACCCTGAAGTCTCATTTGCTGTACATCACTTGAGGGTACAATCTAGAAAATGTTTGAAACTCATCCTCTCTACTGAGGTGATCATCTTTGTCTGTTTGGTGTTCCTCCTTCTGTCCCCCATGTCCAATGCCATGTATATTAGCTTATCTTCACCCTTATTTCTAGCTTGGTTGGAGCCAAAGCAGCCACTTTCTGTTCCTGAGTATCCTCTGCTGTTCTCTGTGAAGCTCTGTGTAACACCTTACCCTTCATATTCTTTATCTTCATCATGATGCCACTTAAAAATGGGAAGAAATACACAAATATATTTGAGAATCTTCTTTACATGTTACCACAGGCAGTAGACGAGGACCGTAAAAACAGAATTATAGGAAGGAAAGAGAAAAAGTTCAGTTTAAAGCCTCTGAATATCTTTACAGAGAGAAAAAGCCATAACCATGACAGTGCCACACAGTTTCTTTTTGGTGTCAGCCATGCTTTGAGTCTTTCTGTAATGCGAAATGTCTGTGAAAGGAAGTAGGTGACAAATATTTTCAAAGGGACATCCAAAACTCAGGGATATTTTTAAAATATTTTATTTCTGCCACTTCAGGACACTTGTAAAATTGGGAAGCAATACCAACTTGCCTTTTCACAAAATCCGAAAATAATTACTTTGCGTAGCATTCACATAATGTAATGAAAAATACCACAGAAAACCCCTTGAGGAAATCAATATTTGTGTCCTCAGAAAATGATGTGAATAGAGTGAATTAAAATAAAGAATGGAAATGCTCACTGAAAATTGACTGTAAAACAAAATGTTGAATGGGTACTCATTAACCGAGCACCATTCATTGTATGACCTAAATGAAGCAGAATTCCCATGAAAATGTACATAAAAGACCTCTAGCAGACTCTTCAGTATATTTGTGTCCTTAGGGCAGTGAAACAGAGACCAAGGTGGCAGGAAGACAGGGAAAATGGTCTATAGAGATACAGTTCTGAATCTTTCTTTCTCCTGCAATATTGTTCTCTATTATGTACTTAATGTGACTGAATTATATTTGCACAGATAATTTACATTCTTCCATTTAATAGCTATGGAGTTCCTGACTTTGTATTCCCAATAATGGTGTATGTGTGTGTGCATACACCATAATATTATAGTGCAAATACTTGAAATTAGCTGAGCAGCAGTTCATAACCAAAATTTCATAACAAAATTCATCATGCTATCTTCATTAAATTGCAAAACTGTGCAATCTCCTCCTTCAAAAACGATGGTGTTATACTCTTCATTGTGCAGCCCTTCATCTAAAAAGAGGAGCTAATCGAGATTTTTGGGCCTCAATCTTCCATTATGAGAATATGAACTGTTTTATAACAATATGTCG
This sequence comes from Cygnus atratus, assembly GCF_013377495.2. Classification (NCBI taxonomy): domain Eukaryota; kingdom Metazoa; phylum Chordata; class Aves; order Anseriformes; family Anatidae; genus Cygnus; species Cygnus atratus. The sequence goes on along the minus strand of NC_066362.1, from coordinate 40,062,727 downwards.
TCATGTTTTAAGAATATAGGGCAATAAGTAGTGAAAGCTCTTTTTACATTTGAATCCTCAGAGGAACTGAAGAAGCTATAGACAGCCAAAAGTATAGAGAGAAATTCAATTAAAAAAAAAAAAAAAAAGATAAAGAAGACAGAAAGAAAGAAAAGAAAGGGAAGAGAGAAATTTGAGATATTCATTCTGACATGAAACCTGTAAATCATGAATAAGAGAAGGTTGTAACAGGATGAGAGGCAACGGGCACAAACTGCAGCACAGGAGGTTCTGGCTGAATATGAGGGGGCACTTCCTTACTGTGAGGGTGACAGAGCACTGGCACAGGTTGCCCAGAGAGGTTGTGGAGTCTCTTTCTCTGGAGATATTCAAAACCAATCCTGGATGCCATCCTGCGCTACGTGCTGTGCTCTAGGTGAGCCTGCTCCCCTGGGTTGGACCAGATGATCTTCAGAGGTCTCTTCCAACCCTGCCCATTCTGTGATTCTCTGATATTCCCAAATACAGACATTAGCACCTCACTTTGGTCTCTTGGAAACAAGTGGTAAGACAACAGCAAGCAGTTCATGGTGGTACCACACAGGAGCTAAGGGAAGTTCAGAGAGAATTTCTTCTGTTTGCTGTCATTTCCTGCAGATAATCACAGCACCTCAGGCATGCTGCGATGCGAAAGCTTTTGCAGGCTCTACCCACTGTTCTTTCAGAAAGAAAACAGCAAGAAAGCCAAGAAGATAAGGGAGAGTGTACAGAGAAGTTGTGTCAGGACTTTATATTTCAGTTTTAAATTAACACTTTTTTAGGATTTTTTTTTTTAACTTGGGGGAAAAAAAAAGAAAAAAAAAAGAATTCCAAGGGTTGACTGCGGAACATAAATGAAAGTAAAACCAATAAAAATTACAACAATATTATTGTATATACTTGTTCATTTTAATCCATGGAAAAGTGCAACGTTTTACCACAAGAAGAATAAAGATAATTAAGCTGAAAAACTACCACTGCTAGGTCTGGCTAATGCCTTTCAGAATGCTGTAAATTGTGTCCTGTATGAGCCAGTCAATACAGAGAACAATCTCTTGTTGAGAAACACTGTCAATGTGTAAATTTTAATCAACCTTTTTTCTGCTTCCTCAAAAAAGTCTTGACTGTGTCAAATTTATAGCCTGTAGCATCTATCTCAAATTATGCAGGAACATCTTCTGCTGAATCATCTTGGAAATCAAATTCAACTGTGACACTTTAAGGTAACACTTCTCCCAGCAATGCAAAACGATTTTATACATCCAGTTTTTATTTGAAGTGAGTTGGTAGTAAACAGGAATTCTTTGGCCACCATCACAACTAACCTACTTTTGATACTCTGTTCATCCCAGTTTAATTAATATTCCCTCCTCTCCTCTATGATTCTCTATTCTCTATCCTTAAATTAAACTGTGATCATTTTGAACATATTATGTGTTTATTTTATGAAGCCTTGCAAAACAGATACTGACACTGTCATTTCTAATCTAATGAATGAAAAAAAAAAGAAAGAAAAAATAAAAGAAAAAAAGAAAAGCCCTGGAAGAAATCAGTTTTGAAGCTTACATTTAATACTTGCTCGTGTAAGAGATGGAATTACTGTCTACGATAAAAGGAGAACTAGAGAGAAAGAAAATTTTTCTAATTTTCTCTCCAGCATTCTGTCTGAACTATCTGAGAGCAGAGGTGGACTTTGATTCACCCAGTTGTGTTAATGTCTGTGAGCTCTTTTTTTCTTTGCATCTTTATTTCTGGCCTAATCACAGAATAATTTCACTTTAAAATAAAACTAAACAACCCCCCCATCCCTAGTATTGCTAGGGGAAAACAATTTACTTTATTATGCTGGGTTTTATCTTTTATTGACAAGGCAAACTGTCCTCCCCTGTATATTATATGGCGGCTTTTTTACTAACAGGTATAATTCAACACAGAACACAAAAGATTTCAGTAATTGTTTTGTTTTTGATACTGCACTCTACTTTTAAAGTTGCTCTAGTACTAACCTCTTTTTTTTTTTTTCCTTCCTTGAGGGGTTAAAATTTTTTACCAAGTACCAAATGTTAACAGTCTACTGTAGACCAAAGAAACTTCATGCGAAGTAAATACATGAGTGTATATTTTCTAACTTTAATTTTAAAATCTTTTTTTTTCCTGGTGTCAGGTATCTTCACTGTTACGAGAGCTCCCATAAATAGGAAAAGGTAAATTATTCTACTTCACCCTATTAAATATTCTGCATATACCCATGCATTATTGCATTTTTATTATTTGTAATTACTTACTGTTTGGAATGAGCCACTGAAATGAAAAATAAAAGAATTCTGTATTAAAGGCCACCTGAAAGCATATTAAGTAAGAAAAGAGAAATAAATAAATCAGAATTTGACTATGACTATAGGAGGCACTGGTACATACAGCAAACCCATCAGCTGAGGAACTGGAAGATGGTTTTCAGAAACATTTTAAGTAACTAAGGAATACAACTGCTGATTTAAGAAAATTACTAATTAATGTCAAAAAGTAAGTCCCATTTTTTTTTTTGGTGAAATTAGCTTTTAAAATTGTTTGTTGTGTTTATTTAATTTTGAAAATATTACCTTAGCTTACACCTATGCTAGTAAAACTTACCTGTACCAGGACACAGGGCTTGGTTGCAGCATGTGATGTGCAGAAAGTCATGTTTCTAGTGCAGTCCCTGGCACAATTTGGCCTGAATGATCTGTTGCTCTCCCAAACAATCCGTAGGCCGCAGTCAGATGTTAACAACAGTTAGAGGCTAGGAGACATTTTGGATGTGGCTACCCTGTTTTTTTGGGGAAAAGGGAACCTAGGTGTATAGATGTGTACATACTGCCTGGGAAGCTTCCTTCAATACAGTTGGCTGGCACAGCAGTGCATCATGGCAGGGGAGGGCAGTTTTAGGTGCTCATACTGCTAGGGTTAGGCTGAATCCTCTGCTTTTTGAGAGGAGTGGGCAGAAGAGATACCCAGGCTGCAATGTGACCCTGGAGTCTGAGACATCTGTAAAGGTAGGTCAAAAGGGAGCTAACTTTGAGGTTGACAGTCCTGATAATTGCATGGCCTCCACCCTTAAGTCCCCCTCATAAACTGGCCTTATAAACAAGTTTGGAAACCCTGTTTTGCATGTTCTCTGAATCCAGGAGACAGAGGCAAATGCAGCTCTTCTACTAAGGTGCATGAATAATGCCTTTGCCTGATCAAATGAAGTTATTAGAACTATCTGGGTGTTTAAGACATATGTTCTGTCCATGGGAAGTGTGACTTCCTCTCACTCTCAGACACTCCTGTCCTTGGGACCACAAAAAAACACATAATGAACTGCATCATTATGACTTCAAAAGTGTACAGATGATCCTGATAAGGCAGCAGGGAGGACAGGGTTTCCATTTTAAACAGGATGAAACATTATATTTCACGCAAACAAGCATCAGAGGATTTACTGGGAAAATTTTCCTGCATCCTTTTTTGTTACGTGAGATTGACTGTTTTCTTTCTTTTTTTTCAGACCTGCCATGTTTTTTGGATTTCATGGCGTGAACATGGCTACCTGTATGCTAGATGTCTTAGGTCTTTCAGTTCAATACAAACCTTCATTCTAAAGAAGAAAGCAAACATCATTTTCAATCTGTTGATATTTTGTTATCTCATTTATAGCTATTTTGCATGCTACCATATTTCTCTGTTTGACTGTGCCAAATGTCAGTCATAATACAGCAATGCAAATCCAAGCAGGGAACATTGGTTTGAGCTGACAAAATAATAATTATGAAATACTCTTTCTAACAAGCTTAGGAAGCTGTGCACATTACACATCTTAACTTCTCCATAGAAAAACATGGAGACAGTTGTGACACAGAATAATATAAGACTGGTTCAGATATCTTAGTCATGGAGTCCCCCGTAATAGCAAAAGTAAACTGAAATGAGATAGGTCATCTATTCCAGAACACATTACAGGCCATAAAGTGCCTCCCAACATCCTCCAACAAATGCCTGATTTACAGTGAAAGACTAAAAGCCTGACTATAAGGCACCACAGAAGGAGAGCAGGATAGATGAAGATCATTGTCAATGTCAGAGCTGACAATGTGGGAAATTTGATCTTACCATTTCATTATGTTTTGTTTTCTTATACACCCATAGGAAATCCTTTACTGACCGTCAGAACTGCATTTTAAGAGGAATAAGCTGGTTCTTTGGGACCTGGGGGTTAGCCACCACTAAAGTTTGCTTCATACTACTTCACTGCAAACAGAGCAGATGTACAGCTGACTGAGAAAGTCAAATAAGAATTAAGTGAAGCACGCTATAATGCTGCCCTAGGCCTGCAAGCTGGAATTAAGTAAAAGCTAGAAAATTCTATCAATACCCTTTATAAATGTACTTTTTTCAGGCATGCAGCTCAGGTCTCCTCTATGTAACCCTAGCTTTAGAGATGTCATACATGATACAATGGCTGTTTAATATATGGACTTTGACTGCTGAGCCTTGGCAAGAGTTAACTTAGGAATTCTTAACCTCAAGCAAACATGAGCTCATTTGGCTGTGTTTTTGCACTGAAGTAGGTGAAAAAAAAAATAGTGTTTCAAGAGGAAAGCAGTGGCACATGGGCAACTCTTCTAACTCTTACATGGTAAATTCATGGTCATTTATTTGTGAATGAATCCTTAAAATTACTATTTTTGAGTCTGCCTAACTGAACACTAGCATAAATCATGAAAAAAAAAAAAAATCTGGCAATGTATGTGTGTTCACCTGTTCTAAATGAAGAATGTCTAATGATAGGCACAGTCTAAAGACCGTTTTTTTTTTATTATTATTATTTTTTTCATGAAGTGGATTTATGTAATATAATGGCTGTTACTCTCCTTGTATGGGTTACTTTTTTAAGGCATTTTTATCCATGTGTAAAGAAAATATGTGGGCAGGATAGATACCACTTAACGTATAAAGCAATTAGCTCAAATGCACAATCGAGAGCTGCAGTTAGCAAGCAAATAAATGCTTTATTGTGCTTATCAAAGAATTTTGCTGCAAGGCAGCCATCTGGCAGGAGAGAAAGGTTTAGCCCTCCTTGTTCTTTAATGTTCCTATGTTTCCATCATCTCACAAATCTCTGTGTTCTCCTTCAGGATTTTATAATTTTCTGTTCTGGTGTTTTTCATATTGAATATTTGAGATACAAATAATCACCATCTTAACAGTCTTTGTAACTTTTTTTTTTTTTCCCCTGCATGATTCTGCTCTGCAGACCATTCCACAACTTTTTCACAATTAACAGTTTTCTCAGCAGTATGACCCAAGGTTAGATTGTTGTGGCATATCAGAGCTGGGACTTGTTCCTTGAGAAACATGGACCTGAGCTGTGGAGAACATGTGGTTTATAGAGAGAAACATCTTATAAGGCTAGATAGGATTTAAAGAAGCACACCAAAATTATTCTCTGAAGAAAAGTGTTCTTCATCTCCCTTAAAGATGATGAAGTCTGGGTTGGGTGTCAGCTATGTTGGCAAGTAAATCTGCTGCTTGACATGGAAACATATTACTGTTCCATACTGCTTCATGGCCTTTGTCTGGATGCAGAATCTTATCTCAGTTCTCTATTCACAGTTTGTATTTGCTGAGAAATGAACACTTTACTAAGTTTGGGATAAAAAGAAGAAATAGGAACTATTTTTTTCTGAAAAACAGATTCATTGTAGAGAAGGTTCATATTTTGTTTTGTTACCTTATGGATCCATTAACACGCTTTTCCATTTTACTCATAAAGACACAGGTAGTTCTTTATAGTAAATGGACTGCAGCAGGTTTTTAATTATATTGCAGTAGCTCAAAATCTGTACCTCAAATGTTGTCATATAATTTACTGGCATAATTATCTACTGTACTGAATTCAAACTGATGCACTTTTCACAAACTTTTTTCCTTAAAAGGAGGTAGTATGTCAAAAAGACAGCTCTTAATGCATGCATTCAAAATGGAACAAATCTGACTTCTTTTATTCCAATGTAATTTTCACTGGAAAACAAATTTTCTAATATTTGCAGTTATTAATCTCTGCAACTTTATCTCAGCATTTTATTTTATTTGTGTGATAAATCAGACTGTGTGTTTTAGTATCAAAGGACTCAAGTCTTTAGGGGAACTAAACCAAAATTCTGTGCAGGGGAATGTAAGAGATGTGGTCGCAGCAACAACCGCCCAGTGCCTTCACAAAACATAAGAGAGTTGTCAGAATGGACTTTCATATTACTTCAAGCAACTTATGGCAGAAACTGCAGTGAGCTTGCTCCTAGTCAGCTTTTATCTCTTTCCAGTTTCTGACACATCTGTGAGACTGTTCACTGATGTTTTGAACAATTTCTTCTAGAAATTACCTTTTTATGCAGGTTTCTAATAGAACGCTTCATCATGCCTCTCCACCTTCAAGCTCAGACTACAATGAATTAAACACTGGTTTATAGACAGCAAAATCAGTGAAATACGCTTGTCAGGATGTGGGGATGAATATGGATTTCTTGGCATGTGAACTCGCAGAAAACTTACAAGGTATCTCTCTTCATGTCTATCTTCCCTCTTCCTAGAGCTTTTATTTTCCTTATATATACTCTCAATATATGTTATGCAAGAATAAAAATTTAGGATTTAAGCATTAATCCAGTTTATGCTTAAATTGTTAGGAACATGAGAATGACTCCCACCATTCTTGACCATATGTTTCGAAATTTATTGCCTCCTAGGAATCAGCTGCCTGTCACATAGACCAGGCTGAGTTTGTGTTAGATAATTTGATGGGACTAGTCAATTCATTAAAATGGATTAAGCTGTTTCACAGAATCACAGAATCACAGAATCATCCAGGTTTGAAGAGACCTCCAAGATTACCTAGTCCAACCTCTGACCTAACACTAACAAGTCCTCCACTAAACCATATCACTAAGTTCAACATCTAAACGTCTCTTAAAGACCTCCAGGGATGGTGACTCAGCCACTTCCCTGGGCAGCCCATTCCAATGCCTAACAACCCTTTCAGTAAAGAAGTTCTTCCTAATATCCAACCTAAACCTCCCCTGGCGCAACTTTAGCCCATTTCCCCTTGTTCTGTCGCCAGGCACGTGGGAGAGTAGACCCACCCCTACCTCGCTACAGCCTCCTTTAAGGTACCTATAGGTTTCCAGCACATAGTTCCATAGAGACTGATTTCAATCCGTATTTTTCCAACACATTTACATTTAGACCATACCTAATACTCATTCTTGCCACTTTACAAATGGTGAGTGTTACAGAAACCAAATGTCTGTAGAGTATTAATGCAGCTGTTGACAGGGAATTGAAGATTAACTGCAGGGCTACTGGTTCTGTGTAGAAGAACAAGCATTAATATTTTGATGAGTGCTGAGGCAGTGATTCTATGAGCAGCTGAGCTGACATAACCACCAGAGTGAGGAGGTCGTCCTGTTCTTCCTCCTAAGAATGGTTCTGCCATGTGCTTGATTACTTCTGTTTGAATAAAGACACCTTAAAATACCACTGCAGTTTTGGAAATTTGTGTGTTTGTCCAAACTCTCCTAGCTCCCTGGATACACACTTTTTGTGTGAGCAAAGCCTTTGAGATGCCTAGCTCTTGGCTGGGAGTGGTCAGTAAGTACAAAAGTAATCAGTGGCAGCAGTGCTACATAACAACAGTCAAAAAATGAGCAAATAAGCCAAACCTTTGTTTTTCCAGGAAATGACATTTAGATTGTCTTGACTTTAGAGGCCATTTCAATCTTTTAATTTTTCTGGTGTGAAGCCTGGCTTACAGATGTTGTACCTCTCCTGAAAATCAAGGCACAAATCTTCAGCTTGATCAGTTTATATATCTGTGGTGGTACTTCCTCACTTACTATGCTTTAGAGCAGAGCTCTACAGATAGCACTGACATAACTTAGGGAGCAAATAAATGACTGGGAGGAATGACTTGAGAAAAGAAGTAACCTTCAGCTAGACACTACTTCATCTTGTTTTTTGTTCAGAAGCCACTTTCTTTTACAAATCCATCCAGACTAAAATGCAAAATAAGACATCTCCTTTTGTCTGTGTTTTGATTACAATGAAACCAGCCAAAGTGGTACATGAAGAAAGGAGCTCATGAGTCTGTAAAGATCCTTAATTTTCACTTTAGTTCTATTTTTCTGCAGATGGTGTACACTTTCAGTCTTCAGTTTAATGCTATGTGTATAGTATGGATCCATGCTTTTAATTAACTTCTGCTTAGTAAATAAGTAAATAGATATTCAGACATGGTTTAGCAGTGTAATTAGAAGACTAGGGCTGGGTTTGAGCCCTACTGTGTTAATTAAATACTTTTGAGACCTGTTGTTCATGCATTAAAATGTCAAGCAATTGACAACCCATAAGTGAAAAATTGATCTAATTTTCAAGCTAGCCAAAAAGCGTTTTTTTTTTTTTTTTTTTTAAGAGTTAAGATTTATTACAGTCATTAGAAATACAGATGTTTTTATGTCTTTGTCTTGGCTTGGAATTCATTTAACTTTGTTGTTCATTAATGTTGTTCTGCTTGCTACAAGAGAATTATCAATGGCTTCTTCAGTGGAAATAACTGGTGAACCTTTTTCAACTGAAATTTTGATCTGGAAACAAATAAATGTTATTTCCTACATTAAGAGGGCTGGGAAGGGGAGAACAGGTGGGAATCAACAACATTCTATAACTTTTATGTACCAAACAAAATCTTACTGAATATTCCAAATATATAAAAATTTGCCATGGAAGTTAATTGTGCTATTGAATATAGCTAGCCAAGAGAAGCAATGAGGGAAAATCATTGACAATATCCAGCAATCTTTTTAAAAGTGAATTAATAAGAAATGTGTCATAGACTAGTAAGTCCTAATCAAAGTTACCACAGACATATCATTTTACAGGTCCTTTAGTAAAACTTATCACAATCCATTTTAGAATTGGTTAGGTCTTCTGTAACACTTATTGAAGGTTAACACTGTCCTACAGTCTTGCTGTTCAAATGATATATATATATATATATATATTTAATTCAGGTTTCCAACCTATCTGCATTCATGTTCCTGTTATACTGTTATGTTCCTCTGCCATTAAGACTCCTTTTTTTTTTTTTTTTTTCTCATTTTAAGGAGTTTCTAGCATTTTTTATGGAATTCTGTCATGTCCTATCCCATCTTTAATGTGACTAGATTAATTTTGTTTAGTCTGTTCCTGTAAGACAACCTCTCCATCTACAGATCATCCCATTAGCATTTCTCAGCACTTATTCCAGCATGACTTAATCTTTCATGGACATGTGTGGCCAGAACTGTACAGAGTTTGAGATATTTCAGATGGGTTATCAGTACCCTATAGAATGGAAATAATAATCTCTCTACTAGAAATGTCTCATCAGAATCATCCTTGTATCACATTTGCCTTTTTAATGACTGCTGTAACCTGCTGACTCACAGTCATCCCCTGCGATTAACTAGGGCACTCAGAACCTTCTCTTCCCTAGTCTTTCTAAATGATGGATTTCCAGATGAGTTTGTAGCAAACATTTATGTTATTGGTTCTCAGAAGCATGGCTGTGCATTTATAGTATTGAATTTTGTACTATTGAATGTGATCAAAAATGAATTCCATCTGGTTTCATTTGCTTGCTTTTTGTGTTCACTTTCAATAAACACTGAGCAAACAACTGAATCTGCCTGAATGCTTTCAGATTGGGACTTTCAATGAGTACTTTTGCTTTTCCTCTTGCTAATATACATAAATACGTATGCTAACAGAGCTTGTTTGCTCAGCTACTCAGGGAATGGCAATAGCACAGTCTGCATCATTGACCTAGTCATTACCCAAGATGCTTCAAAGTTACTGAGTTCTGAAGACACAGGGACACACTGTGAGTTCCATCCTGGCTGCAACAGTCAATAATAAAGTTCCCATTGTCTCTACTGAAAGTGGAAGTGAGCTTTTTGCATTTTAACTATGTTATTTGTTCTTTTTCCAGGGTCCACTGTGAACGCTTTTCCTGTGTATCAGTCATATAGAATTATCTGTTATCCCGGCTTATCTATATGAATTTATACAGCAAATTACCAGTATTGTTGGCTATTTCATTGCCTTGGTGTTTAGAAACAGCTCTTACTTTACAGGGAAATGTTGCATTTCAGTATATCTTTCTTATTCTTCTTTACAAAAGAATAAGAATTTCGCTAGAAAGTGTGTGAATACAAAAAAAACCATCCTTTCTTCCTCTGTAAAAGGCAGGCTCAGTCTAAATGCTCTTTATTTGAGCTTGAAATTTTGAACGAGTATCTAATATCACTATCTAATATCACTAATATATCTTTGACTATTTGCATAAACATATGGACAAAACATAATCTTTACAGAATCACAGTGTGTTCAAAGCAGAGGGTTAAACAAGTTTTGTTTGAGTCCTTGAAGATTTTCTTCTGAGTAGACAGACTTGAACTTCAGAAACTACCTATGTTGATCAAACTGCACCTGTGCACTCCACAAACAGTGACAGAACATGCCACAAACTCATGATTAAAGGTATTTCCAGTCAGCTCTATCATTAATTGTACTGGTATGGAAACTGGAAAAATCTTGTTTACATAGGCCTGTAGTGACTTTTCTCCACCTTTTTTTCCACTTTTTTCTTATCTGTAGAAAGCTTATTTCTTTGGCCCAAAGTGAGAAGAGACAGCTTGGAAGCTTTTGAAGCTTTTGGTAGAAGTGAAGGAGAGAAATTTAAACCAGGAAACAGGAAATGCTGGGTGTAGAAGTAGGTGGAAAATGGTGTGTGTCTAAAGAAAGAGGTTAGAATGGGATGGTGAAGAAGGAAAGACTGGGTGGCAATCTGTTCAATAATTTGTTTGGGTAGAAACATTGGGCTTGGACAAGAAACTATGTGTCAGGAGCAGGGGTAGGTTGGTAGGTAGGTAGGTAGGTAGGCAGGTAGGTGGAAGATATGGAGATGCGATAAGTGTTTGCCCTTGACAACAGTTTACTGTAAGTAAGGGCAGTTTTCTTTTCTCAGTGGATGTTTTATTCAGATTAGAGAGTTAGGATCTGTCCACAGTGTTTTCCGTTTCATCTCTGTAAATGTACCTGACACAGTTTTGTGGGAGAAAGTCCTTGATCCTTTCCTTGGATTCCTTCTTTGACTTCCAAGGACATTAGTTTTATTTCTTCAGAAAACTATGGAGAGTTTTTCTGCTGTGGGTAGAACTGATTTTCATGGTGATTAATTGTCTAAGAGCTATCCATGCTCTATTTGGAAAAATATATTAGGAAGACTTTTCAATTGGTCTTCTTGAGTTTAAACACCTAATCCAGAAATCTAACCCAGGCTAAAGGAAGCATTAAATGTTCACAGAGCTGGAAGGATCCACAGAAGCTCTAAAGGAGCTATATTTTATATTGACTTATTTCTGTGACAGGACATGAATCAACAGTTTGTTCAGTTTCCATCTCTAGCTGAGTTAGGTGTAGGGAACAAGATACGCTCCACAGTGGAAAACCCTTTCTGTCTTTGTCCAGTTCTAGTTTCATAGCCAACACAGTCAATGCAGTACAAGGTGTTGAATCTTTATCCCTAGTTATATTTTTGTAAGTGCAAGTGAGTTCCTGAAACTAAGCTTTTCATCAAGTGCTATCTAAAAGTACTTTTCTTCTTTTTTTCTCTCTCTCTTTCTATTTTTTTTTCCCAGTAATTTTTGTCTAGCATCGTATCTTGGGTTCTGATTTGTGGAGGAATTATTCAGAGCTTCAACTGAATCTATCAAGTTGCTTTTAAAGGGACAGACAATATTATATACTATCAAATACTATAAAATTAGTGCTTGATAGTGGCAAAAAAAGGAAAAGAAAGGATACTCTCAGTATCCCTACTGTCTCAGAGACCTTTAAATCAGGAGACAATTCTGCATTTCATGGAAGTCACTTGAGTCCCTAAGATAGATTTCTCATATATAAATAAATAAAGAAAGAAATAATTGTCTCAGGAATCCCAGATATGTGTGTCTGATAGGAAAAGGACGTACTCCATTTCTGAACTTCCAAACTTCCAGTGTTCCAAACTGTTGACTACCACTAATATTAGTACTCACATCACTGGCATTTTATGAAGGTAAATTAATTACAGCAATGCTTACTGAAGCATCTAAACACTATAATAACAAATTCAACAACAACAACAAAAACTCATGAGGAAGTTACTATTTCTGTCTTCAGAAATAAAGTTTGAGGACTGTGCGGTAAATTAGTCATTGGGTCAAAGAATGAGGAGAAAACAAACCATTGAAGTGGAAGCCTCAATGTATAAATGCTGTTTCTTTATGCACTGCATGAGGGATTTCTGGAAAAATACTTGGTCATCCTGTTCCTTAAAGACATTGTGATGATGCATCTATACAAGGACTTGTAAAGTAAAGGTTGTTCCAACAGTTTTACCTTGGACAAATATTCTAACTTTTCATGGCCAGTCTTTATAATCTTCCCACATTCTTTTATACAGAACAGGTGCAAGCATGAGGAAGACAGTCTGCTTGTTTGAAGAGTAGAATATTGAGGATAAAAACATAAATCTAATCAACTGCTTACATTGCAGTGATTTAACTTTGCCTTTTACAAAGCCTATCCATCTTTAGATATTCTGTTTTTTATCTGGGATATCAGGTCACATTATAATTTTAATATATATTTATGAGCTAGGATGTCTTTATTTTAAACAACTCATTAGTAAAAATGGGAGAAAAGTGAGTTGAACAGCAATTTCAACTTTATAAAAAAAAATCCATTTTGTTCTGAAATACATGCATAAGTCCTTGTTACTGTTAGTGTTTAGTGCTCTGTTGTAATGCTCACAATTACTGTGCTTGTCCCCGTATACCATATTACTCATATGCTCAGCCTCATCCCCTCTGCAGTTTCTGCAGAGTCCATTGAAAAACTGCACCCACAGGTGAAGCTCTCTGTCCCTAAACCCTGGGTGTCTGCCTGACAACTGTATTCTGGCAGCTCCCAGCGAACTCAGGAGCTTGGAGTCCTGATGTTCCTCATTGCTCTGTGTCAATGTGAAAACAAGATTGGAGGTCATGGTCTTCCCACACACAATCAATCATGTAAAATACACTCATTCAGCTGAATTAAACTACTTGTGCTTGGCCTTTCCTGCTGCCCAGAGACCAGACCAGTCAGAGCTGACAGGTTTTGTCATTCAGCACTCTATTCTTGCTTCCTTATTGCCCCCTAAAACAGGGACCCTCAGAGGCAATGCCAGTGTTTGTAAATAACATAATTTCACACTGGGTAAATCCAGTCTTGCAACAATACTTTTTTTTTTTCTGAAGTTTTTTTTTTTTTTTTAAACACACATGCATGTATAAAAATATGTATCTGTTTATTATCTATCCATCTATTATTTTTAATACCTTATAATTCTTCTTTTGAAAGACCATTTGTTATCCCTGTTAATAAAAGGTGGAGCAGTAGTGCTCTGTTTGCAACTTGAATAACACCTATTGTACAGTAAGGAATAACATATTTGCAAAGCACTTTGAGTTAATTGACTCCAAACCTCAATCTCAGTTACTAGAAGATAGGTCCATATGAATGCAATGTGCTGTGATCCTCTCTGGAGGGTCTGGGCATTGCCCTGGAGTGTTATCAGACGAAGTACAGCTGACTGACTATACAGGTGTCAGGAGAGGAAAATACAGCAGAAATGGATTTTGTTTTTTATTATTTTATCCAAGTAAAATAAGCCTTTACATGCTGTTTCTGTCTGCCTGTTTGTCTGTCAGTCCAACTGTGGTACTCAATCATCCAAGGTGAAAACTATAAAGATTCAGATATAGTTCCTTATTGGATTAATGGGTAGAAAGTCTTCTTGATATTCCCATTCAGAGGTTCAGGTACTGCTGTCCCATGCTGCCACCTATAGACAGCAGTCATTTGGAGTAATTTAATCAGCTACCACCTTTTTGATTATGCAGTTCAACTTGTGCAAGTAGGTGCAGCCTTCTATTATACAAACCAACCAGATCAAGTGGGGAGAGCATGGTCAGTCTGAGTGACTGTCCAGAACTTAATTGCCATTGCTTGTTTTTACAGACTTTGCCAATATTTTTTCTCAGAATGGGGGAAAGGGTAGGGTGGAGGGGACGAACCCTAGCCAAAGGCAACTCCGCATCTTTTCTTAATAGGGATAGCGTATATGTATAAACATTTGCTCTTTTTCTCAGACTTTTTAGTTATTTAGATACATGTTGTCACGGAGTAACAACAAAAACTTTCCAAAGCTTTAACCAAAGAAGATGTAGATCTGCCAGGGGTTGGTGCTTATGATCTCAATCAGAAAATAAAGACTTTAAAGACAGGAGAAGCACAGACACTTGTTTAATGCATGAAGTTCCACCTCACAGGTGCCAAATCAACCTGTTACTGAGCTTTACACCATAAACTCAGAATCACTAGTGGGGCCACAAATAGATGATTGATTTTCCAACACTCTTGTTGGTGAATGTTTCCACTGTCCTCCCAGTGTCATAGTAAGATGACTGCACTGTAAGCTAACATCAGGGTCAAAGTACCTTTATGTATGAGTTTTGATACAGATGCAAAGAAGGAGAGAAATAGCACCATCTTGTATTGATCTCATGACTTGAATGGACAATTAAGTCTTTCCTTGTGACCTGGGAAACTCCCATTCAGCAGATGGAATTACATTATTTTAGATTCCATTCTCTCCTAATAACCATTAACTTTAGGTTTTGGATTAACCAAAATGAGACAAATTTAGGACTATGATTGTATTATCTTAAAAAGTGAATTTTTTTATGTGTGTGTTTGCACCTCAGCTTTATTGTGTCCTTTTATATGCCTTTCAGAGTACAAGTTAAAGCAACTTTTTTTTTTTTGAGTGTGTTTGATAAGAACTCTCAGAGCAGCATACAAAAAAGAGCACATCTTCATACACAGGATAAAATGTATACTATTACAAAACTGTTGACTTTATAGCAAACAGTATTGCACCAAAATTGCACATATACTCCAATTTTAAATATAGGCATAATCTTAGAAAGGTATCTAAATTATATGTGTTAAAATTATGCTACTATATAGGTATTGCATAGGTCATTGTTAAATGATAACTATAGAAGTATTGCAAGAATTTTTCAAAACTATCATGATTGCCTGTGGCAAGCACAATTAAAGACTTTTTAAACTGTTTTTAACTAATGCCCATTTAAAGTATGCAGGATGAGGTAAGAGGTTAAGTGGTGAAGATGGATGTAATCTAGTCTAGAAACTCTTACTTGAATGAACAAGAAACATAATCTCCAAGTTATTGTTTGGACTCCATTTCTTTTTTCTTGGCAATGTAGAAGAGATTTCCCAAACACTCTAGCTTTCACCAGACAGAAATTTAGTTCCATTTGGCATAGATTTTGTACCTTTCCTTCTCCTTTTTTCATTTCTTTGAAGCTTATTTAAAAGTTTGAAATCATAGTGAGATGGAGACCAACAATGTTTAAAACTGTATTCATAATTTTTGGGACTGTATCAGGTTCCAGTATCAGCTTCTTTGAAAATAAATCTTCTAAGAATAAAAATAAAAGATTATTGTTTGTACAATAGCCCAAGCTCCATTAGTTTCCCCGTAGCAAAACATTTCCATTTTCAGAGTTTTGATCCTGAAGATGTTATTGTTTGACAAATGATGTAAGGCCAAAGATAGAGAAGCCCTAGAAAGCAAAGCTTTTAATTTTAGCTTTATCTGAAGCATATTTGGGATAAAATGTATTTCTTGCTGTGTTTCTTATTGTGCTCCTTGCACAATACAAGGTTGATCCCAAATGGGACTCATAAACACTTCTCCAATACACGTAAAAAATGGATGTGAACATAAAAGGAGGTTTGGAACTAGGTCCTCCCAAACAACAACAAAAAAAACCACCCCTGATTTCTGTCTTTTTTTTTCCCCCACTTTTAAGGGTAGTTCTGATGAAAGAAAAATGTTCATTATTCAGATTAATTGCTTGCAAATGGGAACTCTTTACAACTGAGAGACTTAGAATAATATATGAGATTCCTCTTGGTGAAGAAGTGGGAGCTCATGACAAAGCTTTATTCTTGAGAAAATATATTGTTTGCCCTTTATTTTTGGATAGGAGTGTTGAATATATATATATATATATATATATATATATATATAAATAATGTTTGTCCAGCCTCTAAGTTACAGTGTTTCTTCCTCCAGTCTGTGGTACCTACCTCAGGTAACTTTTCATCTTTAAATAAACCAGCTACAGAAAACCATCAGATCCCTGAGCCAGCTTCAGCAACATGTGGCCAGCACTACACAGCTACATGGGAAGGAGATAAGGCTTCCAATGCAAGCTGTGAAATGTTACAGTAACTCACATCCAAGCTGAGGCTGGGAACTGCAGTTCTTTAGTGTGATTGTAAGTGATTTTGATAAATACAAAAGTATCTTGGGGTTTAAAGTTAAATCAAACTCATGAAAACAATTTAAATGGTACTGGTGGTTTCCTTTATTAAATTTTATAAGGTTTAAGCTATTTACAGAATGTTGAAGGCAATTACTGTTAGGGCAAGTACCTATAAAAACATGCATTAGGATACTTGATATTTTTATAAAAGGTAATCTTTAGTCATGATAAAATTTATAGTAATTACTGTAAGTAAAATCCTATGTTCTCTTTTCCTTACAAAATCTGATTACTTATGATCCTGGAACTACTGGTAAAGCATTTAATCTACCATTATGCATTATAAAAAATAGAAATCCATTCAATGATTGCACTTTCTACTGTAGATTAAGGCCTAAAGCCTGTAGGTTATTTGCTCTGAACCCGTGTTTTCATGTACATGGATCTACAGTCACAAAAGTTTGTCTCTGAGAAAGAACAATGAACAAACTAAACCTACGTAAACAAAATCCTAGTGGAATATGTGATGTAAACATTGCTGTGGTCACTTCAGCCAGCTGGTGACAAACTGAGATCCCATATTAATTATGAATTCAAGTTGAAATTCTGCCACTTGTTCCTAGAAAGCCCCTTCATGTGGTAAAAGTCAAGGAAAAAAGAATTCAATTTTCTATCTTCTGCTTTAAAGCAACATTTTCTTTCACATTTTTAAGGAGAGTGCAGATGCATGCACATATGTGCATGTAACAGAGAGAAAAAATCATTTATAATTTTTGGAACACTTCTTTGGAAAGTTTTTATTCTTTAACCTTAAAAAGAAGTGTTTGTTACAAAACTCCTTATTTATGTCCTTTATATTTTTTCTTGAAATAAACTGTTCTTTTGATGGTGGTGAGGAGAGAAACTAAGGACAGGCACAAAAAAGAAGATTTAAGGAAGAAACACTCTAAAATGCCACTTTTGAAGAAGTACTTCTTTAAACCAAAGTCAGAACCTTCAACTTGTGAGCAATGAAACTTAAATTAGAAAGCTGCAGCTCTTAGCTTAAGTCTACATAGGACTTAAGAGAATTTACTGTTTTCTTTTTGTAGATTTTATTGACTAGAATATTCTTTCGAGTGTTATCTGTATATGGAACATTAACAATTTAAGCCTGCGTATGTTCTAATTCAGTCTTAAGTGTAAACCTAAAACACAAGGAAAAGGCATACAAAAAAAGGTAGAAGAAACCTCATGGCAAATTCACAAGCCACATGGCGCTGTTTCCAACAAATCTGCCCTCCTTGCAGATGGAAAAAAGGAGACACCAGAAGATTTTTTAAATAAAATTTTAGACCTTGAAATGAACTGTTTTTTACCTTGAGAAAACATACTGTTTATAGATAGAGTCTGCATCTCAACATCCCACAACTAAACCCCTGCATGCAAGCTGTTTCTTTTTCTTTTTTTTTTTTTTTTTTTTTGGCTTGACTGTGATCTACTGTATTTTTTTCAGTACCTGTGAGTCTTTGAGTCTTCTGGTATTTATATCTTGCTGGAGCTAAGAAAGTTTCAGGTTTTGCAAACTCCCATGAACCTGACACCAGTTATCTGGAGATAAACATACTGCTCAAGAACAAAACTACACAAATTAACCAGCTAAACAAAACCCAGTGGATGTGATCAGGAGATCTAGATTTAAAGCAGAGATATCATGCTTCCTTATCCAAAGACTACACTGTGTATTTCCATTGGTGACTTAATATAATTCAGTGGCTGATCATCCGCAAGTATCTATCTCCTCCTTGTGGGAATTTATTTTTTCCATTCCATTGTTCTACAGTTCCTATAGTTGAAAATTTGTCTATTATAAATTTATTTACTTTTTTTAATGCCTTTCATCTACAGATTCAGATAGCTTGATGTTTACTATTCAATTTTTATGTAAATAGTTTAATATTTATGTCCAGTAGTTCATTGCCATGTTAATGCAATCTTACATAGAAGCTAGCGCAATAACTGACTTACAGTGGTAAAGATTATATTCTACAAGTTTATGATAAGTTTTATGATTTATATTTTCACCATGCCATTTAGACATCTCATTGTGAATGTCATTGGTTGAAACAGCATTATGCTATATATGCTTTAGAGGAATAATGGGCAATCCAGATGTCCATAAGAACTTCTTCAATTGCTGGTAAGTAGGGCTGAAGTGCAGCATTAAATTCAGGGGGAAATTCCAAGGGCTTGATCTTATTTCATTTAATGGCAGATTAAAGGATATGACTTGTGATACCTCACAAATACACTGCAATGTCTTGAGAAGCTCTTCCAAAGTCCACACAAGAAATCACCTCTCTAAACACCAGGTGTTTCCCCAGAACATGAAGTTGTTCAGTACAGGCTGCTGTGATATACTTGGGGTCAGAAAGGGTGGATTAACCTTCCTCAGTTTAAGCATGTAAAGGCACTTTTTGATCTGAACCAATCATCCAAAAGCCTGCTGCAATTGGTCAAAACCTCAGGCATGACTTCTTCCAGTCTAAGACATATGTCCTAGGTAGGCCAGCTGAAATGTCTGCTGAAGGTATCAACCTTGCTTTGTTAAGGGAGATAGGATAGCCAGCTTTAAATGCTGAACTTGTAGAGAACAAAGGCAGAAGGAATTAGTCTTTTCAATATGCTTCCTTCAAGGCTTACCTTTTATTAGCATACATAGTTTGACCTAGTGTGACTCAGTAACCAGATGTTATCTACAGCAACTCAATGACAGGAGAAAGAGGCGATAAGCTTTAGCTGCTATATCTGCTCTGTATCTGTATATGTTGGCTACTTAAAAGGTCCATCAAAAAGAGAGTTCAAGATTTTGACTCACCAGTGCCATTAACAACATTTGTTACAGTCTTTTTCACGATGACTGACACCTATGAGCTGGCACCTGATCAAATCAACCAATTCAATGAAAGGGTGATGTATTAAAATAAAAAATTGTCATGCTGGAGATTGCTAGCTAAAGCCATCACATGGGATTTTGAGATCAGTAAAAATGAAAGCTATCTTTAGTTAGCTATTTTTACATTATTCTGATTTTTTTTTCTTTTTTTTTTTTTCCACGTTCAATTGATTGCAACAATAGGTAATGGAGTATAAGGTCTCCTGGAAGATGCTTCAAATGACAGAAAAATAATTTTCAGAGCTTAGTGAATAATTTACTGTTTGGAATAGCAAGCCATTTCTTGGTGAATAGTCAGTGTCAGATTTAACACATTATTCCTCAAAAGTTCATTAGTTTATCATATTTCAGGCTAAAGCAGCTGACTGTAAGACTGGAAAACTTGGCTGCCCTTTGATTTTGCACAACACAAACTCTACACATCACGTTTTTTACTTTAAAAAGTTTAAATGACTGGTCTTTATCAGCTTTAAAAACACCTTTAAGCTTAGTTTTGCTGGTTTCTCTCAGAGGCAGATTCTCAGCAGTTTCTTTTCATAACAGAAAGACACAATGACCTTTCTGCTTAACTGTTTGGGACAAAATCAATTTGTGCTCCATCTCCTGCAAGTGTAATTGAATGATCACTAGCCTGAACTCCAAGTTACATAATTGTAATTAATTATATCACAATTGACCTGCAGTTCTTCTTCTCAGTCCTCCCTACGCCCTTCTCAAACTGTGACCACACTAACAGACAAATGATGCTCACTGCAGTCTTAAATTCACAGCCCAAGAAATCAGTGTCTCTCAACAACAGTAAAAGTCATAATCCAACTTTAAAATATATGATTTTTCCTAGCACCTTTGAGGTGCATTATTTCTGTGCTTAAGCTGCATTAATAGACACTATAATCCAGTGCTGGAAAACAGAAACAGCCTTTGAGAAATCCTGACAGGAGAGCATGAAGGGAAAGCATAAGTGATACTCAAGTAGAAAGCTGATGTGGGAAATTCTGACTGATGCCTGAACGTGACTGATAAGCAGATGAAAAGCAGGAGGAACAATGTCAGCTGATGCTTAAAATAGCCCAAAGAAAATGAGAGAACAGTGGGATCTGTTGAAGACGGGTCAATGCTTTGATAGCATTTCTAAATCAATGTCACAGACTCCTGATGGCAGTACAGAAAAGAACTTAAGAAGTCACAGAAGTCAGGTTTCCTGTTAAGCCAGTTCGTGATTTTCCCCATTATTAACCAAGGTCCATTTTTAAAGAGAGGATAGGTTACTATAGACTAGTTCCCGTATTTTTCCAACTTTGACATCTGGTGGTATGTCCTTTCTTAAATAGGAGGTATATTCACTGCCAGTTTAGATTCACTAATATTTATCCAGTGAATTTATCCAGTGAATTATTGCACAAATACTTTTCTTACAGCTCAAATAGCAGTTCATATATTCAATGGAAACTCCATGGCTTCTGAAGCATCACCGGAAAAGATAAAATACTCAGAATTAAAGAAGGTAATATTCAGTATTTTTATATTTATTTCAAACATCAAAGACTCTCTTAGTGTTTGATGAATGATGAACACTTATATGGATAACTTATGCTTTCATGACTTACAACTCCTTAAAGGATAGCACTACAGTTTCCATTACACTGCCTATAATAAAATAGACTACCTTTTAAATTAAAGAACAGGACATTCTGATATCATAAAAAATAATGACATATTGACAGAAATCCCCCTTAGGCTATTGTGACTTTACTGAGTCAGTGGACTTGTTCTTGATCTGCAAAGTGATTAAAAAGAATCTGGCCAAGAATTTTCATATATTTGTGAATAATCACCTTAGTTTTCTTTCTATGAAAGTGTAAGTTTGAAGGGCTTGAAATGACATTAGGGACATTTTACATGCTCCTTTTTACACAAAGCTTATACTCTATCACAAACATATACAAGAATGAAAGTTATTTGTAATATAAGTAAACAGTATTATTCCCCAAATACTGCACTTCTAAGAAATTGCTCTGTACCAGTGCTTCCATTTAGCCCTGGCAGGCAGCTAAGTACCACAAAGCCACTCGCTCAGTCTCCGGGTGGGATGGGGGATGGAACTGGAAAGGTAAAAGTACGAGAACTCATGGGTTGAGATAAAGACAGTTTACTAGATAAAGCAAAAGACATGTGCAAGCAAAGCAAAACAAGGAATTCATTTGCTACTTCCCATGGGCAGGCAGGTATTCAGCCACTTTCCAGGAAACCACATAATGGTTTATTGGGAAGCCAAACATCATCACTCTGGATGTCCCCTTCTTTCCTCTTTCTTTACTCCTACTTTTATTGCTGAACTCAATGCCACATGGTATGGGACATCCCTTTGGCCAGTTTTGGCCAGCTGTCCTGGCTGTGTCCCCTCCCAGCTCCTGGTGTACCCCCAGCTTCATCGCTGGCAGGAGAGAGAGAGAAGCAAAGAAGTCCTTGGCTCTGTGTAAGCACTGCTCTCAAACAACTAAAAACATCAGTGTGTTATCAGCACTGTTTCCATCCAAATCCAAACCACAGCATTGTATGAGCCTCTACAAAGTAAAATAACTCTCTCCCAGCCAAAATCGTGACAACCAGAAAAATATGGAGCTAAATCCTCTCAGTGGCGGGGGCAAATCCTGCATGCTGTGCTTTCTGATGTGCAGCACTTAGCTGGAAAAGTAGGTTGGACACTAGTGCCCTTTCTCACCTCTCTTGTGATGCCCTGCTGCTCAAAGTCTTACTAGAGAGACTAGCCTCTGCCCAGCATATAGGTAGGCAAAATTTGTTTCTCCTCCTACTTAGCTGCATGGATTATCTTGTTTGCTTCTTTCAGCCTGCCATATTCTAGCACAATCAGCTGCCACTAAAGAAATCCTGATTCCATGGAGCGCCATCCTTGGGAAAGACTTCTGCAGCCCAAGCTTCATCCCAGTCCCAGACAGTGGCAGTTAAACTCTCCCTCAATATTAACTCTTTTCTACTTTTATTTTATTTTATTTTTTATTTTTTATTTTATTTTATTTATTTTATTTTTTATTTTTTATTTTATTTTATTTTTTATTTTATTTTCCCCCTGAGCATCAGAGCTGTGCTTACACCTTTGTGTTTCATCTGTGCTTTTCTTCTTTTCTGAATCATTGAGGGTGGCTCCAGAGAGGTAGTTTTGTGCTAAGCATAAGGGACTTCAAAATCATGTCAGACACAAAGGACAACCTCAAACCACTTACCATATCTTTATATGTCCTTTTGCAGTGATGAGCCCTATAACATTTAAAGTCGATATGTAGGTACAATTTTATGTAGGAAGGATTGTATATTAAGGAAAACCTGAATTCCTCACAAAGAGGGGGTTTCTGGATGCAGGGGAAGAAGATGAAGAAATGGTGATGGAGAACCATTCTGGTTCATTCATCAGGATGGAAGTTTTCAAGGGTGGAAGGATAGTTTTGTGCTAAATCTCTGTTCCAAGAAATTCCAAGCAACTAGCAGGGGTGTTGGTCAGATTTGGGATAGTGCTGACACCATCCCAAACGGGATGACCAGAGTTTAGGACCAGGGCATAATACTCTGATCACGGCAGTGAGTGGATCTAAAACCAGTGCTCTGTAGATAAACCATTTCAAATGATCCAAGCATATAAGTGATGACCCAGCTCCCCCAGATTCAATGAGAAGACTGTTACGGAAATCTCTGGAATTTAGACCATTGGTCTATATCAAGTATAGGTATGTTTCTCCAACAGCAAGCTTAGAAAAAAAAACACTATGCTTTGTAGTCCCTAAAAGGAGCTTACAAGAAAGCTGGGGAGGGACTCTTTGTCAGGGGGTGTAGTGGTAGGAAGGTGTAATGGCTTTAAACTAAAAGAGGGTAGATTTAGATTGGGTATAAGTAATAACTTCTTTACTATGAACAAGGGTGGTGAGGCACTGAAACAGGTTACTCAGAGAAGCTGTGGATGCCCCATCCCTGGAAGTGTTCAAAGCCAGGTTGGATGGGGCTTTGAGCAACCTGGTCTGGTGAAAGGTGCATGGTACTGAGGTTTTGAGCAACCTGGTCTGGTGGAAGGTCCACAGCAGGGAAGTTGGATCTAGGTTGTCTTTAATGTCCCTTCCAACTCAAACCATTCTATGATTCAAATATTTCAATAACCCCAAAAATTTAGTAGAGCTAACTGAATAACATAAGAATGAGATAAACATTTGGAGAGGCTAAACCGAGTATGTTGGATAGCTGCATGCTGTGTTCTTTGCATGCTGTTAATAGCACCTTCACAAAAAGCCTTGGACAGCAATGGTGCCTGTGAAATCGGATTTGGAAGGAATGTCAGGAATGTCCAGCCTGTCAGCATACCTCATCAAAGAAAGGAAAGGAAACAAGGAAAAGGAAAATATTTCACTGATTACTTGGTACAGTAAATACATTCTTTTTTTTTTTTTTTCCTTTGTGTTTATTTTTCTGGATTTCTCCTCTGTACATGCAGGACACAAGATTGTTATTTCATGTTTTTCCATTCAATGTTAGTTCATTCACCTGTGTTTGTGCTGAATGAACTGTTGGGTCGGTCAACCTAGGTCTCTGTCTGGGTAAGTGTATGCTTCTCAGGAGGATCCACACCTTTGCTGCTAGGGTGTCTGCATTTTGTCATTCATACAGACAAAACAAATGGAAGAGACTGATTTTTTTTTTTTTTTTTTTAAATAGGATGCTCTATGTAATCTGTTTCATTTCCTTTACTCGCACCCAGAAGGAAATCTAGACAGGATTAGGAAAAAAAAAAACCACTCATACTACAAATTTATTATTTGGTTAAAATTATACTTTTAGTCTCAACAGAAGAGAAAAAAAATGGTTCTCAGGAAAACAATGATAGGATCATTTTTCCCACCAAAGCCCATCATACAACAGAGTTTTTCAGGTGACACTTGAAGTACTCATACAAGCAAGACAGAATTCAAAGCTCAGTAGACTTATTTTCATTTATATCAGCTGGTCTCAAGTTAGACCTCTGACCTGAACCTGGATTTCTAGCAAGTTTGAACATTTTAAGCTTGAATAACAAGCTTTAATAGCATTGGCACCTTGACCTAGAAATAAAAATAGACTTTAAGAGAAAGTTTGAGCAAGCACAAGAATGAAGAAATTCTACACCAGTAGAGATGTTCATGTAGCATCTTTCTCTTCTGGAATGCTAGACCCTAGTGACTGTGGTGGGTTGAGTAGCTATGAATAATTTT
The DNA here is from genome assembly GCF_013377495.2 of Cygnus atratus. NCBI lineage: Eukaryota > Metazoa > Chordata > Aves > Anseriformes > Anatidae > Cygnus > Cygnus atratus. Next base: position 40,038,026 of record NC_066362.1, on the reverse strand, counting down.
CTGGAGAATCAAATGCTACAAAAAACAAATGATGGAAAGGAAAAAAATGAAGCACATGGCATTTTGCAGAACCAGTTCTGCATGAAGGGTACTGAAAGGTGCTTGGCTGTTTGGGATGCAAGCATATGACTGCAAATTGCAAAGCAAGTTAAGCAGGGGAAGCTCTAGTGAGAATCTGAAATAGCGGAATTGCTATAAAAAGTTGGTGTTTATATGTTTCCATCTGTCTTTATTTCACTAACCACATGGTTGGCCATCAAACAAACTTCTGACTCTTTTTTTTCCTCTTCTTTTCTATTGTTTAATATTTCAGGTTGTGTTTGCCAATCTTACCCAGAGTTTGTATATTAGGCCTTTTAAATAGTAAAATCTATTCCAATAAATCAAAGCTTCTCTAATTTAGCTGGACAGCTGGCAACTCTGTTTATGGCTTTACAGGGAATTTGAAAACATCTGTGTCTGATAAATTCATAGTGGCTCCTGCAGCAGAAATAGTTCAGAGGTGCAGATATCTGGTAATAAATAATTAATAAGCACCAGAGCAATATCATTCTTTTATTGCTGGAGTTGAAGTGAGAACACAGTGCAAGCCATAAACCAATTCTTGTTTTAGAGTTGGTCTTTTTCATTCGGCTGACTTTCTGTACTGATTACCAGGCAGTACAGCTCCAGGCAGCACAGAAATAATGGATCTCGTATCTTCTAGTGACATCTGTAATCCTTACTCAGCTGAACAGTCCTTCCATTTAAGACAACAGGAATGCTTGGATGCTCAAGGGGTCTTTCTACATGAGTGATCTGTGGTGTATGTGAAATGACTCCGTCCTTTCTCTCAGTATCTCTAAACAATTTCAGAATGTAGACAGCTCAAAAGTCAGATTTACCTTTGCTTTTGTCTTGTCATTTCATTGTTTGCACAATGAATGTTTGTGAGGATAGTAGGGTAACTTTCAGATGCTTTTAGATAATGACTTACAGACACAGACACAGACACAGATTTCTAGGTTGGAAGAGACCTCAAGATCATCGAGTCCAACCTCCGACCTAACACTAAGTACTCCACTAAACCATATCGCTAAGCTCTACATCTAAACGTCTTTTAAAGACCTCCAGGGATGGCGACTCCACCACCTCCCTGGGCAGCCCGTTCCAATGCTTAATAACCCTTTCGGTAAAGAAGTACTTCCTAACATCCAACCTAAAACTCCCCTGTCGCAACTTTCGCCCATTCCCCCTCGTCCTGTCACCAGGCACGTGGGAGAACAGACCAACCCCCACCTCACTACAGCTTCCTTTAAGGTAACTGTAGAGAGCGATAAGGTCGCCCCTGAGCCTCCTCTTCTCCAGGCTGAACAAGCCCAGCTCCCTCAGCCGCTCCTCGTAAGACTTGTTCTCCAGACCCCTCACCAGCTTGGTCGCCCTTCTCTGGACTCGCTCGAGCACCTCCATGTCCTTCCTGTAGTGAGGGGCCCAAAACTGAACACAGTACTCAAGGTGCGGCCTCACCAGAGCCGAGTACAGCGGGACAATCACCTCCCTAGACCTGCTGGCCACACTGCTTCTTATACAGGCCAGGATGCTGTTGGCCTTCTTGGCCACCTGAGCACACTGCTGGCTCATATTCAGCCGACTATCAACCAATACTCCCAGGTCCTTCTTGGCCAGGCAGCTTTCCAACCACTCATCTCCCAGCCTGTAGCTCTGCTTGGGGTTGTTGCGCCGCAGGACCCGGCACTTGGCCTTGTTGAACTTCATACAGTTGACCTCAGCCCATCGCTCCAGCCTATCCAGATCCTCCTGCAGAGCCTTCCTGCCCTCGAGCAGATCGACACACGCACTTAGCTTGGTGTCATCTGCAAACTTACTGAGGGTGCACCGAACGCCCTCATCCAGATCATCGATAAAGATATTAAAGAGGACCGGCCCCAGTACCGAGCCCTGGGGGACACCACTTGTGACCAGCCTCCAACCAGATTTGACTCCATTCACCACAACTCTCTGGGCCCGGCTATCCAGCCAGTTTCTAACCCAGCGAAGCGTACGCCAGTCCAAGCCCCGAGCAGCCAGTTTCTTGAGGAGAATGTTGTGGGGAACGGTGTCAAAAGCCTTACTGAGGTCAAGGTAAACCACATCCACAGCCCTTCCCTCATCCACCAAGCGCGTCACTTTGTCATAGAAGGAGATCAGGTTCGTCAAGCAGGACCTGCCTTTCATAAACCCATGCTGACTGGGCCTGATCGCCTGCTTGCCCTGCAAGTGCCGCGTGATGAACCTCAAGATAATCTGCTCCATGAGCTTTCCTGGCACTGAGGTCAAACTGACAGGCCTATAGTTCCCCGGGTCTGCCCTCCGGCCCTTCTTATAGATGGGCGTCACATTGGCTAGCCGCCAGTCAACTGGGACCTCCCCCGATAGCCAGGACTGCCGATAAATGATGGAAAGCGGCTCGGCCAGCTCCTCCGCCAGTTCTTTCAGTACCCTCGGGTGCATCCCATCCGGCCCCATCGACTTGCGCACATCCAAGCTCCTTAGCAGGTCGCCAACCATTTCCTCATGAATAGCGAAGGCCACATCCTGCTCCCCATCCCCTTCCGCCAGCTCAGGGCACTGGGTATCCAGAGAACAACCGGTATTGCCGCTAAAGACTGAGGCAAAGGCGGCATTAAGCACCTCAGCCTTTTCTTCATCCTTAGTAACTAGGTTTCCCCTCGCATCCAGTAAAGGATGGAGATTCTCCTTAGTCCTCCGTTTCGCATTGATATATTTGTAAAAGGATTTTTTGTTGTCTTTAACGGCAGTAGCCAGGTTGAGCTCCAGATGAGCTTTGGCCTTTCTAATTTTCTCCCTGCACAGCCTCGCTACATCCTTGTAGTCCTCCTCAGCGGCCCGCCCTTTTTTCCAAAGATTATAAACCCTCTTTTTTCTGCTAAGCACAAGCCGCAACTCTCTGTTGAGCCAGGCCGGTCTTCCACGCCGGCTCGTCTTTGGGCACGTGGGGACGGACCGCTCCTGTGCCGTTAAGATTTCCTTCTTGAGGAGCGCCCAGCCTTCCTGGACTCCTCTGCCCTTCAGAACCGCCTCCCAAGGGACTCGGCCAACCAGCGTCCTGAGCAGCTCAAAGTCAGCCCTCCGGAAGTCCAAGACAGCAGTTTTACTGGTCCCCTTCCTGGCCTCGCCAAGAATAGAGAACTCTACCATTTCGTGGTCACTCTGTCCAAGACAGTTTCCGACCACCACATCTCCCACCAGTCCTTCTCTGTTTGTGAAGAGAAGGTCTAGCGGGGCACCACCCCTGGTGGGTTCACTGACCAGCTGCGTCAGGAAGCTATCTCCCACGCTCTCCAGAAACCTCCTAGACTGCTTTCTCCGTGCCGTGTTGTGTTTCCAGGATATATCCGGGAAGTTGAAGTCCCCCACGAGGACAAGCGCCGACGATTTTGCAACTTCTGTCAGTTGCCTATAAAACTCCTCATCCGTCTCCTCATCCTGGTTCGGCAGTCTATAACAGACCCCGACCAGGACGCTAGCCTTGCCGGCCTTCCCGCGGATCCTAACCCACAGGGATTCAACCTTATCATTCCCAGCCTGGAGTTCCACAACATCAAAAGATTCTCTAATGTAGAGAGCCACGCCACCACCCCCTCTGTGCTGCCTGTCCCTCCTGAAGAGCCGATAGCCAGGCATTGCAGCACTCCAGTCGTGGGAGCGGTCCCACCACGTCTCCGTGATGGCAACCAAGTCGTAGCCTTCCTGCTGCACGATGGCTTCCAGCTCCTCCTGTTTGTTACCCATGCTGCGTGCATTAGTGTAGATGCACTTCAGCTGGGCCATCGCCTTCTTCCCCAGCCTAGCCATTGTTTCCCCCGGCACGGCTCCAACAAGCCTTGTTTGAGCCCCGTCCCCCTTCTTTTAGAAGTTTAAAGCTCTCTCTATGAGCCCCGCCAGCTCCTGGCCTAGGATCCGTTTTCCCCTTGGAGATAGGGACCCGTCTGAGGCCATCAGGCCGGGTGCCGAGTAAAGCTCCCCATGGTGAAAAAACCCAAAATTTCTGTGCCGGCACCAGTCTCTGAGCCACCTATTAACCACGTGAGCTTTCCATGTCCTCTCCGTGCCTCTCCCTTCCCCCGTAGGGATAGACGAAAACACCACCTGCACTCCCGCTCCCTCCACCAATCGTCCCAGCCCCCTATAGTCCTGTTTGATAGCCTTGAGGCTTCTCTTTTCAAGATCATCACTGCCAGCCTGGACTATCAAAAGAGGGTAGTAGTCAGAGGGGCGAACCAGGCTTGGAAGCTTCCTGGTAACGTCTCTGACCCTGGCCCCAGGGAGGCAGCAGACTTCCCTATGCGTGGGGTCAGGCCGACAAATAGGGCCCTCCGTTCCCCTGAGTAGGGAGTCGCCCACAACAATCACCCTTCTTTCTTTCTTGGTGGAGGCAGTCCTGAGGCGTGGAGTCAATTTCCTCACCTCAGGCATCCTCCTGGGCAGGCTTCCTACCTCGTCCTCACCCACCGGTCTCTCAAGCTCCAGGGCCTCAAACCTATTGTTCAAGGGCACCTGGGAAGGCAGCGCCGGAAGGGGAGGGCATCTCCTGTGAGGTCGAGAGGGGACCTGTCTCCATTCCTCCTCAACTCGCAGGTCCCCTCCCTCTGCCCGATGGCAACAGGGCAGGGGGTCCACCCCCCTTTGGGGCGCCTCACCCCGGTCCGTCTCCCTCCGGTCCTGCAGGGAGTCACTCCACCAGTCTATCTCCCGCTCGCACTCCCTGATATCCCTCAACCTCTGCACCTCCTCCTTGAGTTCCGCCACCATGCGGACCAGGTCGTCCACCTGCTCGCACCTCACGCAAGCAGTCCCTCTGCCTCCCGCCGATGGCAGCAAGAGGCTCAGACACTCCCCGCACCCGGAGACCTGAACTGCCGCATGTTTGGACGGGCAGTCGGTCTGGGTGTGTACTGACTTCCTAGAGAAAGCACCGTGCCTGGTGGAGACCATTTCAGCCCAGCTGACGGGAGAGTGCCGTTAGAGGAGGTGTCCCTATGGGCGGGTGTGAGCGCTCCGCCCTTCCTGCCCGCGCTAACTGCCGCGTCACTCCCTGTTAGCCGACCCTGTTCGCCACGCTCCTGGTCGCTCGCGCTCCCTAAGGGTTGCCTTTGAACGCCCGGGGGGAGGAGCTGTCGCTGACGCTGCTGGCTCCGCCTACGCCTCGTCAGCCTCCCTCACGAGGGCTGCCGGTGCCTGGCGGCTCCTTCACGTAGGCTCGATGTCCGAAAAATAGCCCTGCCTGTCCCGATCCCGCGCTCCGCTGCAGCACGCGTCTGCCCCGGAGCCGGTCGCCTCGGCAAGTGGCGAGGCAAGTGGCGACATAAGACTTAAAAGTGGTTTACCACATGGAAAAAAAAACACCTCAGGGCTGCATGGCTCTCTGAATTATTCTAGTTGTCTAAGGTAGAGCTGGAAGATTGTCAGCTAAGCATGGTATGGCAACAAAGATAAGCCGGTGTGTGAAAGATGCTTGTACACAGATGAGGGATAGATTGCATCTGCAGTTTGAAGCACTTACATTTTTTTTTGATGAAAATGAAGAGTTCAGGTGTTGTACAAAAAAATATGCGTTTCCCTAAACTCATTTGCAAGGAATCTTGGTAAGAGAGGTTGGTCTTCCTCAGATGGAAGTCACAACAATGTAGGGAGCCCCTCACATTACACTTTCACAAGTATTTATTCTAAAGGAGTCTGGGTCACCAACCTAAAGATTGGTCATACTGCCAATCTGTTATTCCTGCTGACTTTAGCAAAAGCAATTCACAAAATGAGTAAAAAATTGTTTTAAATATTTGTGGTGAAAATCCTTACATCTGAGGTCCCTTTGTATTTACAAGGAACAGGCAGGACACAGGTGCTCCAGCCTGCTTGCTTGTCTCTGGACAAGCTTCTCTCTGACAGACATTCAGGTGTCAACTAGATCCTTGAAGAGCCTGATTAAAAGGAACAAGGTTTTTCCGCTATTGTTGTTTTCTCCAATATATTTAAATCTCTTTTGTTTCATTGTGACTTCTCAATACTGTGTATAAAAGCTCTGAAGGACTTAGGAAGTGATAATAAAATCTTATGCTCTAGTGGGATGATGAATATTGTTTAAAACTATTAATAAGATTTAATGTATTCATATTTATGAGTACATATGTGATGGGACTTGACTCTTCAGGAAGGACATTTAAGTTTCTCTGAAGCACTTACTGTCTTCCACGGGCTTTAGTCTCAAAGATACTTGGGACCTATGCTAATACTCTGAAACAGTTCCCCTCACACTACGGGGTTGGAACACCTAAAACAAATAGCTTAAATTGTGCAGTCTATTTTTGATAATATAGGAACACTGGGAATATCTGGAGACTGTTTTCATTTGAAGGGCACTTAAAAACGTTAGTGGTTGCTCCGTTTTTGCTAGCATTAAGTTCCAGATCAGTCTCTGCCTGTAATGACTGTTAGCATGTGTGCATCATATTTCTGCTCAGAATTCCTTACTTTGAATTTTACCTTTATCCTTGGGAGAACTCCTAGTAAAGGGAAGCTGAGCTAACTGACAGATGGGGCAGAGTAGCATTTATGAATGACGAACCATCCTAGGAAGAGGCAGTTAGTACAAATGGCAGGATGATTGCTCAGAGAACAGCTCCTGGCTGCTTGAAGCAAAATCAAAGATGGAAGAGGTCTCTTGCCTTTGAAGAGGCCATGGATGGTTAGATTTCTAATGTAGTAAGAGATCAGGGAAAATATCTTCATTTTAACTGCTTATACACTGCCATTACATTTACTTATTTTAACACAATACAGGTTTCAGGTGCCCTGACTTTTTAGGGAATCAGTTGTACTTTTGCTTATAGTAGCAATTTCAAGATTAAACTCCTAGATTTATATTGCATTTGCTCATGATAAAGGGAGCTATAAAATAAATGAATAAATTCATGCATGTTTCTTCCAGAGTAACAGTTCTGAGTAAATAGCAGCACTTAAAAGAATGACAGATTGTAAACACTTCAATACAAAGCAAAAAATTATCACAGGCATTTGAGCTTATTTGACCATGGTTACATTGGCCCATTAAAGAAACCCTCTGTTCACCCAGATGGGCACAATTGTGAGTAGTTGTTCTGATATATTTGCTGAGGTGTATTGATTGTGCAAATATTGTAAAATGTTTCAACATCCTCTGCTTAAGGTGAACAAGGCCCAAACTAAAAATAATGATGCTGTGACCCATAGCCTAGATGGGGAATAACTGGGAAGGCTGAATTCTTCAGAGCTTTGTGCATTTCTATTTTGGATATTGTCATGGATGAAATTACGTACTTCACTTATAAGAGAGAAGCAGCAATATAATTACTGATATATTGTAGTGATCTAAGAAAGCTCATTTGTAAATAAGACAGCAACTTAACAAATTTGAGATGGCAAGGTACACTTGATTATTTACTGCACTGAAGAAACTCAGATGTGTTGGGGACACTCTCCTGTTAAGTCACGAGCTTCAGAGTAGACCTCCTTGCTTTCTAAACTCCTTGAACCAAAAAGGGAAGAAGCCTAGGTGCAGCTGAATCCACTCCTAGTCCCAGACTTGGTCAACAGCTTATGTCTAAAGGTTTGAGGATTATATGTGTACAATCAATCTAAGATATTATTTTAGCAAAGCTTACAAAGTTTAGCAAGCTATTAATCACTTACCAAGTATCTGTTGTGGCAAGGAATCCCTGGCAAGGAGTGAAGGATCTCTGCAGCAGGCGTGACCTTGACAGGTGTCCTTACTTAAGGGGAGATCGTGTCATGCAGCCAGCTGCTGTGTGGAAGGGCCCAAGGGTCTCTTGGCCTGCTCACTATTTATGGGGTAAGATGATGGACTAATAGTCATACTTTTTTGTGTGTGAGTGTGCATGCTTCATTCACTCTCAGCTGCTGAGTAATTTGTCTGTTGACAATTTGTCTGTTTCTCCAGCATGCAGTTTGAGCTAATATCTGCGTGAGCAGGGCCTTGGGCGCAACAGCCAGTGTTTGACCAAGGCAATGGCCAGACTGGAGGTGAGAATTTGAGGGGGGAGAGAGGTAAGACACCATCACAGATAGGTCATTCACACCATGAGGTGCAGAGAATAGATGGGAAAGGTGGAGTGGGGTCAGAGTGTTCAATGAAAAGAGCCTTGTATCCCCTGTCTGGAAGAACTATTGCTGTAGATAATTAAACTACTTTCAGCAAGAATTTGGATGTTTCCTGCAGTGTGTCACTGCTTAGCTTTGGTGCAACATCTCTTTATGTCCCAGAAGTTCACTCACTGCTCTGCCTGTGACTGTGGGAGCTACACTGTGTGAAATATTCAAATGTTTCAGATGTTAGAGGAGCCTTTCATGCATGACAAACATAGACAGAGCATTCTTACTCTGATTCAGTGGGCATGATGGTAGTGGCTTCACTGATAAAGAGAAGAAAAAAAAACAACACACAAATGGTTTGAATCACAAGTAACCGTAGAAACAGGAACCTTTGGAATCTACCAGCAGCTTACCCACAGCTCCCTGGAGTTGCTGGGAGTCTTTCCCTTGGCTTTAATGAGCACTGAATCAAGCTCCCTTTCTTCCAATGTGCTTGCCTCTTGTGCTAAATTGTCTGGCCAGGAATAATCTTTAAGGCCGCGATTACAAAAAGCATTATAGGCAGCACATAAACATTTTCACATATTCAAACCCAAAGAAAAATTAAGCAAATGTTGAAACTCTTGGTTATCATCAAATATGTATTTGAAATGCTGTATAATCAACCTCTGTAACTCTTTGATACCTAGAAAGCATCACAAATTTAAGTACCATCATAGTACAATATGGGTTTCAAACCTACCTTAATATTCATAGAAGATATGTTAAATCAATCAACTTTACTAATTGTGTTGTTTAGAGACCAAAGCATCAGAATTTACATACAAATAAAAAGAAAGCTGTGAATCAAGTGACCCTTGTGATTTTTATTGTTTGTGTATCTCCTCTTGATATGGATTATTCAGGATGTGCTAGAGTTTTCAAACTTAAATATCAACAGGTGGGCATTTAAATCAATATTCTGATGTCCACATAAAAGGACTCTAGCTGTCAAGATGTAAATGAATATTTCAGGCATTGCAATTTATTTACTTATAGCCAGAGCTCCTAAAATTGGTTTTGTGTGCAGACCCATTTTTTGCATGAAAGACATCTGCATATTTTCACTGAAGGTCTCTGGGAAGCACTAGCCATTGGGTATGAACCTGGGCTTGTTCAGGTTCAGAAATATTCATGTTTGAACACAAGCAGGAAGCAAAACCTAGTTCCACGGGACTTAGCTTCTAGTAACCTCAACAACTGAAATAGGAATAAATAAATATATTTATTATTTATAAATAGGAACCTAAACTACTTCCTGCATTCTGTAATTCATGTTATGTGTTATAAACAAGACAGATCCTGGGCACATGCTGTAACACCTGGATATGCTTTAAACTGTTCAAGTCTCAAACTGAGATCTTCTGTTAATCTTGGATTTCAAAACCTAGCTATCTTTCTACACTGTCAACATGTTGTTCTGTAGAGTGTTTCAGATATTCTTCTCCTTAGGTCATTATACAAGCCTGGGGAGTTTTTTCTGCTTTCACATTACAGGCTTTCCAAAGGCCATTACAGGCCTTTGGCCAACAAAATTTCTAATCTCAATAGTACTGACACCCTGTGCATTGTCAAATGACTAGCTAAGTAATAACAATAAAAACACAGAGTCCCCAGAGTTTTTCATCATTTACTAAGTGAAAATTAACAGTAGTGTAGCTATCCTGGCAATGTAACAGAAAAGGGGAATTGACACTTTCCTGAATGCAAAACTGACGTTATTAATCTGGAATTTGTCAAAAATCATCGACAAGATACTTTGTGTGTTGTCATGCAATGTAGTCCCCAATTTCCTGCCCATCTTCTCCATGACAAATATAAACTTTGCTAATTGTTCATCTTCCCTTCTAAACCTTCCTTTACCCACCTCCTTTTTCTTCTCTGTTTCAACACAATCAGAAGTCTATTATTACTGCAATTAACTGAAACACCATGAAATAGCACGTGAGGTAATTACCTCATAGCAGACTAACAGATTTGATCAGGTACTTACAAACCATTAGCAGTGCTTACTGCATGTTTCCAATTTCTCGGAGTATGGAGGATGTGATCTTGCATAGCCATATTGGCAGGAAATGCTATGCCAACGGTGTGTGCATATTGGTCATAGCACCAGGCTCCAGGTCATAAATGAAATCTAGGTATATAAGTAAGGACAACTTTCACCAGAACAAGTGAGTCTTCCTATAACTCTAGTTACAGATGAGTAACTTGGTTAGGAAACACGAGATGAAGAAGCAAAAAAAACCCCAAACATTTAAACTCTGAGAAGAACATCACTAATTCCAGTAACTGCCAAATCCAGTAACCCATTGAGGTGGCTGCAGCTTCATGTGCACATGTCCAGTCAGTAGCAAGGCTGAGCATGTGTTCCCCGTAGGCATACATGCACACATACACGCAGTACACGTATGTATATACCTACAGTCAGCCAAAAAAATTAACAAAGACGGAAGAAAACTTAAGCATCCACACTCATATATTCATACAAAACAGTGTCCTTTCACTTCAAAAACTTATCTAGAAGTAGATTTTAATAGGAAGATTGTGGTGATCAGCTGCCTAACATGGCTAGGCCAGCAAACTGCATGCGATTTTTACTCCCCTCTTCCTCTATTTCCAGCACTTGCTCCTTCCCTCCTCCATGATCCCTCATTTTCCTTTCTTTAGTTCTTACCCTAAAAATCCCATAACAAGTCTTGTGCAAACCCAAACTGCTCTTCCTGGGCATCCCATAAGGCATTGATGCCCCCACTCTGTAAGGTGATCCTGAGAGCCTCTCCTGTTCACTTATGATAATGGGTCTTACACAAAGTCCATGAGTTTGGTTCCTCACTTATAATAGCACCCAGTAGGGCCAAGGTGTCCCTTTCTCTGATTAGGTAACCATCATCATTCCTGTGTGCTCTTTTGTGTTTGTGGAGATTAATTTGCAATCACAAGGATTAAAAAGATTGAAATTTTTCAATCAGGGATTTTTTTATTATTATTATTTTTTAAGCTAGTTTGACAAGTTAACAAAGTAAAACTAACGTACATTTCTTCAGGAAGTCTTTACGAATATTCCACAGTAGCTATACACTTTTCCAGATTTTCAGCCTGAAGCTAAGATATAATGCTGAGAAAAAAAAGTGCACTTGAAAGCACTGCAAAGTACTTGTCCAGACAGATTACGGGTACATTTTTGCTTCTGATACAGTATGTATCAGAATGTTATGATGTAGTGATCATAATGGCTCCTGATCATAACATCCCCCAATGCAAAACAAACAAACAAACAAACAAACAAAAAACCTGGCAGCTGTCTTAGACTTCTGCATTCTCTTTCTGTACTAGTCTGTGTCAGCATCAAAAACATACTAGCACAGAACTGAAAGTTCTGCAGTTAAAACATAAACATAAAACATAAAACAACTAGTCTGCAGTTAAAACATAATTATTCATAGTGAATAGGCTTTGTTATTGTGGGCCTTTTTATAAAGCACGTCTAGATACTATCTGTGCTGAGGAACATTGCATAATAAGATGCCATCACTTTTTTTCTATTAAAGTGGTGCTGAGTATATAAATAGAAGTTAGAAAACATAATCTGTTTTGCTGAGTGACTAACCTATGCACAGGTCAGGAATGAAGTTGCTCAGGGTGAAGCTTATTCATGATATGCACCTGCCTTTTAAAAATAGGCAGTGTGGTAGACAATCCTTCAAAAAGCAGGAAAGAATTATGCCTAGTGGTGAACGAGCAGGGCTAAGTACTTTTTCATACCATATTTGCTGAACCTCACTTTAATTCTCAGTTACACTATGGATTTTATTGCAGCAGTTGTAGGATTAAAACAATTTTCATTAGCAAAAGCAGTTATAAGAGCACTGATTCATAGAATCAGAGAATAATAAAGCAGGTTGTAAGGGATTTTTCAGGGTCATTTTGTTCAACTCTCCCTTTCAAAGTAGGTCTGCTGTTCAGGGCCTTCTTCAGTCAAATCTTAAAGACCCACATGGATGAAGACTCTCCTTCTGGGAAATCTCTTCCACAGTTTCAGCATACTCATGGTAGTAAATGTTTCTTGATTGGAAATATGAATCAAATCCATGGAAAATGCTAGAAAGATAGTTCTTCATTATCCTGTTCATCCAGGCACAAGTTTGTTTTGAGTGCTTCTCACAATGGTACAAGAGATACAATAATTGATGCATGTATATATGAAAAAAAAAAAAAAAGGAAAATAAAAAAAGGGAAGAGCATACTGTGTTTTAAACTTTCACTGTTTGAGTCTACCATCATAAAAAGATGTCTGAAATCTGGACACAGTCAGAGCAGTAGAAACTGCACAGGGCTGCAGAAGTTGTTCTTTGACTTCTTCCTGTTACATTAAGGACTTCCTGATGAAGCTTTCCTCATGGTCCTTACCAAGCTTTACATAGTCGTGTACTATAGCCATTTCACTGGCTTTCTTGAAGAAGTGCAGATATTGAAATTCCATGCTGTACAAAATGCATTTTGCATTGCATAATTTGAATGGTAACAGTTTGTTCTAACCCAAATAAAAGTTCAGAATAAGCACACATAGCACTGACATTTTAAGAATTATGAAGCTAAAGTTAGCTGCCACTGATGTGGAAAGGAAAAAAAGCTATTAATTTTTCTGTGGTAGGCTGCCCAAAAAAATTCAGAAAGTGTTTATTGTTTGTTATTCATTGGTAAGGAATTTATCAATGTCATTTCTATAGAAAAAAATGCCTATAATTTGCAACTGTTACATATATAAAGGGAGTTTTTCACTGGACAGTCATGAGATATTTCATTACATATCTGATGGTATCACTATTTGTAATTGCTGTATCTCAATACTGGAGATAATGGAGTAGAGAGGCTGTTTCTCTGGTTTCAGATTTGGGTACTTGTACTAACTTCTAAACAACCATCCTGTTCCTTTTTAATTCTGTCATACCTACACATTGCATTCATATATGTATACGAAATATTCTTTATTCTTATTTATTTCTCTGTTTGGTTTAGAATTTTGGAAGAATTATCACATCCACAATTATGTTTATACACAATGTATCATGGACACAGAGACATAACATCTCTAGGAAAGTGGTGATCTAAATAAGTTTTAAAAGCCAGAACTTGTATATATTAAAAATTAAACATATTGTATAACATATGCAATGAATCTACAAAGTGTGTTGGTTTTGTAAACCATATTATGTAACATAGGGTAAAATGTGGAAACAAGAAAATGCATTCAAGTTAAGAAATTATAAGTCATCCAGGCAAAATAGACCTTCATTCCTTTATTCAAGGTTGAATACAAGCTATGACAATCACTTACCAATTTATCACTTTCCTTATTAATTTTCAAGGTTGTTCAACCCCTTTATATTTTAAAGTAAAAAGTCATCAAGATTGAATTTAACTTACTTAAGAAGGGAGAACTTTTCTTTATTTTGTCATAAGGCCTCTCTGTGATCAAACTTTACCACGTGTACATGTAGCTGAAACACAAAAGAAGAATTTAATATTAACTTAAATTAACTTCAGCTGGAGGTTTTTCCCTTGTGATTCTGTCAATTATCCTGAATACTGTAATATATCTTCCAATTTCCCCAAACCAAACAACAGAGTTCCTAGATTTGTGTTTATGAACCAACAGGAACGTTTAAAATAGTCTTCAAGAGAGGAGCTAACAAACATTTCTTTATAGATCATGATGGCTTGTTCTGAGAATTTCTTTCAATGATTAGGATTGTCTGGAAGAGGCTTGTAATCTGTGATGAACACTGTGTGTAAGAGAGTATGATGGGAATGATACCAAGTGCTTCCTGGTTTCAGAGTGATTCCTGGTTTTCAGAGAAAAAACATACCCTGAATATTAAAAAATTGCTATGTCCATATATGTCCAGGTACAATTTCTACTTTTCTTATTTGCAACTAAGCAGAAAGGACTTGACCTCTAACCAGATTAAAAGTCAAATGCAAATGCAAATGTGAAGTATGAAGTGCCACTATCAGTTCATAAAATCACATTTTCAAAAAGAAGATTTTAAAATATTAATTATGTTGTCTTGCTAAGGAGCAGGTGCTTTATGTTATACAGACCTGAGACACAGATGAAGTTGTCTGTGACCCAGATACTAGATGAAGACTCTGGTATGAGAATAAGCTACCACAGAAGATGATTTATGGAGAGTACTCCAGTCTTGGTAAGCTCAGGTCTAACACAGATTTTCTTCTAGCATTTATAAGGAGATGAAATTGAAAGACAAAACCCAAGGAAGGTAAAAGCAGACAGTCACATCTGGGAAACCACAGAGTCAGAAAGACAGTATGAAGGAGAAACATGTCCAATTAATGAGGAGAGAGGCAAAGAAAAGAAAAAAAGCAATCAGCTGACAACTGAAATAGAAATCAGATAAAACAATTCACAAGGAGAGCTCAAAGTACAATGAAAGTTGTGTTGAATGGCAAAATTACTTCTTGAAAAGAAGTCTGGTACTAATTTGTCCTTCTGCTGAGGAGAACTGTCAGGAAAAGGAGTTCTTCAACAAAAGACAGTAAGAATAGTCTTGCAAAGATAGCTAGTTTGCACTTTAGGTCAAAGTAATATGATTTACAAAACTCAAAGGGATGACATTGACTTACAAAGCAGTAGGCTCAAGGTCAGTTAATTAAATTAAGAGGCAAATGGGGATTCAGTTGGAGTTAGGAAACACAAAAGAAAACCTAGAGGATCCTTTTACTGATAGTGATTACAATATGTAAAAAATAGAGTTATTTTTCAGAAAACAAGCATTTAGCATATCATTTTAATGCTTGCCAGCTTGTGATAGAAAGGCATGATACCTTTCTTTTTTGTGAGACACATTGGCCCAGAAAAGTATATTTCTCATATTAGTCATTGCTGGATAAGTTCATCAGCTAAATTCAAAGGATGTCTTTACATTAGCATTGAAGTTTGGATCAGAAATACACTTTTGAAAGCAATCACACGATAGACCTCACATATCGTGCTTTAGTTCACATCACAAAGCTGTCTTGAAACCCACTAACTGGATTCCTTTTGGCTGAAACTAACCTGGAGAATGCATCCCAGGGAGATCACCTAATGAGCTCCAGCTGCTAGCAAGCATTTGGTCTGTGGCACTGGACTAGGGGTGGTCAGCAGTAAAACCCTTTGAAATACATTTGACAAGAACATCAGCCCTCAGCACCAACTGTTCTGCCGCACAAATCTGCTCCCACTGGACTGCACTATTTACTAATATAGATATAGCCTTAGTGTGTACAGAGGCAGACACATATAATGGAACAATGTTAGTACTTTAAGTTTTATATCATGGACACTGAAAGCCAAATAAAGGTCTTGGCTGACTCAAAGGGGATGGGGGGGGATGGGGGTTGGGGGGGAGGCCATTTGGAACTGCTGACTTCAGACATCTCTTTGGTTTGATTGAAAATAAGTCATATAAGGCAATTGAAAGACATGGATAAATAACTGAACATGAGTAAAGTATGTCTTTCCATTGAACGTTTTACAATGTGATATGTGAATAGATTATTAGGTGCTTTTTTAGCATCAGTACCTTTCTTACTCTGTTTGAGCTCACTGTTCCTTTAATGTTTATCCAGATATTTGGAAAGGGATTGGCTGACGTCAGGGTAATGGCCAAGCAAAGCAAGGGAAGTATGCTGTATGTTCAAAAGGTTTGCTGGTTGCTCTGTCCACATACATTTACTTGCACTGTATTCTTCCTTCACACAAATACTGAAAACTGTCAGGGTTTATTCTGACAGTCTGCGGTTGTTTCATTCTTTTAAACACCAAGGCAATCCTTGCATCAGTTATTTTATCTCTTGTACAGTTGTGAGAAGCACTCAAAACAAACTTATGCCTGGATGAACAGGATAATGAAGAACTATCTTTCTAGCATTTTCCATGGATTTGATTCATATCTCCAATCAAGAAACACTCATTGCTATTTTAAAGAAGCGCTCAGTGCTTGTCAGTCTTATCTTAGGACTTATTGTGTCAAATGAAAGGTTGGAAAAGACTACAGAGTTTGAAATGTCAATGTTTCTTTTCCAGGGGGAGAACCTGACTTCATAATTCAAGAAGGCAGCAGGTCTTCGTGGATCATGCTGAGAGAACGTGATTTGTCAAAGCTCCTGGGGCCCATTCATATCTATGTCTAGTCTGGCACATGCCTGCTGTGGTGACAAAGTTTCTTGAAGGCCAGAGAAATGGTGATATAAGAGCCCCACAGTACCCTCTCCTTCTCATAAGCATAGGGTCTATAACCAAGAAACAGGGCAGCAGCCAGAAAATCAACATAGTCTCTTGTAACCATTTTGGCATCCTGGGTCATAATTGACAAAAATAAGATTTATGCCAGAACATCTACCTAAATTGCAAGACGCCCTCAATATCCCCTGAGTTGGCTGGACTTTTAGGATTGCCCTGTCTCAAAATTCAGGACACCACATTTCATCTGTGGTTATAACCTAAGAAATGTATCTGCTGTTTTTTTCCCTCACTACCTCTCCCTCTCTTCTTTCTCAGTTCTTTTCTATTTCCTGAAAAATCACTATGTCTTCTTATGACTCTGTGATGATTCAAGCACTTGTATCCATTTGCCAAGAACTCAAATGCTTCCTCCTGCTCACAAATAGGAAAAGCAGAAAAAAAAGATTGAATTACTGTGAATGCAATGGTGTGGACAGGACTTCTGAGAAGTCAGTCCAGATGTGAAAAACCGTTGCCATCTCAGTTCTAGCCTTCCTTAGAAAAGAGCACTGCCCAGAGTAAACTTGTAAATGTGAAGTTATCAAATTACTGATGGTATGATTACAGGTACTCGTTCTTTTGGACATAATTTTCCATCAAGAGCCTGTTCTCTTTTTCATCTTAATTTGCCTCAATATTCACAAGCTTAGGCTGTATGTTATGACCACAGGGTACGTAAGATAAAGCTGCTATATCCTTGATGCTATGTATAAAATTTGCCAATATCAGTGCTGTTTCCCTTTCATTTTTCATCAGAGTGTGGACTTTAGTACTCTTATGGAGCACTCATCCTTATTAACATACTAGTTTAAATAAGAAGGGTACTTCTGTAGTGAATTTCCTGATCATTCTAACTTACTGGGCTTTGGTTCACATCCTAGAGTTTGTAGCCAAAATAGAGGCTATACATCTACAAATTAAAAGTCCACTAATCAAGATATGTTTCATATTAGCTTTCCTTGAATCAAAATAGAAATGTATTAAAGTACTGTAAGAAAGAATAGAATACAAGTATTTAATAACACTCATGCCATGGCCAGACACAAAGTATGAGGGTTTTATGTAAGAATGTGATGCAATGAGATTACCACAGGAGTAAAACATAGAGCTGAAATGTGGATATTTCTATACATATGTCAGGTCCCCTATGTAAACAGAAATGCATATTTGGTATGGAAGTAATATGCATTTCCAGTTACATATAGGAGCTGAAATACACATGACTGTTTAACATCTGAGCCTTGACATCACCTATTTCACATTACACCTCTTCTCCAATTGATTTTTATTGATTCTTAATGTAGACATAATCCTAAGGTACTTTTCCTCTGCTCCAGTAGGGTAATGTAAACAACAGAAAACCCTATTAAGTTTTGCATAACTACTTTTTTTTCAACATTTTTGTAATTACAGTTCCATTATTTATTCATATATTACTCAAAGGACAAAAGTGAATAATAATAATAATGGTAATAATGATGATGATAATAATAATAATAGCAACAACAACAACAATAATAATAATAATAATGTAAGTTTGGAGAGGTGCCTAACTGATCACACTGGGAGACATAGACTAGGGCAAGTATTAAAAAAGTTAATATGATTTTTTTGAAGATTTTTTCATAGAATCATAGAATAGTTGGGGTTGGAAGGGACCTTAGACATCACCTAGTTCCAATCTCCTGCCATGGGCAGGGACACCTCCCAGCAGACCAGGTTGCCCAAAGCCCCATCCAGCCTGGCCTTGAACACCTCCAGGGATGGAGCATCCACAGCTTCTCTGGGCAGCCTGTGCCAGTGCCTCATAACACTCTGAGTAAAGAATTCCTTCTTTATGTATCTAAGATAAATATACCCTCTTTCAATTTAAAGCCATTATGCCCTTGTCCTGTCACTACACACCCCTGTAGAAAATTCCTCCCCAGCTTTCCTGCAGGCTCCTTTAGGTACAGGAAGGCCACTATAATAAGGTCTCCCCGGGGCCTTCTCTTCTCCAGGCTGAACAACCTCAACTCCCTCAGCCTGTCCCCATAAGGAGAGGTGCTCCAGCCCTCTGATCATCTTTGTGGCCCTCCTTTGAACTTGCTATAATATGTCTACGTCCTTCTTGTGCTGGGGACCCCAGAGCTGAACGCAGGGCTCCAGGTAGGGTCTCATGAGAGCAGAGCAGAGGGGCAGGCCCTGCTGCCCACGCTGCTTTTGATGCAGCCCAGGATAAGGTTGGCTTTCTGGGCTGCAACACGCATTGCTGGTTCATGTCAAGCTTCTCATCAAACAACACCCCCAGGTCCTTCTCCTCAGGGCTGCTTTCAAATCCATTCTCTGCCAAGACTGTATTTGTGCTTAGGATTGCCCTGGCCCAGCTGCAGAACCTTGCATTTGGCCTTGTTGAACCTCATGAGGTTCACACAGGCCCACCTCTCAAGACTGTCCAGGTCCTTCTGGATGGCATCCTTTCCCTCTAGTGTGTCAACCATACCACACAGCTTGGTGGCACCGACAAACTTGCTGAGGATGCACTTGATTTCACTGTCCATGTCACCAACAAAGATGTTAAACAGTGCTGGTCCCAACACCGACCCCCGAGGAACACCACTCATTACTGATCTCCACATTGAGCCATTGACCACAAATCTTTGTGTGCAACCATCCAGCCAGTTCCTTACCCGCCAAGTGGTCCATCTGTCAGATCCATGTCTCTCCAATTTAGAGACAAGGATTTCATGTGGGAGAGTGCCAAATGCTTTTTCTTCAAAATCACTTGGGGGCCAGAAAGGTGAATTTGATGTCCTTGTTAGAATTAGCTACATTATGAAAGCTAATTGAAAATAATCTCTCAAAGTTGTTTGCCAAGAATTCCCAAGTCTGCTGTAATCAAAAGCCTGGACAGAGAAATATTGAGAATGCAAACAGGCTTACGCCTAGATAAATTTCCTCAGGGAGAAAATTAAGGAAGTAAAGATCTGCTAATAGGAATATCATTATTTCACAGTGGTACAACCAATGAGAAGGTCTGTTCAAATGCAGATGGCACGTCAAGAAAAGGGGGAATGAGATTTACTTAAGTAAATGGAAATTTTAACACTTAGGCTGATATTCATGAGAGGATGTTGGTATGATAAACCCCAGATCTGCAAGTAGATTTTCCAGTGCTGAATTTGTCCCTTGCATTCTCAGTTCTTTGCCTGAGAGATGTTGTTCATTAGGAAAGTCATTTTCAGTATCTAATGCACTGAGAACTGTGATCCTTCAATTCACCAGTAAGAAATGCCACAAATAAGGGTGTGTTGATAATTTCGTATGAATTTATGTTTTTGTTGTGGGCCTATGATTAAGTACCTTGTAAAATATTTATGGATTCGGAGCATAAAGCCACTTAATGCAGTAAGGTATCCATATATATATATATATATATATATTTTTTTTTTTTCCTCTTGGACCACGTTGGTAACTTGCTGCAGGCAATAGGGGGATAAGAAGCAGAAATACTCCTGGGCTTCACCCTTAATGTGTTCACCCCTAACTGAGGGCCTTGGCATGTGGGCTCAGGACTGACCTTCACCAATGGGTTCTGTCTCCCATGTCCACAGGGGCTCAGTCTGAAATGGGAAGCGCCTTGCCTGGTACCTTTTTTGCCTTGTTATTACCTCTTTGACTTTGGGAGATGTAGTTTAATAGGCAGATGTAGTTAGAGATGTAGTTAGAGATGTAGTTAATAAGGCAGGCAGCTAAGCACAACAGAGCTGCTCAATCACTCACCTCCCCTGCAGGATGGGGGAAAGAATGAGAAAGGTGAAAGTGAGATAACTCATTGGTTGAAATAAAGACAGTTTACTTGTTAAAGCAAAAGCTGCATGTGCAAGCAAAGCAAAACAAGGAATCCATTCTCTACTTTCCATTGGCAGGCAGGTGTTCAGCCAGTTCCAGTAAAGCAGGGCTCATCACACGTTAGAGTTTCTTGGAAAGACAAACACCATCACTCTGAAAGCCATCCCTTTCCTTCTTCTTTACCCCAGCTTTATTACTGAACATGATGTCGTATGGTATGGGACATCATATGGTATGGGACACACGGTGTGTGCCTAAATTGTATGCTGAATGTTTTCCATGGAGCTCACAGGCTGCAGTCAGTACTCATAGGTCTACTGAACAGTAGGTAGTGCCACTGTTAATGGAAAACAGAAATGTGCTATATCGCTCGCGGCTACTCATTTTGAAGATGAGTGTATGCATGAGATACTGTCTGAGTCCTTAAATGACCTTCAGGTTATTTCCAGTATTTGTGCTGTAGGTTGGATGCAACACAAACAATAACAGCTGCCATGTTTCTTTTCTTTTGTTACATTTTTTTTTTGTACTAAAAGAAGATATCTCTGGATTCTGAAAAAAAAAAAAAAAAAAAAAAGATTTCAATATGTTATCACTACCTCAGAATGAAGAAACAGTGTGTCAGAAAAGAATAAACAAAACCACCACCAATGCAACAACCTTATGACTACTGGAACAAGTATAAAAATAAGCAAAGAGAAACCACATTTGTATAAAAGCCACAGATTTTATTGCTTTTGAAAAAAATGCTATCCCTTCCTTTTTCATTGTTATTATTTCAACTATATCAAAATTATGAAAAATAGGTTTTCACCCAGGTTTTGGAATACTGGTGTAGGCCGATAAAATATCTACTAAATGTTTTGATCAAGAGAAGAAAAATACAATTTACAAAATAATACCCTATAAGCAGAGCATGACAGGTCTGTGTTTCTTTGGACTGAACTGCATGATCTCCTGAACAAAAGGCCCACATTCTGTTCACTTATGGATCTGTCAAGAATCAAATACTGAACACCTTTTTATTTGTTTAGTACTTAGGATGTTCTCAGCAGCATCTTCAGTTAACAAATAAGTATATGATCTAATAAAATGTGTAGCATATGCAGCAATTCTATGTTCATACTCACAGAGAATGTTTTCTAAAAGTCTCAACAATATTTTTTCCCCATGTATTTAATGTTATAGTTTATCTCTCTAATTATATTGGAATTTAGAAGTTGAATTTCACGTGAACCAAAAGTTTGCTGAATTTTTAAAGAAATATTTCAATATTTTTTTAAATTGTATGTTATTAAAAACGATTTTTAATACAAGGTGTTGTATTAGCTGCCTTCACAAAATGGTTAATTTTTCTGAACCAGTGAACCCTGCATCAGCTCTGCTATACATCTCTGGGAGGAACTGTGAAATGAGCCGTAGCCAAAATACATCCCATTTTGCTTGGTTGTGGCTTAAAGTTCAGTAAAGCATTTATCGTGCTTATGAAATGAGTCCATTTTCTTATGAATATATTTAGCATTTTGTGTGCATGCGTGCATGTGATGCACATGTGTACAAAATTTTTTACTAGGAAGGAGAAGAAAAAAATCTTACATTCTTGAACATTCTAAACTACTGTGCATTAAACCGAATTACTGATATTCTATGGAAAAATATATATTTACACACTTTAATCAGAGAAATGACATTGCTTTGTAACTACCCTTTAATCACACTGTTTCAAAGATTACAAAGTACAGACTTCATCCATGATTCACAATAACAGCCTCCTGCAAAGGACTTGGTGCAAAGTAAAATTCCCAACTGCTAACATTTAGATGTGCCTTCCTGAAAAAAATATAAAAAACAACTCAGATATAATCATAGAGATAAATGGAGATTCTTAGAGCTATATTCACAAGGTGACAAGGTTAAGACCCAAGGATGATGTTTATCATGGCTGGTGCTGATAGGAGGAAATAGAAGTTTCCTAAGAGTATACCTACCTGACACCATAGTTTATTTTATAAAATCAATAAATAAAAATGATTAAAAAAAAAAAAAAAAGATGTTTGATCTCCTATCCTCCAAGCACCAAACTGGAAATAACCCTTCAGTTCAACAAATACAATAAATTCTTTTTTTTCTTTTTTTCTTTTTTTCATCCTTATCTGTTGTGGAAAACATTCTGGTCAGTGTATAGAACTTCTATCAATCATAAACAAAACACAGGGGCTGTGGAATTCTGTCAGAATTCCCCATTACAAACACTTATTTCCCAGGGGAACTCAAAGTATACCAAAGTAATTAAAGGGAAAGATGCATCTGTAGCAAGACACCAGATCTCCAGTGTAACTACAGAGTGATATTTGGTCACTCAGCAGGTAACTGTCAAGAAACAGTTTGTGTTGAATCTGGCCAGGCATTAGTGCCATGGAAGTCATCACTTCTCATGGTGTTAGAACCCCTACGTTCAGGACTAGGAAAAAGATTCCATAGATAAAGCCATCAGTGCTTCCCCACCAAACTTTTTATTGTCCGTATACATTATTTAGAGCATTTTTGTGACTCTGAAGAGTACTCCTGATGAAAGAAGTTTAATGCAATGAATTTGAAAATCACAAATTTCAGGCCACTCTTTTTTTTTTTTTTCTTAACTATGTTTTGAAGGTCAATTTTTTCTACTTTAAGCAGTGATTATTTTTGCTATTTAAATCCTTCTGTAAGGCAATGACATTAGTTACTGAAGTTAGTTACTCTTACTGAATGTGGGCACTTATTTCTGCTGGCTTTGCTTGTAGTTCAGGGCTCCTGCTGTATGCTATATACAGCTCAGCACAGCTAACTAGACATGCATCAATCCATTTCCTAAGTGTTTAGTAACCCAAGAAAGTTGCACAAAGTACTAAATGTGACTTTTTTTTTTTTAATTATCTTTTGACTATAAATATCCACTCATAAATCACTTTGCCCTGGGCTCCTTCACTGCAGTGTAGCATTTGAGTGCAGTAACTTCCACACTTTTGGCACGGATGAATTCCCATGTTTTTCTCTAGCACTCTAACAACTATTATATTTTTCAAGACTTTATATATTCTTTGTTCTCAGTCTACCTCTCCATAGACCTGTATGTATGTGAGTGCGTATATATATATTTGTCTCTATATATGTACACATGAAGTCTCCCATGTCCTACAAAATGCTCTTCCATATTAAGCTTATGTAGACATGTTTGTTGGCTCCTTCCAGATGCTCACTCTTCAGTGGATGTAAATAAAGCACTAGTACAGAGGCCTTAAAGGTTCCCATCTCTCTGCACTCTGGAGAGGGGTTGCATTTTCCCTTCTGCGTCAGGTAAAAGTGGGCCCCTTGTTTATGATGACAACCTTTTGTAATACAAGTAAATAAATAAAAGATGATGACTCCATGAGGGTCAGGAAAATTTACATCATTAGTAGACAAAGTCAGTAGGAAATGGGTGGAGGGCAGTCACTAAAGAGAATGGTGTTCTGTCATTAACAATATTGTTACACAGAAACCACTGTAGCAGTTCCTTTTTTTACTTATTCAGTTATTGACTATGACTTTGTCACCAGGCTATTTTATGTGTACATGCCAACAATACTCGTTAAGATCTAAAGACAGAAGATTTAAGGGTAAATCACTGTGAATTGCCAGTCCTGATAATCAAATGCTTCAGTTCCCTCTGTCTGTCCCTGATATTCAGCATAGTGGCAAGCCTTTCAATTCAGTTGAAATATCAAAGTGCTCTCCAGGAACTAGGAACTGTGGCCATGCAAATTCTGTTCCATCTCCCTGTAATTTTCTGAAAGGTGGGAGCAGAATGACCTTATCTTTGGGTGATCTGTTTTCCGGTTATCAAAAGGTTAACTGACAGCTTATAAAATTAAAACCTATTGAAGAACATCATTATCCAGTCACAAAAAAAAAAAAAAAAGGAGGGATGTCCATTCCAAGAAGCGCTACTTGTTGATCTATTCTTTAAATATAGATATAAATGTAAATTTGAAACTTTATGTATATATACATACATATATGGTCTGCCCATAAATGAGGGGATTTGTTACTTATGAAGTCATAATAGAGAAATGTGATCTCTAAAAGCTTTTATACATACAAATCATGATATCTCATTGTTCAGATGGACAGCTAAAAGTGACTAGAGATCTTAAAGCTAATCATCCAGGATACCCTAAGACAGTTATGTTAGCTCTTTCTAGCTGATGGAGAGAGATGAGTACTTCCAAAAGACAATTCATCTCATCTCTCTTTGTCACTCATTTCAGGATGAGATGAGTCACCTTCCAGAAGTATCCAAGAGAGCTCCATCAGCTACACAGAGAGCTTTGATGACTAACTTAGGTGGCTGAAGTTAGGTGAGCTGAACTGCCCTCTTTCAAGGGGTTGCTGATTTGGCTATTTATTTAACTGTACCTCACGTACAAAATGTTCTGACTGAAGCTATGTATTATAATGACAACAGCTCATGGAGGTCACTAAGCTATTCACTTGGTTGGAAACCAGACTTGGAAGAGTACAGAACCATTTAGCATATGAATTGTGACCTTTTCAAATGATAGAATCAAGTAGCTCCTAAAAGAACATTAGTGAAAGAATCAGATGTGACTATATTGTATGAAAGAATAGTCCAACACTTTTGTTTTGCTCTTACTAAGGTTTATTGAGTGCTCATGCAACTGAATTAGCTTTATATTTGCATTTTTATTAGGGGAGATGACATTGAAAGCAAGCTTCTGTGTAACCCACAAGTGCTCCACTGAATTATTTGCTTCTTACATCTATTGTGTGCAGCCCATTTAACATCAGACAGCAGCTTAGCAGTATTTCTCTCATTTGGGTGAAAGTCTTGAGCATTGTAGTATTTATGTGCAAGGACTGAAATCCTTGTTAAGAAGTTATAGAAGCTTTCTCATATACAAACTCAATTCTACTTTCTTGATCTTTTTTTTTTTTTTTTTTTTTTTCACATAGGTGGCCCCAAAGGATGTTTTTTTTGGTGAGCATTAGAGAGCATACACCCAATATGCCATTTAAAGATGTTAAGCAGATTGTATTATTCATTCACCCATGAGTATTTTGATGGTATCTGTGTGTACTTTGTCAGATGGGCTATTTCAAATTCTGTTCGTCTCTATTTAGAAGTCATCTCACGTAGTTCTTGTTCAATTCATTTGTACTCAGTGAGTTGGTGCTCAGAAGCAATAACATATTTCCTCTCCACCTCCCAAAATATTGCAGTGTGATAAAGGAAAGAAGAGAGGACGAGCAATCATGGCAACCACAGTCCTTTTGTATATTAGTCAAGACCTGAAAGGAAGAAGCAGTGAAGCAATTTTGATCCCAGTCCTGTGACCCAGCTTCTCTTACCACTCTGTAGATAAAGACCCCTGTGAAGACAGATGGGGTGGCTTTGCTGTTCAGGTTACAGAGTCCAGACCCCTGATTCAGGAAGTACTTGCCTAAATCTCACAAGTGCAGCTGCTGGTCCATTCATGCATTTCATGCAATGCCTCTTCACAGATTCTTGTCTTGTTTCTGAGATGGCCAAATCCTGTGGGCTCCCCTTCAAGGGATTTTCACAGAGGAGAAAGCAATGAAAGCAGCATCTTGGAGAGAGCCCCAGGTGCAGTGGCAGATGCTAGGGCAGCTGCAGCTCCTGCCCTGTCCTTCTCTCCATCTGGATCATGTCTATTTTTAGAAGGACATGTTTTTCCCCTTCCCCTTCAATCATGCAAAGTTGTCATTATACAATTCAACCTATACACACATTCAAGTTCACAGGGTAGATCCTCACTCAAGGTAGATGGCGTAGTTCCTACACTCTTCCAGTGAGTCATAGGTAGGGAAAAGTTTCTTTACCGATGGTGCCCAAAGTCTTCCAGATCCACATGAAAGCCAGCTATACTCCTCTACCCCTGTTCGTTCGTTCATTCCTTCCTTCCTTCCTTCCTTTTAAGAACTGTGGGAGAAGGAAGGATCTGTGAGTCAGATAAGTCAGAACAAAATCAAAGTCTATTTTTGGTGAATGAAGAGGACCTTGAGAATCATTTCACCTTTAAGCTGAGCACAAATGATAGATGCATTGTGTGATGAATGCATTTAGAATAATCTAACATTTATGAGGATTCATGAATTAAGAGTCATTTACTGTTCACACATTTCAAGTGTAAAATATTGATACACGGAGATTTCATTAAGACTGTCCTTACATGATTCAGGCTTTGAAACATTTGAAATGTTCCATGTCAATTTTGTTGTAGGTAAAGGCTATACAAATAAAAGAATAATTCTTCTTCCTTCAGCAGACTGAATGTAATTATGCCTTCATGTCTGAGATCATCAATAGTCCCTTGTCAATAAGTTCTCCAGTGCAGGATCTGCTAACTAAGGTTAAAATGCCCGTGCTCCAGCATATAATCCAAGACCCAAGTAGGCCAAAGAGCTTTTTGCAGAGTGAGCAAGGCTTGACATGCACCTCTTTAGAGCAACCTCAAACAAGCTGCTCTGTAGGCAGAGGAAATAGCAACACCTATGTTCTGAGTCTTCTTGCCTTCTAGGTGAGTTCTCTATGACTAAAAAGATACAAAGTCCAGTTATAGATTTTCTTACTGAGTGAGACTTCTATCAGTGTTCTACTTAGTAGATTCTCTACAAAGACCCAGGTCAAAAGCTTTTTCTTTAGCTTGTCAAGTATACCAATACCGTGTTTTCAGGAAACTTGTGGGGATGAAATTTCTCCATCATCTTTTGCTATCAGATTTAGAAACAGAAGTCAGGAACTGCCCAGAAGGATGCGGAGGAGTCCATTTTATTTAGTAAATTTTTGTTTGTTTGTTTGTTTTAAGGAGAGGTTGAGAGGATGGCAACTGGGTACTGACTTATGCATACTAATATAATTTATATATGTGTGTAGATATGTCTGTATGCATGTACTTTACGTAAAATGCATGGATGATCTCACAAGCCATGCTGTTTAGGCTATCAGGCTAAAATTGCGTGCTGAGACTGGGCAAAGGCAGAGCTAAGCACTAAGAACGGGGGGTTATTTGAAATTATCTGTCTTTCCAGAGTATGAGTATCTGAGCCAAGCCTACTGCTGCAGACCTGAACCCAACCTCAACTCAAGCTGTGCACCCTGTTTCCAGAGAGAGCTGAGCAGGATTTATCTCATGTGCCCTATCAGTCAGGTCTGTCTTTTTATACCAGCAGCCTAAGACTTGAAGTCTGAGTCCCTCTCTCACAGATGGAGTTCAAATCTGTTGCTTTTCTTTTGCAGGTAGGTGTGAAAGGCTAAATACCAAGCTGAATTAGTGTGGGCAGACTGGGGAGGATGGGGAGGAGGTGTCACCACTCCTGCTGTGGTGGTGAGGTTGTGCAGAAGGAAATAGAAGACAAATAGAAATTTCTGGTGCCAGGAAGGATGCTGACAGCCTGCAGCACAGTTCTTTAGTCATGCGGAAGACCCGTGGACTGGTTTCTTTCTCCTGGAAATATCTGTTTTAGAGAGGTTTGGGAGCTGCATCCTTTAGACCAATTTGCCTTTCTAAATAAACTAAGGCACATGGAAAAGCAAAAGTAGCTTTTGAAAGGCATGTAAGAAAAATGACTTGGATATGAGGAGTTTGCCAGAATCTGAATCCTTCTGTCCTGGCTCCTCTTTGATCAGCATTGTGTAAGGGGAGACTATCTATAGTACATTGAACAGAGATCCAGCCAAATGTATAACGCTCCTGTCTTCCCAATCCACCCACATGTGGCCAGCCAACAGAGACATACATGCAATGGCAGACCTCCTCACAAAGCCTTTTGTGCTTTTCCTGGGAAGGGAGCTCTTCTGAGACATGGCTGCTCCTGCTCTCCAGTGCCTTTGGTCCCCACAGAGCCCTGCTGTGAGGGTCAGCCATTTCACCCCATCTAGCTACTGCATGCCAGTATAAAGTGGCTTGCACATTGCCCCATGGACTACGTGCTTGGACTGGGACATTACACCTCCAAAGGGCTAAAATAACTTGTCTAACACCACAGAGTATCTGAATAAGCTGCCTGAAGTCAGACTGTTCATAAAATTTCCTACATGACAAAAACATTGGTTCGCCACAAGCTGCCTATTACTACCTGCCCTACGCCAGACTGTCCTATGTCAGTGACATCATGGCAAACAAGGCTTGGCTTTCCTAATTGCATGTTAGCCATGATATCTTAGCAGAACTAAATAAAAAGGGACATTGTCAAGGAAAACTTCATAACTTCCAAGGCAAACGTGGCCTCCTATTTTTTCAAGTGCAATCACGTTGTGTCGATTACTTAAATTGCTCTAAATATTTGTCAAAGTGTCTTAAGAATTTATTTGATGTTACCACTTACTAGAGCTAAGCAGTTACATTGTTGGTCCTTCTTCTAGAGTTTTGTTTTGCTTTGTTTTGTTTCTGTTTGTTTGTTTTTGTGTTTTTTATTTTATCTTATTTGTGTGTGTGTTTTTTTTGCTCCCTAAATAATATGCATTTAATTTTAGTTCCTTCAAAATGTCATTCTGATGCTTTCGAAAAAAATGCATCTAGTCCTTGAAAGCTTTTAGAAGACAACATTTCTGTTTTCTAGCAAGGTGTATTTAAGTATGCTTACAAAGCACTTGCTGATGCTTCACACATATTGCATCTTTCTTAGATAACTTTTTTTTTTTTTTAAGTAAGCGAAGGGCTTTTGTGATTTGAAAAAAAAAATGTTTTTTTTTTTTTTTTTTTCCCCTCTCCTTTTATTCTATGCTTCTGAATTTACCAAGGAGATAAATACTTTTTTTTTTTTTTTTAAATTTATTTTTGTTGTTGTTGTGCTGTAATCAGTCTGGCAGGAATCTCAATCAGGAGGAATAAGGTCCTGCTACAGTCACGGTGGAGTTTTCCCTTACAAGAGCTGACCTCTGACAGCTACTGCTCATCTCAAAGGAGCTTTTGAGCTAGTTCTTGAGATGCACGTGCCTCAAACTTGTAATCTTGTAATCTTAGCATATCACCTGGTGTATACACATAGTCCAGATGTGCACAGGAAGACACAGGAATTAAAAAAAAAAAAAAACTTTAGACAAAAAGTTCATAGAAAAATATGTATGAAACCATAGAAAAGAAACGTGCATGTGTTCAATCCAGGATCACAGGGAAGATGTGGGACTTGTTTCTTTTCATCTGTATCTAGGTTTGTCCCTAATTTGGGAAGTTTTTCAATTAAATGATGGTGAGGTTTTTGTTTTGTTTTATTTCATTTGGTTTCATTTTGTTTCTAATTACTGTGATTCATCTTCATTACACATCATTATGTAATCATAAAGATCCCTTCAGGCCTAACAGGGTATGGTTCAAGTTCACCAGTAGTTTGTGAATACTGAAAGATAGAAAAAACTACAGTTTCAACATTAAGTTTTAGCATATGCATGACTATATGGAGTCCTAAATACACTGTATCCTGTTTTGTTGAATTTAAAAGGGAATTCAGATATACTTCAGGAGCACAAGGTGTGCTCAGAAACCAGGTAATCCATGGTCTGCTTTAAAAATATTTCCAGGACAGACAAATTTCCAGAGTGCTGGTTTTGAAAAGAAATAAGTATTTGCAGAGTTTTTATAAGTTTTCCACTTTCTCACTTGGGATTTCAGGACATTGTATTTGCCTTTCTGATTGAATAATAATAATAATAATTAATATTATTAATAATATATTATATTTTAAACAATTTCTGTGCTTTTTTTTTTTCCCCCTGGAAATTTGAGGTTCCCATTGATGCAGTAGTGGGTGATACACTTACTTTAGTACTAGGCTCTACAGGTTTAAATTGTGTAAAGCCAGATGTGAAGGAAAACAGGAACAAAAATGTCTGAAGACAGAATAGAGAAAATAACACTATCTGCAATGCACCAATAGAGCCCCTGTGTACTGATATATTCCAACACAAAAGGTCTTTCAAATTCTATGGAATTACTGTAATTCCTAGATTTGCACTTGTAGAAGAGGCAAACGAATAAATCAGTGCAACAGAACAAGACTACTATGGATGATGGAGTCTGAGATGTGGCAAAAGGGCAATTTGACTCTTTTATCTCTTTTACTGAAATACAGAAAATCTGGGAATATAATGGAAAACAAATTGCATATACTTACCATTTTCACAACTATATGTGCAATTTTATTTCTTTTATTCACATACTCCTGCTTGCTGTTAACACCCAGTAATCCTAGAGACTATTGATACACAGTGCTGATACCAAAGAGGAGTCATGATGTGACTGAACAAGACATCACTATCAGACAAGAAGATGTTGAAGTATCTATGAACTATGGTTCCTATCTCCCCTGAAAGTTTCCTACTCCACAGACTGTCTCTTTTTAGTAAAGGGACAAAGGATGTCAGGGTGAGGATGCAGCCTACTGCAGTCTCAGGGCATGAGACCCTTCCCGAAATCTCTTCCTTCACTCAGTCTCCAATGACCCTACATAAAGAGCAAATGTGCTTTGCACTACTTGCTCTGGCATTTTGCTGGGCAGAAGAAGGAAAGGAAAAAATCCTTACCCTGCAAAGCGGAACCCAGGCAAGTCACACCACTGTAGCTCTAGTGAAGGAGCAAGTGAAGGAGACTGCACAGAAACACAGCTGGGCAAGGTGGCAGGTGTGACCTCTTGGTCACATGGGGACAAGAGGGTTCATTTAGACTGACATAAAAGTCTGGCATAAGCAAGGATACACATGCACTGGCGGCTCCTGATTTTGTGTGCTGTGACATGCTTTTTGTCTTGCACAGCTGAGGTAATTCTCAGCAATGCCACTTGGTTTTCACACATACAAAGTGAATAACTTTTTGTAAGGAAAAAATTTCATTGTGTGAGTCAGGCAGGAGAACAATCAGAAATTGAGGTCATATTAATTCTGACATGATCCCAGGGGCCTAATGTTATTTTATTATCCCTACGTTCAGCAGCAGTCTTTTGAACAAAAGCCTTGAGGACACCAATAAATCAACTCCATTTGTGTTGTCTTCATTTGAGTGCACACTTTGCTTTGTGCTTACAGGCACAACTTTCTTGAAGAATAGTTTGGTGCTTACTGTATGTCCTGGTTTTGGCTGGGATACAGTTAATTTTCTTCCTAGTAGCTGGTATGGTGCTTTGGTTTGGATTTAGGATGAGAAAAAATGCTGATAACACACTGATGTTTTAGTTGTTGCTGAGCAGAGCTACACAAAGCCAAGGACATTTCACCTTCTTGCGCTGCCCTGCCAGTGAGGAGGCTGGGGATGCACCAGGAGCTGGGAGGGGACACAGCCGGGACAGCTGGCCCAGGCTGGCCAAGGAGATGTCCTATACCATATGGTGTCATGCTGAACAATAAAACTGGAAAGAGTTGGCCTGGGGTGGGGCTGCCATTGCTCAGAGACTGGCTGGGCATCAGTCGGCTGGTGGTGAGCAATTGCATTATGCATAACTTGTTTTTTTATTCTTTTTCCTGTCATTGTGTTTTGTTTCCCATTTTCTTTTCTTCTCTCCTAACATCCCCCCCCCCCCCCCCCCCCAAACTGTCCTTCTCTCATCCCACAAGTTCTTGCACTTTGCAATTTTCTCCTCTGTCCCATTATGCAGGTGAGATGGGTGGGGAAGTGAGTGATTGGTTGTGTATTGTTTAGCTGCCTGCTGGTTAAACCACAACACTGTGTCAGGGGAGGAGAAGGAGGACAGGTCAGATGAAGGAGATAGATGGAAGTTACTTCTCAGCCCTTCCAATAAGATGGGCTAAATACTTGAAAGTATTTGGCACTCCTTCATACTAATAAGTAGAAAAGAAACATCACTAGGCTGCCTGCCTGTACCAAAATGATCACGGAAGTTTCGTACTGCTGGTGTAATCCTTTAAGGCTTAATCTTGTCTACCCACTGCATCAGTTAATCAAATAATGTGTCTCAGGATCAGTTATGACTTTAGCACGGTTTTTAAACAAGCAGATGATTTTCTGTCTATGCTGTGACCATGCCTCCATATTTACACAATTCATAGAAACAACTCTTACTCTTGTCTGTGCAAGTCTCCACCCTTGTCCATAAGAGGTAGAAGTAGAGAAAGCAGAGCTCTCTAGCTCGAGCCAAAATCTTAGGAAGAAAGTCCTAGAAAAAGTCCTTCACCTGAAAGATACTTTCTAGGTAAAATGATGTGAATTAAAATGTGTTTTCCTTAAACTTAATTCTTGGGGTCTGATTGCTCTTGCATGCTGAGATAAGCAGATCTCTGCTGACTGTATGTGGACCTGAGGGAGATAAGCGTGTTTTAGCATATAAGGCCCAGAAGTAAAATGAGTGCCTAAAGACCATCGAATTCATAGAGCCTATGCCCCTAAACTGCTTCGTAAGCCTGAGCAGATCCCTACATCTTAATGTTTGTCCTGTCTTCTTTAATGGAGAATGCAATTAAGAAGAGAAAATTCTGCGTAATTCTGTGGAAAAGTACCCCATGTCATGGGAAGTGACTCTCTGGACAGATGGAGTTTTAGGGCTCCAGATCTGTAGTGCAAGATTGCTCAATTACACGCACCATCATGCTAACTTTTACAAAAAGCAAGGCACAGCAAAAAAATGCACTCCAGTATAATTTTAATATTTTGCCATGCTAATTTCAATATATCAGACTAATTTATGATCATTTTACCACTCAGGGGCCATCTGTTTTTAATTTAATCCTAGAAATTAAGCACAAAAGTTAAATTAGATGCAGTTGGTAAAGTAATTCTTGGTTAATTGTTAAGCAGACATGAATGCACAGAAATGAGAGACTTTCAGCATAACACTTATCTAAGCTTTGAAAGCCAAAGTTAAATCCTAACTAAATATAACTTTTTCTCACAATAGAGTCATGACAAGTAGAAAGTACCCAGGGTTTGATTCACAGAGGGCTTCTGAATGGAGATGTTTCTGCCTAGCTCGAGTTGAAAATCAAAAACTTTATTGGAAAACATGTAAGTTCAATGAAAGCTACATCCTAAGGTTTCTCATCTTTTTAAATTTCATTTTAAAATAAGAAAAGAAGTAGAAAATTCCCCAGGAAAAAATAAAATCTTGAAGGAGTTTTTACGTAGTGTAAGCAAGTCATTTTGACTCTTTCTCTTGTCTTATTAGAAAATAAAAAACATGTGCTTTAACCAATATAAATAACTTCCATCCATAAAAACAGTGGAATGGTAGTTTTTTGGTGAGCACTAGAGATGAACAAGTAATATGTGATTATTTAAAGTGATGCAGGTCACATTACTAATATATAATCATTAATATGACAGGAAATAAAAACAAACAAACAAACAAACAAAAATTATAGCCAAAAGAGAAACTATATATGTATTAATTACTTTAAAGAAAATATTTAAATTATGTACTTTTAAAATACTTTAAAAAGTATTCAGTTCTTTATATTATTTTAGCAGCTGTCTGGCATTTTAATACACGGAAGTTACTGAAGGAACTAAGAAAAACAAATGAGTTTTGCTTTTACCAAGGGAGCAACACTACCGCATTGATGCTTTTACAGAAGTTTTTCTGAAATCATCAGCTATTTTTGATTTGTTGTAAGGTTGTTTCACTGCAGTAATATGAAAAAATCCCCTGAAGTATATGACAACTTTCAAAATATGGAATTGTCTACAAAATACATAACAATTTTTCGCCCTGCTTTAAATTTTTTATTTTCTTTTATTTTTTTTCAAGGTGAAGAATTAACTTTTGTGCTCCTCCATTCCCATAGGAAATAAAAGTGCAGCATGTTATTAAAGTGAGGCAGAAATATTTACATGAGCTAAAATTCTTCTGGATGCCTTGCTGCCTTGCAAGAAATCCTGGCAATGCAACAGAGTGGATGAATTTCTCCAAATGCATACTATTGTGCATTTACAAATAATATCCACCAGATGGCACAAGGAAACAAATTACAGTCTATTTTAGCGTAAGCAATTTTATAGTCTTAACACACGGGATAAGAATGGAAGAAATAAAAGAAAAACTTTAGATATAGGATGCTCAGAGTTCATGGTTGTAGAAAACTGCTCGCATCTTGAAAAAATGCTGAAGGCAGACATTGTAAACCATTTATTCACAAGGAAGAAGAAAATCCTCATAACCTCATTCATTTTGGGATGGTTTTAAGATAGGGTTTCAGGCAGCCTATATTTGGTAAATGTATATATCCCCATTGATACTCAATACAAAGAAAGCTTATATTTTACTGGGATAGATGAAGTCAGTCATCTGGGAGTAAAATATTAATGACAGACATCATAGAACCACTTTGGCAGGTTTGGGGGCTTTTTCCTTTCATTTAAATCAAGTATAAAGTCATCTAACCATTCCTCTTAAATTTATGCTTGAGACACTGTAATCTTGTGCAACACCCCAAATCTTCACACGGAGCCTCAACATCACAGGTTTTATTTGTCCCTGTGTGAATTGCATTTGGCCCTATTATGAAAAGAAATATATAAAAATAATAATGATAAAAAAGGACATATAATCTCTAGCCCTACCTATATCAGAATTGTTATTCATTTTTTCTTTCATTTATTTAGATACAATTATAGTTCTCTACCACCATAAAACACTTGGTGGATCAAACTCTTCATATCTGTGGGATGTATAAATTCTACAGATGTCCTTATTTAATAAGGACATAAATAGAAGAATTTTGTGTATATCTAGCCTCCAGCAGTGAAAAACAGATTTTTTACTTCTCTTACATAACAAGCTCCTGCTGGTACATGGAGGGGAGGGGAAAGGGACTGGAAACATCAGTAAATAACAAGCAGAATTATTTAAATGCAAATTAAAAGTGGATACACACATACACACGTACGTACACAGCTTGTTCAGAAGAGTTTCCTGGGATTGCTTATTGCTCTTCAAATGTCATGACACATGCTGTTTTTATGGATGTGTCAAACTCTCAGCTGGATGTGGCTGGAGCAGCAGTTGCAACTTCAAATGTATTGTTCCCCTCTGCTCACCCTAATTATATCAGCAAAAGGGTTGGACTGCAGTAACTTCATTTGCACTTTAGTCCGTATGTGGTGCAATTGCCCGCATGGGAAGAGAGCTGGTGCCCAGCTGCGGCTGGGGATCATGATCCGGCTCCCTGGTGCCAGCCAGGCATAAAAGGCACTTCAGCAGCACTGCCAGCTGGGTCTGGTTAAATAGACCCACGCTTCCTCCAGAACTTAAGAACATCAATTCTGAAGCAGGCTGCTGTGAACTGCTTTGGATCTTGCTATTTTCTGGTCAAAGCAGAGTAGGTAGTACCACGAACCCTCCCTGAACTGAAAACAGTTTGGAGGATGAGTGGGGGTCAGAGCTGATTTCGCTGCTGGCAGTATTTGCCCATCATTCCACTGTGGGCTTGAATCCCATGTGTAGCCATGAGCACCTTACTACAGCATGCGGCACCTTCTTAACATCAGGGAAAATCACCAGGGCCATTTGTGGAGTTAAAACAAAGCTCAGAGACTCTTAGATACCACCAGCCAAATTCAAGGTAATGTGACCTATAATTCAATCAGTTACAATCTGTGGTCCACTATGTCCTTTTGGAAAACTGATATAATGCATGCATATCTTAGGAGGGTGCTGGACAAATGAACTATTGCTTCTGAACCACTTTGTGTCCTTTAGATGAAAGTTGGAGTTGCAAATGTACATGATTTTGGAGGTACAAAGTGTTCTTGTCAGAAACAATCAAACATTAATCTTAATTTTTAGAGATTTTTCTCATCCCTAGATACATGGCTCAGACTATTCTGCTTCACTCCATCTGGCAGCTGAAAAGCAAACAGTTAAGATCATTCATTTGTTGGAGACCAGCTGAGTATTGTAATTAGTCTTACTTGGCGCTCAAAAACATTGCACGCATTTGGTCACTTCTAGCTTTGTGAATAGAATTGCTTGGCAGTTTTCAACTCTGTTAATCATTTCATGTATACAAACACACATGCATATATGCATATGTGCATACCTTATTTACATCTATATATTTACCAGTAACTAATCTGAGTATGATTCAGAAGGTTTCCATTTAAAAAATGATAAATTTTGGTAGGGTTTCTGATGAAAATTGTACCACTTGATTTGCAGGTTAATGAAATCAGAGCAGAAATATTTCCCGTTTTTCATTGTGGAAAGCAACCTGTACCTGTACATTAATGTGTTCTGGTGGCTAGCCCGTATAGAGTCCACCTCCCTTTCTAACAAGTACCTTTGTCATCCTTCTGGAAGGTCTAAGTGGACTTGAAATCTTCAGAGATTGACAACCATTTTGTTTAGCACAGGGGCATATCTTTGTTGAAATGTTCAGTGCTGCTTTTTCTAACCTGTGCTATTCTGGCTGTGCTGACAGAGGACATATCTGAGCAATTGGGAGGACTACGTTGTGAGTATAGGGAGCACCTCTGAGATATCTTGAAATTCCGTGTGTCTGTAGTGGTCCCTAGATGTCCCCAGCATACACAGAAGATGGTATAGGAAAGTGACAGAGGCTACAATTGCTCTCTCTACCTGCTCCAGAAATCACGAATGGAGAAAATAAGGGATTACTTCAACATTTTGAAGTGATGAAAAAACAAAACAACAAAAACACAAAATATCTAACAATGAACTATAGGGTAAGTACTTCTATTATTTGGAAAGAAAATAAAGAGTGGACTAGAATGTCTTAGCATTAATGCATTATTAATGCAATATGTTCCTAGATTTCTTGAGCTTCAGTGGAGGTAGTGGACACACACTAGTATGTTTGTAATAAGATTGGTTGATGATGCCCTTCATGACATGAATTATGAAATCTGTATTTTTCCAGTAATTTGAGAGCTACTCAAGCCCAAGTCCTAATTACAGTTCGGGCATTTTGTAACAAAGTGACAAAATGGAGCAGTGACTTCACTGTTTTGAGGACAGCATGGACTGATGCAGTTTCTGTGATCTGCTGACTGTGAGTCGCTTAGCAATTCTGAAACAGTGTAATGCCCAAAATAAATTAAGGAACTTAACTGCATGCGGCAGGACCTGCCTTTTCTTAACGATATGGAGCATAAAGCACAAATTAGAGATGGGGCTTAAAACTGTCCTGCAAAAACCTCAATTTATCTGTCCTCCCTTTTAACAACAGATGATCCAGAGATCCCTTTTCTTACTCATGTGTTTCTTCGCCCCCACAGTCCCACCCCACTTCCTCAATTCAGGAGCTCTGTTTCAGATGATTTATAGTACACTGGAGATAACGCATTCATGGCTGGGGGAGATAATTAGTGTGAGGAAGAAAGGGAGCATTTGAGTCCCAAGCCCTTTGACTGGAACTCTATACTAGCTAATACGACAAGTTTTTGGTTATCTGGCTATAGTTCACAGAATGCATTTCCAGAAAGGACTGTACAATTTGCATTAATGTTATATGCTTAAGGGACCTATTGCCAGTCTGGACTGCATCTAACCGAAGACATAAAGTATCTCTAATGCCCTTTACATATCATCAAAGTATGAAGAGGCAAAGTTTCTGCATAGATTTTTACCTATGCAACTGAAGAATATCTTAGCTGAAAAATAAATGTTATTCTGAACAGCAAGTAGTCTCAGCTCTAGCTCATAAACCTGAAATATTTTCAATGGCTGCATAGTATCAGGCCTTAGTCAGAGCTCTGTGCTTTTGAAAGAATCATCATTTATAATTAGAGCCTTTATCCTTCCATGGTATTATTAAACTACATCTTCTTTTTGCACATCCCTGAGTGACTTTACAGGTAGAGATTAAAGACCTTTTAGCATTTCTTAATTTCCTTCCTGCCTGGGGAAGGCACAGAAGATACAGAACTCAGGAGATCTGTATTTCTCCCCAGTTCTGCCATTGGTTTTCTAGGTAACCTTGGGCAAGTGTCTTAAAAACAAAACAAAACAAGACAAGACAAAACAAAACAACATAAATGTCAGATGACCTTCTCTATGAAGTATTTTGAGATCAGTAAAAAGTTCCACATATTGCTGTTACAATAAGAGCTTTAAAATGTTAAAAAAATGATAAATTAGACTGCAGTTTTTGCAAATATAGTTACAAAAAAGGAATCATCAATGACAGAGGTGGAGTCCTGTGGGATGATGAAGGAATTATGAAACCCTCACAGACAAAATTAACATTGAAACAAATATGAAGAGGACAGGCAAGTGATGAAAATGTCAGGTCTCCATTGTGCAGTCATGTGTAGAACAAGAAGACTTGGTGCAAGGAAAGAAGGTATGATTTAATACGGCCAAATGCCCATACATACCTTTCAAAGCTCAGTCGTAAACAGCTAGGGAGGCTCTGTTCCCAAACTGGCAACTAAGGCTGATTTAACTGTGTAGTCACCTTGGGATAGGGGTAAGGCTGCCATATGTAACCTTCTGCTCTCATCATTTCTCAGCCCCCACATGTAGAAACACACACCTCACTAAGTAGGCCAAGACAACTCCACATTTTGCCATCCTAAACAGACAATTTTAGAATATGTCCTTCTTTTTCTATTATGCAAGTATTTCTTGGGGTGTATTGTATATATTACCCCAAGCCAAACAAGCAGTTGCATAATCTGTTGAGGGAAGAGGGGGGAACATGTCTGAATTTATTTATTACTCTCTCACAGTTCATTTCCAGAGTATGATAGCATAAAGGTGACATAAAAGGACACTTCTCAAATTACCCCTAGAGGATTTTGTTAACAGCAACCAACCAAAGTGAAGAGATAAAAACAAATACTCAGTGATGTCTGCCTGATGATATTCTGCTTCTACTAGCATGTGAAATGAGAAGTGGAAGGAATTAACCTAGAAGAGAAGGAATGACAGCAGATGAGAAATGAAGCAGAGCTACAAGTTCTCAGGCTTAGCTAGCAGTGTACGTTGGCTGAGAATTAAAAAGTGATGTTGGCATTTCAGAAAGCTTGACAACATAAAATCTAAAGGTTTGTCACCCATCTCTTTAGGGTGGGTGGTTCAAAATGCAGGAGTAAGTCCTCAGATATCCTCCATGGTAAATGACAGAAATTAAATGTCTGGATAGCAATTCTCAACAGGACACTTCAGGAAGGGAGGTGTGTGTAAAATCCTGACCTAACATGGACTGAGATACTTCGGTAAGATTCAGTATCTCCGTGAAGCTGGAAATGAGAAGGAAGCCAGGGTCTATATCTATTAAACTGGCTATGACAACAGAGGGGTTTTGTCTATGTCTGCACTACCAAGTAAAACAGCTCAGACCAACTGTTTGTACACAATAGCAGGTGGCATGTTATAGCTTATATTTGTTTGGCTAAACTCTATTTCTAATCAAACAAAAGTAAAGACAAAACAAAAACAACAAAAAAAATTTATTTTGATTACTGAAAACCACATCTGGAATACTTTAGCCCTGAACCTTGCAGATATCATCTGAGAGATCACTGCTTGGCCCAAAGGTACCAGGAAACACATTAACAGCCAAACAGCATAAGCAAGTACGGCCAGTGCTTGAGTCTGTGTCCCAGACAGATATATCTGAAAGGTTTGGCAAAAGATCAGGAAATCTGGTTTTGGAAAAGACTTGGCCTGCAGGGATTTGAGCTCTGTTCAAAAGGCAACAAGAAGGTGATAGCTAAAAAGTAGTCAGGCTTTCTTGTGTCTGCCACTTGATGCTGCACACAAAGCAGTGCAAAGCAGAGACAAAAAGAGATCAGTGAGAAAAAGGGTCAAAAACCTCTGACGAGAACACTCAGCTGGAATGTAGGTTTCCCTCTCTCAGCACTTCAGCACTGTTCATGGTGGGTTTTGTTCATTTGTTTGTTAGTTGTTTTTTTTTTTGTTTGTTTGTTTTTAATTTAGATGCTTCCTGGTTAAAAATATTGCAAGAATCAAGGTTTCAGCAACTAGGACTTGATTTTGCCATTGCTCCAATCACATTTAAGTTCATTCTTGCACGTCTACCTTCATTTTCTGAAATACAAAGGCCCTAACCCTGTAGGGCATATTTCTATTTGATGTCTCACTGCATTCTGTCACTCCTCTTATATTTCCTCTCAGCAAAGATAGCAAGAGTACAAAGTTAACATGGTACAGAGCATCTTTAGAAATAAATATGTGACCATAAGGAATCCAGACACATTGAAGGAGTTAAAATTACCAAAAGGCAAATATCAAAGTTCTTTAGTATTTGGGAAAGGATGCATAATTTTGACAAGTTCTTAAATATTCTGGACAAGATTTTGCATAATTTCTAATAGACCGCATTTTCATTTAGGGCCCAGTATAAATCTCACTGTTATTCATGGAAATATATTCATCAACTTTCCTTGGTTGTGGTTTCAAATCAAGGAAATTCAGTCAGGCTTACTGAAAATGGCAAAAAATTCTATTCTCATGCTCTGCTTTTGGGAGACTGGCTTTTTTTGGTTGTTGTTGTTTCCAGTGACTTTAGGTCAGCTGCATCTGCTCATGCATTTAAATTAAAGCTTAAGATCTCTCTTTGTTTGATCAGATGTTGTTTTCATAATTTATATGGGCTGCACTCTTCTAGAAATATTTGTTTAATGTATTTAGTTCTGTTTTGTCTGTCCCTGATATTTTTGTGTGAATTTGTTCTACACTCCTTTAAGATATGATAAACAGGAAAACGACTTTATAAATAAAGATTGATTACTCAATATCAGTCATAAGACATGGTCTTCATAAAAAGCTACAGAAATATATATATATATATAAATATATTATTGAGAGCATCGCATATCTGCCAGCTCTTTGGTTGTAGTAGATGCAGCAACCACTATTCTTTTCTAGTGTTTTTTGTGTAGAAGTTGAATTTTGGATTCACCTGAAGTCTATAGGCAAACATTTAGTTTTAAAATGTTGATTTTCTTAAAAGGAAGAAGGGGTAAGTGTTAAGGGAAAACTCTGTGTTGAAGGAGGATGTTTTTTTTTTTTTTGTATCCTTTCTAGTTTCTTTTTTAATTACTCCTGTTGCTGCTGTTACTAATCAGCTTGTTTCACATCATGCTAAACAGCACAGCTGGAGAATTTGCTCACTGATTGAAAGTATCATGTGAAGAGAGAGTAGGCACCAGTGGGACTGCAGTGGAAATGACTGCAAAGAGATTTCAAAGATATTATACGAAGGCAATAATTTTTTGGCATCTGGGAATGGCTGAGGAAGGGAAGAAAGAAAAACATTGTGGGAGGATTACAGAAGAAAAGATGTATCTGAGAAAAATAAGAGTAAGAAAGGGAGGATCTTTATGCCTGAACAATCAACTTAGCAAATTTAGCTCAGTGCTGGTGGTAGCAGCAAGTCCTGTCTTAAAGGTGGAAAACTTCCATCACTACTGGGAAAAAAAAAAAAAAAAAAAGGAGAAAGAGAGGAATGGATGACAAAGCAGTCATTTGAATATGTCCTTGTTACAATCTGTCACAAAACCCATTGCAAAGTAAAAATTCCTACTGTTATAGAAATAGCACCTGCATTTTGTAGGCAATGAATTGTACTAAGAAGCAATAAGCCTATCTGGAACAAGGAGTGACTCAGTCTTAAGACAACAGCATTGCATGCGTACAAAGGAAAGGTAGTATTTTACTTACTGCCCTTTAGGTCTCTATGCAGTTTTCTGTACAACTGTTTTTCTGTTTCTACGGTATCCAATAGTTAGTGCGACTTTACTGCATCACCTCCCGCCCAGCTTCCCCTTTTCTTTCCTCATGTACAATACTCAACAGAAGCATCCGGATAGCTGCACAAAGTGAATTTTACCCTGCTGCATCTATGAGCATTAACGTATAAAACAAAGAATAAACTAGCAGAAACTTAAGTCTACTTAAAGTTGTTTCTTTCTTGCAGAAGGCCTCAGTAGGACTGCCCATAATGCACATTGTGTGACATTTTCTAATGCAGGTCTTTGTTTTCATTTTCTTATAATTTTGCCACACTTAAACCGTGAAGGCTGTTCTTTCCTTACCAGATGCTGAGGCCAGAATGTTTGCCTTTGTTTGTGAAATGTTAACATTAATTTTTCTTTTTCTCAACCTCTCTCTCTCTCTTTATTTATTTTTTTTTCCTTCTTCTCAGTTTCTGAGAATGAAAAGAAGGGGAGGAAGAAGAGTTTTTTCCTGCAGTAAGAAGCAGCTTGGGTAGCTTTCTAATAAGATGACATAGGTTTTGGCACACAAGCTGAAAAAGGGGTCAGGTGCATTTCTTCTGTCAAGGATGAGACTTTTCCTATCCCCAAGAGAAACTGCCTAAATTTGGAAAATTTACAGGCCATTGAAAAATCTTCCCCTTGAATGTTCTCAGCAGTGGCTTTGGTAGGTACTGACATCGCATCTCCCATCTGGACACTTTTGTGCTACAGCTGCATGGGCTGAGCCCAACCTTCCCATAGCTGCTGCTCATGTCTCCTGGGAGGGAAGGAGCCAATATGATGTGCATCTCTTGCTGCTGCCCCCCTCTCAGCAGGAAGGAGAGAAAGATTTGACTAAAAAGCAGAGAAAGGCTGGAAGTGTCTGGGATGGAAGAGGCATAATGCTGGGACAAGGGGCCTGGAAGCAGTGGTCCATGTGGGCAACTTGATAAGGTGCAGGAGGTTCAACAAAAAACAGACAAAAGATGGGGAATGAAAATGAGAAATGGAATTGTGAGATAGTCTATAATAAGAATTAGGTAGAAGAGAGAAATCAAGGAGTAGCTTGGGACAAGAATAGACTACAAGATATGGGGCAGCAGGAATGAAGAGAGACCACCTTGACAACAAAGCATTTGAGTAATTGCAATAGGAGCTCTCTGGGTGGGAAGTTTGGACAGTGGCTAATATTTTCCTAGGCTCCTCTTGCTGCACCTAAATTCAACCAATGTGTATGACTTCTGTGCATCAGTGTCCTGATGAGTATCCTGGACAGAGTGTCTGCCTATCACTAAGATTCCTCCAGGCTTTTCCTGTCACTGAATAGACTAAAGTTAAACTCAGTCATGGATAAGTTACTTGAAGATGGTCAAGACAAACTGTTCCTCCAGGTACACTAAGAGTCACATAGGATGGAGATGATCTGTATGTAATTCA
This sequence comes from Cygnus atratus, assembly GCF_013377495.2. NCBI lineage: Eukaryota > Metazoa > Chordata > Aves > Anseriformes > Anatidae > Cygnus > Cygnus atratus. The sequence continues at coordinate 39,994,595 of NC_066362.1, read as the reverse complement.
AGATAATAAATAGCAATGGTCATACATGTGCTGCAGTAGTCATGTAGGGTATGAGAATTCATCAGAAGAGCCATTAAATGTTTTTCACACAATTCATCTGAAGATGCCATTTTAAGGACCCTTGCAACGGAGACTCTTTTTGTCATCCATGAAGCAACCGAGCCTATTTTTTAAGAGATTTGATTCCCCAAGTCTTCTTTACCCAACAGAAAAGTTCCCAATAATCTTTTTTTTTTTTTTTTGTCTTGCAAACACTATGTCTGTGCATGTCTGTGCAAGAAAATCACTGTAATGATGAGTATTCTAGAAACACCCATGAGAAAAGGAATATTTTCACATTAAAAAATGCTTTAATTATTTGCCATAAATGAGGACAAATGAGATACTGTGTATCTGCTTGTTAGGTAAACTCTGTCCATCTTGAGAGTTGAGTGAGGCAGAGGTTCTGTGGAAAATATTAACAGCTGCATCATATACACAAGAGACCAAATTAAAACTGCACAAGCAATGTTAATGCTGACAGTCTTAAGTCTTTGGCACATCTTTAATGTTCTTTTAATGTATTTATGTGTGTGTAAAAAAGCAGCAGGGGGTAAATGGCACATCGCAAAGTTCCTGCTAAGAAGAGATTATGATGTACAAATCAATAAAATACAAGGCAGAAAAAAAAAAAAAAAAAAAGGAGACAAGAACTTAACACTGTTTCACAGAATGCTTGAGGTTGGAAGGGACTTCTGGAGGTCATCAGCTCCAACCCCCTCCTCAAACGGGGCCACTTATAACAGGTTGCTTGGGACCACATCCAGGGGGCTTTTGAAGTTCTCAGGGAGGGAGATTCCACAACCTCTCTGGGCAACTTGTGCCCATGTTCCATCATCTGCACTATAAAGAAGTGCTTCGTGATGCTTAGATGGAACCTCTTGTGTTCCAGTTTGTGCACATTGCCTCTTGTCCTGGCACTGGGTACCCCTGAAAAGACCCTGGTTCTGTCTTCATTGCCCTCTCCATTCAGGTATTTATAGACATAGAGCTTTCTCTTCTCCAGGCTAAACAGTTCCAGCTCTCTCAGCCTTTTCTTGTAGGAGAAGTGCTCCAGTGCCTTATAATCTTGGTGGCCTTACACCGGACTCTTTCCAGTATGTACAGGTCTTGTACTGGGGGACCCAGAACTGGACTCAGTACTCCAGGTGTGTCCTCACCAATTCTGTGTAGAGCAGAAGGATCAGCTTCTCTGACCTGCTGGCAACACTTTGTGTAATGCAGCTAAGAATATCATTAGCTTTCTTAGCAGCAAGGGTACATTGCTGACTCATGCTCTCCTTGGTGTCCTCCAAGACTCTTAGTTTTCTTTCTGCAAAGCTGCTTTCCAGCTGGGTGGTCCCCAGCATGTGCTGGTGCCTGGGGTTTTTCCTACCCTGGTGTAGCACTTTGCACTTTTCCTTGTTGAACTTCATGGGGTTCTTATCAGCTCATTTTGACAACCTGTTGAGGTCCACCTGAACAGCAGTATGATCCTCTGGTGAATCTACCACTGAATAGCAGCACAGCCCTCTGGTGAATCTGTCACTCTCCAGAATTTTGTGTCATCTGCAAATTTAATGAGGATGTACTCTACCCCATTGTCCAGATCGTTAATAAAGATATTAAACAGGACTGGACCCAGGGGTATTCTGTTCATTACTGGCCTCCAACTAGACGTTGCACCACTGACCACAACCCTCTGGGCTGGGCCATTCAGCCAGTTTTCAGTCCACCTCATTGTCTGCCCATCCAGCCCATACTTAAACAGTTTCTTTACTAACCAACAAGAAGGTACACAGTATATGACCTGTCTTTCTCACTGCCAATTAGTCTTTGTTTTCCAGAAACTGTGATACTTGGTTAAAATCAGTAAAAGCCATAAAATCAATAAAATGCTTAGTATTATTTGCTTACTTTTCTATGATGGGAATGTTTGGTGTGCATGTTTACATGTAGTATATTGTGCATTAGAGTATGTTCCTATAGCAGAGTGCTTGTGTTGTTGTTCATGTGTGCTTCCTGCTTTCTGAGACAGATGGAAAGGGAAAGACAGTCTCCTCTTTGGGATCAGTGAGATGTGGTGAGGAGAAGGGTATAGAGGTTGGAAGGCAGTAAGTGAGATGCATTATGCAGTACGGAAAATAAGTAAAAAATCCAGCTAGCGAACTTGGAGGAGGACACAGAAAAGCCTGGGGTTTTGATGGGTGGGTGAGACAATGCTATCACAAGCCTCAGCTGGGATATGTTCCTGTCCCAGCTTTTGTAGCACTTAGGTGGGACATTGAACAATGGGTCACCGTGCAGGACCTGACCATCAGGGATACAGTATACACAGAGGGATTTGTCTTCCAGTCCTTTTAGCTTTTCACATATGTTAGCTGTAAGCAAAAGACCTGAGAGGACCCTCTTCAAATCCCTCACCAACTTGTCCTCCTGTCAGAGGCTGTAATATATAAGCAAATGCTACTGATGAAAAATTGTGAAATCCAACCTGAATCAGCAAGTTCCATATCAAACTTCACAACAAGATTTTTTGGGGGAGGGGAGGGGAAAGCTTTGGTATTTCATCCTTCTAATCTTCATAATTTGGGATTGTACATATTCACTGGTGAAGGAAATTACTTACTAGACTTAGAAGCAAACAACTTATTTGCCAGGAAGAAATTAATCTAAAGACTACAGTGCAAAGGTTGTGTAAATGACACATTGAGTGAAGAAAGAAAGGGCAAACATTTTTTTTTTTTTTCATGTAGACAAATATAACAGCTTTAATACCTGTCTTGCAGTTCAGATATGAATGGAAACAAACCCCACAATGTAGGGTGTTAAGCATCAAGCTCTTCTCTCAGTCCAAATGCTCTCTAGTTTTTGGATATATGGTTTTGTCCTAGCCAAAATGTCACCTTTTTATTTTCACTCTTGAAGTCCTGGAAAGCATGAAGAAAACAAAAGAAATACGAAAAATGGAGCTCAAGAATAAAACACTTTATCAAATAAATAACGTGTCAGACCTTAGAGTCCACTGGCTGTTTGTGGGGAATGTTAACAGCATTGCCTAGACTAACATTACTTCCACCAGCAGGCAGATTTCTTACAAATATGATCTTTCAGCTATTTCATTAACCTCACACTCCCACACATGAAATTGAAGCTTAAAGGTCACGTTTAATGTGTTCAGTGTTTTCAAATCATTCTAATTCCAAACCTGAAACTTATTCTTATAGTCAGTCTATTTACTAAATTTCAGCTTTAAATCTTTCATGCTTTAGATATATTGTATTAGAATATTTCAGTTCTATTTTGAAGTATTTACTTTTTTTTTTATGATGTGATTTACTATTAATTTCCTTCTTAAGTCAATAATATATATATATTTTGATTAAAAAAAAAGTAATTTTATAAGGAATCCAGCACAGCTAATAATAGTGACTCTTCTCTAAGAGGTACAGAAATATTTTTAACACACACACACAAATGAAATATATAATTGTTAATATTTTCTTGTTTACATCAACTAGCTATTGTCTTCTTCTGCCATTTCATGTCCTCTCAGTGTTTCCCAATCAGATGTTTTCCTGATTTTTAATATTCTGACACCAGAGGCTTTGAAGATATTTTAGTGCCAAAATCCTATTCAAATCAATTAAAACTGATTTTCCCAAACAAGAGAATTTACCAATCAAGTAAGAGAATACAATTCAGGTAATTCCCAGTTGTCAGTCTTGTGTTGATTTTATTGCAAAAAATACTCTTTTTGATTTGTGTAGGTTACCTTAATAGCTCTGTGCCTCAGTTTTCAATCTTTGTTGAGAACAGTAATTCTTCATTGCCTATCATTTACTTCTCTTTTTAGGCTGCCGTAATCATAGATTGCAGCCTCTTTTTACTAATCTGTACAAGTAAGAACCAAGATGACAACAGTGAGTCTGCTGTGCGGGCATCACTTTCAGTTTTGACTTGACAACGTTTTATTAAAACACTTATTAAAACCTTAATTAAAATTAAGGTTTTGTGTTCACTTATTGTTATTATTACTATTAATACATAATGAATACACGTTTATAATATAATATATAATGATAGCAATAATAATAATAATAATAATAATAATAATAATAATAATAATAATGGTTGAACTTCCTCATTTTGGTCTTAAATTCTCCAAGTGTATGCGTGAGTGTATTTACTCACACTCTTTATAGAAGGAATACATAATAACTGTTAATGAAAATATGGATCTCAAGTAGATGAACTGTGATTAACTTAGCTTATTGCTTTGTAAGATCTTTTGGAAAGATGACTGAATGGGAGAAAGAAATTAAACCAACCTGGCAACCCTTTAAAGTCATATTGACCAGGGCACAAATTCTTTCAGATTATTGGAGGAAATATAGGAAATGTAGTAAGAAACTAATTTGGCTGAAGTCAATCATTTAAAAACAACGTTCAGGAAGTGGACACTGGATTGGACATTAATAATGAGTGCAAAAGAATTTAGAGGCAAACTCTCTTTATATAAAAGCAGCTAGTAGAATCATTCACCTAGAAGAGACACCAGCTACAACAAGAAATGTCCCAGAAGCATATTGTCATCAAGAGCAAAAACAAAACATTAAATATACTTTACTACTTATCAAAGGAGGATGGCTATAAATAGATTACATTAAGAAGGCTGAATTGTTTAGCATGCAATTAGGTCATTATCATACCGATCCACTGACAAAGGGAAAGACCTCAGCATCTGAGTGTGGGAGGGATACTGACTCAGTGGAATGCCATGAAGATAGGGAGTTGGAGTAAAGAATATATGGGAACTGAGTGTGCTTAACCTAAAGAAAACGATGAGAGGGGATCTAAATGCAGTCTTACAGAGAACATGAAACCAAGATCATATCAGGGGAACACAGCTGGAGGATAAGGCCCAAAGGTCAAAATGAAAATTCTCAATATGAGAAATTGCAATTGTACATAAGGAAAAAACCCTTCACCTTAAGATGTTGCCCAGAGTGGTTGGGTAATCTTTGTCCGTGGGCATTTTAAATACCTTTAAGGGCAAGGTAGTCTGATCTAACTGTGTCCTGCTCTGAACAGAAGGTTGTACGAGATCCTAGTGCCTAGATCTAGGTCTGGGTACTAGATCTCTGGTTGTCCCTTCCGTCCTATTGTTTTTTCTGTGGTTCTGTGGTTGGATGTCCTTGGTAAGTTAGATGTTTCCAGACAAAGCTGAATTTTACGTTGTTTGTTGTTGTTTGTTTGTTTGTTTTTCATCTCTTATGAATCTATAGGTAACCACTGAAGAAAAGTCCAAATGAATGAAATTTAGGAAATATACAAAGCCGGTTCAGCCATTTCTCAGGTAGAAATGGTACTGACTCTTCATGCTGTATCCTGCTAACCAGAAGGGACTTATTTTAATAAAGCGTTGTCACACAGGTATTTTTGTTTTAATCTCAGATTCACTTCAGTGCTGAGGAGTCTATTTCATCTTCTGTTCAAGTCAACAGAAAGATTTGCAATGAGTTCAAAAGGATTTGGAATAAGCATCAGACTGAGGTTGGCTTTTCCATGCAAATCTTAGCAATGTACTTTTAAAACAAGTTAATGTCACCCTAGGTTTTACCTGCAAGTAACCAAGGCTGGGAACCATGAATAAAATATAGAAGTATTTAAACTTTATTCTGGACATGTATTTCCACATCTTCTCCTATGACCCTTTCAAGTTCCCTTCAAACTCAAATACAATTTTATTTATTTTATTTTATTTTATTTTATTTTATTTTATCCATTTCATTTCATTTCAAAATACTGTACTGATTATTAGCACAACTGCCTTCTAATCACAAAAGTGTTTTTAAGAACTGTGCACTAGTCTTGTCCACTACCAACAGCTTTGGAAACATTGTACTACAGTTGTGCAAAGTCAACAGTTTTGGGTTACCCAAGGATATTCTGAGCTTCAAAGAGCATTTTCTGGCTAGGCCTGCAACTGTAATTGTACCACTCATGACAGCAGTGAATTGCATCTCATTGGAGACCCTTGGACATTTTCTATATTCTTAATGATGTACATACTTTTTTTTTTTTTTTTTTCCACATAATACTTTCAGATGTTTCTTTTGCACCAAGAAATTATTCAGGACATGTCATTAAGGTACCAAATATTTTCCAGCACATATTTCCAGCACAGGTAACACAGATTGCACCATCCTGCCAAGTTCTCAACAAGAGGTATTCTTATGGGGACTATCTGCTCTCAGATACCTCAAGCTGGTATCCAAATGGTCTAAAAATGAAGATGTTGGGCCAGATAACATTGTACCTTTTCCTCTCATAAAAAGCTATGATGGATTTAAACAGAGAATTGCTAAAAATACACAGAAATTGGGATAATAACAGCAGCAGAGATATATTTCTTTCTAGGGGCTTCTTTTCTCCAGAGCCGTCTTTGGTGAATCTAAATAGTTTTGTGTTAGGACACTGACTGATTATGACAGCCATCCTCTCATGGTAGCTGCTTCTCAGACCTGGAGGAAAACTGTGGGTCATTAGTTCTAACTGCTGGTATGCTTGAAATAATGCAAATAATGGGACCAAATGAAGCAATTTCATTCGAATGGAGTCCACAGCTGTATCTCTTTTTATTTCAGTTTTACTGACTTCCTGCTTTTCTTTCCTGCAGTTATCATCCACTACTTTGCATTTGTATACAAGCCAGTCTGGACACCACATTTATATGGGTTGCATAGTATTTCACAGCAATTACGCTCCTTTTTGTCAAAGATAGAGCAGACCACTCTAAAAACTCTCTAGCATAAAAAAGGAGACATTTTTACAAAACTAACCAACATATTCTAAGCAGCTGGCTGTAGTGGCCACAGCACAGATACAGCTTAAGTAGGCTGTGACCTGCTCCAAATCTGCTGGCAGGGTACTATTTAAATAGTGCTTAGTGCAAGGCAAGCCTTGGACTCTAGCCTGTGTCCCAGCTACTATGCAGATACTCTCAGCTGGCCTCACATGAGATTTAATATAATCAGACTCTCTGATAACACAGCACTGAGTAGGGAAACTGCACTTAGACAAATAGGATGAAGTATTACAAATATTGCCTTAAGAGTTAAAGGTCTACATTGCACCCTTCTATGCCAGAAGTGTAAGAAGCAGTGCAGAGAAAGGAAAGGCTGGCTTTAGGTTTTGCAAATCTGGAAGATTTGGCCTTCACCATCCTGTCCAGATCCTGAGAGAAATTAAGAATTGCAGCGTTAATCCCTTTCATCAGTTTCTCAAGGTCTTTCTTAGAACTGGTCAGTTGTGTTTGTTGTTGTTGTTGTTGGTTTTGTTTCTTTGTTTGCTTTCTGCCCTTGGGACTATTGGAAGATGGATTTAGAACCTCACTACTTTGGTGTTTAAAAACTTTCTAATTTCCTGCTCAAATGTATTAATAATAAATTTGTTTTTATTCTTAAGAGACCTTCACCTTCCTGCTCTTCTCTCTTTACTTGCCTTGGACTAGATGCAGTCAGGTTATTTCTCTGCCTCTGTACTGCCAGAAGTGAATACAAGCTTTTCCTCTGTGTTTTTGCATGGCAAACTCTCTGTGTCTCTGCTTATCCTTCTCTGAACAAGTTTTACTTGTAATTCATGTTTTTTTGAACATCTGGGTTCAAACTTTTCATGAGATTTTGAATCAGGTCTCCCTTCAACCATGTGGTTCTATGATCTCAGACTCACATCAAGTGAGAGACCAGACATGTTGACAGCAGAGGCCACACCCAGAGAGTGGCAGTTAATGGCCAGTTCTATGTTCATGTGGAGGCTGGTGACCACTGGTGTTCCTCAGATGTCTGTCCTGGGACCAGTGCTGTTTAATATCTTTATTGATAATATAGACAATGGGATCAAGTGCACCCTCAGCAAATCTGCAGACAACACCAAGCCCTGCTGAGCTTAGTAAATGTTAGATAACAAGTACCTTAAATTTTGTGGTGAGTTCCAGATAGCTGTGCTGAAGGTAGCCCAGTATATAGGTTTAGTCCTTGACACAAATGATGAACTAACAATTTGCCTTCAGCACAAGGGAAAAAAGACTAACTTTAAGCCATAAAAAATAATTTTGCTTGGCATTTTGACTCTAAATCACAACATAGCAGCATTAACTTAATATAACATAAACAATATAACATATTAACAGCATAAAGCGTTAACTTAATTTTTATAACCTAGTCACTTGAACAATTATGTGTCCCAAGGGCAAGATACTGCTGTTCGAATTTACTTCTTTGTACTTAAAAGGACTGGTTCGCTGATGCTGAAGTCAGTGAGAATATTGCTGTTCAGAATGGGATGACAGCAAGACCACAGGTCTAAGCTTCATTGTCCCACTTCTGTCATTCACATTAGTGACAGATGATAGCAAAACATGAATAAACAACAAAGATTGTTTTTCATCTATTTTTCATTCCAATTGCAGGTGCATTACTAGGTAAAATAGTGGGTGTGCTCATCATATACATTTCTATATATGTAATTGTATGCATACCCATATGTATATGAATTTAAAGTTTACAACAGACTGGTGGGGTTCTGTGCAGAGGCTGAGGTAGGAGGCTTCCCCATCCCACCTGCAGATGAAGTATGTTGTTCTCAAGGCTTGTCTGGTAAACCTTATGACCCCTACTAGGTGATGTTTGCCCCGTTTGCTTCCTGCTAAATCCAGCTTTTATGACCTTGTACCGCATTTTGTTTTCTCCAGAAGGTTGCTGGGCTAAAGTACTGTGCTTATTTCATTCATAGCCTGCACTTAAATAAGTAACCTTCTATTTCTCTTTGTGCAGAGGTAATGATCGATCATTTTCCTTCTCAAAATAGACCTTGTTGCCTGGTGTTTCTTATCAAATCTGTTGAAACCCTTTTCTAGCACAAACAGTCTCCGATTGCAAAATGCCCTACCTGACATCATTAATAAGAGTAACCAAGCCGAAGATTTATTTTTGTAGGATGCTTGCCAAATGCAGAAACTAGAGAAGGAAAATTGAGGTCAGAGAATAGCTGCTTAAAATCCTCTGGAAAGCTGAAAATGATTTGGTTGGATTACTGAGTTTTGTTAAAACTCTTTTGCCCACTAAGGTATTTTGAGGGACCCTTCAGCCCACTTCTTTCACATGGTCTGCTTTAGAGACATTCAGATCAAGAAATGGACATGAATTCCCATTGTTGGGAGCTGTTTTAGGATCAGACCATATACCTCTGCTTCTTCTCAAGATTCCAGGAAAATAGCTTCCACCATGTTGGCCTGGCATGACAACAGGATGCTAGTCACCATTTCCTTTTCATCCAGCAACATCTGGGTGGGAGCATAAGCCTTCAGCATGTCAGAGCTCAACCTCTGGTGCAGGATTGAGTCAGTCCCAAGAACCACAACTGAAATGAAGGAGAAAATGTCCTCCACATATTTAGGGTTTGCCAAAATGTATCCTTAGAAAGCTTCCAATGAGAAAATGAAATTACCCACCTGGCACAACAGTACTCATATTGAAATATGTTTTAGCAGGCAGTAAAGAAACATAATGAGGCAGGAAAGAAACTGAAAATTGGTGACATCACACTTCAAAGGAAAACCTGCCTAATGGTAAAAATACATTAAAATGGCATAGAATTTAACAACTTCCAAAACAGTGGAGAGTGATTAATTGACTGGGTGGTGAGGCAACGGCTTGGATGTGCACATTAATCACTGCAGCGATATGTCTGTCACACTCTGTTCTGTGCTTTGCACTTCCTTTTTATATCTAGAGATGCAGGACTGCTAGACAACCATTGATAAAATGCCATCTGAGGAGGAAAAATAAAACTGAACTACCCACCCAGTTCACTCTGCAGGGAAAACTTTTGCCTCAGGATTTTCAGGAGTCCCGTTTTCTCCTGTGGGTGCAATGTTAACCTGCAGATAGGCCAAGTAAATCAGGAGACAGGATAGTGCACACACAAGAAACTAATGTGGCTGTAAGGAGAACCCAATTAATGATATAATGGAAAGTTTGCCAAAGGTGGCTGTATGTTTGCATACATATACACACATTATTATGTCATTAAGAAGATTATTCCAAGCTAAATTATGTGCTATTTAAAAGATTGCTGTGATGTGCTTGTAAACAGAAAGCCAGATCTAGCCTGTAGGATACTTTCACCCAGTTTGTATCACCTTGGGCAGAGATAAAATGTCCCTCAATCATGCATATATCCAAAATGGCAGGAGGCAGGGTTTTCTGTTCCTGTGCTCCTGTTGTGGCTGGGCTGGGAGATTCACTGGACAATGTGATGTTTCCCTTTCCATTTCCCTTCAGTTGCAGAGCTCTCCTGTCCCTTGCTGGCTGGGCTATGCTGTCCCTTTCCTGCCTTCCCTCATATGGGGTTGGCCAGGACACCTCCCTGCTCACAGCAGCCAGGACCACAGAAGGGGCTGAAGAGTGGACAGATAAGGAAATTTGATTATTGCTTGTGTGAAATAACTGAGTGATGTTGAGAAGAGGGCGAGGCTAAATAATCTGTTTATAGGCGAGCACTGCAATTCCTGGAGACATGGGTAGACAGTCTCTTGTGCTGCTTACATGGAAACGATTTAGGGGGAAGGAGTCTGCAAACCCAGATCTTGTCCTTGGAGCTTTTCAGATTTGACAGTTCAGTGTTATTTAGTAAGACTTTTCATTTTCTGGAACAAACAAACAAACAAAAACCTATACAAATGTTTCATACTATGTGTATGTTTCAGCAAGGGATTCAATATCAGGATGCTTGAGTCTTCTCAAATGTGCTGTTATCTTCCACAGTTTCAGAAGTCTTAACAAACTTAATTTCTGTATTTCTCTGTTGCAATGCCTGGAAAACAGGTATAACAAATCTCCCCTTATACAGTCTATCACAGTCCACTTTGGGGCAAATCCAAAACTTCTGTAGGCAATGGGATACTCTGCTCAACTGACAACTATCAGTTTCTGGCCATGATATGCTAGTATAAGCAATCCATGTGTATTAAATTATGTTCTGGATGAGCCAAACAAAAGTATTTAGCTTTGTAATCCTGAAATGTAAGATTTCCCAGATGGAATTTTGAGCTTTTTTGTTCATACCATAAAGTTCCCTGCTTCCCAGCTGGGATGTCTGAATACAGCTCAGGGAAAAAAATGAAATAGCTTGAAAGACAGATGAAGGTAAATATGCATTTTTCATCCAAGTATGGCAGTAAACAAATAGAGTTGGTTGTACTTTGTGCTTTATGTCAACCACATTTTACACGTTGGATTTGTTTAAGTAATTTTTATGCAGAAGGTTAGATTACAGATGGATGGTCAGAAAAAGCACAGAAAGTGTCTTCCTCTCAGTCTAGCACAGGTTAAAATCCTCCAATTAGCACTTTTTTATTTCAAAAGGAATGTATTTGCTAGTTTGCTAGATTTGGGTATGATTACCTGTTATTCATAGCCCTCTGATAGCGTGATGATACCTGGAGAACAGGCCAACCGAGATGCCTCATATCCAGCCTGCTTCCAGCCTCACTCCAGATACATGCATGCACGAGGCATGGCTAGAACCTCATCAAAATGTGAGGAGCTCCAGCCTTTCAACAGTAATTAGTGGTGTGACATTCACAGAAGAAACAAACAAACAAATCTGTTTTCATACAAATGCTGCCAGTAACAGAAACTGGTAGAAGAGGAATCTGAGACATATCATGTGTTGTACAATTCCTTCCTAGTCAAATGGCTTTCAGTTTGCCTGAAGTGTTTGCAGCTGCTAGCTGCAATTTTTTTACAGGAGTATACCATGAGCTTGGTGTTGCTGAAGTAATTTGTAGGGCTGAAAAAAGAAGTAATAAAACTGCTCTGATGCTTCTGTAGGACTTAATGCATGGGGTCATATCTTCTTATTAGATGAGAAACATTTTTGTTCTCTTGTTTACTGAAGGTACAATAATATTTGGAGCTGCATCCACCTGCTGGACTGTTCAGATTCTTTGTCAAGTAACTGTGACTACTAAGATGCTTTACCTCTTTCTCTCCCACTCTACCCCACTTAACCTGCAATTGAACATTTTTTAGGTCACCCAACTAAATGGTTTTGAAATCTATAATGAAGGTGAACAGAATTTTTTCCTTGAAAGGCATGCCTTTCCCATTCAAAGTCAGATGAAACAGCATTGCATACAGATTGTTGACGATCTAGCTATGTCTAGGGAACTGGATGGAAATATTCCTGCTAAAAATGTCAACTACACACACCCTCACTTTTGCTAATATCTGGTCTCTGTAAACAAAAATGTAATACATTTATAATTTCTTCATGAAAATATTGACCTACAGAGAAACAGAACTGTATCTGTTTCAGTTATAGCTCCTGGACTAGATATAAAGTCTAGTGTCATAAATAAAAATGATGCATTAATTTTCTTTGATTCATGGGTTAACTAACTCAGTCATGTGGATTTTGATAACTATTAGCTATTCACATGAATGTCTGCAGGTTTCTGCACCTTCTAAATCAACTGTGTATGTGACATCACCAAGTAAGCAGATATCAATGATTTAATTAGAGGCTTTAAAAGTTAAAAGAAAGAGTCACTGCAGCTTTATCTAAAGATGGCATGCATGAGATGTCATATGATATAAGATGACACTCATATCCTCTATAAAAATGTGACAAGGAGGACAACAATATCAAAACCACCAGAACCAATGTTGAGATCCATTTAAACTAATTTCTAGCACTGGATATCACGGAGGAAGCCATAGATAATCTGCACCACGTGAGAGAAGAGTCCTTTTAAACCACATTTGTCCTTTTCTTGAATTCTAATAATTATAAATGTGCTGAAACATTTCAAACATGTACATCGGGATATTTTTTGTGTTTGCAAAAATGACAGCATGACCTGACTATGACCTGTGAGCTAGATATGCTCATTAAATGCATCTGATTTCTTGCCTAAAATCCCAACCTTTCAGTCAGAGAACAGAATAAATATGATTAAAATAATAATTCTTTTGATATAAATTATGGATAGCAAATATGTGAAAGAAACAGAGGGATTGCTTGAAAATCATTCAGAGACTGTTTATCAAACAATTGTAGGTTATATTGTAGAGAAATTGGGGAAAAACTGTAAACAACATACTAAACGAAATGTAGCTAAATATTGTTTATATGGAACAACTCAAGTGTTTCTGCATAAAATGTTAATGTAGTTACAATTGTATTGATCAGATGGAAGATCTGGAGAGGTCAAACCACAAGGCTCATCTCTGATATTTGCCTTTTATTACAGCTGACTCTTTCAGATTCTTGTCTTCTCTGACAATAAGAAGAAAAATCTACTTAGTGAAGTTGGTAACTGCATGAAAGCTTCCATTACCAACCAAATATAACATGACAATACAACATGCCTAAGCATTAAAATGCCAGAAACATCACATCACACTGATTTGCAGTTTAATGGGCACTTACAATACTGTAGATTATTTAAAGCCATGTTATCCACATTATTGAAATATAAGGTGACGTGCAATGCACATTAAAAACATTTTTAAGACTTTACTTCCTAGAAAAAGAACTATTTCATTATTGTCAATCTGCTTGAAACTCTGAATGGAAGAAATGTCCTCTTTCAGTGTGATGTTGTACTACAAATTGTTATGAATATTCCTTAGAATACAGAAAATTTGAGGATTCTCTCAGACTAGTCATGATTCTGTCTTGAGGGTGCTACACAGCTATCTGCTTAAGCAGGATTCTCTGGATCATATTGGAATAAAAGTCTAATTATCTACTGTAAGGTAAATGAAGCATGAACTTTTTGAAATGATTGATAACTACACCACTCAGGCTATATTTTGGAAGTAACAGTTTTCCATTTATTTTAGTCATCCAGTCATTCAGTAAATTCATCTGCCAGCAGAGGAGAGAGATTGCAAAAGTTCTGGTGAATTTACTGTCTGTTTTCTTTGCAGTGCTAGGACTGCCATGAACACTCACTTTAGCTGGATAGAAGTTAAAGAACAGCTTTTCCTTCAGCACCTGTGTTTGACCCTGTTCTGGGAACATTTAGGTCCAGTGGGCTTTCAGGTGGGTTCTTTGCTTTCTTCCCTACTTTTCTGTAGGTGAGGCTCCATGGCATTCACCAAGTACCTGAGGATTTCTTTATTTTTTTATCTAATTCTTAAATTTAAGTTTGTATCATACGTAAGCTGGGCATAAGTCAGGGCACTGGGCTGTGGTCTGTCACATCTGTTACAATGTGCTGCTACACACAAATGTCCGCCAGGAAGATGGATTACAAATCTTTGTGGGTATTTACGTGGTGATTGCATGGTCCGTCATTAATTTGCTAATGTTCTGCAAAGCAGTCACTTCAAATTTTCCACATACACATTGCTGCTGTTGTTTCAACTAACAATTTGCTGACTGAGCTCAAAAAGTCTGTCTGCTGTTGGAGGAAAAGGACGTACTGGCAAACATTGTCTCTCTTATCAAACTGAGGGTACGGCCAGGAGGCGACTGGGGCCATGTGCTATGTTGCATTAGTTGCTCTTTCTCAGTGATTCATGGGAACTCCCCACTTCTTGTTGCCAGTCTTTTTAGCAGTTAGTAACATGTTTGATACCTTTATCCTCTGCATAGCTGTGGGTAGACTAATCTGCAGCTGCCTGCTAACCATACTGCAGATCCCACAGGCCGGAGCAGTTTGCTCAGACTCCAGGCTGCACACTGCAGCTTGGCAATAGCCAGGCTATCCCACTGCAATCTGTTCAGGCTCACTACCTCCAGCAGGCATCTTGCTGTCAATCAGAAGCAAAATGCCACCTTTGAATTGCCACTTGGATTAACCCCATGCACTTTTTAATTCTACCAAATGCAATGTCAGTCAGCAAGCAAAACATAGTGTTTATGGTAAACGGAGGAGGGACTGCATCCTAGAAAGCTGCAAGTCTTAACAGCTGCTGAAATAGCTGACTCTGAAGTACCTCTTAGAAGGCTAAAATAATTCTTAAGGAGTACCATGAAAAATAGAGAGGCATCACAATGTCTGAAAACAGCACTAGAAATACCATTATCAGATTGCTGTGTTGAAGACTTTGTTTTCATACTTAAAAAGCTGCTAAAAAATTGATGAGAGAAAAAGAAAAGAACTGCAAGAGTTCTGAGTGTTGTAAAACACCTTGTTCTTACAAGGTGATTCTTGTTTATCCAAGAAAAGTTTAGAAATGATAAAATATATCTCCTGTTCTGAGAGCATGAATGGCAATTTCTTTCTGACAACAACACAGATTCACCATTTTGTTATTCCCTCCACCCCACCCCCCATCCCGAAAATGACTTACTAGTTAGGCTGTGCACCACAATATCCCATAGTTGATGGAGATAAGGATGACCTGTGAGGATACATGTACATTGACATGCAGTACAACAGTCTAAAGATAAATTCGATGCTATAGTCAGAGTGACATTTGAAATCATCAATTAAATGAGACAAACCTGAAGATTAGAAGCATGATATGCATTTCTGCAATCCTGCCTAATGTGCTATTTATCTTCATTTAAAGAACAAAGTGAAAGTACAGATCAAAGGGATTCACATGGTTAATAACCCAACCATCGATAACAGAGTGTGAACTAAGGCTTGGATAAGTTTGGAGGGTGGGGGTATTGAATACTGTGGAGTCAGAGACACAAGCACGTGTTCCATTTTTCTTTATGTACTAGGGCATCAGATTCAGGAAGCCTGTCATATACAAAGTTATTCTAGGAAGTGTTCAAGTGAATTTATTCAAATTAAGGCAATGGTTAGCAAAGCTCATTTTTTATATGAAGCCCAAGTAAGCTGACTTTTCAAAGCAAACAACAGGCTAATACCTTTGAAAATATCAATTCACTGCTACTTCAATATCTGTAACATAGGTGTCATGTGGTGATTTGGAATGCAAAAATGCTGTCAGTCTTTGAAATATTATCTACATATACGTAAAAGAAGAAAACAAGATAAACAATTATGCTAGTTCTTTTTAGATGCTTTCTTGCTATGAAAATATTAGTAATTTTGCTTTTACTTGTGCTAAGCAAAACCCCAAAATATTTCTTAGAATACTGTCAGATAAGTTTCCTTACAAAGATAGCCTTTATTAAACAGCATGGTAGCTAATAAGACAATTATGTGAAATCAATCAAAAGGCAGAGAAATAATTGCTTCATTGTCAGAAAGCTACTAAAATGTGTTTTGCAGAAAATGTAGAAACCATTCTTGTGTGACAGTTAGTGGAATGGGATGTACTAGGGACAGAGCTAGAACTTCTGCCAGTGAGAAATATCGTGGATCTGGAATGAGTACCTAGTATGATCTATACATACACCTTCAGATTTCAGATCTTTTTCTCAGCAGAGGAAGAGGAATCATGAAAAACATCTCCTAGCATAGTTAACGGAATAATCTTTCCAACCTTCACAGTGAAATTTCACTTAAAATTTGAAATTTCGGAGTAAATTCTTAATCTTGTCCCATTATGGGCTGGCTTGTGGAGAGAGCACAGGCAAATTATTCAGTAAATGATTAATAATAATAATAATAATAATAATAATAAAAGGTAAAGAAAGAGAAAAATGTTTTTGGCAAATGGCTCAGTACTATTTGGTACAGATGAGCCTGGTCTGTCCACCATGTGGTTGTGTGGTTTGGGGTGAATTGTCCAGCAGTCTATGTTTGTGGATTGCACAGGTGTCCTTGGAGCATTGTCTCATGGCTCAGTGCCTCTTACTCTGACACAATTCTGTTTTGCAAGGACAACCACAATTTAGTGCCAAATGATACTTATTTTTGCACACCACATTAAGATAGCTAAAATAAATAGCTCTTTGTAAGTAATCATACTAAAGTCAGTGTCATTGTCTATGGAATAAGTTATTGCTCAAAATAAAAAAAGAATTTCAGGTTTGTCATAATAAAACAAAAAACTTTTGATAAATAGTAACAGGAATCCAAAATGCCTGACCTAAAGTCTTGACAAACTAAACATTTGTGTTCAGCCTGGAAATTATCAAAGTAGATCTGTCTTCAATTAGTTTGAATACTATTGATACTGACATGTCGAAACAGCAACTTACAGTTCTTACTTTCTGGAAAAAAAGAAGTATGTTATACAATCATAAATAAGCTCCTCTATTTTTGCAAAGAATTTTATCCAGAGCACAGGGATGACATCTCACAAGGCATAGACACAAACCAGTCCAATTAATAAGCAGGTGACCAGCGTCAAAGGTCCCTGAAATGGGGACAACGCTGCTCTGCTAAATCCAAGACATTTATCAAACTGTCTCACAGAAGTACTGTTAATCTAAATGTGTCTGGTTTAAAGTGCTGGTAATTTATTTGGCTGTTTCATCACTTGTGAAGTTTGTGCCATTAGTATTTAATCATCTTAGATTCATAATCATCCTCCCTTCCTGCAGTATACATCTCAAGGACAATAAAGTTCTGCAGTTCTGTCTCTGTGCTTCCATTTCCTCTTCAGACTCAACCAGAGAGGAAGCATTTAAAAAATACTGAGGGCTGCACTCTGCAAGTCTCTAAGTTTTAGTATTGCGAGAACAACATTTTCACTCAGAAAGAGAGAACTTTTTTAGTTGCACATCATTACATTTTCATTCTCATGTTCCTTTATTTTTCTTCTATAGGTCTTCCTGAGTTGATCCTGGGAGCAATGCCTACTGAAGTGCACACCAAAGGCACACCAGATAATACATATTTGAGTATTAAATATTTCAGATTCTCTGGGCTGTACCTTTATGCTGGTTCTTTGAAATGTCGTTGCAGATTAAATCAGCTTGTGTTCTTTTAGAAAAGAGGTGGAGGTGTCTTCACGGGACTTATTAATGACCTCCAGAAAGAATATTAATGTGCAGGAAGAAAAAGAGGAATGATAAGCAGGTTCCCAGAAACCATCTGGGAAAAAGTACTCTGCCATCCTGAAATTGTATTGGTATTGTATGCATGACTGTACAAAAAGGAAACCACAAATGATTTTGCAATACGGTAAGCCACATGCACAGGTTTAGAAAGAGAGGGGAGACAATCTTCCCTTCTCCTGAGATTCCAGAGGACTATCCACAGAATGGAGAAAACAGATCAGATACAATTCTCTTTATTCGCAAGACCTTCTCTGCGTTAACACATGTAAATATGTTCATTTAGAGTATATTTGTATTATCCTTTCAATTTAGCCCTTTTGTAAAAAAAAATATTTTCAACAACAACAACAAAAAATCCATAGGGGAACTTAAGGGAATATTAGTGCATTTGGGAATGACACCAGGATAGCAGTAGAAGAACGACTGCAGAGAGAAGCAGTTTCCATAAGTAGATCACAGCTCATGCCACAAATAATAGAAGACGTATTTCACCAGTATAAAAACTCATGAACGTGTTCTAGAAGAATAAAATTAACTTTAATCATAGGATATTGATTTTGAGTCAATTAACTTTAAATTGCTTCTTGATTCATTTCCAGTTCTGCACAACATAAAAGTAGTTAAACTATTTGTTTCCTGGACCTCTACTGAAAATGAGGATTTAACGCAGAAACTTCAGTATTATTAGAAGTAACTCACTGTCATTGTATTAGCCACTGACAGGTGTACTGTTACGAATCAACTGGTAAGGCTCCCAGCATAGATTTTACGATGTTACTTAGCATTCTTTTAAAGAAACATTCTTTTTTTCCCAAAGGTTCCAAGATACTAGGAGAAAGGTGAATAATTTGTGTGAGAAGAGCCTATATGAAGTTGAGAGAGCTGTAAGCCACAAAGAATCACCACTGTTTAATGCTACTGAAAAGCCTGAGGAAGCATACCGGTGTTATCTGGTGTCAGATAAGATCCTATCTGGTATTTTAAGACTCCTGTGAGTGTTCTTCATCTTTAAAGATATTTAACTCCTAATTCAAGGAGAAATTTAAAACTTCACAAGTTTCAGAACATTGATGTTAAAATTAACTTGCTCATCTTCTAGCTATTGTTTTCAGACTATATATAAAGAATAGGACCAGAACCTTCTCAGTACTATGGATCCAGCAAGTTTATTTGTCAGTGAAAACAGGTTGAGAAACAGCTATTTCTTACCAGCTGAGAAGTCTCCTTCTCTGAATAGGTTTCCAGAGGTGTAGAAGGGACATATCAAACTCCACCCCTTCTTAATACAGTATTAAAAAGGTAAAAAAATAAAAGGTTAAAAAAAAAAAACAACCAGCGATTGTTTCTATCTGACAAAAGATTGATCATTTTAGCCCAAACAGTGACTGAAATGTGTAACTTTTGCAAATGATACCCCATGTCTCCTTTTACTAAGAAAACTCATGTTTCACTTCACTGTACACTCAAGAGGAAAAGTTTAGATTTTGTCCTGGTTTCAGTTGGAGTAGAGTTAATTTTCTTTTTGGTTGCTGGTATGGTCCTGTGTTTTGGATTTAGTATGAGAAAAATGCTGATAGCACATTGATGTTCTAGATGTTGCTGAGCAGTGCTTGCACAGATCCAAGGACTTTTCAGCTTCTCATGCTGCCCTGTCAGCGAGGAGGCTGTGGGTGCCCAAGTAGCTAGGAGGAGACACAGCCAGGACAACTGACCCAAACTGGTGAAAGGGATGTCCCATACCACATAGCGTTATGCTGAACAATAAAAATGTGGGGGAGTTAGACATGTTATTACTTCGTCTTGAGTGAATTTTCCTTATTTGAAGAGAAAAAATAGTGGCATTTTTGTCTAGCTTCACAGTTTCAGAAGACTTGTCTTCTGTCTGTTGCTCAAACACAGGTAATTTTAATATATTCTGTATTTCCATATGTGTTCAAACCCCCTTCTATACCTGAAGGCACAGATCATCTGACCCAACTTGATAAGACTAGACATGAAGCATAACCATTTTATTTTCTGTATGCAGTCAACAACAACAAAAAAGTTCCTCTAGAGAGCAGTTTAATCTCAGAAGTTGCAACTAGCCCTCTAGAAGAACTGTTCTTGCTTTTGACTAGATAGGGAGTCTGGAATGGCTAGTCTTTGTATGTAATAATATAGAAAACATAAATCTTGAACTTGGTTTCTTTGTGCATCTTTAGAGAACTAAGCACTTGTTTTAAGTGCTTAGTTGTGGGAAAA
Organism: Cygnus atratus; assembly: GCF_013377495.2. NCBI lineage: Eukaryota > Metazoa > Chordata > Aves > Anseriformes > Anatidae > Cygnus > Cygnus atratus. The sequence continues at coordinate 39,974,384 of NC_066362.1, read as the reverse complement.
CACAGATGAATATGCTCAATTTATTTACTGCCCTGTGCCCTGGATGCAAATGAGAATCTGAATCTCAGTCTTTTGTCGCTTGAAATGTGAAGTCTACGGACAAAAAAAATGGAGATGTGTGGCCTCTGCAGCACAGCTCACAAAACTTGTACTGGAAAAAACAGACAAGACAATAGAGCTGCAAAGCAAAGATACAATTTTGCTTGAAAAAGTATATCTGATACCATAGATACAATTATAGGTTAATTAATTTTGTATCCTTTCTAATGTAAAAATAAATTAGTATATAAACAAATTCTTCCTACTTCAGATTTTTATGTATCCAACTGCATATTTGCAGTGCATTTGAGAAGATAGATCAGCTTACTCTTAATCATGTCTTGTTCATTATGATCATTTAATTGGATAAAAGCACTCACATTCATTCTACAATGTTTCTGAAAAAAAAAAAAAAGCAACAAACTGTCGCACAGCAATCTCAGTGAAATTCACAATTCATTATTGGTCTGTGTCAATATATCTGTAAATATATTTGTCACTTCATTTGTGGTAGAGTTCTCTAAAAAAATTAGATTTTAACTATTTTGCACCATGGCAATACGTGGTATCAAGCAACATGATTCACAAGTTTTATATAATTGTTTTGCTGAAGTATTCTAGATTTCTAAGTGTAGGAGAGATTTCTGGTCTCTGTTGAGATACTTTTGACCTCTCTACAGATGTAAGTATGTGTTTTTCCATTTTCTTTGACATATTTACCCTGGGTTATATCAGAACCACCTTTAGTCCCAAATTCTTTGAAGCAAGCACCTGTCTCTTATTAAAAGGGTTCCTTAAATGATGACATATTTGAGCTTGTGGGGGAGTCTCAGATCTTTTTTTAGTCAGAAGAATATCTTGTATCATTATGAATCTGTACTACAGGAAGATGGTAAGGTCCAGTTGGTACAGAATGTTCTTTTTGCAGTTAAACTGTGCAGCCCTTCTGTGACTTTGAACAAAGTGTTTCACATATTTCTAAATTAGAGTGGTTTGTCTATTGCTCTTATCACCACAGTTTTGGAACAGCTGCCAGCGAGACATTAAAAAAGTAATTATACATCTGTTTCTCATCCTTTGAGGAGTGAGAAGTATGCTACTGGAGTGTTTGCTTTGCATGTTTTATATGCATATTTCTATAGGTTTATGTTAGAAGGGATAAAGTCAAAGAAGAAATGCCTTGTGCTTATAGCAAAGTTGTGAAGTTCGCCCCTGGAGTACAGTTCCAAGTCTTAAACTCTTGCTGAAAAAGTTGTTTAGCTTGTCTATGGGATCATCACCATTACGGTAGAAAGCTTATTTGTACTAAGACTTGTCATTGTTGATCATGGTGTTTTTCAGAGCCTGAGATAATATTATGGTATTTGATGCTTTAAAAATGAAGTTTGAGAGCTTGAGCTTAATTTTTGATTCAAAATTAAATTATAACCTGTTGTGAGAAGGGAGAACAATTCTGATGTGTTTGTGGTTCTTTTAGATTTGCTCCAGTTCACCCTTATATGGATGCACCTGTTGGGCCACACTGGAAACCCAATTTGTATCCCTTACTAATAGAAAAACTGTTTGCTTTGAAATATCATTGATTTCCAGCGTATGGATCATCTGTCTGACTCTCTCTGCCAGACACTGCCAGCCTACTACCTGCCTTCTAACACAGACCTGTCCTCTCTGCTAACATGAATTTACTACAGTTTGTATCATAGTAAATCCAGGATGCATCCATGACTGAGTGCAATACGGTCTTCCTACATCATCTGAATCCTTTTGCTTGTTACTTATTAGATAGTGGAAGCTAATATGTGAAGAATCCTTTGCTAGAGACATCTGTTGAAACTAAATTTTTTAGAAATCTATGTCACTCCAGCAAAGGTATGGATTTCTGGTCATACAGCTGTGTCACAAAGAACACCATCAGAAGTAAAAATCCAAAAGCAGGATCAGAGCTCTTTTTGCCTTCTCAGCCTTTAAACTCTCTTGACAAAAGTGTATGCTGGGGAGGAGGGCATGACTGTAGCTGTTTCCAAAAGAATACCTTCTTCTGCAGATGCTCCTAAGACAGTTCTGAAGAACTTCAATATGACGAATCAAACTGCTGTGTTGCCTAATTTCCCTATAATGACAGGATGCTCCACATGGCACCCCAGCACTCGGCTTCCAGGTTGGTTTTGCCAGGAGAGGAACAATTTAATTTTGACCAGTGGTGTAGATAAGGGCACAGCAAGTGTGCATGTAGGGAAGCAGTGCATCTTGAAAGAACCTGGACTACATACAAATCATTTTCTACCACTTAGAATTGGCTAAATTCTGCAGGTTTCTTTCTTAAGAATGCTACACTGTTGTAGTCCCACTGGGAAATGGCACCAAGGACAGCTTATTTTTTCACCAGAAATGCAACATAAGAGTGCCAGAAAGATATATTTGTGTATGCCACTTTGAGAGAGATTTAGGGAAGGACTTGAACAATGATCTGAGATATGGATATGTATTCACAGCCAAAGGAACTTTATGCTACCCTGTTGGAGGGCCTCAGGCCATTTTGGCACAGTACTTGGAAAGGTTATTGTTACACTCTGACCCAGTAAGAGTATTTTATGTTTTACCATATCAGAAGCAATGAAGAGGCTGAGAATGGGTGTTTGGTTGAAGCCATCTGTTGATGCTACTGTAGCAGTTCCTATTCTGCAGATTGACTTGAATGTAACTCCAGTTGTCTCTTGGGTCGTTTCTTTGCGAAATTTCTCAGAAGGTTTTACACAGGCAAAAGCAATCTAGAATTGCTGTATTTGTTTAAAATAGTTTGACATAAAGTATTAATCAGAGAGATGACATAAGAAAATTAAAGTTCTTTCTCATCCATCATTTCTTTTGCCTGCTTTAGATTGTCAGTTCTCAAGAGAAGCTTGTGACATAGCTTCACAGTAATTAACTCAAATATATTCTTGTTTCAGGTGGGCTCCACCAGTGCTGTTATTTTCCTTCCATGAGTGTCAGATGTTGCTGAGGTAACAAACAAACTCTGCCAAATCTTTGCAGATTACAGAGTTCTGTTCATAACCTTTATGCTGTTACTTCCCATAAGTTTTCCCTGTCTGACAACATTTGACTGTCATGCAAATTCAATTCTATTGTACCTGATTTATATTGCTGAATTAAACTATTGCATCACCTGCATAATGTGGCTTGGGTCCAGTAAATCAGAAGGTACAGGGAGAGGGGTTTCAATAAGTTTTTGAGATTGTTAGTAGGAAAAAAAAAAAAGAAAAAAAAAAGAAAAAAGATACTTAACAATAAACAGCCACATGAAAGCATGAAAGACACTGAATTTTGTAATTTTTCTTGATGAAGACTGCTACTGTCATAAAGGCAGGAAGGCAAGAGACAGAATTTTGGACGCTGTGTCAGGTGTTACACAAGCATCAGTTCTGAAAGAAGCATGACACTGGGAGCCCTTTAGCTGTGTGGGTGGCTTAGGCTCAGTCCTGCTCAGTGATGTGTGGTGTGATAACAGCCGGAGCCCATGCAGCTGCTGGGAACCATCATGGACAGGTTACAGAAGAAGAGCTGCCTTACCACTGTGACTCTGTCTGGCTCCAGCCATCAGAAAACAGCTCCTGGGTGCCCACAGGGCCAAGGAAAGCTGGCGTGAAGGTCCCCAGCTTCCTGATAACCAGCCTCTTGTGTGTAGCTCTAAAAAAAGAGAATTGATTAATGGTCTTTTCTAAACCACCAACTTTTCTACTTAGAAACTGCAGTGAAAACAGTCATTTTGAAATTCCAGTGACTTGTCTGTGCATGACTGAAAGCTGGCTTTGACTGCAGTGAACTCACTCCTACCACTTTTGTAAATCTCTCTTTAGCAAACATTCTGACAGTCACTGCAATGGTCTTCTATGCTGCTTCACACACCACCACTTTTCCCATTAAACAAAGAGACAGATGTGTAGGTCACTGTCATGCTTTTCCTTTTACTGAAGATGGTTTCAAGGCTCTGTGTAGAGCCACAGTCAGATTTTTCACACTGCTGGCACTTTGCTTTTACTTGTAATGCTGTGTTTGCCAGCAGCTGAGGCACTAGTGTGAGGCTGTAATAGTGCTTTTTGGCAGCACAAACATATTTGAACTTCTAGAGATGCTTTATTTTATCTTATAATTGTAATTCTTTGCTCTTTTCCTTTCACATTGTTTTCAACCCCCTAGTATCTGATTAAAATGTTTTTGCTGAGTTTTTCAGTTATCGTCTTTACTTTTCCTCTACATTTACAATCACCATAATTCTCCCAGACCTTCCACTATTTCTTCCCTTTCAACTGATACCATGTCTTTGGAGATATCATCAGCTGTGATAATCATTGGTTTAAGTTACTTTAAATTATGCTAGCATAGATCTCTACTCAGACGTGAGATTGTTTCATAAACCGTAGAACTCATCATTTTTTTAGGGGGAAGAGATAGAGTTTGCTGCTGATACACACCTATTTTCCTCCTTTTCCATACAGAACTAAAAATAATTTGAGGCATCCTCTTCTGTTAGAGTGGGTCATGATATCAGGGCTAATTTATCCTTACCTCCAGTTTCTGCACAGTACTCCAAGTGATAACACTCCTTCAGAAAGGAAAAGAAAAAAAAAAAGGCAAATGAAAACAAACAAACAAAAAAGAAAACAACTACCCCCCTGTATTCTATAGTTCTATAACACTTTTTAGCTCTTCTTATGGACAACAAGTACTGAGAGGTATTTTTGCCTTTACCTGTAATAGGATGGCTTCATAGCTGCTAGCTTTTACAAGTGTCAGAAGAAGTTTTAAAGATTAGTTGAGTAAAAACACTCCACTCTCATCTCATTTTTTACTTCAGTTGCCCCATCTCCATTCTTCCTTCCTTCTCTACATCTACTAGATATATTACTTGGAACTGATCTCCTCTGCTTCTCTCCTAGATCCTCTTCATCCTATAGCTTTCCCCACGTGTGGTGTTTTCACCCTGATGAACACCTCCAGACACAACTCTCAGTCCTCCTCCTCAAAGGGAGAGGAGAGGAAGAAAATATGGTGGGAAAGAAAAAGGCTCATTGTGAGATAAGGATAATTAATTAAAGAGAAGAGAAAAAGAAAAGAAAAGGAAAAAAAAAAAAAAAAGCAAAGGCCGTGCAGAACCAAAGAAAGAAAGAAAAAAATTATTCTCAATTTCCTATCAATGAGCAAATTTCAGATATGTCTTGGGAAATACTGCCTCAATATGCGTAGCCATTGTTTGGGAGAACAGATGTTTTCATAAAGAGAGTGCCCCCCTTACTCCTTTCCCACTTTTTATTGCTGAGAGTGGTATGGAAAATCCCTTTGGTTGGTTTAGGTCAGCTAGCTGCCATGGTGATGTCCCTTCCCCACTTCTTGTCCACCTACCAGCTTTGAGGGGTTTGGAGAGAGTCTTGATGCTGTACTAGCATTGCTCAGCAACAGACAAAACACCAGTATGATACCAATGCTGTTCTAGATACAAGTGCAGAGCACAGCACAGTATGGGCTGCTATAGGGAAAGCTAACCCAGTATAACCATGTCATCTAAAAACATTTATTCAAAGGTTTTTGAAGATGTATTTCTAGAATTGTCTTAGAATCATGATACAAGTCATTTCTGACCACTCGCTAGCCTCTAACACCTCAGTACTTCTACTCTGACCTTTTCTTATAAACACTTTAGGAAAAAAAAATTAGGTAGTTGGTGAATTAATGAAATTTGGAAGGTACTGTGAGAACAAGAAACAACTGAAAGAACGACAGAACAAAGAAAGGGGGGAAAAAGCAACACAGATTTTTTTCTGAAGCTTAGAGGCAGAGGACAAAATAGTTTGATTTTGATTAATGTAGCATGAGAAAGATAATTTGACTTGGTGAGATTATGGTGCGAATAGAGAGATGATATGACTGGAGGAATAGGGCAGAAGAAGCATTTTAAGCACTTGTGATATTAATATAATAGGTGAAAGAATGTAAAATATAAAAATGACTTACAGAAATTTCAGAGATTAGAGTAGCTGAAGTGAGAAAGTATGGTTTGGGAAACAGAAATTGTCACGAACGGACAGGATTAGGGAAGTTAAAGATGAAAGGAAAACCAGCACCCTGGGCACAGGAGAAATACAGAAATATAAAATGCCCAGAAGATTCTATGTCTGTCATGTAGACAGGGAACAACTGTCAGACTTTTCTTAGCACTTAAAAATATGTAGGTCTTTCTCTTACTTCTATTCCTGGAATTTCTACTTTTTCACTGCAACTTTGAGCACCTCTTTCTCCCCTTGTAGATGAATCCTTTTGCTCAACACACCCTACCCATTCCCGATTTCCAGGATAGAACAGAACAGGATATTCAAAGTTGGAAGGGAGGATCACCACAACGATCATTGAGTCCAATTCATGGCTACACATAGGACTACCTAAAAATTAAACCATGTGTCTGAGAGCATTGTCCAAACACTTCTTGAACTCAGGACTGGGGCCATGGCTACTTCCCTGAGGAGCCTGTTCTAGTGCCCAGCCACCCCTTCAGAGAAGAACCTTTTCCTGATATCCAGCCTGAACCTCCCCTGCTGCAGGTTCATGCATTTCCTTGGTGCTGATCACCAAATAGATCAGTTGTTTTCTGGATAATGACCAACTAGTACTTGGTTTACCCCAACTCCTTATCATAGTGAGGAAAGGGGACCCCACTCTTGCAGCTCTTTAATGTCTGCATTGATCTTGCAGGAAACAAGTTGTGGCAAGATACAGCTTCAGGAATCTGCATGGTTTGCAGTTGTTAACAAGTAGATATGGCAGGGAATAAATAAGGACAATACAGATGTCACCCAAGACCAACAGGAAACAAGTCAGCTTGGCCTTAAAGACTACAAGATGCTTTTAAGTCACATTTAATAGTGTGTCATCCTCCCTCCCCCTAGAAACTTGGAGGGATGTGTCCAGCCTTTCCTGCAGGTTGTTTCACTTGACAGATCACTTGTCCTCCACACTTGTCCTCCAAGGATGCTGGCTAATTAATTCCAGAAACAGCCAGAGAGCATTTCTGTAAATGTAAGGCCTTTTTTTTTTTTTTTTTTTTTTTCCTGGCAATGTTGCCTTTCACTTCCATTTATGATTGTGCAAAACATTCCATCATATCCTGTATGTCCTCGACAAGGTTTCATTTCCGTATGATTAGGATGATGCATGTGGGTTTACATTCATCAGCATATGAACAAAGGTAGCCAACTTGTTCTTTCATGTGTCAGGCTTTTTGCTGAGAGATGTGACCCCTTGCTAGCTCATGGGAAAGAAGGAGGCAGAAAGCAGACTGAAGGATGTGGTAACAGCCATGCACAAATCTTCCAGGAGAGATGAACTGTTGTGCCCAAGTTCCCCAGCAGAGACACTGAGTTTTTATCTCTGCAGCAGCCCTCATCCCAAGGAGCTGATACATTATGCTGAAGTAAATGAAGAGTATAAAGTTAAAGGGCATGATCACAGATATGCAGTCTCCAAGCAGGGAGCCAGTCTAAATGATACAGTAAAATCATCTTCTGCACACATGGGGGCTAGAGCAATTCCTGAAGGGAGGCAGACACTTTGGGAACATGTTTGCGTCCAGGGGGAAGGAAGTCATTTTACTCTAGATTGTTGCCAGTTCTTCCTGCTGCCACAACTGAGACACCACTTTCTCTTACACCAATTCAAATCTCATCTAAATCAAGAGGATTATCATTTTTATCAGCTTCTATGGGTCACCTCCCCTCCTTTTTTTTTTTTCTTTCCTTGAATTATTTAATTTGCTGAAATTAATCAATATCTAGCTAATCAAGTATAGTCCACCACAGCTAGGGTAGCCTTTTCACATAGATTTAACCCAGAAGGTTTAATCTAACATTTTCTTTATGCTCACCACATATTGCAAGCTGCAGAGCCACCAAGGTTTTACAGTGACTTTGAGGCCAGATGATGTTACGCAGAAATGAGGAATTGGTTTACCTGGACCACTTCTTCCTACCATGTTGTGGCTATGGTTTTGGACAGTTTCATGGGGAGAAGTCCCGATTCTCAAAATTGCCCCACTAAAAGGCAAATACACTGTAGGTTCCACCTTGAACCACTGCTTCAGATGAAGATTTTCTTGTGAGGAGGTATTTTACAAAGCCCAGCCATCAGAAGCTCTAGCTGTGTAACCCAGCATCTCTCAGGTACAAGAAAACTGAGAAACCTACATAGTGCCAACCTTAAAACAGGAATCACAGTAGAAGTATGAGATGATTCTCTCCAGAAGCACTACAGGATAGCAAAATAAAAGCAACAAATGCCATCAGATAACATGAACAAGCCTGTGACACCAGTTGGTTTATCTGGGGGAATTTTCAAAGTCTGTCAATCCAAGATAAGTACATTATAGACTACAAGTGGTTGCCTTCAAGTGCGTAGTAAGCCCACTGGAAGCTACTTCTGTGACTGCCATGTTACCCAGGCACTTAGGATTGTTAGATTGACAATCAAAAGTATCTTTAACCTAGGAAAAACAAGAAAAAGACCTGTTCTAAATATAAAACTTTCAAAACGGAAAATTTTAATATCTAGAAGCATTGAGGAACTAGAAATAGTAATCAAGTTAAAACAAAACAAAACAAAACAAATTAAAACAATCAAACAAAAACTAGTAAAAGCCACAGACTAACATTTAGACTTTTTCCAAACATAGTTTTGCCTTTTTTAAAAAAAAGATTGTCCTGACAGTGTTAATAAGTACAAGGCAAATGGTTCTTAGTTTACAGCTTGGGTGTGGTTACCTTTTCTACAAATGACAACAAAAAGAGGAATTATGAAATTCAGAAGATGGGAGTAAAATTTAACCAAGGACCACCACAGATGACGTGGAGGGAAAAAAAATAATCAGTATTAATTTATAGCCTACTTGGTTTTGTTTGGACAAAGATCTGTATAAGGCCTTAATTCTGCCATAACATGTCATTTTTGTCATCAAAATCTGGCAGCACCACAAGGTGGCAGTAAAAAATTACTTATTGCAACAATTTTGACACCTGGTTATGTAAACGGTAAGTATACCTATTGTACCAATGTTGAACTTATGCAAATACTAAACTTTCTCATCTGCTATAAAAATGACACATATGGTCAAGCTCTAGCATTCATGTGAGAAAAAGAACTAACAGTCAAACAATTAAATCATCTTAACTCAGGAGTAATGAATTTAAATTTGCAATATATGCAAAGTTGTTCACAGTAGAGAATTCTTTAAAAGTTTAGAATAATCAACCATTTCTCTTCTTCCTGATAGTCAAAAATGTTGAAATGAGGTAGAGGAACTGAAACTTTATCCACGTTTAAATTACCTTATGATACAGTAAAATCAAAATAAAAATGAGGAAGGATTATGATGAATCTCCTTGTTTCTACTAAATACAGTAAAATTATGTGCCTAGCAGAGACTGGTGCTGGGTCAGTTAATGGTACTATCTGCCTCTTCAGAAATAAGAGTGAATATCTCAAATCTTGCTTCTGTCAGAGGCAGTCGAGATCCATTCAATGGATTTGATTTAAGAAGAATCAGCTTCTGAAGTGTTATTGGATATAAATGATTGCCCAAGCAGAAGGACATGGAGAGGGTCACACTGCAGAGATTTATTTATTTATTTATTTTTGCTGAGATCAGCCAGAATTTCCTCTTGTGCCTTTTTTGTTGAGCGCACAAGTGTCAACTCATCCATCATTTCATTTTTCCTGTGCCCAGTGACCTCTAGTAGTCAAAAGTAAAGTGGGAAGGGATTTGACTTCTCCAGATCCCAATCTTCAGTGTTGCCTTCAAGTGTAGCTAACTCCCTGTAAGAACTGCGTCAGGAAAAGAATCATGGTTCCAGTTAGAGATGTGCTTGGTAGTATGCATGGGTAAGTTCTCATCAACCTCATATCAAGAGAAGATAAAATCAGTTTCCAATGCGTTGGGTATACTGTCTATGACTTAGGATGTGTCATTTCCTAAGCATTAACTATGATGTTGTTTGACAGCTGTTTCTACATTATGCAGAAGGGTGGATGTGTTTCCTCTGAGGATATCAATAGCATACTATGAAGTTGTCCTGCACCCCCTTCTCTGTGTTTGTCAGTTAAATTATTCTCCACTTAAAAATCTTTACATGTACACCATCACTAAAACTTATCTTCAGTTGAAATCACCATCTATGGTAAATCTTATTATTTGCAGAGAGCTGTAAAAACTGTATTTCCAAGAATCCTTTAATAGACAGGGGAGGTCTGGCATCAGCATGGAGATTTGTGCTCCCTTTCTGGCATTTAGATCAAGTCTGAGAAGTCAGACAGCTTTGAGTGGTGCTGGAGAGCTGTTCTAATCCTGCTGGTCTGCATCTGACAGGGTGCAAAATGAGAGCCAGGTACTTGGATGTCCTCCTCACAGGGCTGCTGCTGCTGAGCTACTGCTCTTTGCAAGCTGTAATGCAGCTAGTTCATTAGCAGTCACTAACAAAGTTTGTCCAAATGTTTCACACTCACTAACATCGTCAGCAGTGCAGACCCTTTGGACATGGAGACTGGCACTTTGCCCCTTAGGATGAAGCTGACCTCATCGACTTGAAAGCTGAAGGCACAGTTGCTGCATATACTGCCAGTTCCAGACCACAAGGACAAATCATGAAGAGAGCCATCACAGGAGTGTCTCTGCTTTGATCTAGAAGAATAAGAGACTTATTTTCTGAAATTAAGGATCACAGAATGGCCTGTGGCAGAGCAAAACAAAATAAATAAATCTGAACATGAGAAAAGCTGTTCAGATGGTGTATAATTCTGCATTGCATTTAGCTACTGCCTTGCTCAGAAAATAAATGAAAATGGTATGGAGAAAAGGCTAGGTATTTCATTTTTTTCTTTTCTTTTCTTTTCTTTTCTTTTCTTTTCTTTTCTTTTCTTTTCTTTTCTTTTCTTTTCTTTTCTTTTCTTTTCTTTTCTTTTTTCTTTTCTTTCTTCTTTTCTTTTTTTCTTTTTTTCTTCCTTTCCTTTCCTTTCCTTTCCTTTCCTTTCCTTTCCTTTCCTTTCCTTTCCTTTCCTTTCCTTTCCTTTCCTTTCCTTTCCTTTCCTTTCCTTTCCTTTCCTTTCCTTTCCTTTCCTTTCCTTTCCTTTCCCTTTTTTCTTTTCTTTTCTTTTCTTTTCTTTTCTTTTCTTTTCTTTTCTTTTCTTTTCTTTTCTTTTCTTTTCTTTTCTTTTCTTTTCTTTTTTCTTTTCGTTTCGTTTCGCTTCTTTTCTTTTCGTTTCGTTTCGTTTCGTTTCGTTTCGTTTTTTCTTTTCTTCTCTTCTTTTCTTTTTTCTTTTCTTTTCTTTTCTTTTCTTTTCTTTTCTTTTCTTTTCTTTTCTTTTCTTTTCTTTTCTTTTTTCTTCTTTCTTTTCTTCTCTTTTCTTTTCTTTTCTTTTCTTTTCTTTTCTTTTCTTTTCTTTTCTTTTCTTTTCTTTTCTTTCTTTTTCTCTTTTCTTTTCTTTTTCTTTTTCTCTTTTCTTTTCTTTTTCTCTTTTCTTTTCTTTTCTCTCTTCTCTTTCTCTTCTCTTCTCTTCTCTTCTCTTCTCTTCTCTTCTCGTCTCGTCTCGTCTCGTCTCGTCTCTTCTCGTCTCTTCTCTTCTCCTCTCTTCTCCTCTCTTCTCCTCTCTTCTCCTCTCTTCTCCTCTCTTCTCTTCCTTTTTATTTCTTCTTTATAAGTCTGTGGCAGAGGGGGGTGCTAAGAGAGGAAGAACAAATATGCTCCAAGGAACTGCATTTGAAAAATTTTCAAAGAGTCACAAAACTACAAGGCCTTAAGGAGATGTATTTTCCTCTGGGTTTGAATCATAAGCAACTAGAGATTAGAATCTGCGTGTCCTGAAGTCACTTTCCTCTCATGATAGCATATCACACAATAAGAAAAATAAATACATATGTAAAAGCTCCAGTTTTGTTTCCTAAACATTTGATACCAGTGCCTGCGTGGCTAAGTGGGGCTGGTAGAGAAAAGCAGAACTGTGGCATGTTGAAGGAATTCAGGAAGAAAAAACTGGTAACACAACCAGTGCTGTCTTTTGGGATCTTGAGGTTTTATCACAACTGGGTAGGCCATGGCAGGACTACTGGGACAGACTCTGAAGGCTGCAAGATCGATTGCACAAGTGCAGGCCATCCCTGGAAATAAGCTTTGTCTTCTGGTACTGAGATACAGATTTCAGCCCTTAAAACCTCTGTGAGATAACATATTTTGGTAGCCCTTCGACTACAGTAACTTTTACCAGCAGGGTTTGACACACTTTAAACTGGGCTTTGACTCTCCTTCCCTCCTAACTCGCAGACTTGGAGTCTGGTGGCTTTCATTTTCACGTGTTCATCTGTGACAACATGGATCCATGCTCTTCTAAAGTACAGTCTGCAGGTGGGCTGCACCACATGCAGTGTCCTGGAAAGTCTACTACTACACTTTTGTATACAATCATCATAGTAGATTTTGTCAAATGCTTCCAACACAACCCCATGAATCCCTGTTTACCACTGAGGCCTTTGATTCATGCAGACACCAGCTGAAACAAATAAACAGGATTTGGATTCTATTATAAAAATGACAACTTCTCCTTTCAGTGGGGTGTACTGAAATAAGTAGCATTTTATCTCAATAGTCAGGAGCTCTTCTATACAATATTTATGAAAGGATGTGTTTTAGGCTATTCTGTAGTCCCAGATGAGAGGTGCTTGAAAAAAATTAAAAAGTAATTATGTGCGTTGTTACCAGGCATTTAGGAACATAGTATGTGTTACAACAGGCAGAAAATGTGTTTTAACCCTACAATAACTGGCTTTTTTTTTTCCCTGTGTATCCACAATACTTAGCAATGCTAAGAAAATTTGAGATGGACAATAGATTTAAGGGTAAAGGAAAGATGTTGGCAATGTATGTATGTTCTATAAAAGGAAATCAAAATTTCAGTGCAAAAGATCTTCTCAAATGCATAATTTTAAGATAATAAAAGCTTTTATTAATAATTTATACATATATATATGTATATATATACATATAAGTATATATGCATATATTTATACATATAATATATATATATATATATATATATATATATATTTCCAGACACTTCAAAATGCTTCTTTTCCTCTGGCAATATTAATTATATCCTTATAGATATAGATGTGTAACTTCCACCTGGCCTAGATTTGTCTCCCTGTGGTACTGTGAAGAAGCAGAGAAGGCCAGAAGTAGATGGGTTCAAGAGATATTAATATTTGCTACAAGAGCAGCTTCTGACTGCCACAGACAAAACTGACTAGTGTTGTTGGTGAGGAATAACTACTGCAGTGACTCTTCATAACCTTTTTCAAACACATGTCCTTCAACAGCTTTCTTTCATGTTTGCTTATGTGCAGTCCTGTGGTTCCCTGGGTTCCCTCTCTGTCTGTTGGCCCATCTGATTGTCACAGCTTCATGAAAAGCTGGACCTCTGTCACCCTAAAATATCAAAACTCTGCATTGATGTGGGTACTTCAGCCCATGACCACTCAGTGTGTTGCTGCTGCTGAGCTGATATGCTGAGGCTCAGCTTCTTTGCATGGCTTCTCCCCATGTGGCAGTTCCTGATAATGGAGCACCATGTGATGTCTGTTGCAGGAACAGAGAAGGGAGTAGGATATACATTTTCTGTTGTGGGTTTTGACTGGAATCAAGCCATAGTTCAGAGTAGCAGAGCAATATTGAGAAAATGAGGGGTGGTGAGGGATCAGTACTGAAGCCAGTTCTGCTATGCAATGCTCATCTAGCCATAGCCTGGAAACATATCAGCTCATCCCAGGATCAGATTCTCCATTTCTGTCAGAACAAGAGTGCTACTTACTGAGAGGATCGTTTTGAGACCAAACTAATTATTAAAGAGTCTTGAAGGAGAAATACAAATTACATTTATCCTAGCAAAGCACAGGTTAGGTAATTGATTGCAGAATTAAAAACAAATAAAGAAAAAAAGAAAAAAAGAAAAAAAAGCAGAAAAAAAAATAAAAAAGAAAAATATAATGAAGTGCCTGTCAATTCCAACCTAGGATGATAGCTCTGTTCTCCAGCTTCTCTCTTCTTTTCCAAGGCATCAGTCAGATATTTGGTTGAAGAGAGCTTCCAGCAAGAATTTCTGTCACAGTGCTACTATTGAGAACTGATTATTTCTTTTGATTAAAATTCTTACTCATACTCCTTCTCAATGAATAAATGGGGGTAGATATGGGTAGCTGTTGGTGCCCCAGAGGTCTCTGTTCCTTGTATTCCTTTTGGAGAAAGCACTGCATCCCAGTATTAAGAGATTTTCCTCTTCTCCTGCTATCTCACTCAAAAAAAAAATATTTTGTTGGCTGTATGTGTCAGTACAAATGCAAAGAAAACGTTGTGAAGTTTGTTTTCATGATCAGGCAGCCTGGTTCTGACTGATGCATAGTGCCTAATGCAAATGCACAGAGGGTATTTCTTTCATTAGACTCCATGCATCCATCACACAGGCTAAACTAGCCTATTCTTTCCAGCTCAGATAATTCCTTTAGCTTACTACAGAATTTCAGTAATCAAATATTTTGCAACACAAGTAATATCTAAACACTTCATTAATATCAGAATAATCAGCTTGTGCACTGAGTTCACAGCCAACTAATGTGATTTATAAATAGATCAGTAAATGGACTGGAGAGTGGGAGGACTTGGGTTTTGTGCTATGTTTTACTGTGGGTGCATAAACAATCTTCATATACTCACCCCTTTAAAAGAAATGAAGCAGGGAGCCATACATTTCATGTATACCAAATATGCAACAAATACACGATGAACAGAATCTCCATTATGTGGAATCACAATTGTTCTTGAGTGCAGTGGTTAGAGAATTGGAACCACCATGGCAGAGCTTTACTGCATATCCACTGTATTTTTCTTAATGATGGAGAGCCCAAATGCACTTCTAGTCTCACATGTGATCTATTCTGACTCTGGACTAGACCAAGATCAGAGTCCATGTGTGCCTTTTTCTCTTCATTTTCACTTCCATGTTCTGTTTCTGGTGTTTGTTTGTTTGTTTGCTTTTTACTAAATTCATGGCTACAATCTAAGAGACATGGTACACTTTGAATGGGTTCACAGTCTGTCTGACTGGTCATCTACAATCTAGTGATCTTTTTCAGATCAGTTTATTCAGCACTAGATGATCAGCTTGCTTGATTAGTTTATGGATTAGGGTCCGGCTCTGTCCCTTAGCAAAGCTGTAGCCTGAATTCATTTAATGATGAATAAATGAGAGCACTGAATTCTTTTACTCTAACCCCAAATAAAATGTGATTAATTCTACACTACGATTTATTTGTAGTTATACATTTTCATCAGTTAAGTTATGGAGTTAGGTCTCTCCAGAAGACTGTAAATTAGGGATTTGAGAATGAAATCAGTGTAGGGTATTAATTCACTTCAGCACTTCAGAATAAATATATTTAAACTTTGAAAGACTGAGTTGCAACCCTCTAAAGTCAAAAAAAAACATCTACAATATTATCTTATATTTGAAATGTCATCTCTGGAAATCAGTGTGGTGAGGTTTTAGCCTAATCAGGTGGAAATGTTGCAGATGGAGCATATGAAACTTGTGGAACTTGAGGTTTCCGAACCTCTTAGGCTATATTAAGGCTTCCTAAAAACTTTTTGTCTTCCAACTTCTGTATTCCTCTCATTTAAATACATGATTTTAGAAGTGATTTTCCTGAACACATTTGTTTATAATTTAAATGGCCTCCACAATACTCTCTGGCAACAAGTTCTAGCATTTAGTCTTGTTATGTGAAAAACTATTTCCACTTGTTGCTCTAAGTCTGCTGTTTTTTTGACTGGATGTTTCACGGTGTTGTGAGAAACAGTGAGCAGATGCTTCCCTTTCACATTGTTAATGATCTGGTAATCATTTTCATGTATCTTTCATGTATCTCTTCTCATATTTTCTCTCTTTTAAAACCAAGTTACCAGAGTACATGGACTCCTCTCAGATGGAAGCCATCTTATAGGCTGGATCACCCTCTTTAGCCTTTCTGTGCAGTCCTTTGTTTCAATTATAGTTCTCTCAGAACATTTTTTGAGGTACTTAGTTTGGAGCTATATTCAACTCTCGCTGAAAGCAAGTAATTTAATTTCTGTGACAGCTGTGGCAAGCTACGAAACTATTTTAGCAGGTATCTATCAAAAGCAGAACATGTGAACTGTCTTTTGAGATTGTCCCAAAGTCAACCATCATGACTAGATTGCCATCCAAACAGTGAGGCAGAAGCATGGTCTCAGATGTGCCTCAAGAGTAGTATCCAAATTATTTGGCACATTATTTGTCACATTAATGTTCTACTACTAAGGTCACAGTGTGCCCTAGGTGTCCTACATCATACAGTAGCTTTATGCAACATCCTGAAAGTCCTTCATCTGGACAGGAAGGAAGCAAACTTGGAACACATCATGCTTCTCTTCCAGTGAGATGCAGACTTAGCTTCTATGTGGAAGATATCTCTTGGGTATGTGTTTGTCATTATTATCCATTATTAACCTGGAAGTATGCTGCTATGTATCAACACTTCAGCAGAAAGTGCACTGAGCTCTTTGTTATTGTCTGTGGTAAACAGCACACAGTTAGCAGATCTTATTGTATTTCACAAATTTGGCAAATAATACATTTCCATTCAACTCATAAAGCAAAGTGCTATCTAACTGTGAAAAAATAAAACAATACAGCTTTTCCATTGCCACAATGCAGTGAAACTAAAAAATCAGCATCTAACACTTTCAAGTAAGTGAATAACAAATCACTTTTTATGATAAAAATATGAACATTTTACAAATTAAGTATGCATGATCTTGTAAAAAAATAAGGTGTATCTTAAAATAGTTCCAGTAGAAAAAATGTGCCAGTCTCCTTCCGGTGGAATATCAATTACAACATGAAGCAGAGAGAGGATAATAATTCACATGAAGGGATAATCATATTGTGCTAAAAAATTGTGGTGCAGCTTTGGTTTCCTGCACGTGCCACGTATGGTCTCAGTGTTGCCAGCCTGGGAGGAGAGATTTAGTGTGATACAAATTCAGTGAACCTATACATTGTGCAAGGGTCTCTTCCAGGATGTGATTCATTTTTGTGGCTCAGAGAGCACAAAAAGATGAGAGGTAAATTTTAGACGACTTCTTGGGACAATCCACAGCATGAGAAGGCCTGCAGAAGACACAGAGCTAGCAGAAACACATCCTTTACCTTCCACTAGAGGCCTGCACTACAGCTGAAAGAACGACTGATTACTGTGCCAGTATCATGGCACTGGTCCAGGGTACTCTGAGACTTGATGAGGAGAATTAGGTTCCTAATAATGTCTCTCCTGACTGCATCCATCCACTTCTCTGGGTGCAGCACAGGCTTTTAACCCATCAGTGACAGCGGTTACAACACATGAACTCTTTTGGCTCAGATGTTCAGCTGTTAAACTGAAACTTTAAGACTGACACTTTACATTCTTTCTAACATTTTTGCTCCTTTTCTGGAAAAGGGATGAGCTAGACATTTCTGAGAAAGGTGATTAAAATATTTATTTATTTATTTTTCTGTTAGGGGCTCACAGGTAAAGTGACACACAGATTACTACATCTGTGTTGAGAGGACTGGCATGGACAATTTATTCATATTTGGGAACAGGATAAATTTCATAAAAACACAAAATCCCCAGAAGTAGAAATTAAAAAGGCTAACAACAAAGCATAGTAATTTAATATTAATGTTAGACTAAGCCAGGCTGAGGGATTCGGAAATTATTAATTTTTATTTGCTATTACTCTAGTAGCAGAAGCAGGAACATAAAGTTGATAGTTTGTTTTTCTGCCAGAGCCTGGATGAGAGTGGCAGTAGATCCTGAGGACACTTGCAGATGTTTTAAATCTGTGTATGATGATAACAGACTCTTAGTCTCTCAGACATATAAATAATCAGCAGTTTATTAGGGGTCATGGAAAGGGAATTAAAATTCTGTTCTTACACTGCTACCAAAATTTCATTAAACATTCCTGAAATAATTACTTCTGCAAAGGTAAGAGCACCTCAAACTGAATGGCTAACCAGTAACAGTGAAAAAAAAAAAAAGGTTAATATTTTCACGGAAAACATTTGAATGCTTTAAGGCCAAGGAGACAGAAATACATTGTCAGGAAATGACTGGCAGGGACATGAAAAAAAAAAAAAAAATGGACCAGAGGCAGTATGCCAAAGATTTACAGAATAATTTTCTGAGCTGTGGTCTAGACAGCTAGTTCTACATGGTCATAAAATAATGGAAGACTTGTTTGGGGGCAGAAAAGTAAACCACTCAGTTAATAAGGAAATATGAAGTTGGGTGAAGAGTAGCTTTCCTGAGCAGAGGCACTATAGCTGAGCTAGCTACAGAGATAACCTCTCAGGAGGTTTTAATCTTTGAACCCTGAACCTGCACACTTTGTGGAGGGTGACATGAAACCTTTCAGGTAGAGAACTGGAGGCTGCTACACAAAGCCAAGGTTTTCAGGCTGTTAATGTGGCGGGTCTGTAAGCACTGGCTCTGCTGGGCCAGGTGGACCCAATGCTCCTCCCCTTTCATGGTCAGAGGTCACTGTGAGCCCCCCAGTGGGAGCAGATTTGGCCTCAAACTCGATATTGGAGCTAATATCACATAGCAGTAAGATGTTTTGCCTTTTTGCTGAGCCACGTAAAGGCCTGCCTGAAGGGACAACCAGTCAATGGCAGCCTTTGCCTTTTGTACCTAACCATGAAACCTGAGTACAAGTCTATCTCAGTAGAGGTGACTCTGGTTACGATGAGTTCACATTCTTATCTGCTATCAGTATGACTTTCATTATGAGACTTACAGATAAAGCAATCAGAGATTTCAAGCTGTCTCCATTAAATGATCTTCTTGTTATTACTACAAGGAACAAGCTAGAATTGCACAAATATGTTAATAAAGTTTCTTTTTTTGCAGCAGTTGGGGGCCAACTGTGAAGCATTTCCCAACAACAACAAAACTCTGACCAACTGTACTTTTGCAGGCAAATAAAGAACAGAGAAAGAAATTTAAAAAGGTGAGATTAACTCATAGGATGATTCTCTTGAGGAAAAACTGATTAAATTTACTACAAATGACAAAACAAATTGGAGAATTTATTTAATTATCATTCTGTTTCCATTGAGCATCAAAGACTTATTGCCAAGGAGAGAGAAGCAGAAATCTAAATAATTATAATTCAAAGTCAACAATGTTTACCTCTATTATTATACTCCAAGCTGCTACTGCTAAATGAAATATATTAAAAAAGAAAAAAGAAAAAAGAAAAAAGTTTTTATGGTATTTCATAGGAAACTGACATTCATAGGGTGAATTCTTCCCTAATGCTGAGGCCATTAATAGCATATAGACGGCATAATTACAGACAGCAAAATCAGTAATGTGCTTAATTCAGGAAAGACAAATTCGTGTTGATGATGACTCCTCAGATGCATTTTATTTACATTTTAGAAAACATCTGTCACTACAGATATTACAAGTTGTTAGCTACTGGTTAACTGTAACCTTCCGCTAGTGAAAAGCACATTCAGTATTCTGCTTAGAAGAATAATATCTGTTATGGCTTTCCATTCATGATTTCCTTGTCTGTTTAGCTAATAAGTAGATTGCCATTGCTAACAAACTCCTGCTTTACACTGTTATATGCTTGCTGATCTTTGTATGTAGCTGATCTTTTTATCTTTTTTTCTTGAGTCAGAAGACTCATTTCCTCCAGATTTTTTCCTATGATATGGAAATGTTATACCATTTCACTTAAAAATTAATTTGAAGGAAGACAAAATCTGAAATATTGTCCCTAGATTTGTTATTCAATTAAGGCTAAAGGCAACTTAGATTTTACTTCCAGATAACAGAACATCATCTTGTTTATTGTGAAGCGGTGTCTAGACAAACACTTTGGGATAGCAGGGATAGGATTCAGTTGTCCTAGCATAAATTATCTTGTGCTGTGAGTTGTGCTCAGGTATCCCATGTGGTTTTCAGCTGCCATCTCAGGAGTGTGAACATTTTCCAATGGTCCTGCATCAGTCTGATTTTGTGCAGTATCCAACTTGAATTCCAGTGGCTGTATGTAAGCAACAGAAAGCCTCTCTAACATACCTGAACATCAGCAGCTATGTCTACATGCATCACAGTTGGCACAGTTGAGAGAGCCTTGGAAGCTCACTGGCTGCTGGGCATCCATTTTAGGATGAGTTGGTAAACTAGGTCTATGTTATGAAAAGGACTTGTGTAAGATCTTGGAAAGTTATGTAAATCAGTTAGCAACACATCTCTTAACTATTGTACATATGTATAAATGTGTTCAGCCTTCATCTTTCACAGGGCTTCCTTCCATAAATCTGTACATGTGTGGCTTTATCTGCTCTGCCTAACTTTGCTTAGACTGATTGGTGTGGTGCTAATCAGCATACATAAAGTAAATATCTTTTCAGGAATGAAATAACTTTAATTGCAGAGAAGACACTTTTCTTGTTTTTGCAAAGCCAATTTTTGTTTTATAAGACCAAGTTTTCAGCTGGTTCACAGCAAAGACTCTAGGGACAATGTAACACTTATTCATAAGTATTTAATACCTAGTTTGTCTATTTGAAAGTAAATTATCCTTGGAGTCTAGTCTGAAAATCCTCTGAGACTTCCAATCCCATAATGATCAGGTAGAGAAATAGTGTAATTTAGTTTAAAACCTTCATTCCTCACATAATCTTTAAATTTTTTAATGTTTTCTGTAGGAAAATATAATTTGCTGCTCTTTACACAAACATTCAATACGAAAACTTATTTTGTATTGCACCTTGCCATTAATTCCTCTTTCTTTTATATTCACTGTGGATCTCATAACTTCCAAACCAATCCTTTATTCTTGCCCAGTTGCTACTAAGAAAAAAAGTCAGTCACATAAAAGTCTTTAATTCTCATTGGGTTTCGGCCTTATTTTCCTATCAACCAAGGTGTTTATATAAAGTAGTGTGTCCTGTTACACCACAAGGGTAGCTGAGATCTACCTCTGTAAGCTAATACTGTCTTGTTGGAGCATCTTCACTCTCAATTTATATAGCAAGAGTGAAATTCTTATTCACGGTTCTTGCTCTGTTTCTGAAACACAGCTGAAGCTTTTTTTTTTTTTTTTTAAATTCTCTTGGATGTATAAACCAATGTCTAGGCCACTGTCTAGGTGCTGGCCTGGGGCTCTGCTAACTGAACATGGTGTTCAATTAAAAACTAGTGGACATGAGAAATTGCTTGATATCTATATGAGAAATTGCAAAAAGATACCACCATGAGCGTGGGCTGGATTTCACAGGTTGCTGAGGGATTACATGTGAGATGGGTAGACTCTACAGACAACTAGAGGGGAGCAGAATCTTCCAAGGCCAAGCAGTGCCTGGGTAACTGAAGGAGGGATACGTTGAAAAGCCAAAATTATCCAGATAACAACGATATCAGAAATATTTAATGTGAATATGGAAGTAACAAATCTGAGACCAGTGGGGAAAATACAATTGGGGCAGGTTGTTTATTTGGGAAAAGGCTAGGGCAGAGAAAAGGAGGTAGAAGACTGAAAGGGAAGGTCAAGAAATGGGAAAAGGGATAATAAAGTAAATCATGTGACTGCTGCAGTCTGGCTGGGTCTTGATTTTCATGGACATATATGAAAAATACACAAGTCATATTATGACTGATAGTCAAAGGTATGACAGGAGAGTTTTGCTAAAGTGTAGCTGCAAGTTCAGTGTTTGGCAATAGTGGGACTTGGAAAGTTGTGTACTGAGACAGATTTTTTGTTCTCCAGCAAGGTTATGGGAAGGGAGACTGTGGCTTTGAACAGGTCTGACAGGAGATCTGTCTTTTTTTTTCAGCAGACTTTGTGGTTGTGCTCCCAGCTTCCATCCTCCACAGCATTAGAAATATGAGTATTAAATCATCTTTATCTGGGTGAGAGGGGTAGAGGGTGGTAATAAGGGAGAGTGGAAGTGGAATGTTGAAGGTTAGCACAGGAGTCTGTAGGTAAGGTCCTCTGCCAGGTAAAGAGGTGTTTTAGAAAGAACCAATATAGATTCTCAGTTGATTGAGTGCCCCCCCAGAGAGTAATAGGGAACACCAATGTGGTAGCAATGCCAAGAGGGATAACCTCTTCTTGTGGTCATTTACAGCAGTGCTGGGAAAAAATAAAACAAACAAAAGGCAAAGTGATATATATTGATTATATAATGATTAGAAGCTAAAAACTCTAAACTATTCCCAGAGGAAACCCATAAAGTATACTTACTAATAGACAGGAATCTTAAATACTCTAGAAAATTAATAATGGCAGAATGTGAGAATGTTTATTTTGAAAAATAATAGAAAAAAATAGAAACAGTCACCAAACTCTTCTGCTCTTTTTATTAGATGTGGAAGGGAAGGAAGATAATTTAATAATAGTACTTGCAGTGTTTTCTATTCCAACAATGACTAAAAAGAGTGATGAATAAAAGTTACTTAATTTAGGTAATTTTATACATGCAAGTTTGTAAATCTAGTATTATTAAATAACTAGCTGAAGTTATCTCTGGACTGCTAATATTAATTAATTAATATGGAACAGCAAATAATTTTAAGAGGCCTGAAAGAAGTCTTGACCTATATTTATTCAAAACAAAACCATGACTGTTATGTTATAAATGAAAGAAAAAGAAAAAAAAAAAAAAAAAGACATGACTGTTGCAGGTGAACAGATACGTCTGTATGTCCAAAACTGAATTTTTAATCTTGTAATCTCTTAGGCAGAAACCTCCTACTTGGCAGCTGCAACTGTTACAGTCTAGTTGTAAATTTTTATAATACCTGGACGAAGTGGCATGTTCTGAGTCCTCCATTTAGGAGACTTGAGAGAAAGAACCACCAGTTAGGGTACAGATCACACATTGTGCCAGATGTGGTGGTTTCACTCTGATGGGCAGCTAAGCTCCCCCACACTGTCCTCTCACTCCCCCTCCTCAAAAGAACAGGGGGAGAAAATATGATGAAAAGGGCTCAGGGGTTGAATGCTCACCAATTACTGCCACATGCAAAACAGACTCAGCATAGGGAGATTAATACAATTTATTACCTATTACTAACGGACCAGCACAGTGCGAAACTAAAAGCAAACCAAGAACACCTTCCGCCATCCACCCTCTTCTACCTCCTCCCCCTGAGCAGCGCAGGAGAATGGGGAATGGGGGCTGCGGTCAGTCCCTAACGCTTCATCTCCACCGCTACTTCACTGTCACCCTCTGCCCCTGCTCCACATGGGGTCCCTCCCACAGGATGCCGTCCTTCCCAAACTGAGCCTGCGGGGGCTGCCCACAGGCAGCAGCTCTTCAAGAACTGCCCCAACATGGCTCCGTACCACGGGGTCCATCCCCCAGGAGCAAACTGCTCCAGCACGGGTCCCCCACGGGCGGCAGCTCCCCACACACCCCTGCTCCTGCGTGGGCTCCTCTCCACGGGCTGCAGCTCCGGCCCGGGGCCTGCTCCTGCGGGGGCTCTCCATGGGCCGCAGCCTCCTCCAGGCCACATCCACCTGCTCCACCGGGGGCTCCTCCACGGGCTGCAGCGTGGAGATCTGCTCCGTGTGGGACCCCTGGGCTGCAGGGGGACAGCCTGCTCCACCAGGGGCCTCTCCACAGGCCACAGAGGACTTCTGCTGCATGCCTGGAGCATCTCTTCTGGACTATCAGACATATAGACTATTTAGACTGGTAATAACAGTGGCTTAGAAGGGAAGTGGTGCTAAAAAGAATGGTTCCCAGAAGTAGCTACTCTTGAAGACAAGAAGTCCTAGAAAGGAGGTGGTGAAAATCCTGGCTGGAGGAAAGGTCCTGGAAGTGGGGAAGGGCTGTAAGATGGGGTAACTGTCTGGAGAAGAATGCTAGGGGAATACCCATGGACCTTGGCCAGTAAACCCTGTGACTGGTAACTGTGAGCAGTGGCACAGAACAAGATCAACTTTCTGCCTGACCCTCCCAGATCAGCAGCAATCTGCCTGATGGGAAAGGAAGTCAATATGTAATGAACTGGAATTCATTCACTCCAGTGGGAGTGAGTGAATGTATCTGTGAGATAACCAAGCAGGTCAAAAGCACTGATCTCAGAAGTTCTTTAATGAACTACATTATCCAGATCCACTGCGGGTTGTCTTTTATTCTTATCATGCCTGCGACAACAACCTGAGCTTCTATGTCTGTTCCCATGATAAATTCCCTAGCAAAACATGTGATATGACTGACAGGATTCAAATTCTTAAACTATGGTCAGACCGTAATATAATCAATTTCTATTAAAACAGTTTATGGAAAACAGATTTTGTCAAACTAATTTGATATTTATTGATAAAAGTATTAGTGTCAGTGTAATATAATCCTTTATTGGTTTTGACTTAGTGCTGCCTGACATTTAGATTAGAAAAAAAAAAAAAGTGACACAATCAACATGACATACTTGCAATGTATTAACAGCTGGCTGACAGATAGGTCTCCAAATGCCATTGGCAATGTGGATTCATCATCATGTGGGTGGGTTTCTAGTGGAGCTCTGTGGAAATTGGTTCTTGCCCTGTGCTGTTTAACATCTTTTCTCATCTATATCCTGGAAGAAAACTATTTTAAATCTTAGTTTCGCTAGGTGGATGACAAAACAGTTGGAGGAGTAATAAATAATAAAGAAGACAGGTGTTCCACAGCCTTTGAAAGAGAAGTACAAGAAAACATCATGAAAGGATAATAATGTACCAATGATATGGTTAAGATGCTGAAAGGAAGACAGGTCACTGTGTCCTCTTTTTCTAGTTGATAGGGACAAATAGCCATTTCTATATTGTGATTCATTCTAGAGTAAAAACAAAATAGGTCAGCAATATGCATATTAAATATACCTGTTTTCTTCTTTGACCATAAAGGGAGCCAAAAGTCACTTAATTTGGATGTTGGTATTTCTACTGTAAGGATTTTTAGTTGTGAGTAATAAGCCAATCTGGTTGCTTTGCTGTCAAAAATGTATGTGTATGTTAGTTCAATAACTGGTTGGTTGGAAGTATTCAGGAAGGTTGAAATCGCTCATTAGAAGCAGACATATGCTTCTTGGCAAAATCTTGGGAAAATATATATTAACTGAAGTTTTTGTGTGACTCCTGTCAGAGTTACAAAAATTATATTATATACAAGTTCCAAATCCATGAAAGATGGATCAAAAAATTCTTGGATAACAAAACTATCTTTTGTGGTAAAGATAAATTGCTCCTGAGATATTTTGTGTAAATGTTATTTTTCAGACTCTAGACAAAGATGGACTTCCCTAGAAATCTTTGTATGAGACAGACCTATTTTGACCATTACATGTTTTTTTTTTTCCTCTCCTTGTAATATGTTCTTTCTCTTTGTTAATAATAATAATAATAATTATTATTATTATTATTATTATTATTTTCCATCATTCCATAAATACAATGGGACATCCAAGCAGATGCTCACCTTTCAGAAATATGTCATCCTTTGCACTTCTAGTGTTCCTTGTTCTGAAGAATATTATTTCTTTTTCAGGCCTGGGGTCCTCAGTGACCTAAACATTTGATTATCACTGCACTCAGTATTGTTTTTGTTGAAAAGAATATGAAACAAAATACAAGACTAAAGAGGCAGTTTAAAAAAGAATAAAAATCCCATTCATTGGGTGTTGCCTGTGCTTCAACTGTTTTCATTGATTCCAGGTCCTTGTCGCATTCCAGGTCTATGTTTGGGCCATGATATCTTGAGAAAGATGGTGTCTGAATTCTGATGAGAGCTACAGGAGTGATTGGGGCCATGGGCAGACACATCTTTTCTCTCAAGTGCTTTGAGATGAGCTCATTAAATCTTATGCAGACAGATAGTAGAGGAATATATTCGCAAACCCATCCAGCTCAGATATGTATCACACCATTGTCCTCTTTGTGTGTTCTTTTCTGCAAATTGAAATCTCCTTCTGGGGAAGATGCAACTTGTCTCATGTGGAAAGTATTTCCAGGAGAGTCTTCCTAACCCTGGGTCTATCTTCTACTTGCTCCTCCGATTAAAAATAATGGAATGTGCTATTAATGATGCAAATGCTTTCCTGTCATCATAATTATTCTCTTAGCCATTAATGAATAGAAGAAAAGCAGTTCTAGGGGTCAGGTAGCACTGGAGGAACATGCAGTTTCTGCTCTGTATTTGTACTTTCTGTTTTGATTAAATATTTCAGGTGCAGCTCTGAAAAGCAATAAACACATAGGAGGAAAACAACCTGAAGTATATGAGAAGCTGGAAATAACACTGGAAAAATAATAATGAAAGGAGGCATGAGAGAAGAACATGCCATTAAAACAAATGTAATAGTACCTATGCTACATTTTTATCCAACCTTTTTATTTAAGAATGAAAGTTTATGTACCTGGAATTTAAAGGCATATTTTTGTAAGGATACATGGCAAGGAGTATTGCAGCAATTGTAAACAGGTCATTCTACTTGCTTTGACAATGCAGGACATTCAAGCTGGCACAGCTCCAAAAAGAGTGTAAATGGGAGTTTGTTCCCTATAAACCAATCCGCAGGAAAGCAATGCCCCTTTGCAGCCCAAGGATGCCACTAGCTAGAAGTTCACTGGACTGAAAACAGAGGAGTAGGTCACCATCATCTTTATCGACAGTGGAGATGAATGATCAGAAAACAAATAACTTGTATCCCTGTCTGACATCAGAAAACAAATTGAGCCTGGAGAAGGGACTGGAATATTTACTTTAATGGAAAACAGATACAGAACTGTGGTGAGAAGTATTGCCCCACATATCCACTCCCTCCTTGTTTTGTGCCTCTACATCCCCAAATGCTTTTGTACAAGGCATCTCTGCAGGTTCCCCAACCCTTTCTTGGGGCAAGATGCAGACAGGGTCCACGTTTGTACCTGTTTCACTCCCTTCAATAGTAGACAGCTTCAGAGATTAGTCCATATATTCCCTCTTCAGCAGGAAGTCAGAAGAGGAGATTCTTTTGCCAGCTGCAGCAAGTGGGGACATGGCACCTGCTTTGTGCAGCTTTCCAGAAGTTACTGCCATCTCGACTGGGAGGAAGAGGGCAACTCATTTGTTTCAGGTATGGGCCAGAGCCGTGCTTGACTCCAGATCAACCTTTCATCAGCACAGGGCTGCTCTCTAGGTCCAGAGGCTTTACACCAGGGATCACACCCTACCTTAAATTACTCCCAGAGCATAGCAATAATTCCACAGTAGAAAGAAAATTTTAGAAGATAAAGACTCCCCTGGAAAACAAACAAACAAACAAAAACCACAAGAGTTTTCACAGCATAGAATTGGGGAGGTATTTTTAGAAATGATTTTTATTTTGGTGTCTTTGCACTGAAGGTCGAGTGATTTCAGATCCTGATAGAGTCCTGTACTGCTCCCTTTCTCTGACCAGCTCCTTTCTATTTGTTTATTATTAACCTTTTCTGTCTTTATAAAAAAGCACACTTAATGCATTTATAAAACTGAGATGTGAGGTCTCTGCAGGAATCAATGCATCTAATTCAATTTTTCTAGCTGATCTTTGGATTGCTCTTAATGGGAGGTTCTGCAGGTGAAGATATGGTGATGCTGGAGGTATTTTGAAAAGGGAAATCTGGCCTAGGACTTCACTCAGATGCTCTACTGAAGCAGATGTCTTTCTCAAAAAATTGAATAACATTGTTATTGCTTTTAGAAAAAAAATATCTATAAGTGAATTAATATTTACAGTGATGTCAATTTAGCAAGAGCACTTTTTTTTTTCTTTTTTTTTTTTTCTCTCTCTGAGGCAATTAAAATCTGTCATTGTTCTCTAGGTCATCTCTTTGTTCCAGTATATGAATAATTACCCCAGACACTTTATTGAAAGAAAGAAAGAAAGAAAGAAAGAAAGAAAGAAAGAAAGAAAGAAAGAAAAGAAAAAAAGATATTATTGAACAACTGCCAAAAAATGTAGAAATGTAGCCAACTCTAATGCTTTCCTAAGGATTGAAAGGTCAAACCTGATTTAGTACAACATTGCTTCATTTCACAAGGATTTATATTGATTCATTTAAGAACAGGACAGAAATAGACCATAACAATTGCTGGTATCAAAAGTAAAGTGCATTCCTAATAGTGGAGGGCCAGATGGTATATAGTGTAAAGGATCTTTAACACCTATTACTGTATCTAAGCTTTCCCACACATCATAGCTAAACAGTTAGGGTAGGTGATCTTCACAGCAAAAGAAATTTCAAGAATGTTTTGAAGGAAGAATCAAGGTGTTTGATTAGGAATATGGAATATCCTTCACCTTCAAGCTACCTTCTAGATCTTCTGTTTCCCTTCACTTCTGTAAATCTGCAGGCCCTCCTTTACTGAGTTACAAGTGACTCCACTGAGACTCTTAGGAGGAGGAACGGTCTTGAGATGCTTCTCACTGTTCTATTTACTCTCTTGTAAATGCTTCATTCAAGGAGCTATTCATTTTGTAACTATTTTGTGACCAGCCCTAAATTTTAACTCTAAGAGAGAAAGTAAATTCTTTTTTCTCCGCTGGTACAAACTTATATAACTCAAATACACATACCAAAAAGGAATTTTTGTTGTTGTTGTTATTGTTACTAAGGGTGAATTGAAAATTACTGATAAAACATTTTCCCCACTAAACACTGAGCTGGATGATGATGATGATGATGATGATGATGATGATGATTACTATTACTATTATTATTATTATTATTATTATTAAAGTATCAGTCTTGGTATACTTCCTCTACTGGGAACATAGTCAAATACATCTTTTGCATTTCTTCATCTAATGTTTGGTTTTAGATCAATATCAAAATTTGTATCTTCTTGAGATACATCATGATGTTGTAGGAAATGAGCAGATTGCATTGTGAGAGAGCTAAACTAACTGGCCAGTGTACTGGGGCCACATTTTAGCCAGGCCAGCACCCTCTATGTGACAGCCTTAAAGCTTAGGTCAGAAAGGAGATTTCAAGTGCCCTGCCCAAAAAATGTTGTAGTAAATGTTGGCAATGAAACCATTCATCTCTGAAAAATATTGTAATTACAGGCTTAGCTACATTCATATAAATTTAATCAGGATTTTCTTTAACTGTATTTTCACCTTTACACCTTGCTCACATCAAATAATAGATATTTTGATGCCAGATCTTTTCTTGAGAGAGAATTTTTGGTTTTCAATAAACTCTATTCAATGGCATCCTGAGCTGTTTCTGGATGTGTAACAAGGGATTGTCTATTCCCTGAGGATCTCAGAGATTAAAAACAGACAGGTTTGTGGAGAGAAGAAATGATGAGGTGGCTTTCTATACTATGGAGAAAGTTTACCTCTTCTTCGTATTCATGGAAAGAATAAGTAAAAAGAAGTAAATGGATTTGCAGCTTCGAATTTGTAAAGTTGTTTTGCATTCAAGACAGTAATGTAAATTACATGATTTGTTCAGTGTGGTTACAAGAATCTGTACTTTTTTGTGAGAGGCTGATTAAACTGAATGGTTCCATTTGCCCTTAGCAATGGCTGTAATGAACAATAATAGAGTGGGCTGAGTTTGCTGTAGTTGCTGTTGGTTTGCTTTTTTTTTTTTTTTTTTTTTTTTAATTCACTTTGTGACAAATAGTTTTGCTTGAAAAGCTTGCCTTGTTTGGTTTGATTTGTGTCCAGACTGAGTACATTAGGAAGTGATGATACTTATCTGTGTGGTTCACATGCTAATTAAATTGACTTTACCAAAGCATACAAATGTCTCCCATTATTTTCTGTTCTTTTACCTTGTGTCAATATGTTTCTATACTAAAGAAGAAAATCTTTATTTAGCAGGAAGATTGTATTTGAGAAGCGTAAAAAATGCATCCGTTTTGAGGGTTTTAACTTTTTTTAGAGACTGTCTTGTAAAGACAAAAAAGTATCAGGAGAGAAAAGCTTTCCTATCCTGATTTCTTTGCTTTGGACATCATGCAAAGAAAAGATAAACTGATGGGTTACTTCATAAATTGAAAATGTAGATTTATATGACAGCTTAAATGAGGTCTAGCAAAATCCACTATTAAACTCAGGTTTGTACTTTATGAGACCATTTTGACTAATCAAACAGAGGTGGATGTATAATGAATAATTCATGGAATACGGTTCCTGTGAAGAAGCAGGCTGTAAATACCTGGAGATGGGCTCCATTGACACCATAATTAGTAGCCAGTGTTGACTGCTTTATGATGTCACCATTGCTCTAAGGTGTAATTATAACTTCTAACTTGCTGGTGATGTTGTCTGTATGTAACGTTTCTCCTTGCCATTTGGCACACAGGCCTTTACAGACACAAAGGAGAGGGGGTGGCCATTCCACCCATCACCTCCCAGCCTCAGCCAATCACCCCTGGCTGCACCCCTTACTCATCCTGCATTCCCTTTTTTTTTTCTTTTGCTTGCCATAATCTTCTTTCCCACCTCCTGATGACACCACCAAGAGAATTGTCATTGTTGCTGTTCCCACACACGATGGGAAGACACGAAGGGCCCACAGGGAAGACTAGCACTCTGCTAGGCACACTGTTGGGTGGTCTCTTCCTTCCTAATGTCCTGTGAGTGAGTGGACAAGACAGCACTGTACTTTTAGAGACACGTGTTCTGCATGGTACAGAGCTGAGAAGGTGTACCAAAGGCAATTAGGACCCCTTGTTCCTCAGCTTTCCGGTGCTGTGGCTCTCTGTGTGATTATGCCAGCTGTGGCACATACCAAGAATTTTTTAAGCTGCTCTTTATTTTAAGGTGCAAAACTCTACTACTAAAACTCTAGCTGTTAGCAGAAAGGTATTGGTAGTCTAGCAGAGTGAGGAGGAAATCTATCATCAAAACTGGGAATAAAATCAGGGAAATAAGGGGAGAACATGCATCCTCCAAGGCAGCTTTCATCAGATATCCAGCAGATCATAGAATCAGAGAATATCCTGAGTTGGAAGGGACCCATAAGGATCATCAAGTCCAACTCCTGGCACCACACAGGTCAACCCAAAAATTCAGACCATGTGACTAAGCGCACAGTCCAAACGCTTCTTAAACTCTGACAGGCTTGGTGCAGTAACTACTTCCCTGGGGAACCTTTTCCAGTGTGCGACCACCCTCTCAGTGAAGAACCTCTTCCTGCTGTCTAGCCTGAACCTCTCCTGCCACAGCTTGACACCATTCATGGATCAAGTATTTTCTTCAGAAAAATGAGGTAGAGTTTAGGACAAACACAATATTTTTTCAGTCAATTGGATATTCTGGAAAGTTTTTCATTAATAATAAAAAGTCTCTTTGGCCTTCCTGCTCAACATGTGAGTTTTTCATTAATAATAAAAAGTCTCTTTGGTCTTCTTCCTCAACATGTGACAGAAAAAATGTTCCTGTGTAGTTCTGGAAGACCCTATAAGGGACTACTGCACCAGAGACTGAACAGCTCTGTCTATTGCAGCATTCTTATAGCACATTCCTATTGTCCCAATGATGTCCCCTGAGGATGCTGGTCAACACCTCTGTACTGTCAGGCAGCTGTGTATGTTTGGTCACTGTGAGAGCCCTTGACTGTAACAGGACTGGTAAATGAGATGGGCCCTGGTCTACAAAGTAGGGACTCATCTGTCTTTATACAGAATTAGAGAAAGCTCAGGCGGGGTCATGTTCTCTAATACAAAGATAAAAGTTGGAAAAGATAGCTTTTTTTTTTTTTTTTTTAAATAAATAAAGATGGATAAAAAACGGCCTAAAATACTTTAATCTCAACGCGTGTACATATCTATATATCTTTATATATACATAAAAGTGCAACCTTTGAATCCTTCAGAGGTAGTTTTTAAAACATCTCCAGGGAATGTAAAGTTAAGGCTTATATATATCTACTTGATATGACTGGAATCAAAATTCAGAGATACCCTTGCTTCTATAGAAAGGCACACATAAGCAAGTAGACATCTACAGCACCTTTCAGAGAGGAGCCCTGTCAGACTGCTAAGAAATCTTGCTGAGATAGCTGGTGGTGAAGAAAGCATCTGGGCTGGTAAAAACCTCATGACTCCTCTCAGAACACAGGTTTACAGATGTATATCTGTAGGCATATCCAAGTTCATTCTAAAGGGCATATGTTTTTTCTAATCATTGGGATAAAGTGAGGGAGAAAAAATATTCCCTCCTTCCCCCTGTGGATCTGCCCAGTAACTCTTGGGTTTTTCAGCCCAAAATGTCCAAAGTCCTGCATCTGGTCCAGGGCAACCCCAAGCACAAATACTGGCTGGGCAGAGAATGGATTGAGCAGCTCTGAGGAGAAGGACCTGGGGGTGCTGGTTGATGAGAAGCTCGATATGAGCTGGCAATGGGCACTTGCAGCTCTGGAGGAGGGAAGGCTCCAGGGAGACCTTATGGTGGCCTTTCAGTATCTAACGGGGGCCTACAGGGAGGGACTCTTTATCAGGGAGGATAGTACTGGAACATGGGGTAATGGTTTTAAACTAAAAGAGGGTAGGTTTGTATTAGATATAGGAAGGAAATTCTTTACTATGAGGGTCATGAGGCACTGGAACAGGTTGCCTAGAGCATCTGTGGATGCCCCAGCCCTGGAGGTGTTCAAGGCCAGGCTGGATGGGGCTTTGGGCAGCCTGGTCTAGTGGGAGGTGTCCCTACCCGTGGCAGGGGAGTTGGAACTAAGTGATCTTTAAGGTCCCTTCCAACCCAAGCCATTCTATGATTCTATGAAATATCCTAATACAATTTCTTCAGGTGCAATATGAAAATTAGTGGTCAAAATTTTGTTAGTTGTTTTTTAATGAGCCACATTGCTAACTTTACTTGTGAAAGGTAAAAAGTGGATGAAGTAAAGATGAAGTGGATAAGCACAACAATTTTATCTCTCTAGCTTTAGCAGAGTCATGGTAATTGGTGAACCAGCAATTTCCTTTCTCTGACTCTCAGAGGTCTTTGCACTGCAGTGAATTGCTCATGTGTGCTGTAGCAGTTTCATGCAAGGTAGTGTCTGGTCATTATATGCTCAATTATGTCTTCCATAGGTGTTTGGGTTTGTATTAGTGCCGGTTAGTCTGTAATATGTGTTAATTTAGAGATGTAAATATTGGCCAGAGTTTGGTATTTTAATTGAATGGCACTGTGGGACTGATCTCACGTTTGTTCAGTCCTGCAGTGAGAATGCTGTCCATGGAGCCACAATAATGCATAGACAAATGACAGTGTGATAAAATGGCACAAATAGAATTTTTCTGTTTAGTATATTTTTATTTTATTTTTTTTCAATAGGGTAGGATCTGTGTGTTTATTCTTAGAAAGGAATTTTAGCTATTAAAAGAGAAGAAAGGAAAGCTATTCCTCTGCCTGCCATTCTAGTATTTCTAGAGATGAAATTTTCAATAACGACATTATGTCAGGTCCTTGTTTCAAGGTTTTGAAGGGATAGGAGATCTGTTTCCTGTGTCAACAGCTCTTTTGCATTGGATCAGTGGAACACCCTGACTGGACTTTCTGAGTCAGTCAGTGCTTGAAAATAGGAAAGCAAGAAACTCTCAGACCTGGAGGAGAGAACAAAATTTGCATCTCATAGAAACTCACAAGTTACAGGACTGAGTGTAACTTTGAATTTTGTGCGGTATTGCTGAAATGCTATGGACAGTTCCTCTACCACACGTGGAAGTGTCATGCCTGATATCTGGCAAATGACACTTTGCAACCTTAGTGCTAAAGATGGCGATGCCTCTGGCTGATGTTGACCCTGGAAAAATAATTTTTGCTAGTCATCTCCCATTTACTTTCATCCTGTATATCAGAAGCCTTTTAGGGGCTTTTTGAGAAGTTTGACTTTATTGTTTATGCCATATTGACAAAGGATTCCAAGGAAGAGGCCTTGAAACTGGGTAATACTGCCTGGCTGCTGAAGAGATAATCTGCATTTACACAGATGCCAGGGGATCCAGACACTATGGATCCAGAGCTCCCAAGATGGAAATCAATATTCATGTGAAGTTACTTGCTTTCATTTTCTTTGCTGGCTAAAGTTCAGTAGGTGTCTACATGTAGCATGGTAGCACAATACTGCAGAGTGCTGTAGGAGACCTGAGGGCAAGTATGGGAGGGCCTCTCAGCTCTGCTGAGATGCTAACGGGAGAATAGCTGAGCTATAGGCAGCCCTTTCCCTTGCACGAGTCCTGGGCTGTGAAATCAGGTAGTATGTGCACAAATGAATACATGATTACATCTGAATCTTGTACCCATCGTTGAGGAGTTGCATATTACCATTCTGTGGGCTGCAAGAGTATCTAAGACCAAGAGTTAACAATCAGGCAATTCAAATGTCTGCAAATATATATTTTTATGGCAACAATAAATGATTCTAAACAGTTTTAGTAAAGAATAAATAATAAAATTCTAAAAAAAAATCAGCAAACAAAATGTAGATAATCTAGCAAGATAATGAATTCTATTTTATGTGGGATACTGTGGCTAAAAATTCACTAATTGTTTCTTTGGGGGGTAATTTTATATTGACAGAAAACAGAACTTCCTAAAATATCTAATATTTTTACCATAATGTTTTGTTTTTTTTTAATAAATCTTTATATTTAATGGTCTTGCTTTTACTAACAATATTATTATCTATGTCTCAATAATTTAGCAGTTAATGCAAAACTGAATATTTTTGTTCATTTATCTTTTATAGTAATGTGTTGAAATGCTTTCTTACTTCTATGAAAATAAAAATGTAGAAGATTTAAAAAAAAAAGATACAATCCTAGGTTTAGGAAAACCTCAGATTATCAAGCCTAAATGAATTTTATCTCTATGGAAATTTAAAGATAATGTGAAATAAGTAAGACTGATCTGGGAAACATCGTAGTTTACTAAGGAGAAAACAAAAGAGAAAAACAACCAACCAAATAACCAACCAACGAACCAAAAAAAAAAAAAAACACAACACAAAAAACCACAAACTGTTTTCTCCTGAATTTCAAGTTCCTGGTAGCACAGAGGGCTGGAAGCTGGAATGTTAATTACAGAACTCAATTATCTCAAGTTAATATTCTATTAATCACAAAGGAAAGAAATAGAGTTGTCAAGGTAAAGCGGGCTAGTGTTTTAAAAAATGAAAAGTGATGATAGAGTGGATACGCAGTGTTATCTGTGTTAGTATATTACTACTTCTTCACATAGATTTAAATAACTTTAAATAGTGAGCTGCTTTAATATTAGATTCTGCATCTTGGATTAATTCATTTTTATACATTATACTTATTTTTTCTGTTGTGTATAAAAACCTGATTTTTTGAAAGAGGTAACCATGAATAAATTTATTATTGTTGTTGTTCTTATCATTATTATTGTTATTATCATTAAAGATAATTTTAATTGTTAAATAGTACTGGACTTTACAATGAACAAATGATGTATTATTGTGAAATTAAAATATATACCAATACCAAAATAGTCTGATTGTTGCATTTAACTTGTCTAATATGTTTCACATTTTCTAGCATATATTTGGATGCATACTCAAAGCACCAGTTGTGCCAAACTTGTTATGTTTGCTAATGACATTGTTTCCCTTGTTTCTTTAATCTTTTTATAGCTAAAAGAAGGAGAGAAAGCAATTAGGTGGATGCTTTTCTGTCTCTGCTGAATGTGCTGAAAAATCTGAGCTGTTTCTTACATAAATAACTTTGCAAATAATATTTTTATTAAGGTATTGTTTAACTGGAATTTCAGAATCTATTAGTAACCTTTAACTGCAGCAAGCAATGATTACTTAGTTTATTTATTTATTTGATTTTTTGAAGAAAACTGAACCATCAGGGAAAATGAAATATTATTATCCTGGACCTGCAGCTTGCAATGTAGGCTGTAAATGTGGCCTGGGGCCGTGTGAGTAGATGCCATTATGGGATTGAAGGTCATAGTTTCTGGAAGAAGATTCTGACAAGATAAGGGAAGATGCACATGGCAATATTTTATCCTGTCAAGCTTTGAACTGCTGATGAGACGAAATGTACTATTTTCAAAAAAAAAAAAAAATTGATCCAGGAGCTTTTTTCTAAAGTTAATGGAACCTTATTTCAGTGAACACTGATGGAAGTGTGGTTGTCTGATCTATTCAGCGTTTTTGTAAATCCTATTTTTAAATGTTTTGTAAATTCGCCTCTAAGATTCTGAAGTCACAGGCAAGCTTCAGAAAGCATTAACCCAAGAAACACCCCTTCCTTAATTCCACAGGAAAGAATTTATTTATTAAGAATTATTTTTAAAGCTACTTAAATGATTGAAAGAATTATTGTTCTGACATTTTTAATAGCAATATTCTTTCAAAAAAATAAAATGTTTACTAACTGTTTCAGTAACAATAGCTTTTGGTTTTGAACTGATCAGAGTTTGAAAACCATGTTTGAAATGTGGAAAATTGATCTGAACAATGGAATTTAGCTTTTTTTAAATTTTATTTTACCTTCTGTACTTGTCTGAATTTCTTTCTGACAGTGATGGTATCATTTATCTGTTTTTTATACTATTTCATTTATGACATGGTACTTTTTAAATGGGTGTATAAAAATTCAAAGAGACATGTAATATTTTCTGTGAGAAATCACCAATTCGGATCCCGTAGACTGAAGTTTGAAGTTATGTGCTTTAGATTGTATAAATCAAGCTAGTTACACCAAGTAAGTCTCTTCCTAATTCATTTCACCTGTTCATGCAGATCTTCTGTTAACAGTTTCCCCTGGAGCTAGCTACTTTCCTCCCCTTTCCATCTATCTAGGAATTTCAAATCCTACTTTCTTGGTCTCTAAAGAAAATCAGCACAAACAATTTGTTATGAAAGTGGTGACGGGCATTTAAAACGAGGGAAGGTTTTTCTTTCTGAGAACTGGAGCTTGATAGTGAACAAGATGCATTTGCAATTGTGGCTGAAATTCATTAATTCTTTCATTATGCAAGATTTTGCAAGATACCAAGATGTTTTTGGAGAAACCACTCTAGTATCTTAGAGCCAGCTCTGATTTTAAGAAGCAGTCACATCATATGTAGAGATGTGGAAGCTATTTATTATTTATTGGGAATACAATAACAAGAAAGAAAGAAAAAAGAAAGAAAGAAAGAAAGAAAGAAAGAGAGAGAAAGAAAGAAAAAGAAAGAAAGAAAGAAAAAGAGAAAGAAAGAAAAAGAAAGAAAGAAAAAAAAGAGAAAGAAAGAGAAAGAAAGAAAAAGAAAAAGAAAGAAAGAAAGAGAAAGAAAGAAAGGAAGAGAAAGAAAGAAAGAGAAAGGAAGGAAGGAAGGAAGGAAGGAAGGAAGGAAGGAAGGAAGGAAGGAAGGAAGGAAGGGTATTTACTTCCAAAATGATAAGATGTCCCCACTCTTCTGGGTAATCACTCATGCTTGTCCAGCAGTGAAGGAAGGGGTTAAGTTGGAAACAAGCAAACAAACAAATTTATTTCTTAAAACTTTCCCCTGAGCTCTTGTTTTCCTTTTAAATTCCAAGTACACTTGCGTTCCACTCAAATACACTCTTCATACCTATTGCGTACCCTTTCCTATGTACTCATTTCTCACTTCAGTGCTGTCAGGAGGCAACGCTAATTTACTTCTATTTCTTTGTAATTATTCCTCCCTGATTGATATTACTTATTATCAGAATGTTCAGAATGACTTCTTTCTTCGTTTCAGCTGAGAGACACAATCAGATACAAATGATAGGAGAAATTAGCTTTTTTCTTGATTGGCAAAATATTGCAATCCTGAGGTTTAAATTTTGCTTACCAATTAAAATTCATTCCACAGGAGGTAAAAGTATATTTCTGAATATATTCAGCTCACAATATTATTACATACTGAGTTATCTGAGAATGCTTTAATGAGTCAGAAATAGAGATGGTAAGGTCATCTAATCCAGGACAGACAATATATCAGACAGATCAGACAAGCATAATATCATCACTGAACAGCTTTGCAGATCTGTTAGTTATGAGATTTGTGGAAGGCATGAAAAAGGAAAGTCCCCCAGAAATCACTGCCATGTTATATTATTTTACTAAAAGCAAACTATGAGCTGAACACAAATCTTGTTCTGGAATTCTAAGTGTTTCTATTCAGTCCAGATCTCATGTAAATCTTGAGTTTAATTTTGTTACATTTTCTTTCTTATCCAGTAGTTTGTTAGGCAAGTATTTCAGTTGTCCTTGTTAATCTTTGACACTACTTATTCTAATTTTATGATGTTATCACTCATTCCCCTGAGATGGTCTCTTATGGCCTTAGTCAGAAAGGAATGACTGTATCACTGGCTATAGCTGAAGAACAAAAGGCTGTATCTCCATCTCAGTGGTCACTGATCAGAAATGGATTTCAGGAAAATGAATATGGGAATAGAGTCATAACAATAAAACATACTAGCTTTGATTATCTATGCTTACCTTACTTTCAATGTGTTTTGAAGCATTAGCTACTTAATCTTCTATAAAACACATATTATAAAACCACACATTAGCTCTGAAGGTAATAGCAGTGTAATTTTGCAAGAGGATAGGTATAGCTTCAGGAACTGAGATATGACTGGGAGAGTGTTTAGAGAGACATCTAGCACTACTTGTCTTGGGGAGAAAACCCAGTCTGTCTCATATTTCTGGCCACAGCTTACAGCCAGAACAGGCAGCACCTTGCTTTTCCCCACCAGAAAGAAGGACTGTCAGTAAAGACAGGCAATGAAAGCCATGACCAGTGGGCAGACCCACTGCATCAGTTGGACATAGTAGAAGTGTTAATTAAGCACAGTGCAGCAATCTGCACTCAGGACCACAGTATGCACACATCCTCCAGAGGATCAGGTCTGCAGCAGTGAGTGTTGAAGATGGCTCCTACTTTCCTATCTTTCCTGGACTCTTCTCTGGAGATGTCAAGTACCTAAACTCACTTGGGAATCTTGGTTCAGGGAAACCCCCAGAGCTTATTTGGGTGCTGTTTTCACTTCTAATCCAACTGTTATTTGTATAACACCCTACAAGAATTAAACTGCTCAACTAAGATGTGGGATTACCAACTTCAACACTCACCTCTGTTAGAAAAAAATTAAATCTAAAAAAATATTAATTTTCCAGGGATGTCTCATACATTGTACGTTATATGTCTTACTGGTAGGGAAACCTCCATCCTTCCTATTGGAGCAGCACAACAGAGCAGAAAAGAGTGCAGTAAGGACAAAAAATGCTTGAAAAGAGCCTGATAAATTGCTTTAATTTTTTATTTTTATTTTTTTTTCCAATGTAGGTTTTGAGATCTGAGAAATAACAAGGCATTCCTGTGAGCACTTCTATATTAGGAGTTTTATTATATGCACGTAGATGTTCATGGCCAGAAGGGACAATAATAAGGATCTATTTCACTCCCTCTACAACACAGGCTGTAAAAATACTCCAGTGATTCCTGCATTAAGAATACTGGTTAGGATAAAGCTAGAAACTCCTTTCAGAAGATTGCATGTTTGTCCCCTGATTGTTTGTACCTCTGAGCTGATTTTTTGCACTGATTCTTCAGATAATCTATTCTACTTTACACCACCAGAAAATGCAGACATGAAACTTTGTAATTTTATCAAACAGCTTAGCAAAACACAGTCATGTGTGACAGCATGGGAATGTCTGTATTTTCTGGAAACTGGACAGATTTATTTTTTATTTCGTTTTATTTCAAAAGTCATTCCCAGAAAAGTTTCATTACCCCAGACCTAAGCAAATATGGATATTAATGTCAATATCTTGAGTCATATATATTAATGTACAGAAAAGTTCCAGTCAGGCAGCTGAGAGCATTCGTAGTGATAGAAAACATTTTGGCTTCATTTTGCTAATGCTTCTACTAGGAAACTTATACAAAATATTGTTACTACTTTGCTATTATTATTTTTATTATTATATTGAGAGATGCCAGCTAAGATTGTATCTGTCTCTTATGCCAAGTAATATACTTGAAAATAGTATAAATTATACAGAAAATGGTATATGGACTCTGTCCATATATGTCTCTTAAAGAGTCAAACCCAGCTCACAGAATCATAAAAGATTCATATTTTCCTGCTTTGTAGTGAAAGTGCTTGTCTAAATGTTGTGAAATCCCACCTCAGATCAGGGATGGGATTAAGAACAACAGCTTTCCACACAGAAATGATTGGATCGGCTAGCTCTGTGGTTCCTGGGAATAGAAAAAGTTATCTCTGTTGAGATGATCATGCTTCAAGTGCATGTTTGTGCAACTTGAATCATTATGCACAGTTTCCTGTTTGCTTTATTATCTTCCAAGAGTCTTTTATCTGAGAAAAAATCCAAAGTGTGTTCACCACTGAATAAGACATACAGCTACGGAAGCAGGTGGGAATGTAAAGGAAGGAAGAATGGCTTTCAAGTGGAGATGAGTGAAACATCTTTCATATAGAAAGACAGAAAAAGAAATAACATTTGGGACACAATCTGGGACACCAGCAGGATGCCCTGCTACAAGGAAAAGATAATCAAGTTAAAATACATTAACTTAAAAGCTATGCTAATCATAAGTAATTTTCATCCGTAATACTATAGTTGCTATTGTGCCCAGTTAAACAAGAGATATAAACTTTGTTAACAGGGTTTAAAAACAATGAACTACTGATGTTTTGGGGGAATGCTACACTGATGACACTGAGCTATGCCTCACTTGACCAGTCCAATATCTGAAAAAAGTTAAGCTGTACTAGCAAGCACTAATCTATCGGTCTTAGTAAAAACTGTCAGCCTTTATACTTCAAAATATAACTTGGCCAACCTCTGAAGACTAGGAGACATTTCCACTCCTAAGATTCAGTTGGACAATAGGCCAGATAGACCCTGTTTGTCTCAAGACACCAATGATTGAATGCTGCAGTGCTCCCTGGATGTCTGCAACAGCTTGCAAACAACATGGCTCAGACCAAAGACCACCATGGCTGCCTGGCTCAGCTATTTATGGGTTGTCTGTGCAAACATGAACAAGGCTGAGGTACATGTGGGTCTTGCCATGGAGTGGTGCTGTCAAGTGCCACCCTTCCCATTTTCACGTCACCTGTGAAATCCATATGAATCTGTGAAAGCTTTGAGTCGTGAGGGAAGGAGGGTTTAGCTTTGTGTATGACAGCTCCCCAGGAGCTTTCTGTTCAGTTTGTTTCCACTGCACGTAAACCATGCTCCATCTGATATTCTCCTGTTTAATCCCCCCATTGTACATGTGTACATATTGTTGGTGTGTCTCATAATGTTAAGACTGAGTGTTAATGTCCTGCCCTTTATCTTAATTAGAGTTGCTTTCAATTAGAAGTAAGCCATTCACTTTGGAATAAAAGAAGTGACCCACACCTCTTCCCCAAATTTGAATTATCCCCACAATTAAGTGCTAAGTATTTGACTTAGCATCTACAGGATCTTTATCACCATCATTTCTGAGTGGCTGGCAGTGAACTTCAACATTCATTCACCCACCCATTCCATACATTTTTCATTTCATTCATCACAGAAGATGTCTTCTGTGATGCATTTCAATGCAGCTTTTTATGTGCTTTACAAGGGACTGACAAATTTCTCTTATAACCTGCCACGTCCTTTGTACTTACTCTTTACACTTTTAACAAGTTTCAGAAATCAATAATTTTATGATCCTGGGTTCCAAGCAACTCATTTGCATTGCCTTGTACTGCCTTTTAGTAGCACTTTTTGTGAAGATCCTGTTTGGATTTGAGTGGAAGGGTCGCAGTTACCTGAAGGGGAAAAAAAAATGGAAGAGAGATCTGGAACAAAGATTTTCTATGTTAAGTATGTAAAGTAACATATATTACATGTTTATCCCTCTGTCTGTGCATCTGAAAAATACTGAAATAGCAGCCAGAATATTTTGTTTTGAACATTTTATCCAAAGGACCTTCAATTTAAATGTGAATTTCTCGGTCTGCCCCAGTTCTGATATCAGCTGTTAACTCCCTAATAGGAAGGCTTTTGGTCTTTAAAGGCTCTCCATCCCATCTGTATGTGTGATGTTTTCTTTGGAGAATCATCAATATACAGTGGCTTTTCTTTTAAATACATCTTCTATGCAACTGTAGTTTCTTAAAATGCAACCATTTATACAGTAGCAACAGATTGTAGTGATCTGGGGTAATTGTCCTGTTAGATTGAGCTAAGCAGATTCTGAGGTCCTAAAGTATCTTCCTGGAGAGGAAGATTATGGGAATTGTAGGGTACTGTGAATTCACTGAGTGGATACTAATCAATCCTTTCTAATGGACATGCAACAGGGAAGAATACAGGTCATCTATTCAAGAATCTGATTGACAATCCTATCAGCAACCACTGGGAGATGTTTTAGGGTTTACATATTTGGGAATGGACAGAGCAGTGATGAGGGCATCACCAAATGTGGGATCACGAATAACACGTCCCAGTCAGTTTGACTTCATTCTACAGCTTTGTGTTTCTAGATGACCCAATGGGCTAGAAACTTCTGGAAATGTTCTTTGGTAAAGTGTAGAGAACTGCCAGGAAAGGAAAGTGTCACAAATGAACCATGTTTGTACTTGCCCTTGTCATACTCTGAAAGAAGGATACTTTCTAAGATCACAAGACATGCTTTATGGTTATTTACATTTCTGAACAATTGAAGGCAAAAGGGTTGACTATAGAGGTATGGTATGAATGTGGGTTATTTTCACAATTTCAGTCAACCTGTCTTGCCTTCTCTCTGATGTGGCAACCTGACTTCCAGAATTTTGTCATACATTCCATAAATGTATAAAGGGTCTTTACCTACAAAGAGCACATTAGTGTACGTATAAGGAAGGGTGCTTGGGAATTCTGAAAATGATTCTGTACAGCAATTCCCCTGTTATGCTATATGATGTGGGAGAAAAAACAAACAAACAAACAAAAACATAATGAGAACTGTAACATTCTTTTATTTGAATGTTACAAAGTAATATATGAAAAAAGCCTGCATACTTTGTTCTGGGCTCCCCGGTACAAAAAAGACAGGGATCTGCTGGAAAGAGTCCAGCGGAAGGCCACAAAGATGATATGGGGCCTGGAGCATCTTCCCTATGAGGAAAGTCTGAGAGACCTGGGTCTGTTCAGCTTTGAGAAGCGAAGACTCAGAGGGGATTTTATTAATGTTTCCAAATATCTTAAGGGTGGGAGACAGAGGGATTTGGCCAACCTCTTTTCAGTGGTTTGTGGGGACAGGACAAGGAGCAATGGCCACAAAATGGAGCACAGGAAGTTCCGCACCAACATGTGAAATAACTTCTTCATAGTGAGGGTGATGGAGCACATAACAGGTTGTCCAGGGAGGTTGTGGGGTCTCCTTCTCTGGAGATGTTCAAGGCCCGTCTGGATGCCTACCTGGGCAACCTGCTCTAGGGAACCTGCTTTGGCAGGGGGGTTGGATCCAATGATCTCTTGAGGTCCCTTCCAACCCCTACAATTCTGTGATTTGGTGATACTTACAGCTGCCTTTTTATGCTTCTCCAAATGATCTCTACTTCTCAAGAGAACTGATTTTTTTATTTTTATTTTTTAATGTGTTAATCACTGATTTCTTTGTAAGGCCTGCAACAATTACAAATATTAGTAATTTAATTTTTTCTTTTGCTAATGTGACATCTGTTTACATGAGACCAGATCAAGCTGATGTTGTAAATGGTCTGAAAGCTATAAGCTCTTTACGTCTGCAGACATTTTCTCTTTTGTAGAGCATAACAAAAATTAAATGGACAGAGTTGAAGAACAACATAAAGAGTCCAACTGTTTCAAAACACTTTGTCTTTGGCAAGTATGGACAGACAAAACAACAGAATGTGCCAGAAAAGTGTTCACAACAAGCTGAGTGAGCAAAACTCTTCATATACTGCAGCTGTTCCACCTACTTCTGG
This sequence comes from Cygnus atratus, assembly GCF_013377495.2. Classification (NCBI taxonomy): domain Eukaryota; kingdom Metazoa; phylum Chordata; class Aves; order Anseriformes; family Anatidae; genus Cygnus; species Cygnus atratus. The sequence goes on along the minus strand of NC_066362.1, from coordinate 39,930,216 downwards.
GACAAGAGGGCAAAGCAAGTCCAAATTGATCTAACAGAAAATCTTCAGGTTTAGTAAAAGCCTTGTGAAAGAGAGTCTGTGTGGTCACGAACTGTTGTATTATACTTATTATACTGTACTGTACTGTTCACAGTTGAAAACTGTCCAGTACTGTCCAGATATGGACCTGGCAGTCTCGTCCTGAAACTCATTCTGCCAACAAGATGTCTTTGGAAAGCTGAAACAAATGAGAAACTAAATTCTTCACAGCTTGCCAAGATAAAAGGTTCCTGGGAATTGCTGAGTGTTAGATTCCTGCTCTAAACCCCTTAGTTTCATGTCTCTTTTTTTTTTTTTTTTTTTTAACTGTACATTTGTCCATCTGGCTCCCTACCTTAGTCTGTACTGCATCCTGCTGGGTTAAATCTGATGGACAGTCTGTATGAAAACCAATCAGTTATTTTGACAGGAGACTCAGCAGAGGTCAGGGCCATCTCTCTTCAGAAACTGGTATGGTGAGCCTTCAGCTGTCAAAGCTGAAAGATGTCTCTGAGGCTCTTCTTTTGATTGGTCTGTCCTTTCTTTTTGTCCCAAACACTCAAGAATCCAGTTAGAGAAGCCATTCCAGTGCACTCATAATAATGTTTATTTGATCACTACTGTGCCAACTTAGAAGAGGGAAATTGTAACTCAAGTACACTGACTATACAGTGTGTTGTAATACCTAGCACATGAAGGAAGAAAATTCAATTTGATGTACTTGTAAAGTGCTCTTTCTTTCAAAGGTAAAACTGCTGGCACATATGTGTGCTATTGTGAAACACTGTTTATATAATCTACAGCTGATATACAGTTAAATGATTATTATAGGAGTCAGTCTTGCAGGTCGTTTAACTATCTTTTTCATTTAGAATCAGAATACATTGAGGCTTGATGTTTAAAAGTAATTTCATTAAAAACAGGTTTATGTTTAGTATGCAAAGAGATTTACTACCTATAGTTAAGGAATATATATATATTTTTCACATTCTCAAAAATGTAAATAAATTAATTTGGTTTAAAATTACAGTCCGTAGCAATATGTCCCAATCTAACAACAGATCAACACTTTTAACACCTTTTTTTTTCAATAATTAATAGTTCTAAAAGGACTATATTTTTGTCAAGCATGGGTGTTCTAATCCAGGTGTTTAATATAAGTAAGTTATTTAATTATGTTATTATTTGATTACAACTACTCTTGTTCACCATTGCATTATCTATAAAGAGGTACAATCTACATTCTGCTTGCACAGAAAGAGGAGAGAAGGAGAGGAGAAACCATTCCCAGTTTGATGTTCTATAAATGTTTCTATAAAGGTTTTAACAACAGCTATGTTCTGTACCTCTGATGACTTACGAGATTTCACGTTTTTTGAGAAAATATTAATTCAATTCAGTTTTTTAACTTGAAGTTACATTAGGAAATATGAGAAAGATCTAGGGCTTTGCTAATTTTCGAAGTAGGGCTACAAAGATAGTGACGGGTCTGGAAGGGCAAGACAAGAGGACCGGCTGAGGTCACTTGTTTTTTTCAGCCCAGAGCAGAGGAGGCTGAGGGTAGGCCTCATGGCGGCCTGCAGCTCCCTCACAAGGGGAGCGGAGGGGCAGGCGCTGAGCTCTGCTCTCTGGGGACAGTGACAGGACCCGAGGGAACAGCATGGAGCTGGGACAGGTGAGGGTCAGGCTGGGTGTTAGGGAAAGGTTCTGCACCCAGAGGGTGGTTGGGCACTGGGACAGGCTCCCCAGGGAAATAAATGGTCATGGCACTGAGCCTGCTGGAGTTCAGGAAGAGTTTTGACAACACTCTCAGACAAACTGTCTGATTTGTGGGTAGTCCTCTGTGGAGCCAGGAGTTGGACTCAATGATCTTTGTTGGTCCCTTCCAACTTGGGATATTCTATGATTCAATGATTTTCTAGCAATTCAGGTGATGGAGAGTTTCCAGAAGTGTTCAGATGCTCACAGCTTGTCAAATCATTTTCATTTGTGATATACACACAAAGAGTATATTGAAAAATTGACCAAAATTACTTCTGATGATTTGGACAAATTGTGCCAGATAAAATTGAACAAAAGCTTGTTAAACCTCAGATTTCAACAGCAGGACAGAACAGACCTACACTCTCAACCTATCAAAATGTTGCATATATTTTACTAGAATTTTGCTGATCTTTTTCTTCTGAAGGATGTGTGCTGTTGGCTATACATGCCCATAGAAAGTAATCAGAGTTGGTATGTGAAGAATGATGTATTTATTCAGTGTTTTATTGAAACAGTATGAGAAATGCTCAGTCAGCATGGTTTGTCACCACAGCTAGTAACTGGAAATGAACCTAATTTTGTAGTCCATAAATTCAACATTCTTAATACAATATTAATTGTGGTCATTATATCAGACCAGTGTTGAACCATACATGCACCAATTCTTTATCAAGAAACTCAAACAATGAAACTAGGAAAATGATCTAATCGTAACTCCCTAATTTAATTTTGTCTTATTGAAACGTATATCATTCAAAGAACTTCAAGGCTTTTCTAATTTATTGGAACCATCAAGGAATGACACAGGTAATGCAATGGCAGCATATACAGGAAGAATGATAGTAGGCGTCAACTCACTAGTTTAATTAGGGAAAACATATCTAACTTACAACTTTGTTGTAGGGCTAATTGAGTTTTCCCTAGCTAATGGCTATATAAAACAGTGGACACAGGGGATGGGGTTGCTTATGATGGTGATTATGATGGTGAACATGAATCAATTTATGACAGCAGCTAAAATGCATTTGTTCACCTCAAAAGAATTTTAGTGCCTTTCAGAAAAGTATGGGTCTAAAGTATTTTGTAGAAACAACATCAGGTCATAATAGCTGGCCAGAAGATAAATCCATACAAATGGAAAATAAGGAATAATTGTCCTTGATCCAGATCATCCTAGATCAGAGCCAGGGCTAGACTGAGTTACCTATACAGGGGCCTCAGTTGATATCTGAGACACCCCTTAGTATTCTTCCTGGCATTCAGCTGCTTCACCAGAAGGGCCTGGACTGCCCCAGGTGCCTGGTCATATCTGCCAGATTTGTGTGTGTGTCTCAGATGCCCTAGGGCACCTCAGGTGATCCAGGTGCTTATGCATGGAATTGAGCCCCAAAGATCACTTCATCTTTCAGTCTGCTTTTATCAAGGCATTTGGATCAGTTCTAACTTTTTTTTTTTTTAAGAATCTTTTGTACATTATTCATTAGTATAAGTCAGTTGCATTCAATATATTGAATTATCATGATCACAGATGTACAAATAGCACGATACACATTCAGTCTAGTAAATGACTGGCATAGTTTATTGAAGAATCAAGAGAACAGGTTCTTTTGGATCGTTGGTGATAAATGCGGTCTGTAAAGTATGTGCAAATACCAAAAATATGACAACCACAACCAACTACACATGTGCTAACTTATGAAACAACTCTATAGAGAATGTTAGGTTTCCCAGGGAAGCACTTGGTATAATCAAAAGTTTGAATCTTACCTAATAGGCGTCCCTATGGGGGAGAGAGAGGTTCAGCCCATCAACTGATCCCAGAAGTTAATGATGTCCTTCCAACTTGTCTGCAATGGTGTCTTCACTGTCATTTTCCTCTCTTGAGACATTTTTATACTATTTTTTACTTTTAGGTGGAGCTTGAGTGACTCTAGTTATACATGTCTTCATTGTGAGTGGTGTACATTTTTATTGCTTTTGTTTTAAAGGTATAGGCTCAGAGAAATTCAGAGCACGTGCACAGTGAGGGTCGGTCGCACCTTAGGGGCAGGTAACCTTTGGGATGGAGGTGTGTTTTGGCATTACAATGAGATTATAATGAGCAAAGTTCACCCAGAAGACATGATTTGGTTATCAGTTAGACTCAGGGCTGGCCATGCAATCTATCAGTTCCACAGAATCATCGGGTTCCCCAGTGACAGCACAGAGCCTGGATACATTTTCTTCACTCCACTCCACATTCCATGCTATATCTCTTAGAGTCAGCACACCAAGCTCCCCTGGTTTTACCAATACCTAAGGTTGCAGGCTATGTTGCTAAGGGAACCATCATAGAACAGAATCCTTGCTTATCTGCAGCATCTCACCCTGGAAGTTTCCTCAAGGTTGAACCTTCTCTTAAGATGTGGACATAGATTTAGCCTCAATAAGTCACCTCCAGCAATTATTCCACACTGTTCAAAATTAGTTTCTATTTTACCCTCCTACTCTTGAGACAAGAAAAATGAGAACTTTGTTTTTGACTTAGTGAAGGCAAAATATGAAGGAATGAAAGAAAAGCAGTTTTCAGGACATTTCTGTCCTGTTTATTTGTCAGAAAGAAGAGGAGATTTCCTCTTTCTGTACATACACACACACATCCATAATCTGAGAAAAGATGAAACCTGTTTTGAATTAGCATCTAAACTGAAACAGAAGCTGAGGCTTCCCCATCAGTAATCCTGGTAAAAATATCATGTGATCTTGCTGGCTCTGAGATAACTACACACATAGAACAGTATAATATTTATCATGTTAAATAATGCTTGGGCTGTTTCCACGCAATTAGCAAAATTAATACAAGTATCCATTTGAAATCTGTTTTTTGTTTGTTTGTTTGTTTATGATGATTCTTAATAGGCAAATTCTTTCCTCACTTAGGCACATACTATTCCTGTTGAAAGTAACAAAAGTGATTTGCATGCCTTTGAACAAAATCGAATCCTAAGTGTTTAATTTATATTTTTATGTCTTCTTTACAACAGCATTAATTATACTAATACTGTTGAATGTGACAGGACTTCATGGAGTCACTATGTTGATTACAACCTGAATTTATCCATTCACTGGCTTAAAAAAATCATTTTATTTAAATGAGGCTTCTGATAATTTCTCTTGGCTGAAGAAACTGCTGGCAGTTTTCAGAGATGGTTGAAAAATAGACTTTGTCTCAGAGGGGGAATTCTGACATTTCTGAACTTGTTTTCATTCTCAGCTGGAACAAAATAACAATAAAAATGTATGAGGAAAGAAAACTTTAAAATAATTCATACAGAAATATATATGTATAATTTCATTTCAGTCAGATAAATCCAGTTTCAGTGATGTGGAATATTGCAGTATATATATATATATATGTGCATGTATTTCTGTGTGTGCATATGTGTGTACTGTGACATAACGCTTGTATTACAATGTATATTGTTAAAATTGAAATGAAATTAAATTCACCAGGAAATATTTGTGAAACATTATTACTTGATGAGAGCACAATTTTACTGACTTAACTGAAAGAAATTCAGAAAGACAAAATAATTATTCCATCACTTCCTTTCTGAAAATGTCATCACCCTCATGAAATGGAAGTCATGAAAAAACTTCTCAAGAAGTTTATGTCCTGCTCAAACACAGAGATAAGGACCACCCCTTAGATCATACTGTTTGACTTCACAAGAAAGGACTATATGGGGGTCCTTTCCACAGCAGACATTTTCTTAAATGTATCCAGTGTCTGCCTTCCTAGGTTAGTGTTACTATTAGATGTACTTCTTTGTATCTGTCAGAATCTAGCATTTTTGGTTTGATTCATTTCTTTTGACAAGATTCATGGCTGATTTCTGAACTGAGCTGAAAATAATTGACATAGTGGTCATTTTAAGATTTCAAATTATTTTTTTCTCTGCATTTCAATAAAAGAAAAGCCTTCTTAAAAGCTCTTACAAACAACTATTGTGTTAAAAGGTCACGTCTGTTAGAAAATTCACCCTTTCAGAAAGTTGTGTATCTTGATGGTCTGAGAAGATCTGGGGACCATGATTAGCCACGAGGCAGCAATGTGCCTTTGTGGCCAAGAAAGTCAAAGATATTGTGGGGTGCTTTAGGAAAAGTGTTGCCTGCAGGTCAAAGGAGTTGATCCTCCCCCTCTACTCAGAGCTGGTGAGGCCACATCTGGAGTACTGTGTCCAGTTCTGGGGTCCCCAGTACAAGAGGGACATGGGGCTCCTGGAGCGAGTTCAGAGGAGGGCTACTAAGATGATTAGGGGACTGGAGTGTCTGTCATTCAAGAAGAGGCTGAGAGAGCTGGGCCTGTTTAGCCTGGAGAAGGCTGAGAGGGGATTTTATCAATGTGTATAAATATCTGAAGAGAGGGTGTCAAGAAGATGGGGCCTGAATCTTTTCCGTGATGCCCAGTGACGACAAGAGGCAATGGGCACAAACCGAAACACAGGAATTTCCAACTGAATATGAGAAAACACTTCTTTACTGTGAGGGTGACAGAGCTCTGGCACAGTTTGCCCAGAGATACTGTTGGGGTCTCCTTCTCTGGAGATATTCAAAACCCGCCTGGACATGATCCTGTGCAACGTGTTCCATGTGACTCTTCTTGGCAGGGGGGTTGGACCAGATGATCTCCAGAGGTCCTATCAAACCTCAGCCACTCCGCGAGTTTGTGATTCTATTATTTGGTGTTACTATCTGAAATACTGTAAAGCAAGGAGAGTTAATTCTTGGAGGCTAGGAAATGTACAGGGAACAAATAATAAACATAATAAAAATAAAAATAATAATGTTTCAGAAAAAATGCAGGGGAAGTTGTGGGCCATAGATAAAATCTTTCTCTTTGTGAGAGAAGTAGGGATTTGGGGTGCTCTTTCAATTGGCAGGGAATTTGCCTTGCCTTAAGATGAGTTTCCTAAGATGTTTCTCTGACATAGCTAAGATGGCAGGAGAACAAACCTAATGACCCAGGAAGTCTGTACCAGTTCTATCCACTCATTTCTTTTCTCAAGAGATTTCCAACCCACCCATAATTGTTTTTTTTTTCTCTTTTTTTTTTTTTTCTGTGTGTTGTTCTTACACCAGTTTTCATGCTAACATGCTCTCTTTGAGTGTAAGCTCTTCAGTTAAGCACTTAAGAGTCCCATGTTCTTTCCATGTAGGTCACTCCAAACCTTGCATAATTTTCACTGTATGTCTTTGAAGATTTCCTATGGAGAACATCCTGAAGTTCAAATATAAGCCAGTTTATGACTTTTTTTTTTTTTTTTTAATATTTTATACATCTGGAAACCTTTGAGTTCAGTTTCTGGGGTCAGCATTTTCACCATGTTTAACTGAGCATATTTCATACTGTACAGCTCCTTGTAAATCCAGATCCCATACAGCTCTTAGATGAATGTTCCAATCTGAAACCACTTTACTGTTACTACCGTGGTACTTCTAATCTTTCTCTGGGGAGGGGGCATTCATTTCACTTAGCATTTTATAGTCAATGAGAGAAACAGACAGTTTTAGGCTATGATTCATCTAATTTTTTTAGGTGTGGATTTTAGTCTGGATGGATGCCATAGGGTTCCTGTCACTGTAAAGTGACTATAGAGGGAGACTTAGGTGACCAGCACGGAGGAAGATGTTTCTCTTTTGATCCAGTCAATTCAATCACAACTATTTACCCATCTTTTTTTGTCCTTATCCCTACAGAGTGTGTTCTGTTTTCCTACAAACTTCAAAAGCCTTGAAAAAGCAGTGATAAGTGGCCTGCTCAGCTGCCTGATGTACTAAAAGGGTAGCTTGATAAGAGCTGTGATATACCTGTCCCTGCTGTCCATGGCTTTCTGTGTGCTCAGGACAAGCAGAGCCACTTTTATTACATGCTTCATCTAGCCTATTTCAGATATCTGACTTAGGGTGGAATAAAAGCTGCCCTAAAAGAGCCTGATTCTTTCTAAATACAAAGGGAGCCTGTAGTGGTTAAAACAGAAGCAGAGGGCTTAAGATGCATAGATGAACCCCATTCCATTGCATATTAGACTCCACATTTCACTAATATTAGGTGGCAGCAGAAAATGTGTTCTGACGAGTAACATTTTAGGGTACAAATCTATATCTTTTGTGCATCTGATGTACACAGTGGTGGAGGCTGGAGTAACTTTGCCTTTTTTTTTTTTTTTTTTTTTTTTTGAGGGGTGTGGGTGGGAGTGGGGTGGAGTGTGTGGATTTTCTTCTTTGAGGGAAATCTGAAGGACCATCTGCCTCCTGTAAGTCTCTTTTCAATGAGGCAGTCTGAGGTGGAGGAGGTGCTTGTGGGTCTTGCACTCAAGTTTGAGTCACCTGACTACAAGCAACAAGACTCTTCTCTTATGGATGCTAGGGGGATAAAAATGTCAGCTTAAGAGTGATGTGAGTGACATTAAGCTCAGAGAAAGGAAAAAAAAAAAAACAAAAAACAACCCATTTACTCAGCCCCAGGAAGGAACACATTTTAAACTTACTTTAAATTTAGTTGCTAATAAGACATTGTTTTGATGCAGCATTTCTTCTGTGTTTCTATGCTTTTCAATAGTTTATGGTCTGTTTGAGTATGTAACCACATTTGTGCTATGTATGTAAGGTTATATTCCTAGATACAATCTCTGTCATTCAAAGGGTAGAATGAGATACATAATGCCACACATAAAGTATTAATTTATCATTTTAATGTTGTCTTTAAGAGATGTTTTTGACTAGTGTACAAGGCAGGGAAAAGATATCAAAATAGTTTGAGTGCCAAAGCCCGAGGCCCTGAAATAGCAAGAAGTTTGCAGTTGTTGAAATGTTCCTTTTCTGCATTTGTAAAATAAAATATTCTATAATGGCTTACAGAAAAAAAAAATATATCTTTGTATTGCTTACTGGAGCAACCAAGCAAAAAACTATTAAAAGGTTGAAAAATGCCAAGGTATAACATTTTCATTGATCTTACTCAAATATTTTTTTTCATGGTTTTGAGATGTCAATTTTTATTCCAATGTTTCATCATTTTTCTGAAAACTATCAGGTTGCTTGTTTGTTTATTTGTTTTCCCCCTCTCTCTCTACATCGCGAAATAATTTCTTTCAGTTTTTACCTTTCAGGATGTCCTTATCTCCTATAACAGAGAAAAAGCTGGCTGGGAACAGTTTTCAAACAGAAAAACAGGCAATAGAGAGCTGTAGCTTTCTTCTCCCTGCATTAACACTATGTATGTGCTAGGTGGCCAGATTAAGTGTCATAGATGCATCTGCACATCCCATTTCCATTCCCGTATTCATTTGGCACTTGGATCCAGTACTGAAGCATATTTTATTCTGTGCAGAATGTGGCTGAGTTTTATAAATAAGACTGGAGGACGAGGCTTAACAGCTCAGATTTGAATTCAGTGGTCAAGAAATACACACACACACAATTCACGAGCTTATATCTGTCACCTCTGTCTTTATCTCCATCTGCTTCCTGACTTACCGGCCTTATGTGAGCATTTGCTCGTTGAGCTATCTACCACTGGTTTTCAAATACTTCTCTTTGAACTCCTGGGCTCTGTGAGTGATAGCTAAGATAAACCAAACCCACTGTCAGCAGATTTAAATTCCCTACGCAAAGTTTCCCACATCCCTATGGGATTTAAAAATAAATAAATAAATACAAAAACACTATCACTGACCTAAAAATTGGGAGGAAATTCTTTACCGAAAGGGTTGTTAGGCATTGGAATGGGCTGCCCAGGGAAGTGGTTGAGTCACCATCCCTGGAGGTCTTTAAAAGACGTTTAGATTTAGAGCTTAGTGATATGGTTTAGTGGAGGACTTGTTAGTGTTAGGTCAGAGGTTGGACTCGGTGATCTTGGAGGTCTCTTCCAACCTAGATGATTCTGTGATTCTGTGATTCTGTAAAAATCACTGATCTAGACTCTAAGTGATATATGCTACAGAGACAATATTTTTATTTAATCCTTAACATTTGCATTGTCAATACTATTCAATCATTCATGCACATATCACAGTGCTAGTTCCTTGAGCATTATCTAGAACAGTAATATTTGCCTGAGCCACTAACTTGGAGCCAGACTACTTGCCTAGTATCTCAGGAAGGAGAAAAGGTGCATGCTCTTCAGTCCTATGCTCCGCATGGCATTGAAGAAGCTGTATTGGGCTTACGTGGCAAGGTTTTGGTAGGGGGGGGGGGCTGCAGGGCTAGCCTTTGTGAGAAGAGTCCAGCAGCTGCCCCATGTTAGATAAGGGCCAGTTTCAGCCAGCTCCAAAGGGCCCTGCTGCTGGCCAGAGCCAAGCCAATAAGTGATGTTGTTTGTACCTCTGTGAGCGCAGGTTTAAGAAAGGGAAGAAAAAAAAAAAAAAGCTGTGAAACAGGAGCTGAGAGAGCGAGGAGTGAGAACCAGCCCTGCAGACCCCAAGGTCACTGCAGCAGGAGGGCAGGAGGTGCTCCAGGCAGGCAGCAGCAGTTCCCCTGCGGCCTGTGGAGAGGCCCCTGGTGGAGCAGGCTGTCCCCCTGCAGCCCAGGGGTCCCACACGGAGCAGATCTCCACGCTGCAGCCCGTGGAGGAGCCCCCGGTGGAGCAGGTGGATGTGGCCTGGAGGAGGCTGCGGCCCATGGAGAGCCCCCGCAGGAGCAGGCCCCGGGCCGGAGCTGCAGCCCGTGGAGAGGAGCCCACGCAGGAGCAGGGGTGTGTGGGGAGCTGCCGCCCGTGGGGGACCCGTGCTGGAGCAGTTTGCTCCTGGGGGATGGACCCCGTGGTACGGAGCCATGTTGGGGCAGTTCTTGAAGAGCTGCTGCCTGTGGGCAGCCCCCGCAGGCTCAGTTCGGGAAGGACGGCATCCCGTGGGAGGGACCCCTCGTGGAGCAGGGGCAGAGAGTGACCAAGAAGGAGCGGTGGAGATAAAGCATTAGGAACTGACCGCAGCCCCTATTCCCCATTCTCCTGCTCTGCCTTGGGGGGAGGAGGTAAAAAAAGGATGTATGGGGGGGGTGAAGGTGTTTTTAATTTGTTTTAGTTTCTCACTGCTTTAGCTTGTTAGTAATAGGTAATAAATTGTATTAATCTCCCTATGCTGAGTCTGTTTTGCCCGCTGTGATAATTGTTGAGTGATCTCCCTGACCTCATCTCAAGCCTTGAGCCCTATCCATCATATTTTCTCACCCTGTTCTTTTGAGAAGGGGAGTGAGAGAGCACTTGTGGTGGAGCTCTGCCCAGCTGAGTAAAACCGCCACAGAAGCCTGCATGGGCTTTGACTGGATGTGCCCTGGAAGGCTGGAGCACCTCTTCTGCGAAGACAGGCTGTGGGAAGACCTTATAGTCTTCCAGTACTTAAAGGGGACCTACAGGAAACATTTGGAGGGACTCTTTGTCAGGCAGTGCAGTGATAGAACAAAGGAGTAATGTTTTTAAGCTAAAATAGGGTAGGTTAGATATAAGGAAGAAATTCTTCACTGTGAGAGTGGTGAGGCACTGGCACAGGTTGCCCTGCAACAGTAAAGAAGTGCTTCCTGATGTTTAGACAGAAAAAAATAATACAATACAAGACAATACATTAAAATAATAAAATAAAATAAAATAAAATAAATCCTGCATAGAATTTCAGATAGTCATTATGAACAAAATGATCCCCTGCAAATTCAAGTTTTCCATAAAGATCTTCAAGGAGACTCTTCCAGGTTAATTCAAGGCTTGTACTGCTATTGAGAAATGAAAACTGGTGCTGACACAATATTTTACAAATGTTCTTATAACAGAACTTGAATAGTCTTACAGCTTCACTTCTACAGCTAATACATAGAGTCACATGATAGACTTCATAAAAATGTATCTTAATTTTTACCAACAGCAGAATTGGCCAGCTGATCCTATTCAGTGCTATAGCCAGCTGAAGGCTGAAGGCTACATATTGCTGCCAGCCACATATTTTCATCAGCTGAATCTTACCGTCATGGTCAGATGCTTTTTGTGCTTTGACCTCTAAAAAATATTTTCCTTGGAGAAGGTGGAAGACCAAATATCTCTGGAGACAATTACTGAAACAGCTTCAAAATCTTGGCTTATCATTATAAGTTAAAATAATTTAATAATGTGAATTGAAGTTTGAATCATTTCAGTTACTTTTAATCTGTTAGCCGGATAACTACTGACAGGCACTGTTCTAAGTTTGCTCTTGCTGGTACCACTAAGTACAGATTCTATGTTTCTAGAAAACTGTTTTATCCCTCAGGGTAGATGATTCCTAAAGGAGAATGTTCATTGCTTTTCTTGCAGTTGTAAATTTAAGCTACCTAACATGCAACCCTTTTTTGCTTTTACCAAGGAGCCTCACAGAAAGGCTGTCATGGCATTATGTTGAATTCACTTAATCTCTGACCACATTAATTTGACCCCTCCTTCATTTTGCCTGGCTTATATCCTCCCCTTATTGTGCTGTAAAGTGTCTTGGTAGAGACTGAATCTTTATTAACACTTCATCTAGAGTTCCTCTGCTGGAGGTTCTGAACTTTGCTTTATTCCCCCCAAGAAATATTCTAGGAGTACACTTTGCTTTATTAAAAAGAATGAGAAGCTTATTTAACTAAACAAACAAACGCCACAAAAACAAGCAAACAAACAAACGCCACAGAAACAAGCAAACAAACAAACAAAACAAACAAACCAAAAAAAAAAAGCAGGAGTTTTTGGTGGAATATGTTCTTGACAGAGGTAGAAGAACTGAGGGGAGCTGATTTTTACTTTAAAATTTTCTTAAATAAGAACGTTTCCCAATAAAGTAACAGTCATATCAGGTTGTGCTAGTGAATGTATGTTAGTGTATGGGCAGGAAAATATGCTATGGTGTAACAGTTACAGACAAACCCATAAGCATCTTCTTCTTTTGGTGTCTCCTGAAGCCTACCTATTCTCCTTCCTCAATTGTTTCTGTCCTCATATAGAGATAAATTTCTTGCCCCACTTTTCCAAGGACCTCATTGCTAATGTAGCTAGCCAGTTCACATCCTTCTAGCTTTTGAAACTTCCATCAGGTATCCACTGAAGTGGGAAGGAAGGGAGAGGAAAAAGCACAGTATTAGTCTATCATTTGGAGTTCTTTCCTTTCCCACAGTGCTGTTTTTGCCAGCTAAGGGGAATGACAACTACAACAGCCGCTGTTTGTAATTGTGAGAAGCAATAACAAATATAATTTGACAAGCCAGAAGTCTGAAGGTAACCAGTATCAGAGCTGACTCATCCCTGTTAAATGAGATAATTTAATGAGGTTGCTTTTGAGATGAGTTTTGACCATTACAGCTCCAATGGGTGATAGCTATTTGGGAAAAATCCAATATAATTTTCAAACATCATGAACACTTAAAACATGATGCTCTGCACAAAAACTGAAGCACTTTAGAGTCTAAAGCTGGTAGTTTGGCATCCAAGCAATGATGTTAACGCCTGGAAACAAACTGAAGATCTAGATTTATAATGTCCAAGCTTGGAAACTGGCCTATGGGTTAATATTGTTTGTCAGGATGAGTTAATGAAAATGACTCTCCTGGGCAGCAGTCAGTTCAGATTACCACAGAGACCAGCTGGATACTCACTGCCCATCGAAAGAGGAGATGTGCATCACTTGCTTCCTTCAGGCATGCTTGTTAGCTTTTAATATGTCATTTCAGTGGTTATAACAAAGAAACCATCTTAAATGGTTGCCACTAATAATTTCTGGATTGAACATTGGTTGTGCTGATAGCAAAACTCAGAAAAGCCTGCAATGTGTTCAGCTGGTTTCAGAGGGCTGGATACTGGGCTGGCTGCTGCCTGATGCTCTCATGCATGACCTGGAGGCAAGGACTGTGAGATAGCTGAAGACACTGCTAATGAGGGCACAGAGGTTGACACCACAGCAAATAACACTGAAGACAGAGCTCTGGATGTACAAAAGAGACATCAAAGTTGCAATGCTCAGCCTGGTGAAATGGGTTAAGACCTCCCCAGACCCTTCTTTATAAAAATTTCGGGGGATTTTAACAGAGCACTTGAACGGGGCAATAAATACAGCCATTTAGCCATTCTCACCTAGGGGTTGCCAGCAACCTGGGAATTAGTCCCAGCATGACAGAACAGGGATCTTACCCTGGCAACTGCCGCCCTTCTCCATACAGACCAAGACAGGGAGAGCAGAGGGCTGTCTCATCCCCTACTACAGAGCTGGTGGGCATGGCAGGAAAGAGATGTTGATGGTGCCACACGTCCAAAGTCCCCTATCAGCCTTCTGGGCAAGGTAAATGTTCCCACCAGAGAGCAGCTGGGTGCAGTGCATCTGCACCTTTGGATAGAAGTCCTAAAGATGCTAGTGAAAAGAAAAAAAAAAAAAAAAGTGAGAAGGTCAAGGTTTTAAGGTTGTGTTCATAAACGTCAGCTTAATTAAGTATTTATAAATTGTAAAAATACTCAAGGAAACCTTTAGTTAGTAAAAATCAGAAGTAAATGGCCTTTAGTACTAGAAATAGTCTGTGTTCCCACCAGCAAGGATGTTTGAAACCTTACAGGGCAACGTAGCAGTCCTGCAGCAGAGCAATAATAATTTTCATTGCCCTTCTGTGTATGTATGTATACACAGAAAAATTCAAAGGAAAGGGTCCATTTTAATGTTTTTTTTTTTTTTCCACCTTTGCACAGAAATTCCTGTTTAAAAAGGGATTATTTTAATGTTTTATTTTCTGAAAAAGATGTTTGTAATTCAAATGGCTTTTATTTCAAAAGTCTAATAAATTTATACTTAATGAAAAATTGAATCAAAAGATGAAGTGAGATGAAAATGAATAAAATATTTTATTGGGTCAATCTGATGTTTTTCCTGATTATCAATAACTTACAACTTTTTAAATTGTGAAGTTTTGCACCAATATGGCTAAAACTCTAAAAAATAGAACAAGAATAACTATTAAGAACTATTTATACACCTACAGATAGCAAATAGATTTAGTTATGTATCCTTTAGCTAAACAAAAGATTGGTTATAAACTTTTATTTGAGTAGAAGCAAAAAAAAGAAAAAAAATCCATCTCCAAATTAAAAGTCATGCAGGCAAGAAAAAGAGTAATGCAACAAATGGCTCTTGCTGGCATGACCTAAAACAAGGAGAGGGAAAATAAGAGCTCTGTAAAGGAAAGAATAATCTACTCATCTACCTTTATCACATAAATTTTAGACCAGAATTATTTATTAACTGGCTGATGAAAAAATCTGATCAGAATCTTTTTTTTCCTCCGTAAATTGTATCAACGACATCTAGAGAATTAAACTGTTTTTCCCTTATGTTTGCTTACATGAAAATAAATTAATAAAATAAATGCATTTGCATAATTAATTATAAAGGAAGTGAATAAAAGAAAGAATTTGTCATTTTTTTCTTAATCCCTGCTGTCTTCTGTACTCTACAGGTTTGCTTTGAAGAGTCCTATTCCATTGTGGATTAAAAATCTGAATGAATAATACAACCAGCAGTGGAGAGAAGATTATTAAACCAGTAAATGAAGAAACAGCACAAAGAATTGTGCTGTTTTTTTTTTTGTTTTGTTTTTTTTTCAAACAGAATTCCCTGACTCTGGAAAGGAAATGGCTTAGGGTATATGCACATTGTAGAGCACATGCTCAAGCATAGAAAGCAAGTGGCTTTAGTGATGAAAACTCCCACATAAAGAAACTAAAAGAATCAAATGTCATGTGTAGGTTTTAAGGAGCTTGCAAAGATACCAGTGCTATAACACGTGTAGCTGTCTTCAAACTAGTCATTTCAGGTCTGTATCCTTCAAGACATAACAACTGCAAATAACATTTCTGTTGTGACTGTTTCATTAGGTGCTAATGAAATGGGAGGGGGAGATACCAGGAGGATGGAGGAAAAGGACCAAATGCTGAAGCTGGGTATAAAGTGAAAAGTTAGCTACCAGACAAACGTGGTTATTGAGGCTGTCACTTAACAGGTAGTGGTGCAACCATTTGCTCTTGCGCTCTTTAAGCTGAAATGCTAATAAAACAAAGCTGGGAAGAAACAAAAATAATAATGCAGATGAGATGGTGTCACTTATCAGCAGAGAAATCTGTGAAATGACAAATGAGGCTGTGTAAGGAAAAGAGGGGAATGCTAAACGTTTTAGTCTTTTGAGTTTATAACTGATGTGAATTATTTTTCCCATTTAGAAAGAATTTGCAAAGAATCTGGCGTTTTGGCTAAACCCCTAAAACCCTCTGAGCTTTCTGCAAAACATGATGCTGACAAAGAATCGCTGCTGTGAAAATTTTGGAGACTTGCATGTTGGGTCTTCAGTGCCTTCCATCACAAGGCTGTCGTGATGAAGTCCCCAGAAATGGGGAGGGGGTGGGAGGTGAGGGGTAAAGTACTCAGGCTAAGCATCTCGTTCCCAGTTTTTTGAATGATGGCATTGTGTTTAGTCTTTTTACGGCCTCTGTAAAATGCAGAGACAAAATACTTAGAATTTGAATCACATGACAGTGTACTTTGTATTTCTCATAATAAAAAGCATGGATTTTCACAAGTGTATTAATAGAAGGCTGTTACAAAGAAAAGCAGCCCAAAGCTGTGAATGTACCAATTATAGTATTATATTAATTTATCCTTAAGGGAATGTGTGGAAGAAAAAGATGTGCTTCCTTGATGGTGGTCTTATGGCTAGCAACATGGAAGAATATTTGTCCAGGAGTTCAAACAACAGTAAGGCATACTTTGATCACCATGGCTTTTGCTAAATGTTTGGGAAGAGAAAGTGATGCCAAAAGCCATCTCAGATTATCAAGGCAAAAGATACTCCATCTTAAGAAAGAGTGGGAGATTCCAACTTAATATAAGAAACAGTGAGGTGGAATGCATTGGTACACTAAGACATTCAATAGAGGTTTTCAGTGTAAATGCTAATGTTAACTTTTTTTTTTTTAAGGTTGTTTCAATAACTCAGTGCTAGGATTTTAGGTCAGTTATTTATTTTATAACCCTTAAACATTGTCTTGCCATAATGCTGAGTAACCTGGCAGAGAAGGGGATATTGCTGGTGTTGAGGGTCCTTCCAGCTGCCCTATTGAGGCAGTCCAAGAGCACAGATACCTGCCTCACTGCTCTCCATCGTTCATGGCATCTTGAGGTGTGAATGGTATGGCTTGCAATGGAGTAGGTCAGCCTCCAAGAGGACACAGTGCAGTCACAGCAAAGAAAAACGAGGAAGATCCTTGATGTCCCTGAGAGCAGGAGCAATTGGTGCCTGCCGAACCACAGGAAAATAAATTCCATCTTTCCTCAGATCTACCTTACAATTTTGCAGTATTTAACATTTCCTCTTCCCTTCTGTCCAAATATTCTCTAATTAGTCTTCCTCTTTCTAATTTACATGTGCCACCCAATGTTTCTCAACTTCTATACTTCTTTTCTTTATTTTGTGCTCTGAATGAGAGCAAAAGGAGGATAAGCACTTTCTAATGCTGAAAATCCAGGATGTTGGGTACTCTGGATTTTTTTACTCTGGAAACTGTTTGGTTATGCCCATCCCATTGTCAGTTTATGGTTAAGAAATAGAACAGAGTGTGGTGCCAATGCACAGCAAAAGGAAAAAGAAATATTAGAGCATTCTGAGGAGACAAATGCAAAGTTCTTTAAAATTGTTTTTGATCTCAAGAAAACATGCAATGCATTTACCTCTGCTAACTTCTGGAGCAGAAACTGCTAGGTAAGTTGGGTCAGATTTTTCAGCCATTACTAACACTGTCTGAGTTTAAATAGCCTTTGGGCATTTAATGAGTGACATTTGCTGGCTAAAAATCAATTCTCATCAAGATCTCCTTGGCTTATGTACTGGAATCTGTACTTTGAGGCTTGGAGGAATTATTGAGACTCTAAATGGGAGAATGGGGAAAAAGAGACCAGAGAAGAGGCTCAGAAGTCCAGAGGGAAGTTGCTTCTTTTCCCTGTCCACTAGGTATTACTGAACTACGAGAGAAATAATGAAACCAAAGGAGACCTGAGAGTAAGTTTATGGTTAAGCAAGGTGTATGACATCTGTCCACTGAGAGCCAATTTAGGTGAGGCTTCAGGCTGAATCTTTGTGACATTTTATTTACTGAATGCTGGTTTCCAACTGTCTGAAAAGAAAGTAAATCAAGCCACATCTACTGGAGATGCTGTAAGAGAGGTGAGTACATCTGGTTCTTTCCAGACAGTATCACAAGAGGAAGGTGGAGAAGCAGCAGGGGGAGGAGGTGGAATGGCACAGCTGACCACACAACCCATACAGTACAGGTTCAAGGACAGACCCTGTCCTGATTCCCAGAGAGGTTCTCATCATCACACCAAGTCTTTCTTCTATCATGAGGCCAGATTACAGAGGCTTTTTCAAAGGTAAAGAGATGTATAGAAAACAAAAACAGAGGAGGTGCTGAAGTTTGCAGTCTCCCACGTGATAAGGATTCAAAAGCTTCATGACCAACATCAGATTCCGTTGTTTGTTTTTTTTTTAAAAAGTCTTGAATCAACTTAGAGTCTCCTGTGTCGCGGTCACCAGTAGAGCAAAAGGCCTAATTCTTCACTCAGGTACAGAGGATATTAAAATGCAAGCTACAGTGTGAGATATCATATGGAATAATTAGGTTATAACTGTGCTCATATATTTTCCTGCAGATGAAATGACTTTGTCTGTGCTTCCATTGTCTGTGCTTCCACTTTAAGAAATTACAGTGGGCATTGTTCCTATGGTTACTGGGAGGTAGCATTTACAGAGACAGCTGATTTATATAAAATGAGCAAAAAAGCACTGCAACTGGAATTGTCTGCTGGTTGTAAAAGACAGTTTGCACTACATTTTTTATCAGTTATTTTGATGTTGAAGATTTTGCATCTAATCAGGTACAATGTGACTAATTAAACATTATAGATGAGTCATACAGTTAAATTAATTTTGTCAGCTTTTATTATTTCCCCCCCAAAGGTTTGAGATTTAAGATGTGTCAAAAAACATCAAGAAGATTTTAGAACAGCAAAGGACAGGTTGATCTTAAATGGGGTCAGAAGAGAATAGCTAAAAATAAAATCCACTGCATGTTGGCTGTCTGTAGTACTACCATCTGATACAGATTTGAGGTAAATTTGAAAATAGTGACCTATTATAACCAACGTTCACTTACCTACTACAATCCACATTACTCTTACCTTTTTTTTTTCTTTTTCTTTTTTTCCTTTCCTTTCTTTTTCCTTTTATTTTTCATTTTGTATTTCTTTTGTTCCTTTTCTCTTTCTCTCGTTTGGTTTTTCATATATGGGATAAAAGGATATTGGGAAGAATTAACATTGAGAAAGGAGTTGCTCTTCTTTTGCAAACTTAAAACATATCAGGAAAAAACTTTATCAAGTTATAAATTTTCAAAAATTTTAACTCTGGTTTACAGTGTCAAAATGATTCAAAATAAAAAAGAAATGATCTTGTTTATTTGAATGAAATCTGTTGCTCAGTTCTCATGGCAATTCTGTTTCAGAAAATTCTGTTTCAGTGTTAATCCATAGCCTTTGCTATGGATTTAGAGTGGAAATAGCCCAAGAGTCAACTGGATCAAATGTTATCATTTATGTATTTTCTGTGGGGTCACAGATAAAAGCATATTTATGATCATGAAGTCTGGTTCTTGTTACACAATATAAAGCATGAAGAATATTGTCTATTTATTTCTGCATCATATCTCAAACTTCTGCTAGAGCTGCAATTTATATTTTAGAAGCATATTCAGTTCTGATTTTAAAAAGAAAAAGCACATGGTAGATAAAAAAAATGTCTCCCTTTGTGCTCCTGATCAAACTGATCCTTATTCTCTAGACTTTTACATTCTGTTTTTCACTCTGTTCTCTTTTCGCCCCCACTGGATTATCTCTTTTTATTCTCTGTTCACTTTCCTAGTCAGGGAAAACAACAATAAAGCAAAAGAAAACAAATCACTCTTCAATGGACTGAAAAGCCAGAGTGTTAGCATTCAAGATGAAATGTCAAAATATGATAGTTGAGGTTTCAAAATTAGACAAAAGTTACTTTGGCTGCTCTTCTAGCTGTGAATGGCTGATGATCTCAAAATTCATTTATTGACTAAACCAGCAGACAGGTGAGTAGCAGTACACATTGCTCATCCCTGAGCATCGAAGACTGACTGTTCTCAGGGAGTGCAGTGACTTCATATTGCTTCAGTCTTGGCTACATGGCTGCATTCGGAGCCATTATATTTGGTTCATCTGTGGATTTAGAGAGTCATTCAAAGCAGACTCTTGGGTGACATTTACTGTGGATGTTGACCATGGACAGTCAGTAAAATGTTAAAACATGATGCACCAAATCTTGTCTCTAACTCATACGTTCTCATAAAATGTGAGTGTCAGAGAGCAGCAGCACTCATCGGTACAACAAAGCTCACTCCCCAGGATCTTGCAGCTGACAAGGGAAAAAAACAAAACAAAACAAAACAAAACAAACAAACTAAAAACGCAGTCTACACAGAATCCACATGACAGCAAACTTATGCAAATGCACTAAGTATGTCTTGGGAATTCAAAGATATTCACTTGAACTCTCTTATGAATTTCCTGACTTTTTTCTTTTGGTCTGAAGAACCTGTAATCCTTCATCTGTTTCAGAAAATGTCTTAGGGCATGTCTACCAGCAAAATATTGTCTGTCATAGAACAGACAGGATCATTTTTATTTTGGAGAACACTGAAATAATTAATGGAATGGATTCTTCCATCTTTCTTATATTGGACTATTCAGAAGGAAACTGATACTGCAGAGGACCTGTAGTAATCACAAGATCCTAAACAAAGAGATTCTGCCACAAAGTACTTGCCTTAATTCATTTTTTTTTCTTATAGCAAATTAATGGGTAACCTCTGTAACTGGTGCAAACTGGAATAGTTTCACTAGTTTCAGTGAAAAAGTATAGGTACGTAACAATTGCAAATATGCCCCAGAGAGGAAACTTAAAGGAGAAAATATTACAGAAGAGAGAAAAGAAGACAAAATCTGTTCTTATGTTAATGACTTTTAATCAGACATTTTCAGATAGAACCATTTGGAGAAAACTGGAAAGGGTCATTAAGACTTAAAATATGCCTTATGTATAGTACTTATTCTGTAGTAGTAAGAATACTTTTTTTTTTTTTTTTTTTTTAGGATAGAATTATAGAATTTCTACAACTGTGTTTGGTACTTAGCAGAGAAGGAGCAGTGGGAGGATTCCCACACTCTACAAATACGCCCAATAAGGAATGGCAAGAACATGTCATTATTCAAAATTACTGGGCTACAAGAACACATCCTGAACTAAACTGGCTTCAAAAAGGAAACTGAAAGGGCCTATAAATTCTGATTGCTCAAATGAGAGCTCAATCTGAGTGTAATGAGTTTTCTAGATAAAAGCTGGCAACTTTGTTGGATCATACGGAGCCTGAGTGTGAATTCTTTTCAGGATACAAAGATACTGTACATAAAGAGAAAACAAGCTGCTCCCTGCCACTTACTTCCACTAGAATCACTCTTGCTAAACGTGATTTACTATCTTTTCATGCATTCTGAAAAATATGTGAAGAAGGGGAAAAAAATAATTACAAAACCCAGTGCTGAAAACGTTCCAAACCCAAGACTGGTTATTGCTCTTCTTCACCTGCCATCCATTAATATTTAATCTGCACATGGATAAAATGTCAGCTGAGCTGTCCAGAAACATCTGGATGTTATGATACCTAACAAATCTAATAGGCACAACTAATGAACCCAAAGACGGGGAATGCATTATATGGTTGCTGTTACAGCCTTCACCCAATGAATATAAATAGGCTTTCGTTGATCTTTTGTCCTACTAAAATGTAATCCAGTTTATTGAACTGGTGAATTGCATTAACCATTTTGACATTATTTCCTTATAAATCTAACATGGTGTCCTTGTTCTGTTCTTTGTCTGTATATGACACTAACCAAACGGAAAGGACAAAATCCCGCAGCAGAGAGGGTTTCCAAACCACTGACGGATGTTGCTTTAAATGGGAAATGTTTTTTAAATCCTGGAGCACCACATATGTGGAGAAAAGCGCTGGGGAGGAGGTTGGAGGAATGCATTATAAAGGACGTATTTCATACTCAGAAGGACATGTATTATGGACTTAGAGCACAACTAAATGAAGGTTTGTAAGAACTCAGGAGAGGCTTACCTGTGTGAAAGATTGTCTACTTTTCACAAGTATAGCAGTTTACTTCATATTTTCAAGCTTCACTTCACAAACTGAAATCAGCATGGCTACAACAACACAGTCATGAAATGAACAACGTTTTTTAATTACAGTGGTTATTTTACTATTCCATTTTGTAACATCTTAAAAATGTTTCATAAGCTAGCAGTTATGAACAAAATAATAAAAATTACCATAGTTGGGGCTGCACACTTAACACTGTCTCTGCTGTTTCTATGCAAGTGACACTGCAGTTTTCACACAAATCACTATGTTATTATAAAACATCAGCTATATGCAGGAAAACAAAACAAGAACAAAAATCCATTTTTTTTTCCCTAGGCATGGGAAGGAAAAGTTTTGTTAGATTACAGCTCATCTGACTAATTTTAAATGTTCTGTTCAGGGTTTGACAGACCTTGTCTTTCTAATGTGTATTTATCCAGGCGATGAAAGACCAGATCACACAGAAATCTATGCTGGAAACAGCTAATATTATGTTCACTTAGTTTGCTATTTACTTCTAGACATGCATATATAAATCTATCTAGGTTTATATGTTCACACACACAGACATGGACATGCTTGTCCTATATCTCTTGTGATTATTGTTTTTCTAAAATCATTTATTTGTATTTTTTATGTTATGTAGGAGAAAGGGCTGAAAGCATACAGTTGTGCACAGGAGACAAAACATAAACTTATTCTTAGTACAGCTAATTTCTTATTCATTCATCTCCCTAAGGACCCAATTTTGTGAAATGCAGAATTAACTGTATTTGTGGTCTCATTATTATTTGTTGTACATGTTAATAGAGATACAAAATAAATGTTTAAACTACCTAGATTTATAATACCCGTAAACAATATCTAGATTTTTTTTATTTCACCTCTTATGATTCTGAAAATTTAGAAGTAAAGTCTGTCTAATGTTAAACACTTAGAATGTTTCAAAAGTAGGTACAATTCCTCATACTGTTTTCAGTCTCATATTGATATGTGACTCCCTTTCATTTTAAAACCATGTTTTTATTTTCGGATGATGGTCACAAAACAGCCAAGGTAGAGGCAAGTTGCAGAATTCTTATCTGGTATGTTGGGAACAGGTATGGTGCACCCTGAGGAGTCAGACTGCAAGGACAGGAAATCTCCTCAAGACTCCTTCGAAAAAAGGAGGCAGCTCATCCCAAATACCTGATTCTGACTAGGTTCTTTTACCTGTGTATTTTCTTTTCAACAATGGTTGATTGTTCCTGCAGCTCTGCAGGACATTCAGCTAAATTAATATCAAATGTAAGATTTCTGTGGTTTCCTAAGCTTACTGTGAGACCATGTTTATGGGGAGCCTGTTAAAGACTATCAGACTGTGGTTAAGAAAGAGCTATGGACAAGAGTTAGCAAGGAAATGGTAGTCCTGAAATGAATCCATAATCTTAACTAAACTCTCCCAAGAGACTGTTTTCCGTGGTGAATGTAAACGTTGTGGAATTGCTACAGCTACAGTAGAAAAAAAAAAATGACTTTATATATATGTATATATATAAAGATGAATGTAAACCACTGCATCCACTATATGTTTCTTTGCTTTTGGGTTTTCAATTTTTAGGGGAAAAAAAAAAAAAAAGTATCATTTGGCTTAAAACCTAAATTCCCTTAAAAAAAAATCCACTGCTTTGATGAAAAAAATTAGTCTGGTTTTAGTATTATTGCAGTTTTCAATACACATGTCAATATGGATGGCAGAAATCTTTTATTATACTTTTACACTTTTTCCTGGCATTGCAATAAAAACCAGACAGAGTTCTCCAAATGTGCAGACAACATCTCAGGCAGATGCACAGAAATCATTTGTATTTGGTCATTTATTTTGTACTTACTTAATGTTGTTGGATATCTTAAGGACTATGAAAGACTGATTGTGCAAGCAACTGTATAGCAGCAGAATGGATAGATCTATGCATCAGAGAGGGGGCACAAAGGACACACGCAGTGAATAAGCAACATACTGCTGTGGTAAGGAAAGCAACATGGCTTAGAGGAAAAGTAGAAGACTCTGCCTGTCTTCCAGATAACCTGAGAAGAGGAATCTGTAATTAGAATCCAAACAACTACTCTCATAATCTACTTTTGAAAATTGAAACATTTTCCATTCTCTGCTGGAATGGAAATGTAACATTCTCTGCTATTTTTGTGAGTCATCTATTCTGAAATCAGTTAGACTTTGGGTATTGTGATGAATATTGACATCTCTGACAGCATCCCATCTGTTATACAGGCAAAAATTTAAAGGATGAGGAGGGGTTAAAAAAAATCCCAAATGGAAAATAATGTATGGCTAAACCAGACAATGAAATCAAGCAAGACATTTTTGAGAGAACTCAAAATATTGGAATCTTTAAATTATCAACTCTTTCTTTAAGATTAGCAGTGAAAAAAAAAATAAAGAGAAAATTCAGTCTTTTAGATCAAATAAATCCTGTCCTATTAAATGTTTTCACAAAAGTGAAGAACAAGTGATGAAAAAAAAATATAAAAAATATATGTATTCAATGTATTTATTCTGGATCTTCACTTTTTAGTGTTGTATGCATAATATAGATAAGAGAAGATTAAATCTTTTCATTTATTTTTCCCCAAATCTGTGTGAAATATTAACAATTCTAAGGAATTTTATAAAGAAAATGACAATATTTTCAAAGCCTGTCTATGTAACAACATCCTGGGTAGACAAGGGAAATAACCTTGAGCCCAGTGTTTTATACTGAACAATTTGATGGCATTGGAATAGCTTTTACCCTTCAAAAGCATGGAAATGACAAACATGTCTCTGTTAAAAATGACTTTGGAATAAACAAGAGATGACAGCAAAAGAGATTGTCTTCTGCTAACAATATCCTCACTGGATTCAAAGAGCTCCCGAATAAAGCTTGCTTCTCAATAGTGGCTACCATTGCTCAAAATGAAGAACAAGAAATTATTTGCACATTCCAATATATATTTCAGAAAATGGTGATGGGAGATGTGCAGGTCAACAACTGCGTCCTGTCTTTGTTAGATGAGCATCTCCCCTTTTTGGCATTTTAAGTCTTAACCAGGGGAGTTTTTTTTTTCACTAGGCAGCATAATTCAAGTGATAGAAAAGTTGTTCTCTTTCTTCAAAGCACAGAAGAAGCTCAGGCAAGTGGGTTGTGACAGAAGGATCAGGCCTTTAAGTTGCAATTTTTTTTTTATTATTTTTTTAAGAGCCAACCTCCACAAGTATTATTAAAAAGTAAGAATATTAAACTACCATAGAGTGATGCTTTTTCAAATGTTTTTAAAATAATAGATCAAATTTGTACTTGTGTGTTTTTTTTTCCTTTCTTTTTCAAAATGATCTGTACAATATTGCAAGTAGTACATATTTATTTCCTCTGCTGCTTTTTACTAGTTTAACATTAACTTTGGGATATCTCAGAGATGCAATGTCATCTTCAGATGTTTAAATTACAGTAATTACAACACCTTCTCATTGCTTGTTACTCCTTAGTCTATTTTTCCTCCCTTTATTTTCTGTGTTGTTTACTTGAGATAGAATTTGCTCATAACACTAAAAAATACACCTTAAACAGGATAATATACATCACTTTTTCAGCCTTTCCCTGATTGCCAATTACCATTTTGGATGCAACACTCTTGTTAATTTCTGCTGTGCAACATATGGATAATTTCTTTCTATTTCCATTGCATTTACTATTGTAATAACTACTGGTGGTTCTGCCAGATAGTGTTGTAACTTGTCCCCTGAAATGCAACAATTTTCTTTGCATGCCTAATGTAACCTGGTTATTCTCTGTAGCACAGCTGATGAGATCTTTGATAAGATTTTAAGTATATAAATTGTCACATGATTTTAAGGGTTAATTACATCTTAAAACAAGTTCTATAGTTTCTAATTACAGCTAGCTTTCAGTTGTGGATAATTCCTGCTTTTATATATATGATATATGCAGTTACCTCTGTGGTGGTATGCTGCCCAATCAATCAAGTACTGCATGATGCCCTATGATATCCTGGAATCCAAAATATCCCAGATGTGATATTCCCTCTGAGCACTGTCACTGGAGGCACAGGTCAAAGTTGCTGTTGGAAGGGATTTGGGTGAAAAGGTTTTAACAGGGAGATGCAAATAACAGGGGAAATCTTGGGAGCATGGGTAACCTACAGATGAAACAAAACTGTGCTAACCCATGCCGTGATTTTATACAGGGCCAGGTACTAGTGCTTCAACCTAGAAGGATGCACCAAAGAACATGTTGACTGGACAATCAAACACAGTCTACAGACACAAAGCCCAATGCTGGCTGCAGACATCTATCTTCACTGTAATTGTAAGCAGCCTGTGCTTTTTCCCGCTGCTCCTGAGGAAACAAATGTATACACCATAAATGCTGAAGGGAGTAATTCCAGGAGAAAACCCCTGTATAACCTCCAGTGTAGCTGGGTGGTCACAACCATACCGCATGTAAAAAGGTGTCTGCTGTATGTAAGACCAGACATTGCTGTTGTAGACAAATTCTTCCAGTGGTAGGAGAGGAACCCTCTCATCCTGATGGTAATTAATATATCTGCAGACATACTGTTCCAGGATCTGATTCACCCACTTGGTGCAGCCATTAGACTGCAGGTGATACGGGTGGAAAGGTGGTGTGGCACCCCCAGCAGACCCATAAGCTGACTTCAGAACCAGGCAGTGAAGTGGGTCCCCTGGTCCACAGCCACTCTGTTCAGCACCCAACATGTCCACCACCACAAGCACCACTGCATGCCCCTTGGGTGTAGGAAAGTCACAATGAAATCCATTGAAATAATTTTCCATGGATACTCGGGAGTTAGTTAGGGTTGTGATAGACCCTGCAGCCCCTGCATTGGTCTCTTGGCCTAGGCACAGACATCACAAGCCCAGGCACAGCTCACAACATCCGCACGGACCATAGGCCAGCAGGAGGTCTGTGCAGAGTCATTAGACAAACACTACGCTGCCCTCATGTCATGACAGCTCTGAAGGACCTGAGCGCATAGCAGGACAACAAGGACATACAGGCACTCATCGCCATACAACCACTCTTCTCCTGCAGGTCCTGCGAAGTGTTCCCTCCCTTAAACTGCACAATCAAAGGATCATCATCCATTGCACAATGCACAGAACTTTAAAGGAGTTGGCTGGCAGATCTACATCAAAATGTCATGGAGTGAGAAAATTACAGGTGGACAGGTCCACTTTTAGGACAGACTTAAAATGAGAGACAAAGACATGAGATTCAAAGGCTCTTGCAGGCAATATTTGGAAGAGGTTGAGATCTGCTATGTGGTTTTATAAGTCTCATGATAACCCCGTAAGGGCATCCACAGACATAAAACTTACAAAATATTTTTTTTTCTTTGAAAACGTACACCTAACAGGAACATCCCCTGCCACCAAAATCCAAACTCTGCTCTCAGTGAATTTCAAAACAAATCTCAATAAGCAAGCAAGATGTTTGGACAAGCATATCCTCCTCAAAAGCACGGATAAGAAGCACAGACAATGTCAAGAAGAAAGAGCAGCATCACAGCTTGGAGGCATTCATGGAAAAAATGGTGGCAGATGTAACCAAGATGAAAATTTCATGGAAGTTGGCCAAAAAGTCTTTCTGTATGTTACAATGGAAACTGCAGTACTTGTTCCCAGGGGAAGGACTTCGTTAAGGCAGCTTTTGAGGAGAGTGCTGTAAACATGACCTTTGCAAAATGGACACCTTTCACAGATGTAGCTTACCCCTGCCAGCTGATTATAATCCTCAGTGAAACATTTGTGTTTTCCTAACAAACAGTATGAAATTAGTCTAAATAACTTATCCAGAAGTAAATAGTGTGTCTTTTTTTTTTTTTTTTTTTTTTTTTTCCTACTTGCATTACTTTTCAGTTGTCTCCATGCCTATGGACACCACTCAACCTCCTTTGGAGAGAGGTGTTTGTTTGCTTATAGTTTTAGTCAGCTTTTTTCAACATTCATGATTGGTCCTCACTTCTCAGGGTTAAAACTTCCCTATTTTAAGCTTCTTTCCTCCCCCTCCACCCCCCACTTCAATTTGTCCAGTTTTGCTTGTATGGCAGTAATTTCATGGACCAAAGCCTTCCACTGGGGGTAACAGAATATATGTAGCAATTTATATTGAGTATCCATCATGTTGTACCAGTTGCCACATATGAATGAATTTAGGTTTGCAACACCCTTGTGAGGCAGCGACACATTGATTTTCTTTTCTTACAGATTGGGAAACAAAGACTTTAAGAAACAAAGCCTTGAGTCAATCACAGAGCCAACAACAGATCCCAGCTTTCCTGAAACTGGACTTGTGCTGCTGTTGTGAGGCTATTTTCCTACCTCCAAAATTTTGTCTATATATTTAGTGTTATTTTTTCAGATAAATACTTACCATGGACAATGCAGTTAATATCAGATGGCCCACAGAAACATAAGACTAGATGTTCACATGGACAGCCTTCTAAGGTGCTTTCTATAACCTAATTTATATATCTTTTCGAAACTGCAATATTGATGACAAATTTGACATACAGTCATTTGCAGAAACTTGAGTGGAAATGCTGAAATATTTATCAGTGGATTACTACTTAACTGATGGTTTGTGGTACAAAGTATTTCAACCTGTTCTTTTCTCAAAGTGGCAATTATTTCTGAACTATTCCCCTTCGTTCTTTATTATTTCCCTGGAAAGGTTTGGTAACACTTAGAACAGTATTGAGCTCCCCAGATCTCACAGAACTATGACAAGTTCTTTCTAATAACAGCAGTATTACCCCTTTTTGGCACTAGAAAAGATAATTGTGCCTGCAGTGGAACATATAAATAAAGCCAATTTTAATGCAATTTTAATAATTTTAAAGGAATTTTAATAAAATATTTGAAAGTTAATTTCAGTCATTGAGATACAGAAGGTCAAAAAGCATTATATTTTTCTACTTACCAGACCTCTCTGTGAAAACTTTATGACAATTTTCCCTGCAAACATTTTCTAGGAATGTTACAAGATATAAGTGAAAAGTCAAAAGTAATTCTGTTAATTACAAAACTGTTTGGTTTTGGTTCTGTTCTATAGTATTCCTCTTAAGAGTTAATAACATCCTGACTGAAAATCTGCAGCTGAAAAAAAATAATAATTCAGTAGTAGGTTTACACATGTCCTTGGATCAGGAGTTTTCTGAACTGCTGCAGATACTGACTATATTTAAACAGGCAATGTTCAAACAAATCCTTAATATTCAAATGTTGTATTCAGAATGCTACAAAAACAAATTGAATTCAACCTAATCTCTGCATACAAGCCTGTGCTGAACTTTTACATGAAAATATGGTTTTATAATAAAATGGGGAAATAGAGACAAAAGTGAGAACAGCATTTACCCACTGAGGAATTCAGGATCCCTGTAGCACTAAGTTCAGTGCTTTGACTACAAGCTGTTTCACCATGGGGACCAGTATGATGAGAAAAACAGGGGAAAACACAAAGCAGAAAAAAGACTGAGAGAAATTAGTCAAATACACACTGATTCCTGTTCTAACTTTCTGAATAAGTAAATTAAAGAACAGGTTTTTTTTTCTTTTTTTTTTCCTTCTTTTGACTGCAACAGAAAAAAAGCTAAATGAAAATGGTTTGAGATAAATATTAACTACAATTTATTTATTTTTTAATGAAATAAAACAGCACTAGAAACATATGGGCCAATTTGCCATAGTCAAACTGTCACTCAAACAGCACTAGATTACTGGGTCATAATGTGCATATGTTGTCATTGCAATATTGTACTACTAAGTATGCCACCCTACATCACATAGAACACTTTAAGATATTCACATACCTACCTAGCCATAGTCTGAAGCACAGATAGTAGCAATTTCATGTGGCTTTATTCAGAAGATAAAACCATCTGAAATACAGTACCTGTTCTATGGGTTATATGAAGAGTTCCTTCTATGCTGGGAGTTAAACCAATTTAATTACATAAAATAAAATCAGTTGTCAAAATCGCCTTGGAAAAAGGTCCTGCATAATAAAACTCGTCTCTACAATAAATCATACTAGTATGAGTATAGTTGCTGAACATTTTTGGGAAATTAATAAGAAAATAGGTCACTGAGCTAAGTACTTGTTATAAGCAGATATTCATTAACAAGGTAGTACTTCACACTATCCCACATTTTATTATCATACAACACAGCCATGAATTACTACATTTGAAGAACATAATTAAGCTTGCCAAATCAATCTCTCCAAAGAAGGAAAATGCCCAAATTAAAGCTGTTTTTCAGCCTTAGTATCAACTCATTCTCATTGCTTTTGCTGATACTATTATTCAGCTGCATGATCATGACCATATTTTGGTTTCCACCAGAACTTTCCCCTATTCCCTGCATAAGATGGTTAAAACTTGGCTCAGCTCACTGTTTTTTTTTGTTGTTCTGTTAGACCCAGAATTTTTTACTGATTCTAGCTCATTCCTAAGTGAGAATTCTTCATTTGTTTTTGGCTGTGTTATGGTGCTCACCAATATGTTATCTGCAGTCACTGAAACCACATTCGCTCAGCAGCACCTTGTGTTGTTGTCAGTTGCTGATGGAAGTGATCAGAGCTGGGTCAGGCTCCTTCTGACTGTAGACCAAATTATCTGGCTCACATTGCTGTCACATAACCATCACGTTAGGGATCAGTGGAAATTCTTGTGAAGCAATGCCAAGCACTCTAATTTCCTGTCAACATTGGTATCTTCTCCCTTTTTCTGCCTCCCTGTGTATCAGCAATGGTTCATATCAGCAGATATCTTGCCTCACTCGGTGAAGTGGGAAAAAATAGCCCTACAGTTCCAGGGAGGAGAAACCCATATCACCAGCTCAGAAAACAAATGTGCTATCTGTCCCATTCTGCTTCCCCTTTCCTGCGGGAGATGTTCCCTTATCCCACTCTCCCATATTCTCCAAAGACCATATCCCTCCTCTTCTGTTTGAGGTCAGTCGTTCCCTTCTTCTGTGCCACTAGGTCTTCTCTATTCTCCATTCAGAACAGCAACATTGGATGCAAATATTTAAATGCTTCACAGCAAAAGAAGCATCTCAGAAAAAATGGGTCCATAGAGTTCAAAATACAAGAGCACAGAAAAGGAAGGGCAAAATGGATGAATGAAGTAGAAGGGATGCTTTACTAATCACCATTGATTATCAATTCAAATAATTTCTGTATTACACTTGAGGGGGAGTTTAGGGGGTCTAAAACCAAAGATTGAATGCAGTTCTCCAAGGTTGCTTTTACCTCTCAAACAAATATTTTTCATCTGAATGTGACTTGCTTCTTCCACTGCTTATCAACTTCTGCAACAATTGAGGGATCATGCAGAGATCTGTCTCCCCTTTCTGGCTACCTTCTCACAGCAAATCCATTCTGGGCACTAGTTCATTCTGAAGATGATGAAAGAATGACTATACCTCAGTGATACTCCTTCTTTCCGTCAGGATTCTAATGAAAATATCTGTGAATATGAATATGACATTTGATTTTTGAGAATACTCTACTTTTGTTCATATGATTTTCTCACTTGCTAATCTCGCATGCAAGGACATGCACTGAATGTCAACATGAAAGTTGAGATATTTTATGAGACTCAGAGTTATAAGAAATCTGCTTATTCTAGAATGAGACTATGAAAATATTCACAGAATTCTATCTGAAATGTTCATTAAGTTTTATCAAATCTTCAAATGAATGTACAAGGGTGATTTTAGCATCCACAGAATTGGTCCCTGAATTCTGGAGTTTTTTTTTTTTTTTTAATTTCTACTATATGTACTGGAAAATGGACACTTAAGGACACTTAAATCCATGTAGACTTTGGTTGACTTTAGTAGACCTTGGTTTTCAATCATGAGATAATCAAGGTCAGTTTATGGGTATTGCTATTTCCACTCCTTTCTTTGGAAACTGTATGGTGTTTCTTCCTTTAATGTATTGAGATGCAGGGTTATTGAGAGATAAATCTTTCTCTCATCTTGGCCCTCCAGAACAAGTTCACATTTGAGAAAACAATAGATTTAACTATCAAGAAACTCCACTGTAATGACACTGTTAAAAAAAAAAAAAAAAAAAGGAAAAGATTTCTGAATCTCCCTTTATAAAGTATATATGCATTTCAGGTCATAGATTAGAACTGACAGTCTCACTGGGTAAGAGTCTGTAACCTAGATTCTCTTCAGAAATGTGTATGGGTGAGCGATGTGAAATACATTCTAAGAGGAATTGAATACTTCTCCATTTGAGACTAATCTTTCAGTCTGAAAAATAGTTTTCTACAATGAAAATGGATAGGTTTTCAGATTTGGGTTATTTATACAACATTTTTTTACGTTCTGCAGGTTCACAGTGTTCTGAAGAGAGCCAGTAGTGCTGTAAGTTTTGAGTCTTGAGACACTTCACAACACATTGTTGTGCATTTGTATTAAATATCTTAAAACACTGACTGCTGCATAAAAATATCTCGTATATTTTTTTCTTTCTTCATTGTTTTTAACAGAAATTCTTGCCTTTCAGAGCTATCTGTGTGGTGTGCAACATATTAATGCATTACACTGTCTCCTACATAATTATCTCTGTTACATTTTCAAAGTACAGGACAAGAGGTGCAAAACATAAAACTAAAACCATCTTTCCAGTCACATGAAGAGCTTGCAGTAGTCCTTAACATTATCTACCGGCAGTAGATAATCTGCTGCCTTATCTTCAACAGGACAAATTGTGGATCACAACTTGTCCTTTAGTTAAAACATTCATCTGCCAGAGAGATAGCACAACTTATTTGAGAATTAAGTACATTTGTTCTAAATGGGGTTTGAACACACAATGCATCTGACTAATAAAAAAAAAAAAAAGAAAAAAAAAAAGAAAGGGAACCTTTATCCATTACTCATTGGGGGATAACTTCTAGATACATGTGCACATGCTGGGTAAATGGCATTCATTTACTGAGAGTATATGGTTTGTGGATTTCTTAAATTTGTAGATTCTCAGTCTGGAAATTACCAATTCATCATCCAGTCAGACAATCACTCCGTTGTGGGCCCTGGAATCCAGTTATCCCTGTGCTGAGCTCAGTAACTTGAATTTATTTTGCATTACAAAAGCAGTTTCTACAAATGCATCCATTCCCTGACTCTCTCAGAACAGAAGCCATCCTTTACCATGGGTAGTTCTGTCCAGTGATTTGTCATCTCCACTGCTAAAAGCATATGCATTTCTAAATTTAGCTATGTTTCTACAATATATTACTCCTGTTTTTCCACCAATATGAATGTATTAATTTCTGATTTCTTGTCGTACACATACAGAACATTTGATGACTTTAAACAACTTACACAGGCTGCTAAATTCTAATCTTAATGAAGTTAAGAGGACTTATGAACCTAAATTTAGTTCATAGCCTACTCAAGGCATGTATTAGTAAGAATTGTGCTAGAAAACTAACTATCTAACTATTGTCAGATTTTTATGCTCTCTCTCTCTTTTTTTTTTTTTCTTGTTAGCTGAATGCATTCAGTATTAAACTACTGTGCCTTCTCAGGTCACTGAAAACAGGTCAGATAATCCAAAATCAAAACCATGGCTTCCAAGGGAAAAAAAAAAAATGTAAAGCCTAAACTATCTATCTTCTTTTCTAAGCATTGAAATTAACAAAATAATAATAATAATATATATATATGAATGAATCTTGAACTGTAACTGGGGCATTGACTTCAAACTCCCTTTTAAACATTTCTTCTAATCTTTCATTCTGCATAAATCTCAGGTCCTGAGGTCTCCAAGATCCATTACTACTTGTTTATCATCTGCCATGGAGGCTGGTGATTCAGCCAAAAGTTGATATTTTAGACAATGAGTACATTTCATTTTTCTTTGGGAAAAGAAAAAAAAAAATCAAATAAGAAAAGCAGATATAGAAGCAATTTGTTGAGTTTAATTTATGCCATGCATTTGAGAAAAATGTGTTCTCCTGAGCTAACCCCTGCAGCTATGCAGTCAACAGGGATTTTTTTTATTTTTTTTTTATTTTTTTTATTACAGCACATGTGGTTTAACACTTTTCAGCTGCTCCGGATATCCAAATGCAAATCCAGCATTCAGGGATATCATGTGGAGTTTTGACATTCCCAGGGCACATACGGTCTGGAAGCTGGTGAATGGATTATAATGAGACATAAATATAGTATTTTTAACCCTGACAAATATAAGCCAGTGCCAATAATATTTCTTATTTTACATAAGAGAAAACAGTATGCACACTGTTCCACCAAAGACTCTAAACCTTGGCAAATATAAGAAGCAATTCTTAGGAATTATTAAAAACGTTTATCTTCACTTTCAAAAGAAAATAGGAAAATGAAATTTTCAGAACATATTCAACTTGAGGATTTTTTTAACAACTTCAGTTCAAATTGAAATTTCAAACTGTTTTGTTGAGCAAAATAAGAATAGTTTTCACTGTTTCAAAACTTAAACACCGTATAGGAAAGTACATAGCAGTAATGAAATTGCTTTTATAAAATCTAAGAGTGAGTTGCAGCTCACTATGGCATGTGCCATCCCTCTTTGTGAACTGAAAGGCATGTTATACAATAGCTCCTCAAAAACAATATTTCATAGAGGAAGTCACGTACTACAAACAAAGAGCTGTCATATGGAGGACCAATCAACATAAAATGCTACAATTTTTACAAAATGCCATAGTACATTTTGGTCTTGTACATTACACTACAGGACTACTCTTTTATTGTTTGATTTAGTTGTCACAGTAGGATTAAGTTAATTTTTGGGGAAAAAAAAATATCATCTGTGTTTTTATTCTCTGAAAGCTTTTGAGACTAAGAAGCACCTAGCCAGATGACCTCCTCATAACAATACTCACAATTGCTATGATAATTTTGGGGTAATACCCTATAAAGAGTGAAAAGATGGAGCAGATTATCTTAAGTGTCATCACGCGGCACTTACAGGGCAACCAGGCGATCAGGCCCAATCAGCATGGGTTTATGAAAGGTAGGTCCTGCTTGACGAACCTGATCTCCTTCTATGACAAAGTGACACGCTTAGTGGATGAGGGAAAGGCTGTGGATGTGGTCTACCTTGATTTCAGTAAGGTTTTTGACACCGTTTCCCACAATATTCTCCTCAAGAAACTGGCTGCTTGTGGCTTGGACTGGCATACGCTTCACTTTGGTTTAAAAATTGGCTGGATAGCCGGGCCCAAGGAGTTGTGGTGAATGGAGTCAAATCCAGTTGGAGGCCTGTCACTAGTGGAGTCCCCCAGGGCTCAGTGTTGGGGCCAGTCCTCTTTAATATCTTTATCGATGATCTGGATGAGGGGATCGAGTGCACCCTCAGTAAGTTTGCAGATGACACCAAGTTAGGTGCGTGTGTCGATCTGCTCGAGGGTAGGAAGGCTCTGCAGGAGGATCTGGATAGGCTGGACCTATGGGCTGAGGTCAACTGTATGAAGTTCAACAAGGCCAAGTGCCGGGTCCTGCTCCTGGGACGCAACAACCCCAAGCAGAGCTACAGGCTGGGAGATGAGTGGTTGGAAAGCTGCCTGGCCGAGAAGGACCTGGGAGTACTGGTTGATAGTCGGCTGAATATGAGCCAGCAGTGTGCTCAGGTGGCCAAGAAGGCCAACAGCATCCTGGCTTGCATAAGAAGCAGTGTGGCCAGCAGGGCTAGGGAAGTGATTGTCCCCCTGTACTCAGCTCTGGTGAGGCCGCACCTCGAGTACTGTGTTCAGTTTTGGGCCCCTCGCTACAAGAAGAACATGGAGGTGCTCGAGCAAGTCCAGAGAAGGGCAACGAAGCTGGTGAGGGGTCTGGAGAACAAGTCTTATGAGGAGCGGCTGAGGGAGCTGGGATTGTTCAGCCTGGAGAAGAGGAGGCTCAGGGGTGACCTTATCGCTCTCTATAGGTACCTTAAAGGAGGCTGTAGCGCGGTGGGGGTTGGTCTATTCTCCCACGTGCCTGGTGACAGGACGAGGGGGAATGGGCTAAAGTTGCACTAGGGGAGGTTTAGTTTGGATATTAGGAAGAACTTCTTTACTGAAAGGGCTGTTAGGCATTGGAATGGGCTGTCCAGGGAAGTGGTTGAGTCACCATCCCTGGAGGTCTTTAAAAGTCGTTTAGATGTAGTCCTTAGTGATATGGTTTAGTGAAGGACTAGTTAGTGTTAGGTCAGAGGTTGGACTAGGTGATCTTGGAGGTCTCTTCCAACCTAGATGATTCTGTGATTCTGTGATTCTGTGAAGATAGCCAGCTGTGAACTGGAAAGCTGTTAAAATATATGGACAGATACATGATATCCTATGCTACCTAATGATTGAACAAGCATCTTGATTGGCCATACTTATAAGATCTGGAAGGCTATCACCATGAAAATTGGTATCTATTTCAGACAGATGAGAGTTATGGGCTCCATGGGTGTCTGAAAAGAATCCTTCAGAAAAGCAGTTTACCCCTTTCACTGCTGTGATGAAGAAATGCTTGTGGGAAGAAGAAAACTGTAGTAGTCATTTCTGTGCAAAAGCTGGAAGCAGCTATCCTGTCAATGACAGCAGCTCCCTAATCAATGCAAGCAGCTATCCTAATCAATGATAATTGTTAGTGAATTCAGTCAAAGTGTAAGAGAGTCCATTAGTCCAGCTGTTATAGAGGAAGAAAGTATTATGGAGTGAGATATATTTTACAGTCTTTCATTCATCTACCTTTTTTTAATCCACAGAAATAATAAGTGACCCAGTCAGAAAACAATAAAAAGTATTAAAACTTAAGTCTAAGTGCTTTTGTAAAACATAAAGGTCCATTAAAAAAAATCCTAATTAGCACTCAGTACCATCAGTGTGTAAGAAATATATGGGCATTTAAATTAATTGGTACAAACTGAGCTATGTGCTAAATCCAAAGCCCCTTAGATTTTCCAGATTCTGTATAACCATGTCTGACTCGTCACTGAATTTGTGTCCAGCTGTATACACAGCTTTCTCTGGCTCAGAAGTTCTCTAATCCTACACCTTGAGTGCATAACACATACAACTTCTAATAAAAATAATAAAAAAATATTAGCACTGATATTATTTCACTAGCTTTGATTCACAGCTGCCTCCATTTTAGTTCTTGACAACATTGTGTTAACTGCTATCCAAACAGTGAAAAAAAAAAAAGACTGCAGAGAAGTGCATTCAACTTAATTTGTAACAATATACACTGGAGTGGCAGCTGCAAATACCAGGGGGTGCAGGGGCTGAGAGACTGAAAGAACCAATAATAAACACTTACCTTTATAATGGTCATTCGTCTGCACTGCTTCATGTTTCTGCATAAGCTGAATGTTTTCAAAAATATAAATACACGTCCATTTTCAGTACCCTTCTACCTACCTTTTATCAGAGGTGATTGATTTACTATAGGAAATAGAGAGTAAGAAAAAGATACTGATCAGAATCTCATGCCTGATACATCCATCTGTTTTGTTTTGATTTCTCCTTTTGTACATAACAGTGTTTTTTATGATACGAAGAGTTATTTATGATTTTCTGTTTGAAATATATATGTGGAATGAAAACAAACTCAAAACAAAAATACTTTAAAGGAATGTCTCCTGACAAAAACCCTGAAATATTCTGTTATTTTTATCTGAAATGCTCATGATACAATTGATCATAAACAAGACAACCAAGGAAATTCAGTTCCAGGGTTGGGTATCTTTAATTTTCATAGTTTTCCAGATGACAAATATATCTGTCTTTCTTTCTCTGTACAAATAACATATTGAGAATTAAAACATGAAGAAATATACTGTCTAAATGAAGAATTTGCCTAAGTGCATTTACCAAATGTTAAAATCTATTGAAGTGCCATGCAGAAAAAAAAAAAAAGAAAAAAATAAAAAAGAAAACACTAATCTATCATATATATTTACTTTAATATTTTTAGTGATCATATTATACTAGCATGCATCTGGTAATTGGTGCTTTCTAAGCATATGAGGACAAATGTCCTGTCAGGAGAAGAGACGGATAAAAAATGGGACAAAATGTGTGATACTCTGGCAGAATACTGAGGAAGGCTAGGAGAGATCATCTAACTTAGAAGCTTCTCTGTTTTCTCTTTTGTTTTCAGCACCGTTTCCTAAAAATAAATAACCCCCTGCTGTAATCAACAGCTACATGTTGATTCCTGCCCAAATGTCATTTACAAACCAAACTTTACCAATTAGAAAAAAACACTGTGGAGGACCCACTGAGTGCAAAATTCAGTGACTTTACAGACATGTGGGATGTGGAAAGGAACATTGTCTGGTGAATGTTTCCCACAGTTCACCAAGTCAGGAAGGTCAGGAAAGCAAGGCTTCTCAGGAATAAATTGGACAACCGTCTGATACCGTAGGCAATTGCTAACTCACCAGATATCTGTTCGGAAAAAAAGTATTTAAGTGTTCACGTTGATGGTACATTGCCAAACAGAAGCAAATGGGGATTTGCCTATTCTGAGGTTGGTACTATTCACTATTTTAACTTAATGACCTGGGATGGTGGAGTAGAGAACACTTTTTGTTTGTTTGTTTGTTTAAAAAACAAATAAACAAACAAAAAAGTTGATAATCACTCCATGGTGGCAAAGGCTGCAAACACATTAAAGAATAGGGTTAGAACTCAAAACAATATTGACAAATTGGAGGAGTAGCCTGGGAAAATGGATGTAATTCAGTAAACATAAACGTGAAGTTTTATGCTAGATAGGAATAATCACCCGCACAAACAGAGATGGGGAACATCTGGCTAGGATATGGGAGGTGTAGTGGATCACAGAATTAATGTGTCTAAAAGCATCATATCATATTGGTATGTACAAATATCTACATTTTAAGTTTTGGAATCATCCTCTTATTTAGATCTAATCAGAATGCAGTGTGAGAACTCTATAAAACAAGATACATTTGGAGGAGAACAACAAGAACAAGAATTACCAGCTATCTAAGCGTGATTTTTGAAGAAAGTCTAAAGGAGGTGAGTTATCTACTTTAAAGAAGTCATGACGGCAGACTTTGAATACATGGAAGGTTATTTTTAAAGATGATGATGATAAACTGTCTTGTCATATTCACTTTAGCTAGAATAAGGAGCAATAGGCTTAATTTGCAAAATGATTAGGGATTAGGAAATGCATTATAGCATGCAGAATAGTTAAATAGTAAAAGCCTGTCTGGGGAAGTATAAACACACACTCCATTGAAAGATGTATAGAACAAGTTAGGTGACTTTCTAAGGCTTAGCAAGAAGTAGACTGCTGTGGTCTTTCTGCAGATTAGATGATCTCTTGATTTCTTTTCCAAGCCTATTTTCAATTATTCTGTCTTTAGCCAATGTAATCATACATTCAGTATCATGGTTGGTTGTAAAATGTGTTGATAGAGACTGTACTGTTTCTCGGGTTATGAAGGGGAAACATCACCAGGGCTGGCAGAGCAGAACCAGAGCACAACTCTGTCTTCAGCCCCATTGTTAGCTGGAGACTGATGGGAAAGTGCAGAGGGGAAAATGATCAGAAGAGCGTGACAAATGTGCAGATGGACTCCATGCCTCTAGGAAGGAATCCTAGTACAGTTAGGGGTCCTAACTCTCCTTTTAGAAAATATCACTTTTTTACTAAGACTAGATAGTAGGCATACGGCTGTTGTATACCTGTCTTTAGATTAATAGATAGAAAAATGTGTGTGTGGAAGGAGGAGGTGTGTACAGGCATGTTCGTTTGCTTGTATGTAGGAACAAGGAGCAACAGGACGTTCTTCTGCCACTGGAAGATATGATTACCTGTTTGTGTCTTCTTACATGAACAGTTTGTAGAAAATCTAATGAACAAAACAATTGTCTCTTGCCCTCAGCTGGTTAACCCATTCCAGTCTTTACTCACAAGTTACAGGGAGAAATTTATTCTATCGAGGCTGCAAATGACTAGGAATTTTTCAAAAAGATGTTTTCCCATAAAAAGGAAAATTCACCAGAAATAAAATTCTTTGAAAGTATTTAGTGGAAAATCCAAGTTACCATGAATTTACTTCAGGTCCAGGATTAGTGTTCTGTTTGTTTGTTTGTTTGTTTGTAAGTCAGAGAGACAGAAGAAGGACAACATATACAATAATGGTAATTTAGGTGTGGCATCTCTATGAAAGATTGCTTTATTTGTGTTCTTGCTTTTTGTTCTTCCATATTGCACAGTAGTGCCCTAACTGCAGCCCATGGCATGCTCTGATGCAGCCTTTCTTTGTTCTGTCCTGTTCCAGATACAATGGAATGGCCTTCCTCTGACTATAGGGGAGGCCTTGAGCCTCATTTTCTAGGTGACACTCAGTATCTTTTTTTCCCAAAAATTTCAGGATATCACTGTGTCAAAAAAAGAGAGGGGAAAAAAAAAAAAAAGAAAAAATTATAAAACCTTGCCCTCTAGCATTCTGGTTAATGTCTCCACTTATATCACCTATTACAGGAAACAGGAATGCCAGAGATTTTTATATTTACTGCTTCATTTCCTTCTGACCACGGATTTTCAAAAGAAAATAATTAGTTGATCAGATATGTAATAAATATGTATCTCTTATACATCTGTATTTTTATTCAAAATCCAAAACAGTAGAAACCAACATGATTTTCCTTTTCTTTTACTTACATTAATTCTGTTCTCACAGTCTGCATTTCTCTGGGCTCTTTTCTTCTACTTTTTTTTTTTTTTAATATATATTTTGGTTCAGTGATTTATCTTGTGTTTAATTAACCTTATTCTAATGCCTTCCTCTACTGAAGCCCCAAATGACCAGAGGCCCACTTCTGTTATTTAAGTACATGGCAGCATTCATATTGACTTCAGGGGTGCAGGATCAAATCTCCTATGGCTCCCAAGCACCAGAGTTACACTTTGATCCATTTCTTACTGATACACTAATACTCTTTCTTCAGCAAATTTAAAGGTAAACCAGTCCACATGGATAGTGGTAAGATGTCATTTGAAACTAAGTTCTTATATGTCACAGCTGAGTGCAATAATAAACAAGATAAAAAATAGTGCTGTGGTTGTATTGTTATAAGACTGAAAGGATGCAGAAAAGTGGTGATTATTCACATGGCAGAAACACTACATGCATATTCCTACTTCATTTCATACACAGAGCTGAAAAATATTGCATGTTTTTGCTTTCCGCCTGTACACTGACAAAAAGAATGTGAAAGACTGGAGAAAAAGGCAGGTAATATGTATCTAAACCTGTTCATCATAGTACCAACCTTTTATTATCTTTTTTTTTTTTTTTTTCCTTCCAGCTTTTCAGAGATACAAAGCACTCTAGTGCATTTATAAAACTACAGTGTTGAAAAGCTGCATTTAGCAGTGAAAGTATATGAGGATATTGGAATGAACAAACCAGAGCCTGATTTAAACAGATGTGACTCACCGAGACCTCATATTCAAAGAGAGCTGCTGGGATTGCCACTTATGTTATTTACTAAAAAGTAGCTGGGGTTACAGTTCTGTGTGTGGTCAAAATACACCCCAGACATGAAAGTCTGGAAGGTGATTGTCTACACTGAAGCTAGTCACCCTGGGTATGAGATTGTTATTTTTTCTAATAAACATGGAACGCTAAGAAAGACACAAAAGATAGGACAGAGATTCTTCTGTAACTGTTATTCTTCCTTGACTATAAAGTAACTTACAGATGCTTGAGATGAGGTAACACTGAGCTCAGATGCCTGGAAACTATCTCCATCCCTTATCGCTTTCCCTGCTTGCCCCAAGCCAAGGAAAGGAAGCTGTGTCCCAGCTCTGTCTCCATCTGCTCTATTCCTGCCCTTCTTCAGCTCTTCCTCCCTCTGCCTCCCTAGTTACATATCAAACATCTCATGTATTCAGCATAAGATGTATATTAGGGTTCCAGCCTTCTGCTTTTTCATTGTGGAGACTCATCCCGCATGTTTACAGCACAAAAATTTGGTGTCTCTTCTGGACAGCAGTGCCAGTAGCAACCACAGGCAGATTACGGGACTGCAGAGCAGTAACAAGGCTGCAGAGTAGTATTTCTTCAGGGACTGCACCTTTGACATAGCCTGCCACTGGAAAAACTCCCACTAATAGGCACATCTGCGGGGATTTACGCTACAATTGGCAGGTCTGTGGCAGATGCACAGGCATGGCTGGCCTCACATGCAAGTTCACATGCTTTGACTGAGGGTTCAGCTTAGAGGTGGTCAGGTATTCCTGCAACTGCCACCAAACTTTTTTTTTTTTTTTTTCCAATAGAAGAACACATTTTTTCTAGTTGCATTAAATATTAAGAGCATAAAGCAATACCACATTGTAGAGCAAAATTGCTTTTCTAGAACATACTGGAAAAAAAAATACAACAGCTGAATTGCTATATAATTAGGAGAAGAGAGAAGCAAGGTACCTGCTGGCTCTAAGAAAATCCCCAACAACAAAACCCCAGGTTTGTTTCAGAAGGTCACTCTTTCAGTGTCACAACTCATCAATGTGCTGAGCAATACCAATAAATCTATTTCAGACTTATGTTTCTGTCACAGCAAATCACATTTGTCCCTTTTCCCATCGGCTCTTTCTCTCCATTTGTTGAGCTAGAACCGCATGGCAGATAAAATGAATCTGACCTTCCTCTTGTCCTAGTATGTAAAATTTTTTCTTTCTTATCACTCTTCATATACAGCTACAATAAATGTCAGGAACTGACTAGCAGTAAAACAATTTGTTCTCTTCCAGCTCTTGTGCAAGTAAAAAGAGCAAAAATTTGGTCTAGTGGTCTTGTGGGATATGCCTTTCTTCCCAAGAGACTCTTGTGAAGTATAACATGCTCTGATGATACTAGATTCAAATTAAAATAGAATAAAGCTCCATCTCTCGCAGCTGAAGTTATCACTTAACGTGATATTTCCCTCACCAAAAGTCACTAATAAGTATTTTGACCCCTAATGCCATTCAAATGGTTTAACTGTTTTCTCAGACAGCTGAGAAGAAATTATAAAAAATCAGCCAACAGAAGGAAAGACAGCTCACTATCATTTTAAAGACAGATATTTTTACACGATGTTTTGTGAAACAACAAGTGGCACCACTTGTCACATCATTTCTTTTTGGGTGAAATCCAAACACTAAGTGAGTAGCACTCTTCTGAATTTCAGAAATTAAGAAGTGCTGCCTTTTGGTGCCTTCAGCAAGTCACTTCCATCCTACCCATTCCAGACAGGCCTTCCAGACTGGTCAACTCCTCAGCTCTCCAGAGATCACTCTCATTAGAATACAACACCCCTCACATTTCAAAGACTGTTTTTGAAAATGTCCTTTTATTCAAAATAAGAGTATTTTGTAAATGTCATATTATATTTTACTTCAACAAAACAGAAAACAAGCTTTATTTTTTTACTGGTGTTACTTCAATAGAGTCTTTTTAGGGTAAGTACTGTTTTTCTATCACAAGTTTATTCTATCAAACTTTTAACCCAAGAGCACATATAACAATTCATATAGACTTAATAAATTATGAATAGCTCTTTCAATAAATCTTTAGTCAGTTGTTACAAATCCCAGCAGGATGTTACATTACTTATCACTCTAGTTTATAACCTTGAAGTGGTAGGTTTATAGCTGTCTATAGCAAGTATTGTTTATGCCTATAACTATTAATTAGTTATTAACCCCTCATTATGACTGTGCAGTTGTTAGGAAGTGCTACACAATCTTTTTTTTCTTATCACTCTCTACCTGTTGAGCTCTTGCACTCATGGAATGGGTAGAATACCAGATATTGCTTCCTGCCCCCAAGGACCCCATGGTTCACCTGCAACAATTTTGGGATTTTTTTTCACAAAGTTTTTCCTCTAAGTGAGAGGTTTTTGTAAAACAGCTGGGACAGAGAAGGGGCAGTGAATGAAAGTAGTTCACTGTTTTGGTTCCTAGGGCTTTACTGACATCCTATCAACATTTCTAAAATATTTCTTCAATGTAACTTCCTTTTCCACTTCCCACCTTTGACTTGATTCAGTGAGGCTAAAAATAAAATAGAAAGTTATATAGAGGGTATGATGAGCCCTTCTTGTACATTGTTTGTGAAATATTAAATGGTTGAAGGAATAGTATCCTCCTCAGGTGCACAACAATGGTGTAGCCACTGAAA
This sequence comes from Cygnus atratus, assembly GCF_013377495.2. Taxonomy (NCBI): domain Eukaryota; kingdom Metazoa; phylum Chordata; class Aves; order Anseriformes; family Anatidae; genus Cygnus; species Cygnus atratus. Next base: position 39,885,855 of record NC_066362.1, on the reverse strand, counting down.
AGGCTTCCTGTAATAAACTCTTGCACCTGTACCTCCCCTTCCACTTTACCAGATCAGTGCTGTGCTGTTGAATAGAGTATTTTAAACAGAATGAACAAACTCTTCAAATGAGGAAAATCAAGATGAGAAACAAATCTGAAAGCAAATCTCTCCAACTAGGGCTGATAGTGTAGGCTCAGGTGTACTTTCTCCTGATGCAGCTGTATATAATAAACTACTTGCACAATTTGACACAATTGTTTCTATCTGCTTGTACTCACTTTTCTTTCTCTACTCATGAATGCGTAAATGCTGATTGCCTGATGGATGTGCTGATTTGGTGCAAATCTACCTAAACTTAAACATATGGTGTTTTTGTTGTTGTTGTTTTATAATCATTATCTTATTCTTAATACCATTCCCCTTTCTTCTCCATCCAATCCTCCAAAACTTCACTTTGCTATATAACCTCTGTTTTGGAAACGCATAGGGTCTATCAGAGCCTTCATTATGGAACAGTTATTTGGTATTGGTGGGCTGAATGACTAGCTGAGAAGCTGGAATTTAAAAGAAAGAGCAAGGCCAAAGAGACAGCAATTTGCATGTCAGAATAATGGGATTAAAGGGAATAATGGGGATGAAGGGCCATAGATCCTGGACAACTCGCAGGCAGGGAACTCACCAGGCAGGTCAAGTATTACACAATAGGGAAAGACCTTGTCTCAAGAGAAAAGTAGAGATTTTCAAAGCAAGGGCCAGTCAATTACTGTAGAGTTAGGGAAGGAAAAAGAGGAAAGTTTTCCAGTTTTCCTCACTGAAAGACTGAAAGATCCTCTAAAACCTGTGCTCATGGAAGTATAAAGAAATGAGAGATTTTTTTTTTTTTTTTGAGGGAGATAGGTGTTGTTTTTCTTTTGTCCCTTAAGACAAAGCTCTTTACCTAACTTTGTAGGAATAAAATGAGAAAGGGAGCTTTTGCTGCCAAGTTACCTTTTTGCAATGTACCCAAGAAATGCACAGCTTTCTGCAGCATACAAAGCACAGGTACAGCAGCAGTGGCTAGACTAAGAAGCTCCCAGCTCTGGTATTCTAGCATCACAAGATCTACCACTACAGTAGCTCTACAAATTGTGATTGTTTGGGTTTGTTTTTAAAGCTAGGAACTGAGACCAATTTCTGCAATCCGAACCAAGATTTTGAGAGCCCATGCAGTCCTCCAGCTGACTCAACTCATTGCAGAACAGCAGCCAGCCAGCAGTGGATGAAACCTGACAGTCCTAACTGAGTTTATTCAATCCATTTCGTACCACTAAAACACAGACCACCTGAAGGTAATGCAGTAAATAAAGCCTGGCTCCAGATCTTTGTCTTTAATTTCTCAACTATCTTTTATTTATATATTTACAACAAACATAGAATATAAATAACAGTACTTGAAAAAAATCATATTGATAGATTCATTCAGTAGGTCACAATGAAATTTTTAATGTTTTGCATTTAATTTGTAAAACATCATGAAATATTGTCATGTTTAAATAGTTTTAATTTGAACACAAAATATTCAGGGATGTAACAAGTGCCCCAAAATTGACATAAACTGAGATACAGATTAGTATATCAATGGAATACATGAATCCTAATATGACTTAAATTTAAATGTAAACAAGCAAAAAGCTATTAATAAGGAACTTAGACATACTAGGGAGGAAAAATGTGCCAAAGAAGTCTTGATCAAGTGGCAGCCTATCCTATTTCTAGTCCAGAATTTCGTAATTAATTACAGAACACTAAAGAAAATAGAATTGCTACTTTCTGGAAATGACAATACAATAGATGAGATAATGTCACATAGAAATGTCACAATGATTCAATTTCCATATATTTTGGGGGTATAGCATTTTGCCTGAGAGCATAGACAAAGGCACAACTCCATTATCCTCGGTTCACATCTCACATCCATCTTTAATGTCACCTAGATGACATCTGACACAACTTTGATTTCATAATCTTCGTGTCACTTCTGCATGCACGTGTATCAGCAATTATGCCCAAAGGACGACCAGAATTGTCTTAGTGATTCCTCTGACAAAACTCTTGTTCATGGTTCAACTGCACTTGAGCTTCATTGCTGCAGTTCCCAATCTGTCTAATCCCAACTACCCAGAAGATGACATCTCATTACCTCATTCCTACATAGAATTAAGAGCATGATTTTGGACTCATTTCCATGTTACATCTATTACTGTGAGATATCAAGTCTGTGAAGCCCGATCTGCTTCAGCTGAACCAGCTGTCAAAATTTTATCCATCCCTCTTTATTCAGCTCCCTCTGTATTGCAGTTCCATGGTTGTCTCACAGCTTCACTACTTGTGCTTTGCATGGCAGGCAGCTTTCCCTTATCCTTAAGGCTTAAACCATGAAGTGTGTGGTACAACAGTTTCCACTTATGGCCAGAAGTGGGCTGAGGAGGGCATTCCTTAAGGCAGATGTGACTGTTGAAAGAGGTGGATCCAAGGGCATGGGGAAGAGGACAGGACTCAGTTTCCAAATACCTCAAACCTAATATAATAATTGTGGTATTTTTTTTCCTAATACTTAAAATCAGAATTTTGGCTTCAGAACTTTTGCTGCCAGAATAAAACAGCAACTATGTATGTTGGTACTTACAATCTCTTTATAGCACACAATTTTTTCACACTTTGGTGTTTTCAGGTCACCTAGTGGTGACCTATACATTTAACAGTAATGCATATTTTATAGTCACTTGGAGACTACTTGCTAGCTGATGGCAGAAAAGTTTATAATGTTCTTTACAAAACAAAACCAAAAAAATTAGTTGCAATAAATCCTGAAGAGGACTATTTCCTCTGTCTAGACTCCACTTATGCCTGTCATGGACAAACTGAGGAACTTCCAGACTCTCTATACAGTGTGACACGAGATCTTCTTCCCCTTTTGTACTTGGAAGTGTCCCAGACTTCTCTGTCTTTTTTCTTTCTATGTTCCAGACTCCTCATCATCTACATTAATCTTTCAGATTCTCCACATTTTCTCAGCTTAATTTTCTATGTCTCAACTGTTTACATTCGATACATTTGAGGCTGAAGGTTTGCTAATTTGGACAAGTTTTTGTTTGTTTGTTTGTTTTTCCTGAAGAGCTCTACATGTGACTCTTCTCTGTCTCTGATACAACGAGCTTTGAAATGTTATGGGCAATTCTGAAAAATGTGTTTCCTGATGAGAAGACCACACATCTTACCTATGCATATCTCAGATGATGGGGGCCTGTGAAACAACTGATCCTCTGTCCTGTGAGCAGTTACTGCACAGGCAGTCCTGGAGGGACCCTTTGTACCCTTTTCTGACAGGTGTAGGTTTTGAGGGATGTATAAATGGGACAGTGATGCAGTGATGCAGCTGGTTATGTTAAGACCTGGTAGTGAAAACCAAGGCTCCTACTTACTTGACTTGAACTTAACATTTTATGTTACTCTTGATACGAATGAATGCAGTAAAGATTAGTTTCTGGGCAAAGAAATACTCCAGAACTCAGCACCTTCTTCTAAGAAGGGTGGTCCTCTTATTTGATTCAATTTTATCTGATCTGATTTTATATAATCTAATTCCATGCATTATGAAAAGTGTTTGAGCATCTGGAAACATGTACTTCATTTATCAAATAGAAGTGGGTTTGCTCAGGGTGACAGCATTACATTGAGTGATACAATTTATATGACCACAGTAGAAATGTTCATTTCACATTGCAGGAGGTTGAGACAAAAATAGAAATGGAGAGATATAGTATTTGCAAAACAATGGTCTGGTTGTAAATCCTTAGGACAACAGCATTGGACAACTGAATTGATGACCTGGAAAATAAGTGCAAATTAATAAACATTAGGCTATAAGAATATTAGAGGCATAGCAACAAAATAATATATATATATGTACATATATATATATATATTATGATGCATCATAAAAATGAGGAGACTGAGTCATTTTGAACTCTTTCTAGATGGTACAGCAGTATGTTGTAACCATGAGAAACCTAATCAGGTAATGGCTTGCAGTGCTTTTAAAATGTGTGTCTGCTGGAATAAGGCATCATGTTTCTAAACTGCCAAATAAATTTTAGTCTAATTTTCAGGGTTCAATACGTTTATTGAGATTGCAGTTTTTTCTCTACCAATGTCAGAAACATGTGAAAGCACTTATGATAATTAAAAGAAGAATGAAAAGTATATGACCCCAGAAGGGCCATTGCTCTATCCTGCCAACCTGGGAGTCTATGATGGCAGACTAATGGATGCTGAATTCTTCCATGTCACATAAAAATGTCATTGCATTTCTGGAAAAGGTGTGGTGTGGGAAACTGAATGGAGGACCCAGCTATATACTACTCGGTGGAGTAGTATATAAATTGGCTAAAATTGGCTGAGCTTTGACATTACTCCAATTTTACCTCAACCCCAGCAAAGGGCATTTTGTTCTGGCCTACTGGAATCCCATTCAGTCCAAAAGTTGTGTAAATCTTGCTAGTGCTTTCCTGACTTCATCAACTTTTACTGCATGCTGTTCTACTAAAAAAAAAAAAAAAAAAGCCTTTTATTTATTTATTTATTTATTTATTTTCCCTAGAGTTGCCTGGATATAGTAGGGTGGGATCAGAGGTGATGTAGTGGTAGAGATAGGCTAAGCAGCACTCAAACCCATGCCCACTTGTGGTACAAGCCAGTATGAAGCTCAGACTTGTGAAAGAAACAACATAGGTACTGATGCATCAAAACTGCCAGCAAAAGCAAGTAAAAATAATATGACCAAAAAAAGAGGAAGAAACTAACTGGTCACAAACTGAGAACACCTGTATATTACAAAAGCTAGCCTTATGCTACCAACCCTAGGTACAAATGGTCACTTATCAGTAGCCACAGGGTGCTCCAACTGGTTGCCACAACCTAACCATGAAGAGAGGTACATGGGGTCCATAGATCAAAGATAGTGAGCTTACAGTTAGTTTTAGTTTCTCCATGCTACTGTGTTTGTATGGGACTCATTATGCTAAATCAAAGTAGTATAGTGTGAATATAGTCAAACACATTATTTGGAATGCAGAAGGGCTTGGGGATGCAAAATATACTTCTGATTTTGGAGCCTGTTTCTGGCACGATACAACCCCCAAAATATGATTTTTCACCAGGATGTGAAAGACCTACTTTTCTCACAGTTGCAGAGGCTTCCCAAGTAGTAAGGACTGATTACTAATTGAAGGGACTATTTAATTTATACCTCTAAATACACTGAGCCTACTAAGTTTTGACACATGGCTTAAATATTAAAGGCAAAATATAGTGTTTATGATTTACTTACCTTCACAGTTGAGAAATGCTTTTATTTGGATAAATATATTGTATAGTTTACTTCTGTGATTTTGCAAGAAGAAAACTCTTAGGGAAATAAAAATTTTCAAGATTTTTAAATTACTATTTTCAAGAAGGCCCTTATTAACTAGGCTTAGATTTGGGTAACTGTATACCTGTACTGCTATTCAGTAGAAGTTAAACAAATTATTAATCATTTCTTTATGATTAGTAACACTGATGAAGTTTCATCTTCATCTTTGCAAGCAGATAAAGCCTCACTCAGAAATTTGCAGATCCAGCAAATTTTAGCTGGACATGTCAACAGACTCACAAATTCTATATCCAGGTTATTAAAGATAGGTACTTTTAAAAAGACTCAGAACCCTTCAGTTAATTGAAATAGTTTTCATGACTACTATGGCAATTTAGCTGAAGAAAGTGATAAGCATCTCCTGTTATTCAGAACCCTGGTTCTTTAAGGCTACTAAGCTGTATATTATCAGTAGAGAAAAATAATTGCAATACCACATCCTAGAAATAAGGTTATTTCTTCCTTGTATGAGATAGAAAGAAGCATTTTGCCGCTGCCAGATACAGATATATATACTGCAGCTGAGCCCTGATACAATGTCAGAATGAAACCCAGGCATGTACCATCCCTTCCCATACTTTCCTTTGGAAAGCATCTCTGGTGCATGGGCTGAGAGAAGACTAGTGTCCCTTAACAAGTCCCCTGGCTGCGCACCTCCACAGTGGGCAGCTTTTGAAGAAAACCATCTTGGCAGCAATCTGGGTGCTGTGTGCAGTCTGACCTGTGATCATATGTCTGTGTAGGGAGGCTGAGGGCAGGATATTGATCTGAGCATATACGGTGGTTTCACCCTGATGGGCAGCTAAAATCCACCACAACCGCTCCCTCACTTCCCCTCCTCAAAGGAAGGGGGGGGAAAAAACATAGTGAAAAAGGGTTCAAGGGCTGAGATAAGGACAGGGATATTGCTCACCAATTATCATAATTGTCATAACAGAATCAACATAAGGAGATTAATATTGTCTGTTACTAACAGACCAGAGCAGTGGTCACTAAATGCAAACTAAAAACACCTTCCCCACTACCATCCACCCTATTCTACCTCCTCCCCCTGAGAAGCACAGGGGAATGGGAAATGGGGGCTGTGGTCAGTCCCTAACACTTTGTCCCTGCTGCTCCTTCACTCTCTGCCCCTGCTCCACGTGGGGTCCCTCCCACGGGATGCCGTCCTTCCTGAACTGAGCCTGCGGGGGCTGCCCACAGGCAGCAGCTCTTCAAGAACTGCTCCCACATGGCTCCGTACCACGGGGTCCATCCCCCAGGAGCAAGCTGCTCCAGCACGGGTCCCCCACGGGCGGCAGCTCCCCCCAGACCCCCTGCTCCTGCGTGGGCTCCTCTCCACGGGCTGCAGCTCCGGCCCGGGGCCTGCTCCTGCGTGGGCTATCTGCGTGTATATCTGCGTGGGCTCCTGTCCATGGGCCGCAGCCTCCTCCAGGCCACATCCACCTGCTCCACTGGGGGCTCCTCCACGGGCTGCAGCGTGGAGATCTGCTCCGTGTGGGACCCCTGGGCTGCAGGGGGACAGCCTGCTCCACCAGGGGCCTCTCCACAGGCCGCAGGGGAACTGCTGCTGCGTGCCTGGAGCACTTCCTGCCCTCCTTCTGCAGTGACCTTGGGGTCTGCAGGGCTGTTTCTCTCTACATGTTCTCACTTACCTCTCCAACCTGCTGTTGAGCACCAGTTTTTTTTCCCTTTCTTAAATTAGATCTCCCAGAGGCCCAACCAATATTGCTCACTGGCTTGGCTCTGGCCAGTGGCAGGTCCCTTTTGGAGCCATCTGGAGCTGGCTCTGATCTGACATGTGGCAGCTGCTGGGATCTGTTTACAGAAGTTGCCCTTGCAGCTCCCCACTTCCCCCCCCCTCCCCCCAAAATAAATAAATAAATAAATAAATAAATAATAAATCTTGCAAGTAAACCACCCAGTGCAAGTCCTATTTACTCTTAATCCACTGTTTGTTACTTGGTCTTATAATTTATCATGTCTATTCCCATCATGCACTGATCTCAGACCTGTGCTTGGCCTGGACAGACACACAAACGGGAGATTCAAAATGTTATCAGTAGCAGTAAGTGGATTTTGTGGCTCTGGTAATATGAATGGAAAATCTGTGCATTGTATTTTACTGAGTTTTCCTGCATGAAATGGAATCCCATTACACTACCTTCAACGAACATCATTTTTTAGATTTTTGAACAGGCAGGACTTTTATTGCAGGTTTTTATTCCATAAGTAATGTGATACAACTCATCTGTGTTAAGCAAAATTTTCTTGGCTTAGCCCAAACCTGTGTGTTTATTATCTATTTCTTTAAACACCTTATATCTCTCTCTGCAGCTGTCTCTCTTTATAAATGATTCTTCAAGAAGAAAACAAGCCTAAGCCTATTTCTGTAGGTTCTGTAACTGCATTGACTGATGACCTGATGACTCACAGCACATATCTACATTTGGCATTATTTTGCAACTGAACTTCTCAAAACAGAAGGACCTTGCCATTGAAGCAATACAGTTGCATTTTCTCTTACAGATTCTGCCAGTGGAGGCCTCTATCAGCCCTCATCCCCTTGCTTTCCTTGTCTGCCATTTCTTTTTAGCTGAAACTTGCATCAAACTGAATACTGAAAAGGGGCAGTTCTTGAAAGGACTGGAGGCGATGCCTGAAACTATAGAAACAGAGTTGGAAATAGATGTAAGAACCTGCCACTCTTTCAGCAGCAGAGCATCTTACCTGTCTGTGACAGCAAGGGAATGGATGTACCCACCTCTTATCACAAAGTGTCAGCGTTGCCCCTGGCCTTTCCTGTGCAGCAAGGCAAGACAAAAGAAAGCCCATGGGTCATTCATGACATTTACTTTTGCTCTACTAAAATGCTATTCAACACCTGTGCATATGGCTGCAATATTTCTGAGAATATTTCTGGTTACCAGTTGGTCACTGAGAGACATATGGCATCACTGTTTCCCAACAGCAGAACAAGATGGGGGTGTTGGCAGTTGGGGGTGAGAAGGATGGACTTCTTTCCAAAGCCCAGAATATGATTTTATACCACTGATACTTGAGCTGCCAGAGCATAAAAACACTTTGAGTCTAGTTCAGCTATCTTTTATTTGGTGAATGCTAACCATGTACATGTACATTTTTTTATTCATAGGGGCTGAAAATCATTTATGGCTGCCCAAAAACAAATTCTGAAAGTGCTCCGAAATGCATTTGAACTTATATTTTCTGTTTTATGTTCTCGTCTAAATCCTTCTGACATTGTCACCTTCAGCTCAGTGAAATGAGGGGAAAGTTAAAAAAAAAGATCATTCCAAAACCAGTAGAGTGTACAAAGTGCAGGCCAGCCACAATACAGGTACCTTCCAGCTGAGTAGTAGAAAGGCCCAAGATATAAAGGTCTGTGAACTCTGTAACACCTCACTGAAACCTCCCAAGAGTAAATCAGTTCTACTGCTATTTTTTTTCCATACCTTTGATTTCTACATTCTCTGATAGAAATTGTTAACATTATATTTATATCCATTATACTTTGTCAAGTCTACCCCCCATGTCATTATATCATTTAAACTTTTGTTTTATTATTATTTTTATTTTTTAAATTATATTAATAAGGCAAAATGCATACAGGCTTCAGATGGACTCGCCGTTGACATCAGCCTTAAACTAGCAAAATTTTCTATGTTTGACTGGGATTTTTAATGATTAGATGAGATATTAAAGTAAATACTTGTATTCATCTATGCTGAAAAATAGTTATTTCTGCACTGATTTAATTGTTTGAGGAAACAAATGAAGCAGAAGGAGCTTGTTATATAGACATTTTGACTTTGGATAGCTTCTTCTCTTCCAAAGCTTGATCAGATTATTTCTAAAACCTAGGAGAATTTTCAGTGAATTGCATATTAAACATTGGGATTTTCTTATCATGGTTTGCATGTTTCCAATTAAAGCCTTATTCTGTTGTCACTGGAGTAACTGGCAAACTCTCCATCAGCTTCAGTGACTATAAAGTGAAGCCCAAATGTTTCTACTATGTTAGATTAGTAAAGATATTTTGATATTTTTGACATTCTTAGGTAAGTAACCACCTAAGAAAATGGTCCCAAAACCACTGACCATTATATATATATATATATATATATATATATAGTTTTAGGAAATAGTAGTAGATTATTGTTTTATTCTCCATCCTTAAAGTAACTAGCATCTGGTGCTTCAATGACTTCATTAATTATATTTAGCCAACAGCATTATGCAATGCATGGACTGAAGCACAGAACTTTTCCTTCATTCTTTCAATAACAAATTTATGTCTTGAAGCAAAAGATGTGATTATATTTAAGTTTAATTCACACAACAAAAATCATGTTTATCCTTAAAACCATTTAGCACATCTAAACCTAGAGGCTAGAGAATTTGACTCCAGCCTCCCGTACCACTGACTGTCAGAGGCTGACTCTGGGCAGACTGAGGTCTTTCCTTGTTTTATTTCCAGTCCTCTGAAGGGAACTCTGCTCTCTTCATTTACTGATAAGAACTGATGCCTAAGTAACTGGGGTGTTAGGAGAGATGTTCATCCCCACGTACCTGGCAGGTGGTTCCCCAAGAAAAGAAAGCATCATGTGAATTACTTTTGTCTGCATACAATTGTGCTCAGCTGGAGGAATTCTGATGAAAGAGCTCTTTGCAGGAGGCAGGTTTCAGAGATACCAGGAGAACAAGAAGAAACTAATTATTTCATACCATCCCTACACAATCTTGGACCTCAAACTCCAACTCCCCTCAAAGCTTCCTGGATGCTGGCATAGGGCATATTGACCACACTGTGTTGCTGGTGATTGCAGCTCTTGTAATCATGGTAAGCTCCAAGCAAAATACCTCATGCTTTTTTATTATTAGTGATAAAATTTAATTTTGCTCTCTGTTTTGTGGGACCAGTGCTGTCATTGTGCTGGAAGGGAAGTCACTGGTGGGAGACAGATGGGAAAAGATAGAAAAGAAGGGAAAGAGAGGATTCAATGTCTCTGGTCCAAAGCCTAGGTTTGACATGGTATAACTGTAATTACAACCCACTAGCTCTGTAGGACCCTCTGTAACACCCTCTCCCTCCCCATGGTTTAGTTTAAGTCTCGTATGCCCAAATGCATAACCTTGGCTGAGGCTGCTGAGGAAATTGTGAAGTTGTGGAAAAGAGCTGTGAAATGATCTGTAGAGCAGAGCCATGAGGGATAAGAAAGGTAAAACTGGAGGCAGAGCTACTGAAAAAGGGATAGGTCACAGCTCAAGGATTCAAGAAGAAAAACACACAAAAAAAAATGGAAAGTAGAATATTACAGGAGAAATACAAGGGGAAGGAATATGGCAAGTCAGCAACACTGAGAATTGACTCCAGAGAGGTTCAAGGGCTAGCCATATCTCTCCTGAGAGAGCTCTGTCTGGCCTCCAGAGACTTAGTGATAAGTGTACTAATGCTAAGCCTAAAAGTGTCTCCTTAATACTAGCTCTATTGGATGTAGAGATCATAAATAATAATCTCATAACTAATTGCTTTATACCTTTAAGTAGAAAAAGAAAAAGAGATCCTGCTTATAGGGTCTTTTTGTGCATTGGTCAAGGTGCCCAAACAAAGGCACCCAAGGGGGAAGGGTTACAAGAGAAACCTTTCAACTACAGATGCATGCATGCCATGTACTCCATCTTTTCCCCTGGGATCACCAGCAGTCTCCTCAGCTTTCCAGGGGGCTGCTGTGGGCAAAATTTGTTACAGTATCAAACTTTGCTATCATCAGTAGTCCGCTGCCTTCAACAGCATCTGGCTCTGATTATACCTTGCATGAGCCTTGCCTCTAAGCTAGCTAATCTGCATGTTGGTGGCAATAACTAGACTGGCTATCACAAGCTAGCAGGGTTCCTTTGCATCTGTCACCATAGCTGTCCAGTAGACAATACCGGCATAATTGCATTACAACAAATATTGCATATACTGTTCAAGTAACTTGTTGAGTAGAGGTGACATCAGGATAGGTGAGTGGGCTGCGAGCTAAGGAACCCACAGCTCCACTCTCTACCTGGGTACCAAGCCTACTGTCCTATTCTTACTGTGTTATGTTGCCATCCTCTCTCAAATATCTCAGGTAATATTTAGCATAACTATTCTTGGGCAATAGCCTTAAAAGGCTCCTGATATTTATTTGAACAGAGTTGTCATTTTATTGTCATCCTAATCATCACATACAACTCTAAACAGTCTATTTTTTACTTAACATCTGTGTGAAGGGCTGCTTCCCACACTATCTGCATGTTCACTGGTTACAGTTCCACCATACTGGGGATGCTATTCTTCCATAATTACCACCCTCAGCAGATGGTAGTTCAAAGAATGATGTTAGTTCATTAGTTATGACTTATAATGGGCCTTCACAAATTACTGAAAATCAAAGTACACATGCTAAATGACTAATAATTTTAACTTTCCATTTTAGTGGGCTCTTTGTTATTTTCCCATCAAAATGGTGAAATAGATCTATATAAGAGTAAGAATTGTTTACTACTGCTAAAAGAGCACACAAATTGACTGACAGCAGACTAATTTTTGCACATTCTTATTATTTCAACTCTACTGGACTACAACAGCAGAGAACAAGTAGGACAATACTCTTTTCCAGAAATTTTGGTGCCTGCTGTGTTTGGAATTGACTATGTCACTGTGAATTTAATCTTTTTAACTCAGAATGGGTACCCCTAGAAAAGATGAATACAGCAACATAGTTGTGCAAGAAAACATTTCTTTTCCACTTGCAGCCTTGAGCTTTGTAGCAAAAAGCTACCCCTTCCCCCAAAAAATAAATAATAAATAAAAATGAAAAAAATGAAAAAACAAAACAAAACCATCAATAAATAAAGCCAAACTAGGGAAAGCAGTGAAAAGTAAAGACTTGAACAAAGCTAGGATGTGGCAGATTTTTTTTTGTAGGTTAATCTGAACAATGTTGATTGCTGCAATGGAAAAATACTTGAGAGGAAAAAAAAAAAAATCAAGTCATGACTTCCTCCCTAGAGTTCCCACACTCTCACTGTTGAGCAGAACTATAATTGCACTTTATTGAACATGTGGTCAGGCTAATCAGGAATAAAAGAGTCCTGAGTGAGACTTTGCCCTTTGCAAACTAGTCTACAAATTGTTTTAGTATAGCTTTCTAATATATTAGGGAAGGGTAAAGGTAAAGGAGAACTATTTGAAGATAATTTGGTTTTAATATGCATTAACTACCAGTACAAATACTTAAGGGAGGAAATGTTCTCTTTTCTGAAACAGCATTTCTACTTAATCAGCAATGAGAAGCCAAAGGAAAAGGAGAAGACACTGAAGAAAGGAAAATGGAAAAGAAAGAAAACTTTTGTTCTGAGACTGTCCCTGACACTCTGAGATTCCTGATGCTCAAAGCTTGAAAACTAATTCTGTTAGTGGTGGTGCTACTGAAATACCCGGGATGTCCCATTGCAATACAGCTGCAGTATTCTGGGTGTCCTGCAAACCACTGAGGGATAATTTCAGCATTCAGAAGGGTATACATTAAATAGGAGTATAGTTAAACAAAAAAAAAGAACAAACAAAAATGACACAAAATGGAGGGAAAGTCAAGAGAGGATGCTGGGAAGGAAGAAAAAACAGGCAAGCCTAAAGAATAAATTTTCATAACCCTTTCCATTCAGCTCTTTCCCCAGTAATTTCAAAAACTTAATTTTTAAGCTGTAAAAGATGAAATGTTTTAGCCATCTATAATACACTAAAAATAAAAATAGAAAATAGTTGTCAAAATGGAATGGAAAGATTTGCTGATTTTTTTTTTTTTAATTATATGTATGTCTGTCTGGATCAGAATGAATTTCAGATTGTTTCTTTTTCTCTCCTTTTTACAATTATTTAAAAATTCTAAATATGAGTGAGATTTTCAATTAAACACAATAACAGCTTTATTTAGAAGAAAAAGGAAAAACAAAAGCACTGCCTCTCTCTACCAAGCAATTTAATGACTTTCTATATTAACTGCTATGGAAAAGTATGGTATCCTGACTATGATACCTGGTTGTAAAGGTAAGAGATCGGCAGCTTCCCCCCCGCCCCCCCCCCCCCCCCCCCCAGTAAAGTTGTCGAACCCAGTGCTGAAGAAATCTAGAGCGTTAGAACTTGAGTCACAGATATAGCATAACACCTCTGAATAGAGATGATCTGTATAGTGGCAATCTCTTTCACAGTGATTGCAGCTACAGTTCTGTAGCTCTTGTTCTGGAAAATATTTCTTACTGCTTGAGAAAGGAAGGATTAAGGAATTTCAATAGGCTGTTGAGACAGCTATAGGTCTCAGAATTTTCAATGTATGAATATATTGTATCCTGCAGCTGTATAACCTGTGTAATTACATTTATTACATATTAATATATAATCTTTCTAACTTCCTTTGTAGCCACAATGCAAAGCTTTACTACTTCATTATATTTTCCAATATCTCCTCTCTCCTTGGGTTCATGGACAAACATCCTTGTCAGAGATAGGTTCATAAGAATTTTGATTATTTTCTAATTGTATGTTTGTTTTTTTCTCTGACTAATTTCATGTTTCCTCTTGACCTGATCTTAAATCAACTATAATTATTTAATCATATATACAGTGGCACATTGTATTAGAATGTCTGTCAAGGTGCATTAGAAGAGAACCTGTGTGTCTGTGCACATGTGTTCGAGAGACACTCAAAAGAGTAAGAGTTGCAAGAGTTTTCAAGAGTTGCATCTGCCTGAGGGTGTACACACGTATTTGACAAATCAACGTTGACTCCTAACGGTAATAAAATATACCATATGAATTCAAGCTTATGATGCAGTCAAATGCAGTGCCTTTCAAAAATAAGGGCTGGTGTTTGAACATGTTGTTTTTCATTTACTGTACCACTGGAGGGTTTTTTGTATCTGTGAGAAGACCATGCACATTTCAAGTATAATTTACCTGATCTTACAAACAAATATTCCTATACTTTCCTTGCTACTACTTCTGTTTTCTATTATTTTGTCCCCATGAATGTGAAAATATAAGCTTCTCTTTTCCATGAATCATGCTTAGACTGTGTCCTGTGTCATTTTAAACTGAAATTATGCAACCCAAAATTTGTTGTCTGGGCAGGTCCCTGATTTTTGCTGCTGCTGTTTACGAAATGTATTGCTATTGGACTTCAGTAGTTTGCCTGAGACCAGAATTTTCTTGTAGGTTAACCTCTTCCCTGGTTAAAAAACAAACAAACAACAACAACAACAACAACAAACTTTAAAAAGTTGTCTGGTTTTGCAGAGTCCTTAAGAACTTGAATTAACCATTTTCAAACTCAGCATAATGCCAATCCCAGATGAGTACTGCTCCTGGAGGAAAATAAATAAATAAATAAATAAAAAATCCCATCAATTGTGTGCTACACTGGAAAGCTGTCAACTCCCATTCAACATCAACCAGGATTTGGGTGACCTTTGATTAGCCTGGTGTTACCCTCCAGCTAAATGAGTTAGTAGCTATTACAGCTGAAACACACATACTACCTTGCATTATAAAAGAGTATTTAGTATTTATTCAGCTATGAGAAGCTTTTAAAAGCAGTGTACAAAGATATTCAATCTACAGTGATCTTCCCAATTATGAAAATATCCTTCTTTTGTCTGTTCTCTTCTCGCAGTAGTAAAAATAAAGCATTCATTTGTTTATAATACTTAAAACAAAGATTCAATGGACTCTACTGCATCTCAGAAATTGTTTCTCCTTCAGCGATCAACCTAATGCTTACGACATTATTAATAGGGAGAGGCACGCCCATCAAAGGCAGAAATATCATGTTGGGTGTATATTGTTTCCTCAATTTTCAGTATGCATTACTGCCTTATTGTAGTGGGTTTACGTGGCAAGGTTTGGGTAATGGGAGGCCATAGGGATGGCTTCTGTGAGAAGAATCTAGAAGCTGCCCCATGTTAGATAAGGGGACCACCGCTGACCAGAGCCGAGCGAAAAGTGATGTTGTTTGCACCTCTGTGAGAACAGATTTGAGAAAGGGAAAAACAAACAAACGAAAACAAAAAAATGGCTGCTGAACAGGAGCTGGGAGAGCGAGGAGTGAAAACCAGCCCTGCAGACTCCAAGGTCAGTGCAGCAGGAGGGCAGGAGGTGCTCCAGGCAGGCAGCAGCAGTTCCCCTGCGGCCTGTGGAGAGGCCCCTGGTGGAGCAGGCTGTCCCCCTGCAGCCCAGGGGTCCCACACGGAGCAGATCTCCACGCTGCAGCCCATGGAGGAGCCCCCAGTGGAGCAGGTGGATGTGGCCTGGAGGAGGCTGCGGCCCATGGAGAGCCCCCGCAGGAGCAGGCCCTGGGCCAGAGCTGCAGCCCGTGGAGAGGAGCCCACGCAGCAGCAGGGGGTGTGGGGGGAGCTGCCGCCCATGGGGGACCCGCGCTGGAGCAGTTTGCTCCTGGGGGATGGATGGACCCCGTGGTACGGAGCCATGTTGGGGCAGTTCTTGAAGAGCTGCTGCCTGTGGGCAGCCCCCGCAGGCTCAGTTCAGGAAGGACGGCATCCCGTGGGAGGGACCCCACGTGGAGCAGGGGCAGAGAGTGACTGAGAAGGAGTGGCAGAGATGAAGTGCTATAGACTGACTGCAACCCACATCCCCCTGTCCTCCTGCACCATTTGGTGAATGGGGGGAAGGTGTTTCTTGTTTCTTTGCTTTGTTTCTCACTTCTGTCACTCGTTAGTAATAGGCAGTAATTTTTACTGTCTCTCTACTCTGAGTCTGTTTTGCCCATCATGATAATCTTTGAGCAATCTCTAATCTCAACCCTTGAGCCCTTTGCATCATATTTTCTCCCCCTTTCCCTTTGGGGAGGGGGAGTGAGAGCAGCTGTGGTGAAGCTCGGCTGCTCACCTGAGTAAAACCACCACACTTATGTCCTTCTTAACTGCTTCTTCCTTTCAACCTGCAAAGGCCCTGCAAATGAGAAGAAATGCGAAAAGCACCAAATGGAGGTTATGAAAGAAAAGCATAGGCCAAGTAATGAAGAGATTAATATTCTGGTATTCCTCTCTTAGGATAAATCACTGAAATTGCCCTCCTTCTGAGAAGAAAAATGTGTAGCAACAAATATACATAAAAACACAGGTAATGTTGAAATAAAAATATGGATATTGGAGAATTTGTCCAAAGTCACATGAGAGGTCTGTGTAAGTTCTTAACTCTGCCAGTGGCCAAATGTGGAAGCAGTATGAAGCACTACAAGCATACAGGGAAGGCAAAAATACTTTTTCCTCCTTAGGAAAATCTCCATATCAATGTTCCCTAAATACTTTGGATATGCTTAGAAAAGACGAAATCTTGAGCAGCTACACACTCTGCTTATTCTGTGTCTCTGTGGAGATCTGCA
Source organism: Cygnus atratus (assembly GCF_013377495.2). Classification (NCBI taxonomy): domain Eukaryota; kingdom Metazoa; phylum Chordata; class Aves; order Anseriformes; family Anatidae; genus Cygnus; species Cygnus atratus. Next base: position 39,868,974 of record NC_066362.1, on the reverse strand, counting down.
ATGGTGCTAAGTTCTGTTTATTTTTACCTCTAGAACTTGCTCTGTTCAGGAGGACCAAAATGTAATTTTCAGTTCTGACCTCATGCAACACCTGGCCTAAATCCATGAGTCCAGCTGTAAGACTACTGGTTGTGAATGTTGTAAATTCAGGCTCAACTCTGAAAATATTCTTACCTGCATCACTTGCATCCCATGTAAATATTCTGGACATAACTTCTTTGAGTCCTTCCAGCTAAAGTTATTCTGCTTTGTAGGTGTTCATAAAATACTTATTGTGCTAGACAGAAATCATGACCATAGTGTTTTATGTTTAGTATGACCACTGGAGAAAATGAAAGCATAGCTTGCTGGTTCCTGCTGCCACAATTGTGTGACAATCAAAAATATTGAATCTCCTCTCAGTTCCTTATTGCTGCTCAACATTTTTGTTTAGTAGTTTGACTGCTTTGCAAAGCATTTTTCCTAATGTTTTACTGACACTAGTTCATTTTCACTTGGTATTTTAATCTGGGCATCTACGTGTCACTACCCAGTGCAAAAAACTGTGGTATGTTAAACACTTCCTTCTGATTCAACTGGGTTGCAGCTAATGATGTCTGCATTCTCTGTATTGGTCTTTCCCTCAAATATCAGAAGTAGTTGTAGAAGTACTATCAGAAGTACTCCCACCATGTTAATGCTTGGTTGATTTTCAGTTCTCTGAGATATGTATTATCTTTAAGGTTAAATGTAAAAATGTTTAACTTTGCTCTGCTGTTGTAAATCTGTTCCTTTGCAGGTGTTATACTGAGTTTGTGATACAGATATATCTCCTGTCCCTACTGTTATTTTATTTGTAATATAAGACAAAGAAAATGCCCTGATATGTCTTCAGAGGTGGAAAATTGAAAGGTCTGTATTTTAGAATACTGAAGTATTAACCTATGGCCTACCTTTTGCCAGGTTATCTGTATTAACCAGCTCTGCCTCATATTCCACATTAAAATAATTTGTTTTCTGGTTCCCCAACCTTACGGAGAATTTTGTGGAGCCCAGCTCCACTACATATTATACCCCAAATTTCTAAAGATAAAAGCCTATAACTATACATAGAGCTGTTTTTAGAGCCGGTAATAATAGTTTGAAAGAGAAAAGAGATAATGATTATCATTAGAGAAGAAAATTCTTCGTGTTGAATCGAAGAAGTGGAGAATACTCCCAAAAGTTCATACTTTGTGAGACTTGGTTTACATAGGGAATTTTAGTCCTAAACCAGGTCTGTTCTTCGTTCAGCACTGTTGTCTTCTGTCCTTCACAGTCGTGTTTCAAATGAGCTTCACTTCTACAGAAAATGGTGTTAGTGTTGTTTTTTTTTCTAATACTTTTGCGATTTTAATGATTGGAAGCAGTCTTGTGTTCTCCAAACTGTATTGGTCAGCTGTGTTGGTTTCATTAGGACAGTGATGTCAGGTGCTTGCTAGCATCTCTGTTGTAAGTTTGTCACCTCTTGTTTGCTTTTTTCAACTTCTGATTTCTGCCTGTATTTCAAAGGCCAAAGTTTATCTAGTGTCTCTGTAGAAATCCATTTCAGCATGTGATGTCGAAATGGGACCTTGAGAGGACTTTCCTTCTTTCTTTCTTTTTTTCTTTCTTTCTTTCTCTTTCTTTCTTTCTTTCTCTTCCTTCCTTCCTTCCTCTCTCTCTCCTTCTCTCTCTCTCTCTCTCTTTCTCTCTCTCTTTCTCTCTTTCTTCTGAAGTTCCCATGTGGAATTTTAGCCACTTTGGGAAATGATCAAATGTAGTTATCTATAAACTAAATATCTTTATCTGAACTAGTCACTCTAGAATCCTCTTTTAGTTAATTAAGAGAAACAGGAACTTTTAAGCTACCAGTAATTTTATTTATTTTAGAGAAGTCCTTGAAGAAGATGAGGTGAGCTGCACTATAGAAGTGCTTATTTCTCTTTATTGCCTAGACAGGAAAATAGGAAAGATTAGGTCAAATTAATCCCTGTGTTTATGACTTTTGCCTGTTTTTGTTTTGTTTTGCTACCATAAAAGCAGCAACTCCTGCCATGCCTTTGAAAAAAAAACAACAAAACAAAACAAAAAAAAACCACGATTATCTTTTCTTGCAGTGCTTTTCTGTTATTTCATGCTCCTTTCCTTCTCCTTCCAATATTTCACCGGAATTAGCATTCAGGAAAATTTCCTCCTTGTGGTCTTTTATGTTTCTCCAAGGTACAATATTTTTTTTCAGTTCTGCAGTTTTTGCTCCCTCTCTACTTGAGTCCAGTTGTGATTGCTGTAGCTTCAAGCACACTGCCCCCAAATGCTGCTATTTTTCTTCAGTTCCAATCTCTAGTTCATATTTCTGTGCCTTTATCACTGCCTAATCTGTCCCTCAGTTCAAATGGAATTTCCTAGGGTACAGTTCTGTTTTTAGATTTGTATTGTTCATTTTCTTTTCCAGCATCTCTTTACTCCCCAACTCTACATGCGTTTTGCCATGGAAGGGCTGTGACAGCTGCTGTTGCTTTCTTCACTGTATGATCTTGAGTCTTAGACAGATGATCTGAATTTCATGTTAATTCAAATGTGGTTTACCTGTTTATTTTTATATTTTTTTTACTGTTCCGTCTTAAGAGTTCTGTGTTTCCTATGACAAAACAAGAACACCAAGAAAAAAAAAAAAAGCAGCAGTTTGTCAACAATTTCCAAGCCCCAATACGCTTTCCATGTTCTTTTCTATATGTTCCTTTGACATGACACTGGTGTGACACATACCTCTGTGACACCTATCTTAAGGAGGAAGTTGTTGGTATTCAGCTAATGGTTGTTTTGAATGAAGAATGTATTTGTCCCAGTCTCCTCACTGGGACACTGACAATGCTCCAGTCCCCCAGTGCAGTTTGTCAGCAGACTGACTGACAAACTCTTCTGAAACCAGGAATATGATGCCTTGATTCCTACCTGAATAATATGTTCTCTGTAAAGTATAATCCCACGAGCTCCACCTCCCCAAAGTGCTTATTTTCACTAGTGCACAGGAGCCGATTTTCATCCTTTCCTTTCCTTTTCTTTTTTCTTTCCTTTCCTTTCCTTTCCCTTTTTTCTTTCCTTTCCTTTCCTTTCCCTTTTTTCTTTTCTTATTTCTTTCCTTTCCTTTCCCTTTTTTCTTTTCTTTTTTCTTTCCTTTCCTTTCCTTTCCCTTTTTTCTTTTCTTTTTTCTTTCCTTTCCTTTCCTTTCCCTTTTTTCTTTTCTTTTTTCTTTCCTTTCCTTTCCTTTCCTTTCCTTTCCCTTTTTTCTTTTCTCTTCTCTTTTCTTTTCTTTTCTTTCCTTTCCTTTTCCTTTTCTTTTCTTTTTTCTTTTCTTTTCTTCTTTTTTTCTTTTTATTTTCTCTTTTCTCTTTTCTTTTCTTTTTCTCTTTTCTTTTCTTTTCTCTCTTTCTCTTCTCTTCTCTTCTCCTCTCTTCTCTTCCTTTTTATTTCTTCTTTATAAGTCTGTGGCGGAGGGGGGTTCCCTTTCCCTTCCCTTTTTTCCTTTTTTTTTTTTTTTTCCTTTTCTTCTTCTTAGGAAAATAGCAGTTATAAAACTTTGTATTGGATTCAGAAGTTCAAGTTCTGTCAGCAATATTACAAGCAGCTGCTGATAGGTCTAAGACTTAAGCATAGACTTAAGCTACTGAGTCATGTAATACAGTAATACAATGTGTCCAGAACAGGCAGAGCTGGCTCAACTGGGAGTTCCCAGGAGATCTCTGTAGCAAGGCACATCCCTTCTTCACTTCCTGAGACAGGAGGAGGGACCATCACTCCTGTGACAATCAGGCTTGTAATTGCCACATTTGTTGCATCCCTTTGCTGAGGGTTATGACAGTGCCAACATTTAAGAATCAATCAATCAATCAATCAATCATCAATCTTAATTCTTTTAAAGAAAAAGTCATTCTTTGTGTAGAACTGTTTCTCTTCTGTCTCATTTCTTTTTCCAATGAAATAAATCTTACTTTGAATCATTTGAAAGGATAGAGTTTAACGTATTTTGACAACTTGAGTACTTAAGATATCCTTTCTCTAATTGCTGAAAGTAATGGAGCTTTGTATCTTTTGTGCTGACAGACAAAAAAAAAAAAAAGGTTATTATATATTAAGACAATTAAAAATATAAGAAGTAAAATAAATGTCTATTTTTAATAACACTGATATCATTTTCAGAGACTGTTTTCCAAACAATTGCCTCTTGTCTAGATAAGGTTTGGCATGTTACAAACTGGAGATTCACATAAGCTGGGGGCAACAAGATAGATACCTGGAGCTGTCATGTATAAAGAAGAGTTGCTGTATAAAGAAGAATTGCATTGATCTCATCAGACTGAGCTTCAGATGGAAAGCTGAAAAGATTAAAGCATTTAAGGCTCTTTCCAACCTAACACTGAAAGAAAACTTCAGGAGTGGATAACAGCTATTTTCTACCCATGCCTTAACCTTTTGAAGTATGGAGGGCATTCATCCAACATTTGTACTTGCTTTGTTATTCTTTCCTTTTCAATTATGTTGAATTTCCATAATGCTTCACAGTGACATTTCTTTAGCCTCAGCTTTCCTATAGTCATCTCATTCTTTCAGAATAAAAAATAAAAAATATATAAAAAAATCAGATAAAATGGAAAACTACCAGTAAGGCCATATACCACCAACTCAGCATGAAAATGAGTTCAGTGGCAAAACAGTATTTGGCTGTAGAAGCACAAAACAGGTGGCTGCAGGTCAGTTTATATTCTTGTCATCCCAAATTACCTTAACAAGCAATTCTACAGTGTTTAGTTTTTCAGCACTTTCCATCTATAATATCACCAACTGGACTTTGCGCACCAAGTAGTTCAGCTTCATGTTATTGCCATCAGCCAAATTTGTCTACCACCTGGACAGAATTTAAGCAGCTTGAAAGTCCCTTTTAAACACTAAGGATATTCTGAAATGAAGCATAAACTCTTTCTTCTTCCACAAGTTGTCACATGCACTGCTGTCTTCTACTGATCCAAGTGTATCATTGGTATACTATGAAGAAGAGCAATCAAATACGTTATGCATGTACATGAAGAGACACACCCCTGAATATTATAATTCTTCTAAAGGAATCAGAAGGCTATAGGTCTAGGGCTTTGGAAGAAATCATTAGTATATTTAGATGCTGCAAATGAAATGTCACTAATAATATATAAAGCATTCTCCTACTGCTCTGACTAATCATCTTCCCATCTCCCCTTTCTTACTGTTAATTGGGACTTATCAGGAGGGTAAAATGATTATAAAGGCGATAAGTACTCCTCTGCCCATCATGATAATACATGCAGGGTAACCTCTGGCAGCAATCCTGACTATTTTTCAACTTGTTTTACTCTAACAATCATTAAAGGACACTTCCATCCATTTAAGCTTAGAACAAAGAACAGACTTCATAGCTGTTTACCTCAACACCTATCAGACTGTGCTTTTGTTTTCCTAAGCAGAGCATCTAAGCAGTAAAGCAATCCTTTAATGCTATGCAGTAAAAGCCATATTGTAGCATGTAATGTACCTTGGTGTACTAGTATGGCTTATCATAGTGTCTTTAAGAACAAATGGGAACAGTTGACTGTAGATCATTAACCAGATGTCTAGTCATAATTACTGATGTGCACTTAATGGAAACCAGGGACCTATGGCAAAAGTCTTACTCAACATCCTGCCCTTTCTTGCTCAACATCCTGCCATTTCTTGCTCACCCTCCCATATAGCAGTTTGCCCCCTACCCTTTGTCAGTTAGAAGAAAAAGCGGGGTATGGCCTTTCTTTGCCCAGAGCCATATGTGTCTTCTTGGTTTTATGGAGGGCAAGCTGTTCCTCAGCTGATCTCCAAATATACATATCTTCTCATTGATTCTGCCTAAAGATACTGCTTTTTCCTTTGGGTTTGCAGAAAAGTAATCTACTCAGTCTTTCAGGTCTACTTTGCATATTAGTTCCCTGCCTGTCTATAAAGGAAAGATAAGGAAAAACACTGAAAATATACTGCAAACAGCTGGAGAGGAAAACAGCTGGTGAGAGAGACTGGCACTATTAACGTTCTTAATCTAACACAAAACTTCTGAGGGGTTGCTAATGACACCTTAACCTACCATCATTCCTTCCCTGGCACACAATTCTTTGTTCCACAACTATTTTTATTTTTCATTTCTCACTTCTCTTTGTTCCTTTATCTGCTTTAGTTTCTCAGGGTATTTGTTTGTTTGTTTGCTTTTAAGATTATGAGGTCCTGGAGCAGAAGCAAGAGGTTCCGTTGCACAGAAAGCATTCAGTACTGCTGGCAAACCTGAACAGTAACAGTGATGAGAGCTGGAGAGAACACTTTCAAGTGATCGTTTCATGTCAGGAAAACCTTTTTTCTTTTTTTTTTTCTTTTTTTTTTTTTTTCTTCTCAAAACAAAGAATGTTCTATGCTTTTAATGGTTTTTCCTATATAAATATTTATGAGGTGTGTGATAAAGTTGCCGGTAAAAGACTGAGTCAGAATGGACATTTCAACAGAACTCCATTTTGTGATTTTTAAAAAAAGAAATGCAAGTAGCAATCTTCCCAGAAATTTAAAAAATTTTCAAAGTTTTCATAAAATTTACATTCTCCTGTCAGATCTCAATAATATTTATAAGTAAGCAAATTAGTGTCTGATTGATGTGTAATTTTGACTTTTTTTTTTTTCCCTGTGGCTTTTCTACTCTTATCTAATATTCTGCTCATAATCTATATTCTGGACCATGTATTTTTAAGAACCTTGATGAAGCCTCTTTGATTAGTTCTTTTAAATGATTCACATTTTCTCTCACATCAGCTTTGCTCTGCTCTGGAAGAGGTAAGAGACCTTTTGATTTCTTGGTTGAAACCCTGCGTCCTTCGAACTTAACAGAATGTCTGAGCTCAGTTTCAGTACAACCCCTACTTCACCCTTTATCCCTCTGTCTCCTCTCCCTAGGAAAATGGTGACCATTCCTACTTATTTACCTGAGGCTATTTGCTATATGATGAAAGCTCCTTCCAGAACCAAAGTAGAGGCCATTCTACAAAATAACACACACCAGATATACTTGATGTACTGTGACAACTTTAAATCATCCTTTGCACTGTTATGTAAAAGGCGCATATTGCCAAGGACTGGGAAGTGCAGGGACAATATGTATTACTTAAAGGTACACCACAGTTCACTCCTAGGAGTGATGAAAGTATGAACAAAGCCTTAATTTTGTGTTAATCCTACCAGTACAGCTTGTTTCCCTGGCTGTGATGGAAGTATAACTTTAGAGCTTGGCTCAGTTGTATTTGTATACATAAACCAGGCAATCACATAACCTTCCCTCCCCATGAAAAAACTAGGTTTGACACAGGTTTGACTGGCTTACTTGTGCCTTTCATGAAAGCAAGTTAGTTGAATGTGCTTCGTGGTGCTCTGTTCTGGGAGAACCACAATGCAGCTTTCCAGTGAGGCAAAAATGGTGTCCACCCACTGCACCTGCTGGGCTGAGACCAAAACCCAGACAGAGGGGCCATGACTCCCCATACCAGACACCTCTATCCAGAGCAAGTTGCCAGGTTGCAAGAGGAACTTGGCAGGCTGCGATGCATCCAGGAATCCGAGTAAGAGACTGATGGATGGTATCATGTGCTGATGCGGTCTGAGCAACAGCCTTGCCTTAAGTCCTGGCAAGGGTGGTAAAATGACTTCGAACCTGAAACCAGCAGAACTGATGGACTCACAAGACAGCGGAGGTTGGAGCCTCATCTCTGCTTGGAGGAGAGTGAGGATTCTCCCCCTTGCCCCTGAAGTGCCCCTATGCAACAGATATGATGCTCTGGGGCTCAGAAAAGGAGAGGGTGTCAACAAATTAATGGTAATGATCAAGACCCAGGAAAGGGCAACTGCAAAAAGGTAGACCAGCAAACCACTTTTATAAGAACCAGTGCCAAAAAAAAAAAAGCACAGAGGGTGCTGGTAATTGGAGATTCCTCTGTGAGAGGAACTGAGGTACACATTTGCTGCCCAGACAATCTCTCAAGAGAGGTTTTCTGCCTGCCTGGGACCTGTATTCATGACATCACAAAGAGGATACCAAGTTTGGTCAAGCCGGAGGACTATCACCCATTCCTGCTCCTTCATGTAGGGACAACTGAGGCTGCGACAAGGAGACTTAGAAACATCAAAAGGGATGTTATGTCCCTTGGAAAGATGCTGAAAGGATCAGGAGAACAAGTAGTGTTCTCCTCAATCCTTCCAGTCCGAGACTGGGACCTGAGGAGGAGGCAGCATATGGATCATGTGAATGATTGGCTGTGAAGCTGGTGCCATGATCAAGATTTTGGGATCTGTGATCTCAGGCGTGCTTTTGAGAGACCGGGCATGCTGACACAGGATGGGGCACACCTGACCAAGTGGGGCTAGAGCGTTTTGGGCAGCAAGCTGGCCAGATTCATTAGCAGGGCTTTAAACTAGATTCAGTGGGGAAAGAGGATGTACCTGTGACTCAAAAGAACCACTGAATGCCAATACTTTAAAAACAGCAGGGAAACACCTATGAATCATCACCTAGGAATTAGGAAAGACTCCTCTAAAAAGGTGATGCAGCCTATAGCCCAGCTGAAATGCCTCTGCATCAATGGACACGGCATGGGAAACAAGCAGGAGGACTTGGAAGCCACAGTGCAATTAGAAACTATGATCTAATTGCTATCACTAAAACATGGTGGGATGAATCACACAGTTGGCACATTGGAATAAAGGGCTACAAGCTTGACAGGAGAGACAGGCAGGGAAGGAAGGGTGGGGGTGTTACGCTCTATGTTAAGAAATGGATAGATTGTGAAGAGTTCTCTCTAAGAAACAGCCAAGAGCAGGCTGAGAACCTGTGGGTAAAAATTAAGGACCGGACCAGACCAGCAAAGGACATCTTACAGTTGAGGTCTATTACAGGCCACTGACCAAGGAGAGCCTGTGATGAGGCATTCTTGCTCCAAATACAAGAAGAATCATGCTCACAGGCTCTCATCCTCTTGGTGGATTTCAACAACCCAGATGTTTGCTGGGAAAGCCACATGGCAGGCAGTAAGCAATCCAGGAGAATCCTGGAGTCCATTGAGGACAACTTCCCTGTCCAGGTATTAGACAAACCAAGCAGAGAAGAAGCGTTACTGGACCTGGTTCTCACCAATGCAGAAGAGCTCATTAAAGAGGATCAGACTGGAAGAAGCCTAGGTTGCAGTGACCACACCCTGGTTGAGTTTGTGATCTGGAGGGATATGGGCCTGGCTGAGAGCAAAGTCAGGAGCCTGAACTTCAGAAGAGCGAACTTTGAGCTGCTCAAAGTATTAGTGGATGAGATCCCATGGGACATGGTCATTAGGGACAGAGGATCTGATCAGAGTTGTCAACTATTTAAGAATATTTTCCTTAGAGTACAAGAGCTCTCTACACCATAGGTAATAAATCAAGCAGGGAAGGTAGGAAACCAGCATGGCTGAACAAGGATCTGCTGGTCAAACTTAGGCAAAAGAAGGAAATGCACAGGCAGTGGAAACAAGGCCATGTGCCCTGGGAAGAGTACAGAAACATTGTCCTGATGTGAAGGGATGGGATCAGGAAAGTCAAGGCACTGACAGAACTAAACTTGAAAAGGGATTCAAAGAATAACAAGAAGGGGTTCTACAGGTACACTGGCAGCAAAAGACTAAGGAGAGTGTATTGCCTCTGACAAATTAAGACAGAAAACTGGTAACAACAGATGTAGAGAAGGCAGAGGTACTTAACAACTTCTTTGCCTCAGTCTTCACTAGTGGTCAGGCTTCGCACATCTCTTGAGTCCCTGAACCTCTAGGCAGGGGCTAGGGGAGCAGAGTCCCTCTCACTGTACACAAAGAGCAAGTTTGGGACCTCCCGACACAACTTAACAACTACAAGTCTGTGGGGCCTGATGACATGCATCCCAGGGTCCTGAGGGAATAAGCTGATGTAGTTGCCAAGCCCCTCTCCATCATATTTGAAAAATCATGTCAGTCAGGCAAAGTCCCCGGTGACTGCAAAAAGGGAAACACCACTACCCTTTTTTTAAAAAAAGGGTAGAAAAGACGATCTGGGGAAATACAGACCGGTGAGCCTCACATCTGTGCCTGGGAAGAACAAGGAACGGATCCTCCTGAAGGCAAAGTCACATGCAGGACAAGGAGGTGATCTGGGACAGCCAGCATGGCTTCATCAAGGACAAATTGTGCCTGACCAATCTGGTGGCTTTCTATGATGGAATGGCTGCATCAGTCATCAAGGGAATACTGACTGATGTCATCTACTTGGACTTCTGTAAGGCTTTTAACACAGTCTCACACGACATCCTAATTTCTAAACTGGAAAGATATGGATTTGAAGGGAAGACCATCCGGTGGATAAGAAATTGGCTGACTGTGTCCTGGGCTGCATCAAAAGAAGCGTGGCCAACAGGGCAAGGGAGGTGATTCTCCCCCTATACTCTGTCCACATGAGGCCCCACTTGGAGTGCTGCATCCTATGTCTGGGGCCCCCGGCACAAGCAGGATAGATAACAAGGCTGCCCCAGCACAAGAAGATAGGATAGATAACAAGGCTGTTAGAGTGACTCCAGAGGAGGGCCACAAAGATGATCAATGGCCTGGAGCACCTCTCCTATGAAGAAAAGCTGAGAGAGCTAGGAAAAAGCTGAGAAGGTCTCTTCTAATCCAAGCCATTCTAGGATTCTATGATTCTGTGAAAGCCATGAAAAGCAGCCCCACACAGTTTGTTAGAGGGGTCACCTTATATCTTTCTGGCACTTTGCTCTGGTTCTCCTTCCTTTTATCTGCACTAGCACAACCACAGTGGAACCCTGCTAAGAAGTGGCTTAGGAATACATCCCATGTTATAATGAAACTTTGGGGAGGGCATTGCTATTAAAACTGTTTTAAATCCAGATAATTGCACGATTCCAAATTTACAGTGCATCTGCATTAACAGTTGCACAAGCATAGCTGAGGACTCTAATCTGTGCATTGGTAGGATCAAAGTACTTCTCACTGACTCCTCAAACTTCATCACAAAAAGGTCATGGGAATCTAATAAGAATTTTAAAGAAAAGTATCAAATAATGTGACACATGAAAAATTCTTGAGAGCTAGCAAAATTGTTTGTTTTCTTTCAGTTTCCCTCAACCATAAATATGGTGATGTTTCTTCTTTCCTACCTTGGAGTGTTGTTACAGATTTTAATTCACAAAATGTTTGCAAAGCACTTTGGGATGCTGAGATATAAACCAGGATCTGAACTGTTATAAAGAAGGAGTGATTATAAAAATGCAAATTAAAGGAATTATGCATGCAGACTTCCATTAAGCTGTCTAATACAACACTTAATATAATTTCATTCTTTATTCCTGCATGTGAGTTATGTCGCTTGTTATGACATCATTAATTTCATCTGCACATGCACTGTTTTATTCTGTTTACAAAGTGTGCACACGCTTAAAATAAACCTGACCTTTCAATGATTTACTGTAAAAAAATGAATGTTTGAAAACATCTTGCTATGTTTTGCTCTATGGAAAAAGAAAAAAGCGGAAAAAAAAAAGCAAACAAACAGAAAGAAAAACTTGTGTGGTTTACAGACTTCGATCAGTCTGAAAGAGCTGTTCATTTGCCCTCAGCCTTCCTATGTAGCCCTGCATTGCCCCCTGGCCAGCAATCAGAGCAAACAGATTCTTCTAACTTCTGCTTCACTGCATCTGTTCCAAGTTCTGCCATGCACAGAAAATTAGTACTCTTGAAATAAAAAAAGAAATAAAAAATAAATTAAAAAAAAACTAAAAGTGGAACAGGTGTTCAGGTCAATAGTTTCATTTCAAATATTGATGCTGAAAATTTCTTCTTCCTCTGCAGATAATAAAAAATAACCAGCGCTTCACCAGACCGTAGGACTTTCTTTGAGTAATGGTTAAAGCATTAAACAGACATAGAGATCTATTTCCCTGCACCCAAGTTTTCAAAAGATATTGGGTGATTTTTTTTTATTATTATTTTAAAGGCTGAAATGATTTGTTTACTTAAATATGTAAGTGAATAAATCATGTTATTTAAAGGTGAACTGCAAAGCTATTTTAATTAGCTATGATTCTAGCAGAAAACCTGTGCAGACTTGTATATTAAAAATAGATGTACCATGCCTTCAAGTTACACTTCATACTTTTTAAGGATACAAACTTAGGTTAAGATGAAACGTGACTTATTTAGACACCTAGTTTAAAATCTGTCTTAACAAAACTCGTATTCCTAGATCCAGTGAGGCATATCACCAACCAGTCTCCTCCATAGGCCTGAGGCTTAAATTCCTGGCTTGAGGACCTTCTTTAGCTATTTTGGGAGTTGTATCTCCTTAGAGAGTGATCAAGGGCATTTAAATTGGGAGTCTTTTTCACCAAGAGCTTATAGGACAAATTGATGATCCAGTCTGCTCAGCTTTTTCTGGAGACCTATTATATGAAGAAAAAAGAGCGATGCTGACTTTTCAGTTCTGGCATCATGGTGTAGAGCACTTGGCCAGAACTGAGATTCCCTCTGTCACAGAGATTGGGGCATCTCTTCAGAGCAATGAAGTGTCATCCATCACTCAGAAGGTAGCTCAAGCCTCCAACCTGAGTGCAAGCTCTTCCCAGCTCATATTCTTCTAAACAAAACTGCATGTAATGTGAAACTCATGAGCCCAGGCAAGCAACAGGCTCAAATTAACCTCACCTTAACGTGGTATCCAGGCCACTTGTTTGGGGCAAAAGGGGAAACTAGGGGTACTAGTAGCTAATTTAAGGACTTTCCCATTTTTTATTTTGCAGTCAGTTTTGTGCTAACATGATTTCATTTGTCAGGGTGCTTTTACTCCCTGCCAAGTTGTCCTAATACCAGTAAAGTTTTGAATTCAGGAAGAGTGAAGGTTTGTGGATATTGTAGGTCAGATTAATAGTAGAGTATTTAATAGAAAATCAGGAACAAGCAGAGCAAGCTCCTGAGGCTCATCTAAAGACTTTCAAGGTGCATAGTCAAATGCTCAATTAATGTGGGTTGGTGGAGGTCACAGGGCTAGAAAACAAGCATCCTGATCTCCTTCCAGAGTTTTTAGGATCCTAAATGCTACTTTTAGTCCAACTGTAAATCAACCCAGTGGCTAAAATATAATAGAAGCAACTCACCTGAAATAGCACACCATGGGGTAGAGATACCACAGATGATTTTGACATCAAGGCTAGTTTTTTTTGCAAAGGAAATACATTTGGTTTTGCTTGGTTCATTATCCCTACTGAAGAATTACTTTGTACAACAATATATATTTTGTTTCTAGACTTGGCTTGAATGGATTTGGGGCAAAACATCTTTATACAATGTCACACTGGGCTGTGTGGGTGCACTAAGATCCTGAGTCAAAGGAAAAGTCGGTTTTGAACTTCACTGTGACTCATTGATTTTAATAATGAGAGCTGCTATGTGCAGTTTACTGGCCTGAAGTTACACAGCAAAACCACTGTAAAATTCAACATTACAGCTCAAATTCTGGCTACAGAAAGGCCCAGGCCTGATGTATAGGTTAGAAAATTTGGCCCTAAATCTTTCTGTAGGAGAAGACTGAATTTTGTCCTTGTGAAACTGTTAGAACTCCTGAAGCAATGCCTGGTAAGACACAGACCTAAACCATCTATTGCTTAGTTGTTCTGCTACCCAGATTTATCTTCCAAAACCAGGGCCCACTGGAAAGCCAGTGCAAGAGAGATAATAGAAAACAGGGAGAAGAAAAAAAGGAGTGTTAACTCCTGTGTCTTAAAAATAACTGTCTGCTTGTCTCCAGGTTGCAGGGAAGTGTAGAACACCATGTAAAACTCACTTCTCTCAAATGAAAAAGCTTAAAACTAAGACCAATTTTGTGACTAAATAATAAATTAACAAGACTCAGATTAAAATCCTTGTTTTCCTTAGCTTGAAGAAGGACCTGAAACTGCTGTCACCCTGTTTTACATTAGTTAGATTCAGGGATATTCATTTTGTTAAGTGTTTGTTAAAATGTTTAAATGTCTTAACAGTTACATCTTTAAATACAATGAGAGCTACTGAACTCAGAATAATTCAGGGCATAGCTATATCTGCATTTAAGCCCTTGTTTCAAGCCAGCTGATGTAATGAGTAAATCTATACACTCAGCTGTTCAAATGTACAGCAGGAGGGAGGGTCCACATCATATAACAATCAGAACTTCTGTGTTTTGTGAAAGGCTTATCTGGGTTGTGCTGGTTTGAAAACTGCTCTGAATATCATCCCACCAGTGCCACAATCAAGACTATTCAATTTAAAGACCTAACTAGGTTTACATTACAACTGGATGAGCAATAGCAGAACTGGAGCAGTACATGATGTGCTAAGAGGTAGAAGTCTTGCCATTAAGAAAGGGTCAAAATGTTTGCTTCAGCCACATTCAGGGTTATGTAGAACCTGACAATGTATACAACTATTTTATTTATTGGCTTAAGTATCTTAACTACTTATGATCCTTATGCTAGAAAATCATAGAAGAGAAGCAAATTTCTTAACATAGCACAGTTTGACTCTGCTCTTCTAATAACACTCAACATTATGCCAAAATTTACAGCTGTGGCGGTTCTTTTTTGCCAGTTCCCATTAAAGTTTTATCAACAGCCTTGTCTTTTTCCTTACCATGTTATCCTTTGATGAGAGCCTTTGTCTTCTCAAATCAATTTCTTTTTGGTGTTAATTACACACAGTTCTTCTACAGTCTGCCAAAGTAGTCTGTGGGATTAAAAAGAAGCATCAGGACCACTGGTATTCTGGAAATTTTGTTTACAGACAACTGTATCCCTTTTGCAAAATTCCCTCAAAACTACCTTTTCTCCTGCCCCAGACCTTAATGTGTTTACTGTGTATTATAGATCTCCTTCCTCTGACATTCAGGAACATTCTGGTTCTGAGCCTATATTTATTCCTGGGCAGATTATAACTGTCTTTTTCTGTTAAATCTTAAATATGGGTGACTTCACATTTTATCATCCTGATTTATTCACTACTGATGCAAGCTCAACATAGTTAAAAAAAAAATGAGTTTCTTATTCTCCACATGCATATTCATTAGCAGGTGGAAAGGATCATACACAATCACAGTGCTTACTGAGGCAATTTGCCTGCATCTGCCCACTATTTAATGTTTCATGTCACCTGTCCTTTAGATTTGTTTTTTGTCACTGCGAAACCACTGAACACCTTGCTTCCCCAAATACCATCCGTACATGTGATGAAAGAGAGTGGCTGCTCCAGAGCAATGAAGAGGCCCAAAGGAAGGAAATGACTTACCAAAAAATTGTATTAAAATCTATGCTAAAGATCAGAGGAGAATTCATGGTGAAAGACTGTCAGTGATGCTTCCATGTATGATCAACTCCACATTCGGCATCACCAGAGGGAAATCTGCCACATTTATTTGCAGGTGGGAATATGAAGAAGGAATAAAGGACATTAGAGAGAAAACCTATGTTGTCATGGTGGTTTTACCCTGTTGGGCAGCTAATTGCACCACAACCACACATCACATTCTGTCCTCAAAAGAAGAGGGGGAGAAGAAAAAGTGATGGAAAGAAAAAGGTTCACAAGTTGAGATAAGCATAATTTAACTAAAGGGATAAGAAAGAGGGAAAAACAAGTGAAGTCTATATGGAAACAAAGAGGAAAAGAAATTCTCTTCTTCCCATCAATGAGTGATGATCTGCCACATCCTGGGCAGCAGAGCCTCAATATGCATAGTGGTTGTTTGGGAGGACAGACATCTTCATAATAAGAGCTCTCCCCCTCCTCCTTCCCCTTTCACAGCTTTTATTGCTGAGTGTGACATCATATGGTATGTAATATTCCTTTGGTCATTTTATATGAGCTGCCCTGGAGAGCTAAAAGTGTGCTGTGGGTAAAGATGAAAAAATTACTTGGGCGACTGGAATGAGGTGGGAAATGAAGAGATGGGAAATGTTATTTTTATTTTATTTTATTTTATTTATTTTATTTTAGTACAGACCAGGGCCTTTTATGTCAAATTACTTAAGGCAATTGTTTAATGTCTGACTTGTCCAAGGCCAGCCATTTCTAGCTCTTCAAAAGGAAATTTTAAATTATGTTGCATGTGCTTTGTGGTGCCTCTCATTCTTTCTTCCTGTGTGCTCTGTTGTCCTGAAGTCCACTGGTTTCAGTGGAACTACACCAGTACAAAATTAGAGTAACAAAGGACTTGATAATGTCAGAGAAGTTATCCATCATGCACAGTGTACCATGTCACTCTCTGTATGTTCTGTTCTCGTACTTTCACTCTAAACTGTAATTATAGTACATATTATCTTATTATTTTTGTGACTTCCACTGAAGTGAGAATCTATCATTCACAATAAGAGTAAGTACTAAAAATAAAGTCACAGACAAAAAAATAAATAAATAAAAGCAAAACAAAAACAACACGCTTTGCTCTTCACTCATACAGAAGTGATTTCTTGCATTCCTTGTAATGGGAAAAAATTTACTTTCTCAGTTGTAATGGGAACAAATGTACTCAACTATTTACAGCACACCTGTTAACTTGCCGTGCCAAGAAATCTTTTGGAACAAAGAATCTTTTTAAAGTGAGATCCATATTTTAATTCCTTAGTGTTTATCCCTGTACTTCTGTGCTCTACTGTACAGATTTTCTTCATAATCACATTTCAAATCATTTTTGATAATGGGCAGGCTGATGTCACCACATTTTTTATTGGACTACCAAAATTTAATTGTTGTTAACCCACCTCATTTCCTGCCTCAGGGAGCCATTAGATTTAATGAAGCAGTAATCCTGACATACTTGAGTTGGATTGGCAATCAGTTTCTTGTAATTGGATTAGCAGAATATTCTGTGCTGGAAGATCCTCTGGCAATTTGCATATTTATATATATACTGCTTGATGATTTCAATTCTGATTATTTGTATTTAGACAGTTGGCTTGAGGTTTCCTAATGAGATGTCACCCCATTTTACTGTTTATTGTTTATACTAGTCCAGCCTTTTGTTATTTGTCCCTGCATAGTTAAAAGACAGATGGAGGAATGCTCATGAGGAGTCACTGGATGTGACAAAGTTTGGATGCCACCCCACAGAGCCACATTGCAGATGTCTAACAACTACTTCATAAACCTTTGCTTGGATGTTTGGTTTTTTTCTTCAGAACCCAAAAGGTACCATCTCTGGCTAAACAATATTCTGTAGTGCTTCTTCTTAGACCTTTTCTGAACTTTCACTTTCTTGGGTTTTGTCTCCCTACTGGTTGTGAAGGTTTCTGGTACTATGCTTCTGCAGGTCTGTAGGGAACTGCTTTCCTCTTTCAATAGTTCTTCAGTGCTCCTTCTATCCTGAAGTATTAAAAGCCATTAGACAAATTGTGGAGAGGAATTTCACCATACCTCAGGCATAAAATGGAAGAATTAGATGAATATGTAAGGTCTTTCTAAAAACAACAGAAAAAGCACAGACTTTTGGAGATACTTCTTGCTGAGTGGTAGGGCCTACTAAAATTTCCTCTCCTCTCCTCTCCTCTCCTCTCCTCTCCTCTCCTCTTCTTTTTTTTTTTTCTTTTTTTTTTTTTTTTCCTTGCCTCACCTTGCCTTGCCTTTCTTTTCCTTTCTTAGTTTGTACATCTGATTATAGCTGCTTTGGCAGAAAAGCATACTATCAGGACACAATTAGCATAGAAGTCCACCTCTGACATTAAAATTGCACCAGTCTATATTCACTGTTCATTGAGAGCTGAAGTACCTTGACTTTCCTCAAATTTATAGTAGGATAAGAGAGGACATCTGAACAGATACTACAGAACAAACAGAGCCATAATGGTGTAGACTATAGTGGCTATCTAACTGCCTATGCCATCCTTACAAATGAACTCCTGTAATGTTCTGAACATTGTTATGTCTTCATACAATTTTCTGTTTAGCACTGACTTATTTCAAAAGGAAGTTCTCACCTCAGCTTGGGGTATAAGTACTAATGCAAACCCAATAATTTTTTTTTTTTCTTGAGATCTGTTAAGGTAAAAATCTTTTTAGCTTGAATAATTTTTGTTTTCTATTGACAGTGGAGCTTTGCAGATGTTTATTATAGGGCTGACTTATTTGCAATGAATTCATTAGCATATTAACCACTTGACCTATTTTATACAGCTAATACTCAAGACAGCAACAGGTTGACCTGAAAAAGCCCAGCAGAATTATAAATGGAGCCAGGGCACATATTTGTGGTAAGTGACCTGGGACTTTGTGAAGCACTTTGGAATATGAGCTAATGCATTATGCGCATTGTTTTACTGAAAACTGGGGTCAGCAGAGGCCAATGACATTTTTTGTGGCTGCAGTAGTCGTAAAGGATAAACCATAAAAGACAATGTTGCAGCCTTTTCAAATATGCAGCGGAACTTGATTAGAACCATCCAAACAAATTTCCAGTACATATGAAACTGGACAATAGGTAAAGATTACCCCAGGGGAAAAAAACTGTTAATTTCAGTTTTACTTGCTACACTGATTGTGGCAAGGGACAAAGACTGTCCTGAGTTTAGACTGAAATACATTTATGTAGGGAACTGTATCATATGCAGAGACGGAGGGTTTTTGCCTCAAGAATCTTACAGCTTGTAGGCTGTTACATTGATCAGAATTTCCCAGCTGAAATCTTTTATTCCTAACACAAAATCTGCCTCTCTAGCACAGTTTTATATAAGGCAATCAGAACTGGCAACTCACACAGACTGTTTTTGTTTGAACCCCTGCCCTCCTTTCAGTGTTGAATTTCTATGTATGCCTCTATTTTTTTCAATTTAGTTTTTAAAATATATTTGAGATGATTATTTTAGAGATTGAGTTACATTTTGCTTTGTTTCTACAGAGCTTTTAAAAAATACCTGTAATGAGAACTGTCACTGTTGTTTTAAAACACTGATGCCCAAAGAGATAAGAGTACTGCTGGAGTATACCATCTTCCAAGTTAATTATGACCAGCTGCTATCATTTGTCCTGGAGAAGCATTTCACTGAGTTCTGTACAGGACGTAGGTCTTGCATGCCAAAAGCTCATTGATGGGTTCACCTGCTACCTGCAGGGAGGCTGAGTAAAGATGAGGAGAGGGAAGGGGAGGGGGTGGTGAAATGGCCTCTGGAAGGACTGGGTTCCCATGTGCCATCACTCACATGAGGAGCATGGGATTCTCTTAGTTAATTAGTATTAAGAACCTTCCTCATTTGGATATCAAGCCTATACTAACTCAGTTGTTTGAGTATCCAGTCAGGGCTTGCTTGCAGTTCAACCTTGGACTACTATTAGAAGCCTAGAGAGAAAATAATGAGAAAACACACACACACACACATATATATGTATTGAAGTGCATGCAGGTAAGACTAAGTGTTTTACAATCTCTACAGAGAAATTAGAAGGCTATTTGCAAGGCTCAGTAGAGGTTAAGCTCTTATTTAAAAGATTATTGCATAAACTCACTACATTTCCTACATTTCCCACATTTTGAGGAAAAACATGTTTTTAAGGAGTCCCAGAGTGTGTCTTTTGCTGCCCCCAAGAGGGAACATGACATGGGAGAGTGTGTATATGCAGAAAAAAAATAGCATTATATGAAAAGTAGGGAACTGGATGGTACACCTGCTTTATGGCTTCCTAGAGTTTCACTCACTACCAACTCACATGCCTTAGAGTCTGTCCCGGTCACCAGACATTAAAATAAAAATTCTTATGAGAAGGCCAGGTAGTCTGACATTGATATTTATTGTTTTAGACCAAAGACTTCACAAGCCAGGAGCATTCAAATCAATTTGCTTGGTAGTCCTGCACTGAGCGACCACAATTACAGCTCATCACTCACTGGTAAAATAAAGGCACAAACGTTTCCACAAGTGTGGAAGGGATGCCATCCAAAGGTATCTGGACAAACCTGAGAAATGAACCTAATGAGGTTCAATAAGTCTAAGTGCAAGGTGCAGCACCTGGCTCTGAGCTATCCCAGACAGGAGTACAGACTGGGAGAAGAAATCATTGAGAGCAGCCCTGTAGGGGACTGGGAGGTTCTGGGGGATTAAAGGCTCAATATGAACCAGCAGTGTGTACTCACAACCCAGAAGGCCAACTGGGCTGCATCAACAGAGAAGTGGCCAGCCGGTCAAGGGAGTGGATTGTCTCCCTCTGCTCTGCCCTTGTAATGTCCCACCTGGAGTACTGCATCCAGGTCTGGGGCCCCCAGCACAAGAAGGATGTGGACATGTTAGAGTGGGTCCAGAGGAGGGCCACAAAAATGATCAGAGGGATGGAGCACCTGTTCTATGAATAAAGGTTGAAAAAGTGGGGGCTGTTCAGCCTGGAGAAGAGAAGGCTCCGGGGTGACCTTATTGCAGTTTTTCAATACTAAAGCGGGCTTATGAAAAAGATGGATGGCAACTTTTTGCTCAGTCAGATAACGATAGGACAAGGGAAAATGGTTTTAAACTAAAAGAGAGGATATTTAGTTTAGACATTAGGAGGAAATTCTTCACTGTAAGGGTAGTGAGGCTCTGGATCAAGTTGCCAGGAGAAGCTGTGAATGCCCCATCCCTGGAGGTGTTCAAGATTAGCCTGAATGGGGCCCTGGACAACCTGATCTAGTGGGTGGCATCCCTGTCTGTGCCGGGGGGGTGGAACAAGATGATCATCAAGGTCCCATCTAACCCAAGCCGTTCTAGGATTCTATGAACTTTCTCAGCCTCTTTGTCACATAGCTCACTTGCTCCCCATTAGCAGAAGCATCCCAACCTGTTATAGTATTTTTAAATCACAGATTTACCTCTCTCACAGAAAAAGAAAAACATCTGTTCAGGGATAAATTGAATTGTTAATCTGTTTTAATATGAGTTTTCTACTTTATTTGAAGTCGATTTGTAAAAATATATAAAATGGACAAGTTATATGTGATATTCTGGTCTTCCACTCTGAGACAAAGATCTCTGTCTTTTACTCCTACTCCTTCTTGGCCTTCTCCTGAAAATCAGTTGTTGAAAATGTTATTGCACATATTTTAATGCCCAATGTCATCAAGCAAATGTGTGGAAGTAGTAACTGAGCTCACTCAGTCAAAGCTCTGCATTTGGAATCGTCATCTATATCCCAAGTGCTGTCACAGAGAAAATGCAACATCAGTGACAGTTTTCTCATTTGGTCTGCCCACAACGGATAATTGTGATTCTGTCCTGGTGGGATTACTAAAATTGTCTTTACAAAAACCTCCTCCTCCTATACATTGACAGATAAGAGAATAGGCTGTAATCCCCATTCTTTGTACAGGAAACTGCCTGCCACTTTGACAGGGAGAATGAACTCCAAACTCATGATGCCAGTTTTTGATTGTCTAGATGGTCATTGCTCTGGTTTCATTTTCTGAGCTATCAATATCTTGTCCCTATCACTTTCAGCACTCACCCACTGAAAATGTGTTGTTCATAAAGCAAAGAAGTTCTTAGACAAGTAACAAAATGTTTTTGCTATCTGTTCCTTATGACTTGACAGCAATCCTCTCAGAAGCCTTAAGCAGTGTTAGACTTCCTTTCAGTTCAAGATACTGTGTGTAGAAAAAGCTCAATAGACTACATCTGAAATATGACTATTGGCCTAAACTGGGAGCTAACTCTCTAAATCCCAAACAGTAATCCTGAATATATTAAAATTTAGTGTCCAAAATGCCTTGGGAGGAGCTACATTCTCTATGTCTAGGGAAGCACAATAAAACAGCAAAGAGTTATAAGAGTGTCTTTACTTGATCTGGCACTGCTGAGGAGATTTGGACTCAACATTTCATCAGTCCCTTTCAAAACTGCCCTAACCACCAGCCTGAGGGTTGGTCTCAGGTGTGCAGCTATCTGTGTGCTGCTCCATGGTTGTGCTTAGGAATGGAGGAGAAGGAGGACAAGCCCTGGTTGTCACACTTCAAAGAAACACTGGAATAACCTTATTCTATTCTGAGGAGAATATCTCTGAAGGACATCAGGCTGTGTTCCAGTCCCTGGACACAGGAATGCAATTTATTTATTTATGTATTTATTTATTTAGGTAATAACATGAATAAAATATGCAAATACTGAGATACTCAGTCCTCGTGTGTAAGGGGAGATAATACTTCCTCCACAGGCTGGATCTCAAAAGGAAGGACAGGTTCTTCCTCTGTTTGTTAAAGAAGTTTTGAAAAGGGCTGGAGGACTTTCTTTGGAGGGGATTCAGAACAACAAACACCAGTGAGAGGGAGGTGCCTCTAAATTTCTGGGAAGATCCCTGTTTAGGCCGTATGTCCAGTGCTTCCTATTGAAAAACATGAAATGTTGCATCATATCTTCTCCTAAGCATGTGCAGTTTCTTTGGAGCTTCCTGCAAGGTGTCTGGATGTATCAAAACATATTAATGAAAAACATGATGTTAAAATCATTCAGTTCTGGAGCTGGGTTCTTTCAAGATGGAGATGCTCAGCATCATAGTCTCTAAACCTGTTATTTTATGTGGTTATATTTTAGTTAGCATGTGGTCTGACTCATAGGTCCATGAGTTGAACTGGTTTCTGTATTGAATTTTCAGATTGACAATGACATTACTAAGATAACATACTCATTCTCAGAATAGTGTATGTGTGGGGGAACTACTTTATGAGAGAAGGCATTTTGTGTATAATAATAAACTTTTTATCTCAGCCTTTTTTGAAACTGAAAAAACCCTTTTAACTAAAAAAGATAAATTTGCATGTTTCATCATAGCAGAGAAATCTGAATTAACTTTTTTGTTGTTGCTACAGAAAAAGAGCATGCTTACAGAAGAAAAAGAAAAAAAAAAAAGTGGTCATATAAGGTGTTTTTTTTTGACAACTATTTCTTCTACACCCAGAATTTTGGTTCCAGAAATCTCTCTATATTTTTTTTACAGACTAAATTTTCAGCTGATTGGTATTTGGCTTATAATTCTGATTAATCTTCATCTTAGAATCTTCCATGTGTTCACAATCTCAGCAAGTCAGATAAAAGAAGTCTGACTATATCTTAGTTGTCACATCTGCTAGAAGAAAGCAGAACCCAGCCTTCCAGAGTCAGCTGTATGAAGATGCATTAGATTATTAGATTGCCATTGGATTGAAAAAAAAATAAAAATCAACTAAATAGACTTTGGGAGCAGGGACAGAAGTCGCTGTCAAAACCTCGCTGTCAAATCTCCATAACTGCAATCTCCTGTCTCTGACAGGTAAAGCTAATTTTATTCCGGCTCATGCTTAATTTTTCTTCTTCATTCTTCTAGGGAACAAAGGAAAAGTTCAAGTACCTGCCTACCTAAAAATGATCACAACAGAGCATTGGGATCACACATCAGAGGCACTTTTAAACTTTCATGACAAACAGGCTTGTGCATAATGAATGTAAATAGTTATCAATCAAATAGATGATCCCTGAAAGAAGGTGGTCAAAACTGCTGTCTGCATTTAGGTGGTATTTAAGAGGATCAGACCCCAGCTGCACTCCTGAGGCAGACTAGGCATTTGGTCTAGTGTTTTCAAAAAGCTTTAAGGTGTTATTAGAGCCTGAGATTAGAACTGATATGAA
Source organism: Cygnus atratus (assembly GCF_013377495.2). Classification (NCBI taxonomy): domain Eukaryota; kingdom Metazoa; phylum Chordata; class Aves; order Anseriformes; family Anatidae; genus Cygnus; species Cygnus atratus. The sequence continues at coordinate 39,845,252 of NC_066362.1, read as the reverse complement.
TTACTCAGCAAAGGAATAAGAATCTGCTGCAAGAAGCAATTTAGAACAAATTGGTAGCAGCTATTCTGTATCACATTTGATGCCCCAAAATAGAAATGAAGTATGATCCAGAAGGTGATAAGTGAACAAACACAATTGATTTGTAGGAAGAGGAGGAGGGAGATGGGTTGGAACATTGCTATTGACTTTGTTGCATTACACCAGGGAATGGAGGCTGAATGAAATATGTTTAGCTTGAATCTGAACAGCCATTCCCAACCTTTTGAAAAAAAATAAAAACTGTGGCATCATGACATGCAACATTCCCAACGAAGAAGCATTCTGTGTAGCTGCACTGCATTACTTTTCAGATATAGTAGATTATGCCTGGTTTTAGGCTATGTAAATAGGTCTGGCAAATGACTGGCTACATAGGAGCTGGCATTCTGTACTGATATGGAAATTAAAGATAGGCGAAAAATGCTCCTTCAAACATATTGATGATCTGATATCAGATACAAAAGTTGTTAATAAGGAAGGCTAAATAATTTCTGGGATCTGATATTATATGTAATTCATAAGTACCAGAATTTTCCACTATTAACTACAAATGTATATGATTTCTACAGTGAAGTACCACAGTAGCATAGAATGAAGGTTACCTTCTCAATTCAAAGCAATAATGGTAATTAATTGGTATAAAACTATATATTTTTAAGAAAATTAGTTTCTTCACATGGTTCCAGAACCATTGTCAGGAAGATTTATTTCTATCATATAGATAATGCATTCAAATCTGTTAGATTTCTACTGAAGACATTATAAATTAACACCTCAGGGTTATAATGTTTAATTAGGTGAACATCAATATTAATAACCAGCTGTGACTGTCATCTGCATTTTGGCTGGCTGAATATCATATTCCATATTGCACTGGAACATGTATGTATAGAATTGAGAAGGTAGAAGAAAAGCAATGGGACTTTGAAGAAAATGCACTGGAAACATCATCTAACTGCTAATTAGCCTCCCCAAAAATCCAGTATGTTCAATGATTAATGTGCTCTTTCTAGTAGAAATGAATGAGTCATTCTGGCACACAAAGTTTTGCTTAACAGTACAATTAATCTTTCAGCTTAAGGGGGAAATTATTTATTACACATTTTCCCCTCTCTTCCCTGACAGAGACTGAGCATCCTAAATGTCATTTGAACCACACCTTTTATTCGAACCTGGTATTGCTTAGCCCCACCTAACATTTTGGTAATATTTTAAACTTTCACCTAAGGGTTCAGTCACTGCTGAGAGCTGGACATTTGTTTATCATAATTTTCACTAGTCATTGAGCAAGTAAATCTTATCTATCCATATCCTAAACTTCTGAGAAGAGAGGCATTTGCTCTTACATTTGTAGTAAAGACATTGAAGAAAAGTAATTTGTGAATTCAGGAGCAGGACTTGGGTGAACCACTGAAAGATTCAAAGTCATTAAGGTGGCCATAAGCATTTTCTCATAGATGAAACTTTTTAGCACTACAAAAAGTCAGCACTGCCCTGTTGAAGCCCTCGTAGTGACATTGTATAGTTTGCTTAAGCTTCTCGAGAGAACTGTTGAAGAAGTCTCCACACCAACACATAACAAATATGGAAAGCAAGAGGGTCAGAAAAGATTGGCAGAGTTATATTTACAGGGACATGGAGACTCAAAGTCTCTAAACACTTGGAATGGATGGGTAACAGCTGCTGCTCCAGCACAAACTGCCTGCCAGCTCTGATCCTGGGGGCCAGTACTGGGGCCACTTCTCTTCAATATCTTTACCAATGATCTGGATGAGGGGATTGAATGCACCCTCAGTAAGTTTGCATATGACACCAAGTTGGGTGGGTGTGTTGATCTGCTTGAGGGCAGGAGGGCTCTGCAGAGGGATCTGGATAGGCTGGAAAGACAGGCTGAGGCCAGCTGTATGAGGTTCAACAAGAATAAGTGTCAGGTCCTGCACTTGGCGCACAACAACCCCATGCAGCACTATAGGCTTGGGGAAGAGTGGCTAAAAAGCTGCCTGGCAGAAAGGAACCTGGGGTTATTGGTCAACAGCCAGCTGAATACAAGCCAGCAGTGTTCTCAGGTGGCCAAAAAGGCTAACAGCATCCTGGCTTGTATCAGAAATAGCGTGGCTAGCAGGACTAGGGAAGTGATTGCCCCTCTGTACTCATTTCTAGTGAGGCCTCATCTTGAATTCTGTGTTCAGTATTGGGCCCCTCACTACAAGAAGGACACTGAGGTGCTGGAGCGTGTCCAAAGAAAGGTAACAAAGATGGTGAAGGGTCTAGAGTCTTATGAAGCTGAGGGAGCTGGGGTTGTTTAGGGTTGTTTAGCCTGGAGAAAAGGAGGCTCAGGGGAGACCTTATCACTGTCTACACTTATCACTGTCTACAACTACCTGTAAGAATGTTGTAGTGGTGTGGGGGTCAGGTCTCTTCTCCCAAGCAACAAGAGATAGGGCAAGAGGAAATGGCCTCAAGTTGCACCAGTGGAGGTTTAGATTGAGTATTAGGAAATATTTTTTCACTGAAAGTGTTGCGAGGCATTGGAACAGGCTGTGCAGGGAAGTTGAGTTGTCATCCCTGGAAGTATTCAAAAGATGTGTAAATGTAGTGCTTAGGGACATGATTTAGTGGTAGATTTGGCATTGCTAGGTTAACGGTTGGACTTGATAATCTTAGAGGTCTTTTCCAATCTAAATGATTCTATGCTAACTTCCACAACCTCTTCTGTTCCTGTGATACAAACTTGCTATCATTCCTCAGTAAATCGTGAATTTCCCAACGTGCACTTTACTTTCTCAGATAAAGAGATACAGACAGAATACATTCCTAAAGAGAGGGTGGAATGCAGGAGGGCTTTAATCCAACCACAGAAGAGGCAATTTTTTTCCCATTTTATGCGATAATTCAGGTAATTGGTATTAAAATTACGTAAACCTATTTTTCCTTTTATAAGTGTAAAACTTAGGATAGTGAATATGGCACATTCGAAGCAGGACAGACATTTTAGCTCTTCTGAATCATAAAGAGTCAAAGATCTTAACAGAGTCACAGAATAGTTGAGGTAGGATCTCTGGATATCTTCTAGTCCAATCCCTTGCTCAGAGCAAGGTCCCCAGAGCAGGTTGCTCAGGGCTATGTCCAGTCAGATTTTGAATATCTGCAAGGATAGAGACTCCACAACCTCTCTGGATAACCTGTGCAAGTGTATAACCACCCTCACATTTAAAAAAAAAAATAAATATTTTTTTTAATATGTTGAGACGGAACTTTCTATGTTTCAGTTGATGCACATTGCCTTTTATCCCATCAGTGGGCACTACTGAGCAGAATCCATCTCTATCCTCCTTAATTCCTTCTGTTAGGTATTTATATGTACTGATAAGATCACCCTGAGCCTTCCTTTCTCCACTCTGGAGAGTCCCAGCTCTCTCATCCTTTCCTCATGTAAGACGTTCCATGCCTTAATCCCCCAATGTGTATGTGGCAGGGCTTTACATTTCCCATTGAACTGCTCCATGAGGTTCCCACTGGTCCATTGCTCCAGCCCATCAAGGTCCCCCTGAATAGTAGCACAGCCATCTGGCATACCAGCCATTCCTCTCAGTTTTGTCATCTGCAAACGTACTGAGGTAGTGTTGTGTCCCGTTATCCAGGTCATTAATAAAGATGTTAAAATGTATTGGTCACAGTATTGAACCCTGGAATACACTACCAGTGACTGGCCTCAAGCTGGACTTTGTGCTGCTAATCACAACTTTTAAAGCTCAGCAGTTTTTTCAGTCCACTTATTTAGTCTGTATTCAGTTTGTCTATGAGGATGCTACCGGAGACAGTGTCCAGTGTTGAAATCCTTGCTAAATTCAAAATAAACAATATCCATTGCTCTCTCTTCATTCACTCAGCTAGCAGTTTCATCACAGACGGCCATCAGGTTGGTCAAGCACAATTTCCCCTTTGCAAATCTGCGCAGTCTATTCTCACTCATCAGACTCTCAACACTTGTTGTTAATATCTTTGGAGATTGTTGCCAGGACGATTTGCTCCTTTACCTTCCCAGGGGCTCAACTGAGGCAGGCAAGTCTCACCTTAAAGGCTAGGCCATAATAGCAACCCAGGAAATTCTCCTGGCATATGGCACGTAGAGCGCTCCTTGAGAGGACACCTGAGTAACAGAGCTGCTTCCTGACCTTTCTGATGCTCCAGCAGGAGAAGAATCACATTGCAGGACTGAGTACTTTTGATGGGGAGTACTGAAGATCACATTTTGCAGGTGCAGGACTGTGACTGCTCTTCCAGACTTCTGACAAATGGGAATCCTGGTGTTGGAAGGCCTGCTGAGATGGAGAGGGTAAATGGTAACAATACACTGAAACAATACAGTAACTGGGAACTAACAGGGCTTGTGAATGTGATAGTTCTTCAGTGTTGAACATTCTGTTTTAACAGCTTCTTCTCTTTGTCAGAGAAAGAGCCTTCCTTTTTGCTTCAAAGAACAAGTGGGTGAAGGCACCAATACTGAAGGTACTGCAGAAGTGCGGGTAGATTCGGTGCTTACAGTATTTGCTTTGACATAAGGCCCCCAGAGCTTTTAGCATGACCTTGACAGGGAGTACAAATATCAAATGTGGGTCATGGAGTTCCCTATGGGAACGTCACCTATAGTCAGTTTAAATTAGGTGTTTCAGCCCTGGAAAGTCCTAATGTTGTTCCCTGTTCTATGACAGAGCCACAGATTAAGTGAGAGTGTGTTTAAGGCTACTGTGGGAAAGGAATATAAATGGTGTAATAAGGGAAGCATCAAGCACCTCAGTGCCTTGAAGAAGCACTAGGCAAGAAGAGCAGAAAAATATTAAAGGAGAACAAACATCTCTATCATCTTTGTGGTGAGTGTGTTACATGCTGAGTGTATTTATATGTAATACTCATACCACCAAAAGTAACCACTGCTTTGCAATGCCATGCTGTGAAACATGCCCTCAAGCAAGTGACTCCCTAGAAGATGATGTTAAAGCATCAGTGTATCAATGGCTTTATTGCTCCACAGTGTCATTTTGAGCATTCTGTGCTTCTGGGAGCAAAACAAGGCACCACTTTCTTGCCAAGAGTGTTCTCATAAAATGCATTCATACAGTTAAAAACTGGCAAATAATTCCTGTTCCTAGGTGGATAAGGGACACCTTGCTTCTTCAGATCTTTTCTTCTCTACCCTGCAAGTACTTGTGGTTCTCTCTGCAAGCAAATAGACCTTCTTATTCTCTGTTTAAAAGTATGGGTGACTGGCTAATAATGTTGAAGTGTACATCATGCTTGAATCAACAAACAAGGGCAGATCTACTGCTTCTTGAGGGAGGAGTAACATATGTTTACTGTCTGGCTATAGTCACAGTTGATTAAATCATTTGCTGATGCAGAATAGATAGCACTATATAAGCACTAAAGATCCTAAGGGCTGTTTTTTCTTAATCATGCACAGTACAATATCATCTATTGCATTAAGCCATGAGTTGTCTGAAATCCTTAAAGTGTGCTTTCTGCCCCTGATTTTGTGCACTGAATCATTACAAAAGTCATCCATTACCATCATGTAAAGCACAAGAAACAAAGCAAAACAAAACAACCCCCCTGCAACTTTCAGCCTGCTTTTCATAAGGGAAATTTGTCCTTTTAAAACTTAACTTTATATATTTTAAATGTCGTATGTATTTAAGAATAAAGATATTTTTACGTAAAATATTTTCATTTTCCCCAACAAACTGCTTAAAAGTAAAGTATCAAAATTCCTTTACAGCACTCGCATTTTTTGCAGTACAAGTTATATTGTTGTCAGTCATTTCAAAGTCATTACAAGGCTTACCGAAGGGGTATAAAGAGCACTAAACCTTGAGAACTTACACAACCCAAACTGTGTGCTTCTAGGCTGTTCTCTCAAAGATTTTCAATTAAACTAACCTGTACTTCATTTAACTAGGTAGGTTACAAAAGCATAGGTCATGTAATTTTGTGCTCATGTGTGTTCTAGGAACCCAAAGAGGAGAGTACAGGGTGGTTTTATCCCAGGGACAGAGTTAGTGAGACATGAAAGAGACATCTGGGAAAACATTCATAAGGGTCCTGATACTTGATAAGAGACTCAGAAAGAGAACATGCCACCAAAACAGAGGCCAAATAGAGCTGATGCTAAAACGTATTAGAGGAGTTTTTTTCTCATAATAAAATATGAAAAAGAAATACTTGAAAAAGTCATCTATTTTTGACTGAGCAGGGGAGTAAACTAAGGCAGTAGCTGAGCGCTATACTTTTATTTTAACTGTGACCATGCTTCCTGAGCTATGTAGGTTTCTCAGCCTGACCTAATTTGCTTCATCTTCCCTTCAGCTCATCCTGGCACTCCAACACATAAGAAGGGTTTCCAGACCCTGCAGCTCATCACATGGGATGAGCTCTAGCTGGAGGCACAGGAGGAGATCTGTGTGTCAGAGCCTGAGACTGGTATGTGGCATGGATCTTCAGGACATTTACTAACACAGTCTGCTACTTGCTGCTGGATGCCAAACCACTCAGGCTTTCAAGTGGACCTCTCACCACATCTTGCACAGCCATTCTTCCAGGTGACTCTGGGCCACTGAGGTAATTGCTTCCCAACAGCACACTGCCCTGCTCCACCCTTGAGGAACAGCACACCCTTGAGCAGCTATTCACTGTTCAGCAGGCATCCAGTTCTCCTGCATGCCCAATCCAATTTCCAGGAGGCTCTTGAAGCAATGGGAAGTTGCTTACAACTCAGAGAGTGTGACATAAGTAGATGGCATAACATGCTCAGCAGAAACAACTCTTCCCTGCTCTCTGAGACCCAAGGGATCCCTCCAGGGGCAAGGTTCTGCTGCACAGTGGGTGCCTATTCTTAACACAGGATACCAGAGATTTATATTTAATGTCCTCATCTTCAACTGTCCTCAGTCTGGAGGATAATGAGCTATTGGACTTCATCATCCAAACTGGTTGTTTTATGAATTGAATGTCAGACTGAAACAACAGGAACAATCCAGTACACCCTAGGAAAGGTCACAATGATATGGAGAAGTTGAGGCAATGGGAATTCACAAAAAAAAAATGTGGGGAGTTAAGAAGAGGGTAAAAAGTTACTTAGCACACTGGTTCCCGGTTTGTTGTGCCTCTTTACAATGAGTGCGAATGGCACTAGATTTCTTGCAGTGGATGAAAACATCACAGCTGGGAGTCTGTTCAAGATTAAACACTTATTTTTAAGGTTTTATATGAACTAGTTTTCTAGGATCCTGTTAGAGTCAGTGGAAATCTGGCCAATACAGTCCATGGAGTCTAGGGAGCAGTTTGCTCTTTGGTGGATGTCTGTCTCAGGCTGAGGTGGATAACTGTCTATGTGTGACAGAGGTTTGTTGATGGATTGACTAGACATCCTTTGCCTGTACTGCAAGCTTTAACACTTCACTTGAAGGTTATCTACTGATACACATACGGATATAGATGTCTTCAGTGGGAAAATCTCTTCCCATATCTGAAGTTCAGAGGAAAACTGGAGTGGAGGGGAAGTGTCATGTGGGGCAGCCAAAGGGGTTGTGTGACAGAGAAATGTCAGGAGGCTTCAAAAAGAATGTGATAGTAAACCCCGCCATACTGTGGTTGGTTGGTCAGGATGTACTTGTGCTCTCAGTATGCAAACCAAACATACACATACACATATACACACACAAATAAATAAACTTCATATAGTCACATGTGTACTCCATTAAAATAATGCAACCTGTGCAGATAATCATTCATAAGTATCAACGTCACTTTATAAAACTGGTGTACAGAATATGGCAAAATCTGAATCCAGAGTGAATATTTACGACTGGAATTATAACTCAGTGAAAGTAGAGACTTGTAATACAAGCACAGTGAGCTGTTCTAACTATGGCTTTGCCAGGAGATGCCTGGGAGCTTGCTCTGAAGCCCATTTGAATCACTGGAAAGCTTCCCACAGATTTCAGTGGGTTTTTGGATCAGGCTTCAAATGTGATTTATGATGCCTGTACGTTAAACATCCATTTATCTCTCTGAGTTCTGAATCAGTCAAAAGTCTACTACACCAAAATCCTTTTAACTGCCAGACCCGGGGGAGCAAACTATTTTCATCATGGCATGCAGGGAGTGATACAAACAACTTCCATTAACACTAAGGGGTAAATAGTGTGTAATTCTGCGTATGTTACAAAAACTTTACCTCATAAAATGTATTGCATTACACATAAAATATGTTCTTGCTATTTTCAGTTCCTTGATATTTATTGGACATTTCTACCACCAGCTATTTCTTTCTGCAGAATGGTCTTCTATCTGTTTTGGGGAATAGTATATTGACACATAAATTTTGTCCAAAATATGCAAGAACCATGCTTTAAACACGAGGTCTGTTTAAGTGATAGTCCATAGATTTAAATCTTCGAATTTCTCGGTGAAGTGAAAACGAATTGTACCTTTTCATTCCATAATGCAAGTGTTTAATTGTTTCAGCAAAGCTGATAGGCAAGTAAAGGCAGTACATTTTATGTACTTCTTTCCAGAATGAACAAAAGATGTCTAAATAGAATTTCAGATGGAAAATTGTACACATAAATTCACAAGCTTTCCCTTTTGACATCAAATCTTTTACCAGAGTTTTTTATATCATTCCATGACATATTATGTTTTTCTTTTCTCTTCAGTACAATGAAATGCTAAGGGCTTGTAGGAGAAGAATGAATAAGAATTTTACTAAAATACTGATGAACATTTTTTTCTCCTCCAGCACGTGGAGTAGCTAGAGTAGCCCACTTTTTGTTAGAAGTAATTCTAGATTTCTGTTATGCCTATTGGTATGACAATGTTAAATGACAGTGTGGTCAATGTGCTATTCATTACAAAAAAAAATAAAATAAAAAAATGCAGCATATAAACTGTTAAAATGTAAGTATCTGGTGCATTTGGAGGCTTGTGATGAATGAGTCTGACGTGTTTTGATTCTCTTTTTTTCATGGCACCCAAAAACAATAGCTCAGCAGGCCGATCCAAACTCTTTCAGACCAAGTAGTCTTAGCCAGACCATTCATCCATGTTCAGCATCTCTGTTAAGGGTAAAAGTATACTTCATTATCTGAGATCTTTTTAATGGTGACTTCTGACATGCCTGCTGTGCCTGGGAAAGCATTTCTTTTTACTCATCTTCAGTCTCAAGCTGGTATGCACTCATAGAGAGACACTTCTGTGACACTCTTGTTTTTTCTTTATAGTAGTGACTAAAGGTTTTATTTTGTGCTGGTTTGTTTGTTTGTTTTTTTTTTTTTTTTCTGTTCTATTTATTTATTTATTTAATTTTATTTCTAAACCACAGATTATTGTCTCTTTTTAAAGGAGATAGGACTTTAATTTTGAAAATAACTCTGTATACCTCTGTTTATATTATTGGATATTTTGCATTGAGCAACTTTTCATAAAATAGATCATCAGAAGCAGAAATTCTGCTGACCTTCCTGCATTCATTGGAATTTCTTTCTTACAGGTGAAAAAGAAAGTCCTATTCCTGCTACAGCCTCGTGCAGTGGGAAGAAAGCAGTCTATTTTTGTGAATGACCTTTGAAAATGAATAAACTCTAACAAGCTCATTACTGAAAAATCATCATCTCAGCACAGTTAGATTCCTGATATATTCCACTTGGTCCAGAAATTAATTATACTAGTAGATCTTGTCAGCTGCAGATGTTTCATCTGTACCTCATGCACCTGTGCTCTGGACTCCATGGTCTGCATTGCCTCACAGGGTTGAACCTCCCCTCTGGATTGATAGATATTAGCGCAGTCTCCTCTCAGGTAGTTACACTGATAAATTCAAGCCATGGTGCAGTAAGTGATCTTTAGCCACTTGGGATGCTCTGGTAGGAAGGAATGGCCACATTGCACAACATTCTTCTCTTCCAAGTGATGGTTGGGCCCACCCTGTGAATTCTTCCTTTTCTGTGATGAAATAGTCTTTTTTTAAATAATTAACATAAAGGTTTTTTTTTTTTTTTTGGAAATCCACACAAGTACACCTGGCATGAAGTGGAAAAACTAGAAAGACTACTCTGATGGTATGACTGCAGACTTTACCAGCTCATGCCAAAGAAATAGCATTTTTTACCTTCTACAGTAACTCACAGATAAGATACGTGAATATGAATAAAAGCTTACGATGAGTTTTAAAAAATATATATTAGAAATTTATATGAATAAAAATACTCACAGTTACTTTATGAATAAAATAATTATGAAGGATAAAAGCTCTGATAATTGAAGGATTAAGCTGGCCAATACCTACCAGGGGTTAAGATAAAATAAACCTCTCATGCAGCTTATTTCCTAGCTGCATGCATATGAAATTTCTTTCACCTTCTTCTGAAACTCCTGTTACTGATGGAATTCATGATAGTCTGATTTTACTCCAGTACTGTTTTTCTCTCATTTTGTTTGACTCTTCAAAATCTCTTTTTCAGTATACTCATTTAAGAACACTGGCAAAATTCTTCAGGAACCAGTATCACCATCTCCAGTGATCAAATGCATGAATTGCATGCATTTAAGAGGTGTGTTTAGTGTCTGGGGCATTGTTCCTGTCCTGAGGATATTTCTCCAGCATAAGGACTGAAATAAGCTGTGTAAGACATTAAATATAAAGCTCATGACCTGGGACTTTCTCACCAGCACGTTGCAGATACAGTGGAAAAGTAAAAACAAAACAAAGCAACAACAAAAGAAGCTAACAAACAAAACACTTTTTTAAAAAAAAAAAAAGCAAAACCACAATACTTCTTTAGCAACAGAATAATGAACAAAGCACGGACTGCTGTTCTTCTCAGACAGGACCCACCTTCTGCTCTAACCAGGTGGGAAGTGTGGGAAGCAGTTGTGTTTACCAAGCCATACATAAAGCACAGAGTAACCAGGCCGGCTTGAAGACCCAGCGTCAGAGTGGCCAGCCCTGAGAAGCAATGGTGACTGCAGCTCACTGCTCCTCAGAGCACTAACCTCTGCTGCTGGAGAGTTGCCGTTGCGATACTGCATTTCCACCCAGAGGAAACCACAGCTCTTAAACAGACAGTTTCCATCAGGATTAGGCAAATGTCTATCAGAAGGGTATACCCACAGAAAAGATCGGCAAAGGATCTTCACTTGAGCAGGAAGCCTAAGAGAGCTCTGTGTTTTGTGTTTGTGATATGTGAATGTGGTTAGAAACTGTCTCCTTCCTTGCCCTAAACTTTTCCCCATGTAAACACTGAAGGAAAAGTTGCCCGTGAATTGCTGTGCTGGTTCTCATTTTCCACTTTCTCAGTCCATACCAGAATCATTCCACCTCCAATGCTCCTGAAGAGCGCTTACCCTTCCTACATGCAAGACTAACAAACAAGAAAATATATTAAATATTTCTGAAGCAGTTTGAATGGTATCTTCTTTGGTGTTGTTTCTATAATATATAATGCTCCCAACTAGAATTTATTTCAGAATTGTATTATTTTAATTTGCTCTCAAACAAGTCTGGATGACCATTTTCTTGCTTGTTATTCACCCCATTGGGTGACGACAAAATACTCCCACTGGTTAAAGTGCTTGTTCTGTTCAGGGTCTCGAACTCTAACAAATTAGCTGAATGTTTGAGAATATGTTCATATCCTGTCGGATTACACTGATATTTAAATAACACCTGTAATTTCACTAGGTCTTTCCTTACTATCCTTAAAAACCACAGAGATTTAAAATACTGGCATGGGGGACAACTTTACTCCTATCATGACTCCTCTCTAATCATTGAAACTACCCTAGGGATGAATTTGGGTCAAGGTCTTTTCTTCACATCATTTTCTTTAATATCTCTATTACCTCTGTATATGCATGATATTAGAAATATCTCAGAATTAATCGTTTCTGAAATAATCATAATTCTTTCACAGGAGAGGTGCCTTGAAAAGCTACCTTTACCAACACATTATGTATAGCTAACTAGCCATTGCTTCTAGTTTTCTGACAAATTAATCAAGTAAATCACTCATTGCTGTGCTTTTCTGAAACCCATAAAAGATAATGGACAGAAAAATGGACAAGATGTTTGATTTCATTTAGCTTCTAGTTTATTGCCTGCTTCATAAGAGAATGTAAATAAGAACCCAATCTCAGGGCTATCATATTTCTCATAAATCGGTCGGTCACAAGTTGCTGATGCAGGTGCAATTCTTCACAGAGACTCGCATAGACCAAGTGGTCTGAACCAAACAAGCATTACAAAGATCAGTCAAAGTAAATTGTACTGTTAGGAATTTTAAGCTGTTGTAACAACTTGAGCACAAAGAACAGGTTATTTCCTTCATATGAGGGAAAAAAAAAAAAAAAAAAAAGTAGACAGACGTACATTACAGAAATTCTTACCATATGTACAGTTGTTGATAAGTATAATCCTGAGCAGAGTCATATTGAACAACCAAAGCAACACAGTTTCTCAAGTATAGAGAAATTGAGGCTAGTTTGGAAATTGAATAAATTAACAGACCATGTAAGTAATTTAGCTGGGAGGAGGTGTTGTTAAAACCTAAGACCAATTAATATTCATATAGTATTTTGAGCTTTACCACCAGTTATAATGAAGCAGTTTCTTCCCACATAGGAATACACCTATAAGTATTTTGATTAGGCACTTACAACAGGACTGATGCTGAGACAAGCAGAACCACATGGGCTCTCCTGCAAGGTTCAGTAGGGGCTAGCAATCAATTCTGGTCTTCTGTCTCCCTTTCTGCCCTTGTTTCAATGTTCTACTTGACTTACTACCACTCTCTAAGGTCCCTGCCTTTATTAAGTCTGACTAAATCTGCTTTAGTGAATCTACTCCTTGTAGAGCTACTTCTTGTAAATACTTGTTAATTATTCAGGGATTTTGAAACCTTTTGACTACACTATGTAGTAGGAAATTCACCTGCTACAGTAGTCCATATTACTCTTTTATTCTGTAACAAAACTCAGCCAAAAAGTACTATTCTCAACAAGAATTTCTTAATAAAGCATAAAAGCACTTAAGGTTTAAAATTTTATTCTGTTTTATGCGTACATTTTTGTAGGCTGAATATCTTTACTGTTATATATTTTTTTCCATTAGCCAAAAAGGTATTTTACTAATACAATCTGCAAATCAAAATGCTTATTTCCCTTTTTTACTGTGATAAGAATACACCAAATATATATATATTTTTAGGAAGGATGCAAGTCCATAAAGCATTTTTTGTTGTTGTTCAAACAAGATGGATTTCTTAGTATTGATAAAAAAGACAACATCTCCCCTTAAAACAAGTGCTTTGGGTTCTTGGCCACTAAGCACAAAAGATTCTGAGTTCTTGGACTTTTCAGAAAATCGCATTAATATTTCCATCTCTCCAAAGTAACATATAATATACCACTTGAATTTACACTAGCTATAGAGATGTCAAATAGGACAGGATTTTAAAATGATATCCTTCTATGACTAATTTTGGAGCTTTGTGTTAAAGGCTACTTAGGCCAGTTTCTGAAGTGCACTCAGCTATAGTTTCTGTAAGTTTAAATATAATCACTAACGTTCAAAAAACTTGAAGTAGAGATTTGTGGTCACATATATGTTATCTAGTCCTGAGTCTTCACGCTCAAGGAAGTTGTATTCAAATCTATATTCTCCTCTGTCAGGGGAAAAGAATCCCCACACATACCTAATTAAATCAGGGGAAATATTGATGTAAAAAATCCCTAATACAAACAAACAAACGAATAAAATCTCTCTCCCCCCCCCCAAAAAAAAAAAAAAAAAGAAAAAAAAAAGCACCCTATTGTATTTCCATACCATTTTGGAAAGAGGGGTGGAGGCAGAGAATAGTTGAACAGATTTTTTGTCTGAAACTACTAGTCAGTAGAAAAATCTGCTTAATCATCAGCTCTACTGTGAACATTAATGCTCTGTTACAGCAGTATCATTTTGTATTGCTTGAAGCTCTGAGTTGGTAAGACAGCAGCTTCAAAGCTTTTAAAATCCAGGACGAGTTGCATAAAAGGATTAGAAGAAAGGTCATTGACTCCAGAGATAAAATAGTGAAAAAGCATCTGTTTTCAGGAGCTGTGTACATTAAAAGGGAGAACAGATCGTTACTTTACCTTTTCCAATCTATTTAGTCACATTGTTTATTTCAGCATATACTCTAAAGAATCTGCAAACATCAAATTCATTAGTGTTTGGTGCCCTCCTCCCTGCTAGTGGCAGTTCAAAATGAAATAAATCAGAGCTATGAAATACCTGATCTTGGTAAATGAAGTGAAGAAAGACAAAGATTTTGCTGGCCACAAATACAGCAGAAAGAAGCAATCTCACAATGAAAGATGTTGATGTCCAATTGACAGGAAATGTTCCATCCCTATTTTACCTAGAGTACTTCATGGAAATGAGATACATGTGTATAGAAAAAAAGGCCAAAGAGTGATTGAAGAGAGAGCAAAGTATTTCTGATGAGGAGAGCCATAGGCAAGGGTGATGAGAAGAGTTTGTGCCCTTTATTGATTTGGAAAACATCTCAGCAGTTGCTTTTTAATCGAATACTATAAACTGGATTGACTACAGAAATAATTTTCCATTAGTGAATATTTCTGCTTTCTCAGTGTTGCCACTGTGAAAACCCTACATTCCAGAAGAACAAAATCTGAAAAAATTCTAACAGGAGCAAACTCAATTTTCCTTCCTTTTAAACTGTGGAGCCGTGTGATATATACCATTGCCATTGCTAATAACATGTAATAAACTTCATACCAAGTTTGCAAGCCCCTAGGACAAAGGCTTATGAGGTCTGCTCTGCCTCCACCTTCTCAACCTGCCTGCAGCTCTTCTTACTTGGTCTAGCTCTAAGAGCAATTCATCTAATTGACCTGATGTTTTCATTCTGATTATCATTGAGTGGTACCACCACGGTTTTATAACTCTAATGTAATGAAATAGTGTGGAGAAATACAAGCCTGGTATGACAGCAGAAAGTCTGAGGAATGAGGCAGCAGGACATGGCATAGAGGAGTGCAGGCGTGGGTTGGTAAGAGTTGACACTGGAGATCACACACTTGTAAGCAACTCAGCAATGGTCATTTGAAGAAATACATACCTAGGACTGGACAAAATTATTTTTATGGGTAACGTAGGAGAGAAAAAAAAAAGTACCTAACACATATAAGGTACTACATATAGTAAATTTAGATGCATCATGCAGCTGCAGACTAATTGTGTAAGAAAAAAAAAAAAGTGTAAAGACATGTTGGCAAATATGTTAAAATGATCCTAAGTGAATCTTAGAGTGAGGAGAAAGACAAAATTATCAACATCACGTGCCTCCTGATAAAAAACAACAGAGGTTGACACCTCAACATAATGTCTTCCAGCACTTCAGAGCTAGCAACTTTGCAACCCAACAGAGCAGTGGAAGGGTAAGCACAACATCAAGAAAGGGATAAAAACTAAGTGCGTATTTCAATTTTAACTATATTATAACTATTATTGATACTTTTTTTTCTATAGAAGTATTCTAACTGTATTATTATTATTTCTGTATTTATTTCTGTAACAACTAGATTCAGATTAAAAATTATTCTTGAATATATTGTTAAGATTTCAAGTATACTAACCATAAACTCCTGGCTTATATTACTTATATTTAATGTGTTTCCTTCTGCCTGTAAAGAAGATATTGAGTCTACTGGTTGAAACATAAGAGACTGAAAAGAGTTATATTACCTCTGACACAAAAATCCTCCTAGCCCACCTACCCTTCTCTAACTTTAACCATACAGGTGACTGCTGGGTGCTCTTAAGAATCCTCTGTTCAGAGTTAGAAGCAATTCCTGACCTTACTGGAATCATTCTCAAAGCTTTCTGGATTTTACTTATGAGTCTTGAATGTAAACTCTCAGACTAAAACTCTCAAACCTGTGTGCCTGAAGGTAGTTAATGGCAGCAATAGTGAAGCACTGTGGTCAATATCCCATAGACAAAGCATCCCATTTCTTGACGTTTTCTTCAAGCACATGTAATGACTTCCTTGTGTGCTTCTCTGCTGAATTCTTCCCTTTGTTTGTTGTTGTTGTTATCTTAGTTTTCTTTTTTTCCCTTTTGATCTTTTTTTTTCTCCATATTCCTCTATTCAGTATAGTTCTTCTTGTGATGCATATATATTCCTGTTCACCAACCCTCTATCAATCCTCTATCAATCATTTAAAACATTTCTAAACACAAAGTCAAGCAATGTTCACTCTCCGTTATTTTTAAAAGCTTCTATCGCAATTTCCTTTTCATGTTCTATTCTACTGGCAGGACCCTGACCTACAGGGTTGTCCATGATTCTTGCCTTACCTTTAGGGTCTGACTGCAGAAGAGTCTTTTTTCTTACTACTCAGTCGTCCCCTTTTCTAAAATGTATAGGGTTTTATGAATTTCTATTCTTTTCCCTATGACCTTATATCATTCATTTCTGTACCTGCACATAGTCTTTCCAGAAAAGGTCAGGACTTCCTCTTGGGTTATCCTAGCTGTTTTCTCTTCAGTTCCTCTTTCTCCTTCTTCAAGTGTTCCTTCTTCAGATAACATCTTTAGAATCACTGATGCTCCCCAGGTGATCCAGGTGATCATAAAACCTTTTGTCAGGCCACATTTCCCAGACACTTTTTTTTTTTTTTAAACTCTGACAGCATGTCCTATGCTTAAACAAACTCCCTTTGTAAGCAATCCCTTTCTTTCCATAGCAACACAGAAAAGCAGTCTATATATATAAATGTGTGTTGGGAAAATATTGGTTCATAAGTTTGACTCTGCCAATTCTGTCTGTTTTTCCCTCAAGCTGGTAAAAACAGGCGGAAGGTTATATTCAGACAAGGTAGTGAGATCCCTCATTAGAATGTGGCTGCCATTGCTTGTGCTAAGAACCATATGTACACACAGGGGTGATTATTGTCAACATTTTTGTTAAACTGACATTTCTCTTCCTTTCCAATGACACTCTCCTTGCTCTCCCCACCTCAACATCAAATATCAATTGCAGTCAGACCCATATTGTTTACTGGCCTAGATACTAGCTTATGCTATCAAAAGTAGCGTTCACCATAAAGGATTTACACATCTCTGTGATTCCTATTTGCTTTCTGAAATATGCACATGCTTTCTTAATCATTTCTCTTCTCAGTGGGGTCTTTTTCATCCTTTCCGGTGGGATTCTTTACAGAAAACTTCAAATTGTCATTTATCCATATAAAATGACAGGGATTCCTTTCCCTTTAGAAGTATACACATACCTGTGCCTACAGATGCACACATGTAAAGGCTTTTGTGGTTTTGCTTCCACAGTAATAATCAAAAGAGGCATTAGTTGTGGAGTGACCACTCTATTTTTCTGTTTTTTGAAAATGAACTTTTAAGATGCTGTGGTAATGGCTTGCATGGCTCAAAATGAAAAGCGCATCTCCGAACAAGAATGCCAGTACAATCTCCTTGGAATAATAATATAAAAATAAAAGAGTTGCTCAGCTGCACTACCTTTCAAATGACCCTGGCTGAACTTTTTTATCTGAATAAATAACACTAAATAACAGTGGACAACATACTCACAACTGGAAGGCTATTTGTTCATGAGATATCTTAAAATTAAAGAAAAATAAACTTTCCATCTCTGTGGAGAGCACAGAGGCTTTGTAACATGACAAAGGAAGACCACAGAAAGGAATGCCAACAGGGCATGAGAGCAAACAGGATTATCTGCTGGGATGTGCTCTTTAAACTGCGATAATGTTTAACTTCTCACAAGCAGGTGTGATGTTTGACACCTCTTTTCATGCAAAGCCTGGCCCCAGGTCACCCACAGGTGCATGGTACTAATAGATTTCAGCAGGTTCCACAGAATAGCATTGTAAAAGGAAAACAAAATCAAACAAACATCAGTAGAAAAAATAAAAATACAAAAGCTAAAGTATGCAGCTGATACAGCCAACATATTTTGGAATGGAAATGGCATTTGCAAATAGCTTTTTTTTTTTTCCTCTTTGCTTCCCCTCACCGCTTTGCAAACTAACATCCCATTAACAAGAATTTAAAAGTTTATGCCAAAGAAAAAGTATTGACCTTCAAGGTAATGCTATTAAAATGTAATTTGATTCAAATGAATGGAGTTGAGTAGAATCTCTGCATAAAGTGCAATACTGTCTTAATTAACAGTGCATTAATATGCAGAAGCAGAAGGTTAAAGACATTAATGTATTTGCAGAAAAAGACTGACCAGAAGTCAAAAATGCTTAAAATACTAATGAATGTTTTTAAAACTCTGATTTAATCCAAAAGCCAGACTCTTTTCTTTTCTGTACCAATCTACTTCAGCAAATAAAAGCTAAATCCAGACCTTCCAAATCATGTCAGATCACCTAAGCAGAGACCATGATCTAACAATAATCCCTCTTTTACATCTCCTTTGGTCAGGTTTTGGTGATATAGTCACCTTTGTACTGAGTGAAATCTTAAGACTATGACTAGAAAAATTTGGCCAAAGCATATTCTGTCTAAAAATGTTGACTTGGCTGAACTGAAGTTTTGGTGAAATATGTCATCTATTTTTCAATTATTTTTTTAGGGAAACAAGGTAACCTAGAACCTGAGAACAGCAAGAAGAAAAATACATTCTCTTTAAGATCTTCCATAAAATAATATCTTCTTAAGAAAAAAAAAAAATACTCTGATACTTGTAATATTTTTCCCCTGTAAATGAAAATGTTTTTGCCTTGCCTTGCCTTGCCCTGCCCTGCCCTTCCCTGCCTTGCCTCATCCTTTTTTATGTCTTGTTCTTGAGAGAGGGTTATTCCTTTTTATCTCATCTTAATTGAAATTCATAGTTTAAACCGGATTGAACGATTCAGTCTTCTCAACTGTATGCACTCCTTTTCCTTATACATTCTGCTATTGCCATACTAAGTTAGTTTTAAGCTAAACATATATTAGTCAAAATCTGTCTTCCTGAACAACAACGATTTGACTTGAGTTGACTACAAGGGGAAAAGTATGCATTACCTCTCTTTAGTGATCTGTTCCAGTGCTTGATTACTCAGGGTGTAAATTTATGCTTAATTTCCAATTTGAATTAGTTTGGCTTTGGGTTCCAGCTATTTATGCTTATTATTATTATTTTTTTCCATCATTGTATTTTTAGTCTAGGAGAATATTTAGGCACTTAAACACATCACTAAATCTTTATGATAAACCAAAGCAGATTGAGCTCTTTTAGATTGTCACTCAGGGATTTTTGTGTAACCCTCAAATCATGTTGTTCCTAAGATACTAAAATTTTAAGGAAGTCATTCGTGTTCACCTAACCTGTGTTGCTGAGCTCCATCTGGAGTTTTCTATCTTTTTAATTATTCTGTGTATTAGAATCATGCAATATTATAGCCATGGGCATCCTCTTCCACACATTTTGGTCATCTTTCTATAATCATAAGGGTGAAAGCAGCTGAGATCGAGAACTCTTGTCATTTCTATGTGTGTCAACTATTTCCTAGCTTTAGTCAGACTTACTTCAGTCAGAATAATAAAAAACATTTGATACCAAGATTTGATACCAAGATTGAGTTGTTTTACAACAACCCAAGGGATGTTGTAAAACAGAAGATTATATAAAATAATTATTTTCTGTTAAATTTCAACCTCAATGACAAGCAAATAGTATAACGGTATCATGAATTTCTGAATAGCTCTTTTCAGAACAGTCCAAAATCTGTCATGCTATAACTTGTGCATGGTCCACTTTCAGATGGGCATACCAGAACTGTACACAGCATTCCAACAAATTAGTATGTATGTAAAGTCATCTACTTGCATGTATTTATTTTTTTTAAGTCATCCAAATATATTAGTTTTTATTTTATTTTATTTTATTTTTGTCTCAAAGGTACATGGGACACATGTTGAATTCCTTGTCCATGTACACACATAGAATCTCTACAGAGATGCAGAATGCACTTTTTCTCTTCACAGGCTGCACTAATATTTGGCTGTATTAATATATATATATTTTGGGTAGCTCCCAATTTATTAAGTGAGGGATGTGCTGCCATCTTGGTACCAATGGTAATGGAGAACCTTATGAGTATCAAGTCATATTCTCCTGTTGGGTCACAAAATGGAGGAAAACATCCCTAGAAATCACTCACTTGCTTCCTACGAATCGCCTTTTTCAAGGATTCATCCTGACCCATAGCTCTGAATGAAATTTGCACACCTTAGTATTGTTAAATTGCCAATAGTTTTTGTTGTTGTTGTTGTTGTTGTTTTCTGTTTGGAATTTCATATATATTATAGAAATACCACATTCATAGGAGATAAAAGCACTGTTGGTGCATGTTGCTGTAATGATTCTAGTGCAATAAAAAGTGTCTGTGAGTTATGGCTGATAAAGGTGCTAAAAAGCTGAAAAACTAAAACTTACAGACAAAACTGCAGGCACTATGATAGTTATAGTAGTATTTTTATATTCTTTTCCTGTGGGAATGTGAAGCAGAATATTCTTTAGGCCCCACAGACCTCCTATGCACACTTTTGTCCCTATTAATCTCTGCAAAAAAAATATGTATATATTTTACTCTGCAAACAATCTGTGATCGCCAGACTTTTCAGTTAATACCTCTTGTCATCATCCGAAATGACAATCAGTCAACGGGGAGTATCTATGGGGCAGAGGGGAAGTGAGGGCAGCAGACATAATATGCAACTAATTTATTATTGCAAGAATGTCAGACCATTTTACAATATTTAGCAGTAAATATGTTTTTGATAACAGGTTATTTTTAAAGGAAACTTTCTGGGGAAATAAAACATCCCCTTGCTTCCTGCTAAGTGAAGATACTGAATTAGTCAGGCTTCCTTATTTAAATGTAATCTCTCTTTTTCTCCTTCACCTGTTCCATGCGAGATTTATTATAGTTCATGAGTGACTGGTATCACCTGAACAAGTGATGCATTCATTGGAATAGGCTCCTGGTGTTTCATGTCCCAGGTTTAAAGAAGGTAATAAACCTTCATGTAGACCAGATGACCAGCAAATTAAAACCTTGAATTATTAGTGACCAAAACCAAGTTTCCCAACATGATGGTGGAAATGTTAAACACTTATTATTTAGATACCTGTGGTTAATTCCATAAGCCATGCTTTGTTTTGACTATAAATTACACAGCTAATATATCTTATAATCTTACTTGTTATTTTTCTGGCATTACTTGAAATCACCTAAAGTAGCTAATTACGTGTGTAATAATATGCAGGAACATGGCCTAGTTGTTACTTAAGACAGACTTTCAAAAGATTTGTACTGATAACTGGGGCCAAATTTTGAAGAGTTGTGTTCTGATGTAAATGTAGGTAAACGGCTGCAACAAACAATGGCAAAAGGAGGACAGTGGGGAGCAGAGGATAGCAGAGGAAGAGGAAAAAGAGGAAGGAAGCACTTAAGTTTCACACATAAGGTTTTACTAAACAATCACTACAGTATTTCATGAAGACAGCCTGAACATTTCAATTACATTTTACATCAATATAGTTGAAAGTCTTTGTTTAAAGCACAAACTGAATTTCAGTAAGGAAAGTTGAGTTTGTTTTCTTTTTTTCTTTTTGCAACTTATGGATATAAAATATCAGGCTTCAAACATTTGAAAATTAGGAAGGCTAATTACACACACATGTATATATGTTGAGATATACAAGAATTTTAATATGTATATTTAGCACTGAAACTTAGCCTTCCCAGGTCTCAAATGTAGTGTGTATATTCCACCCCATGCCCACAAACTCAGTTTATTTATGTGAAGAAAAGTTGTGTGTGAAAAAGCAGTATTTTTATGATCGAATGTAGCAACTAGATTTGGAGTCCTTGAAATCATCTCACTGAAGATGGATAAAGAGAGTTAAGTTCTCAGTAGGGGAGGTTTAAAAATGTTAGAAAATATATTTAAAGAACCTTCAGTATAGTGCTGTAACCATTTAAGAACAATTTTTAAGGTCCTAAACTACTCTTGGTCTCAGTTTGAAAGCTCAGCTAAAAGAAAAATAAATATTTATTTAAAGATTATACTAACAGAATGGAACGTTATCTGACAGAGAATCAAATATTTAATTTAGTTATTAGTAACACCGCATGTGAGGCTTTATGCTAAATTAAAATCTATTTTTAAAGAAGATTATAAAAGAACATTAGCAACATAATTCTTGCACTGATATCCCAGTTAGTGAATAATTGTAGGATTGAGTAGCTGAAATAAAACATTAGGCTAGTCTTTATAGTTTTGCCTACTACATTGGAATTTGTTAGTATGACTTCCTCCTAAACTGGTATTATTAGCATAGAGGAGTTCAGTCTTATTTACAAAAAATATTAGTCATTATTTAAAACAAATCTCAGTCTTTCTGTCAAGTCCTTTAAGATTTATGAGAAAAAGGTTCAACATTACTCCTTTACAGATATAAATATCTTAGAAAATTTTTGGTCTTAAAAAACCTGTGGAGAAATGGAAGTTGGCTATCAAGCAAAGAATGAATATTTGCTAAGTTAGCCCAGGAAATCTGTTAGAATTAATGATTAAGATAAGCTTTGTTGTAACAGTTACCATGGTGAGGATGACTCTTCCAAAACACTATAAGAAAATTATTGCATCACCATGTTATTGAAGGAGAATTTATGTTATCTTACATATCCATTTTAACCCAAATAATGTATCTAAAAGACCTAGTTATTCATGGAGCACCGCTTGGTTCATTCAGGCTTATTCCTCTGTTCCTTAATCAAGCATTACTACAGTTTTCAATGTAATGCAGAACTGCAGAAAGGAAACTGTCCTAATTCTGTCCAATACAAAGAGACAGACTGATACTTGTCTGGTTTGTAGAACTAGTGTACAGTGCTAAAGTGGGAAATTGCTGTAATATTGGTAGATTGAGACAAAATGTTCACTAGTGACCAAAGTTAGATTAAAAACATGGTACTCATGGTGCTGGGGTATCACCAGTTACTCTGAAAAACTGGGTGCATACTCTGAAATTGAGTGGTGAAAGGAAGATGTTTCCTGTAGATGGA
This sequence comes from Cygnus atratus, assembly GCF_013377495.2. Classification (NCBI taxonomy): domain Eukaryota; kingdom Metazoa; phylum Chordata; class Aves; order Anseriformes; family Anatidae; genus Cygnus; species Cygnus atratus. The sequence continues at coordinate 39,822,050 of NC_066362.1, read as the reverse complement.
TGTTAAACTCATGTTTTTGTATGCCTTCTTCTATGTATTGGAACTTTATACATTGAAATGAGACTGAAAACAAATAATCTGGGTGAACTTTCCACTATTATTCACTTCTTTTAGGCATCTTAGGTGGGAATCAATTTGTCTAAGTTTAGATTTCTACAACATAGTCAACTAATCAGGCTAGGCTCAGCAGAGAGAAAAACAAACAAACAAAAACACATCTAGGGAGCAGCTCGTCTGTTTTAGACTTCAGGGTGAGATGAATGATATACAGAAAGTGCTCATTTTTCTCCAGTGATTATAAAAGAGAGTTCAGATGTAGACACCTACACTGCAGATGTTTGCATTTGGTTAGGTGAACTCCACTTTTTCTGTCTTTTACTAGTGAGGGGAAGAAATCAGCAAAACTCTACTGTTCTGTTTCACTGATGAGCATATATGAGCCACTATGTCATTAAGGAATTAGTCTTTTAGCAAAAGAAAAACTTGACACAAGCTTTCCATGTAAATCAAGCTTCAATAAAAAGGGTGGCTTACTGCACTGATACATTGGAGAGTGATCATAAAGATGTACCACACCAAACAGCAAGAACCTTGCTTTAACTGAATTATAGAAAAACAGTTTTACATACAAAAACATTTTTAAAAGCGGTCATCTCTGTCCATGTTCTTCTTCTATGGAGAATTGCAAAAGAAGACATTTGGCCACATATCACTCTGGCATAAGTGGGGAAATTTTTTTTCTTTACTCACATAGAATCTCAGGTCATTATCAATATTATTCAGCGACTTGAGTGCTGATCTACTGGGAATAGCAAGGCATCATAATCCTGTCTCCAGTCTTTTGATTTACTGTTTTTTTGACTAATGACAGCAATATCCACAGTATTGCATAAGGATTATGTCAGATCAAATTTCTGTATATTCTGTGTTCTGGATAGTATCATGCAAAATTTTATTCAGCATGCTCAGTGATCTGCAGTGCAGGTCATAAATTAAGAGTTCTGAGTTACTTACTTGTTCGTGGTCTGTCTATGGCCTCATATTTGTGAGACTTTAGTGGTTATTGGTGCACAGCAGAGAGCAGCTTTTCGAGGAGACATTTGCACCTGCTTTCAATGCTGTATCTCCAGAAAAGAATTGACAGTCATGTTATTTTCTCATACTTACTTATATGTAAGTAGTCCTTATAAGGGTTCAAAAAAACAACTTGAAAAATTGTGTAAATATAAATCATTCAAGGCTATTAGCTTAAAAAAAAAAAAAAAAAAAAAAAAAGTTATATATTTTTAAAGTTCCTGAACCCTAACTTTTTTTGGAACAGTATTCTGGGGACGTACCAGCCCATGGACACTCTATTCTTACAGATTTTAGGAACTGGGTAGTGTCTTGTGTCAAAAATAAGGTAGCAATGGATGTTTGTTCTTGTCCGTTACCTTCATATTTGTATTCTTAGATTAGTTGCTTATTAAAACTTGTTTCATCATGTGGTGGGGATTCTAATTTAGTTCTAAGAAGTAGGTACCACTTGCCTGAGAGAAAAGTTCACAATCTTTACAGCTTACTCACCATAAAAACTACTCCAAAAAATGTGGTAAAGGGAATGTATTCATGTCTTTCTGCCAGCCTCATTCTCAGTTGCTCTGGTACAAAAAGTATGTAGAGTCCTAGATGTTTTGACCCTAAGTATTCAGGGTAGCACAGGGCAGCATGATGACAATCTCATCTCACACATGCTCCCACTGAAGACCACCTCCACTGGGTACGTGCACAAAGGTGGATTAGGGCTTCTTGTTTTGACCCAGTACTGTGTAAAAGGAGTATCTCAGTGATGTTCACAACAGGAATTTCTCAGGGAGTTGTTCTGGGCCCCATCTTTTAATATCAGAGTCACTGTGGCAGAGCAGCAGAATTTAGTTTGTAATCTGTAAAGTGCCTATAAATAAAAGCTAAATATTTTCATTTTCTTTGTGGTAAACTTGTAACTGTGGACCTGAACCACAAAAACACCGTCAGTCTTTAAATCATCTTTGTTTCTATCAATTTCAAGTCATACTGCCAAGTTGCAGTATTTGGTGAAGTGTTCTGAGTTAATTAAAAATGATAGCAAAGAAAGATTTTTTTTCCTCTGATAATGCTGTTCCCTCATTCAGCCAAGCAAACTCTAAATGTTTGACCATGTTATTCGACCTCCTACAGCCTGTCACTCAGCCTGAAAGAAATGCCATTTTTTCCAACAATCACTCAAAATTCTTGGACATATGGTGTCTCCTTCTGTAATTTCATTTGATCTTGATAAAAATCAAAGTATGAAAGCTTTATTTTTCAGTAAAAAAAATAGCTCCAAAGAAATGCAATGTCTTGTTGAAATGATACACCAGGAAAAGAAAAGAAAAGGAAGAGAGAAGGAAAAGCGAAGGAAGAAAGAAGGAAGAGAGAAGGAAAAGAAAGAGAAAAGGAAGAGAGAAGGAAGAGAGAAAAGATGGAAGAGACTTTCAGAGATCATCCAGTCCAACTGCCTGATCTGGGTTACTGCAACTGCAACTTCAGGGCTAACCAGAAATTAAAGCACGTTACTGAGGGCACTGTCCAAATGCCCCTCGAACACTGGCAGGCACAGGGAATCAACCACCTTGCTAGGAAGCCTGTTCCAGGGTTTGGCCACTCTCACAGTAAAGAAATTTTTCCTAGCATCCAGTCTAAATCTCTCCTGGTGCAACTCTGTACCATTCTCGTGCATCCTGTCTTTGATGACTAGGGAGCAGAGGCCAGCACCACCCTCCCTGCTCACCCTCCTCGGGAAGCTGCAGAGAGCCATGAGGTCACCTCTCAGCCTCCTTGTCTCCAGCCCAGGCAGCCCAAGTGACCTCAGCTTCCCCTCAAAGGACACACCTGCCAGCCCTTTTCCCTTTGTCACCCTCCCTTAAGTACCTTAAACTTCATATTGTGGAGCTCAGAATGGCACACAATATTCAAGGTGAGGCCACGCCAACATCAAATAGATTGGGAGAATCACCTCTTTCGACTGGCTGGCTATTCTGCAAAGACTTCAATATCTAAGATGAAATGGTGTCAGGTAGGGCTGGTTAGATTTTCAGCTTACTCTTTTGTTTTCAAACAAATTTGACTCTTTTTCCTTCTTTAGTGGAGTACAGTAAAACTCATTGCTTTGGCAAATATGCTTGTCAATGTTTTAGGACTGAATGTATTTTCCCTTCATAAATATGACTAGAACACAGTGTTGCCTTTGCCTTGAGAACAATGTCTGCAGTTGATATCTTCTTCCCAATATAAGGGATTGTGATTTGACTTGGGTCACACAGACATAACAGATTTCACTTCCAGCTACAAATATTCTTCATGAACTATTTTTGAAAATTTCACATGTAGATAATTTTTTTTAGTGAGTAACAGAGCAGGCCTTTTAAAACAAAAGCATTGCTGTCATACCTTGGTGATACTATAAACACAAATACTGTGGGTTCACTTGTATTGATTTAGCATACTGATTCTCTTTAATGCCCTTAAAAGTTTTGGTTCAAAACCCGTTTAAATCATGAGTTATTACTGGTGTGACAGAAGACTTTACAGCTGTTGAAGGATTTGTTAGCTTAAACAACACCCCAAAGTGGGATTCTTCTGGATGATTGATTTCACAACATTTCAACTTGCAGTATGGATAAAAAAATACCCAAAGACAATGTTCTGACTGACCTCAATTAATCACCAAACCCTTCAATGGGGTTGACCTAAATTTGCTTTTTATGTTGTTGTGATATCTCAAAGGTGAAGTTTATGTGCAGAAAACCAGCAACTGCTCTATGATTTTAGAACTTGCTTTCATGATAGATCAGAATGACCTCAAACTTCATCATCATTATTAAATGTTAAATTTATTTTTTATTCTGTATATATAGTAATAATGCCACACACTTTTTTTGAGAAGAGAGAATGGAGGAAAAACTGCAGAGATTTTAATATGCAAAATGTCATATGATATGATATGATATGAGACAGTATGATACAGTATGATACAATATGACACAGTATAATATGACATGATATTATATGAATTTTGGCCAGAGAAGATTGGATTTTGGAAAACGAACATCAGAGGATGCAATTAAATTAAATGCAGTGAATGTTTTGAATGAAAAACAGGGCAGAGTCTCTGAAGAAATGATGTAGTGTCCCTCAGGAGGAGCTATGCAGGAGATCTTGAGAATCCACACTTTGCTTTAATTATTCTAGCTGGCATCTGTTCTTGGTGCTTACCTGTTCCATAAGTAATATCTGTTCATTCAGATAGAAATCCTCGTAAAAGCAGCTTGCCTCCATGTTGTTGTGAACCATCTCTTCATGGACTGGAATCTATAACAGCAAAAAAATAAAAAAAAATAAAACAAAGGAATAGCTGGATTAAAAAAAATAAAAAGTCATTTATTGTTCTTCTGATAAGATAGAGATGTACATGGCCTTTGCAATGTGCTACCAACAATACAAATTGTTACAGGAAGCTTTGGTTTGTTTTACAAAGATACCATCTCAAAGTAGATGTCTCTGTCTTCAGCAGTTTCCATTTGTCATATTGCACCTGCATTTTCACTGAAAGTGTTATGTACTACCGCTCTGAAATTTTTCCATGTTACCTTTTGTCAGTATGAAAGTTATTTAGCATCACAAAAAATCCTGTGTTGTTGTGCATAAAAACAGTAAGTAGGCTGCTGTCAGTCTTCCTAAACCACAGAAAAGATCATACTAGAGCCTATTCTTTCCTTGAAATGAGTCCAAGAATATAACGAAAATGCATCGTTTTTGATTTGCACAAAAAGCTTGTTTGAGGGTGACTGGTTACAGTAGAGATCTTGGTATGGAATCCTGAAGATTTAGCTCTGGGCAGATAGGTGGGAAGCCTCAGGTGGAAGGCTGAGTGAGGCTGGCAGGCTGGAGCTCAGAGAGCAGGCATGAGAGCCAGTCGTGTCTGCCGTGCTGCCAGGACTGCAACTCATGGAGCTTGCCAAAGATGCAGATGTAACATCTCCGAGAAGGCCTTCCCCAGCTTGGCATCTGTGACCTGCAATCCCTGTTCAGAAGTGAAAAAGGAATATTGTTGTATGATGGGCTGGAGTTTTCTTATGACTCATTCTTTTAGATCCATCAGGGGAATTCCTTGTGCAAGGGTCATGGAGCCAGCTGATGCTCTGTCAGTCAGATGGAGAATAGCTCCTGAGAAGGACTGTCGATGAAACTTGGCAGCATCTCAAAACCTCTGGGAAAAGCAGATTCAGCCAGCAGACAAAGAAAGGACTGAACACTGTAGAAGATTTAAGGGAATAGTGGCTCTATTGTCATGTAATGCTGAATTGCCAGAATAAAACTTGATTTTCATCATATTTTACAATGCACTGATTGTATGGAATCTATCAGTCCAACAATAAGTTATGCCTTCACAATGATTATAGCACATCTTGTATAAATGACTAAATGAGAAGCTAAAATTGCTGTGGCATAGGGATTTATTTTACAATAAGCCTTTTTACATAATGCTATGGTGATGTTTCAGCTTGCTCTGACATACGCATCTTTAGAACATCCTGTCAAAGGATTCTGAATTAATATTGCCACTAGGGGAGGATAGCATTGACAAAATGGGAGTAAAAGAGACACAAAAATAGACAAGCTCTCTGCCACTCAAAAGAAGTAGAGGGAAAATGGAGAAACAGCTTAGTGCCATAAAAATTTATACACATAAAAAATTAGTAGAAAGATGAACAATTAGAATCAAATTTTGTATTTTGAATGTCAGAGCACTCACAGACACACCTCCTCTTAGGAATGCATTTGCTTTCCTTGTTACTGTTTGTTTCTAAACCAGCAAGGCATTTATGCACTCAAAATTCATGAGTTTAAAGTCAATCCTCCTCCAAAGATTTTCCAGTAGAAAAGATAGATTTCTACTCTGTTTCCTATACATGGAAGGATACACTGGGATACCAAACTTTAAGTATGTTTATCATATTCCCTGAAATATACCTAAACTCCCCACTATCAAGTTATTAGTGCTTTAGTGAACATTTAGACACAGTTTAGGAAATAGGAAATTTTTCAGAATTATTAGTGCAGCATCTTGCAATAGAGGCATGCTTGCAGCTAGTGAGAATGGCTGCCAAGCTAAAAATATAATGATGTTTGAGTGAAAATGAGCTTCATTTCACTATCTGTTCTCACTTCTTCCGTGTAAAAAGAATGTGACAATTCTTGGGTAACACAAATTTTTGTGCCAAGGGAAGGGAAGGGAAGGGAAGGGAAGGGAAGGGAAGGGAAGGGAAGGGAAGGGAAGGGAAGGGAAGGGAAGGGAAGGGAAGGGAAGGGAAGGGAAGGGAAGGGAAGGGAAGGGAAGGGAAGGGAAGGGAATGGGAAGGGAAGGGAGAGTCTGCAGTAGCTTCATGAGGAGGAGTTGTTCTTACAGCATAGAGGTCAGCAATCAAAGGGGACATTTTATCACTATATTCAACTCCATACTCTCCATGAGAAGATTTTAATACATACTTCCTATGATGTTTGGTAGTTACATCCAGTGGAAAATTGCTTTATGCATATAAGGAAATGATTGAGGTTCCCAAATATAGGTGTCTTGTGCCAGTGCAAATGCTTGAGAGATACCTGAGATAGGTAGCTGGCAAACCTGAGGTAGCAGCATGGGAGACATGCTACTTTGTAACGTGGAAGCTGGAGGCCAGATAGGAGTCTAAAATGCACCAGACACAAAAGTTTAGGTATCCAAATGGGTCGTGTGGGGAGCGTGTACTAACTTGAATCTTCAGAGTTGTTTTGCAATAGACACCTCTTCATCTGAAGCTTTTGGCGTTTAAAATTAATTATTTATTTATTGATTTAGAAAGGGCAGAACAAAGAAGCTTCCAACCTGGTCATTAGGGAACACACTTGAGAGACAGAATTCCTGGATTTCAGGCACTGGCAGGTGCAGACTCTTACCAGAAAGGAGGCATTAAAAAGGCAGGAAGATAAGTAGCAGTGTCTGCTCTGCTTGAGCAGAGGGGGAACATTGGATGCTGGTGTGCTGGAGGATGGTCACGGATGTGGTATGAGGGCTGTTGCCACCTTCACAAACCAGAGACAGCCATCAAATTGATCTCGCAGCTACAGATGGTTAAGAACCTGGCCAAACTGTGACAAAACTGTTTTTTGACAACACTAAAGCACTATCTCTACTAATCAATCCTTACATATTTCTGGCCTGGAGTGTTAAAATTGGAAAGTAAACAAATTAAAGACTAAAGGCAGGTGTCTATATGGAAAAAAAGAAAATACTGTAATAGAAAGAAGCCTACCAGAGAGGTGGCTTTTTTTTATTGGTGGTGGTGTTTTTTGTTGTTGTTGTTGTTGTTGTTTTTTGTTTTTTAAATAAATATGTCCTATTATTTTACTTTTAACTTCTTTTGGCCTAGTTTTGGATCCTAGATGATTATGTATAGCACTGAGGTCAGCCACATCTGTGAAGCAACAGGAAGGCAGACGTTCTTTTCAGCTTTTGTGGATGAAGACAGACATTTCTCACATCTCTTTCTTTGACTTTTTACTGAAATTAGAAGTACATTGATGAAACAAATCCAAGCTACAGCCACAGAGCTAGCAGTGGTCACTAGAGCATAGCTGAACAACTGCTTCAAAGACTCATACCATGCCTTTCCTCCCAAAAGTCAGCTATTTACAATAGTAATAGCTGGCAGGATCTGACTGTTCAGAATCACTGGCACCTCACCAACAAACAGAAAGTCTATTTAGAATGGATTTGGACGTATTGTAAACGAAGTAGAATATATCATACTTTAAAGTCAAGGACAACTGTCAGTTCTGCAGAGGGGCTAGATGAGGCAAGAAGGACTTAAACAATCACTTGAAATTGTAAACATTCAAAGCTAATAAGAAAAGAGGCCCAGCAGCAATGAAATGTGAGATTAGCCAGACAGCAATTATCCCAGTAATAGTATGGTATATGTTTCTTCTTTACTGCTCTTGTGTGGATTACAAAATGGATTCTAAAGCAGAGCTGGATAAGCCTAGGAATATTGTACTTATATTCAGTTTAAGAGCCAGCAGGAAAATCCACGGAGACTTGTAGTCTCACTGAGGCCCTTGCTTGGCCTTACAGTCAGGAAACAATAGCAACAAAACATTACAGGCTTAAGAAGGAAGAAATAAAACCTGAAAAAAAAGTTATATTTTTCCTGTTGAACTCAATTATTAAGTGGACCAGATCCTACACTTTTTAATCTTCACTTAAATGACCAAATAGTCTGCTTCTTGTCTATATTGTCTTTCAGTGTATCAATGTAATTACTCAAAATTCTGAAAGCTGAGGGCTCATCTCCTTGGACAGACTGTTCACCAGAAAGAAAATTTAAATGGAAAAATGTAATTACTTTTTTTGTTTGATCTTCAACTAATATCTTTTATTACTCACAAACTTTGTTTAATGCCATAACAAAGGGCTATCCCTAACCATGTGTTCGAAGTTACTGTCTATCCCTCACCTATTCCTTTATTTTATTCTCAAAGTGTTCTAATTCTAATGGTCACAACAATCCAGGCGCCATGTCAATTTATTTTCACCCTGCCAGTCTTTACTTGTGAACAAACTTTTCTCTTTGGATTTAGTTTTTCTGTTGCCAAAGAACAATTTATCTCCTCCCAAGTGAAAAAAAAAAAAAAAAAAAGAAAAAAAAAAAAGACCTTCACTGCTTCACTGATGAACTACGGAAAAATCTGAGAAAGAAAAAATTAAAAATATATGCATTCACTCAGAAAGTTTGTTTTGTTGAATTTTAATTCCAGAATCCACCAGTCAAAAGTGCAAAAGTCACCATATTGCACTGCAGAATACACTTTTTTTTTTTTTCTGAATAAATTCAGAATATTAACCGTATTTCTTTTATTTTTTTTTTCTGTCTGTAAGCTTTAGAGTTTATGGGCTGTGGAATTTGGAGCAGGTTTGCATTTAGCTGCAAATATTTTGACAATTTTCTGGTATCGTAGTTGGTAGAAATTATAACATCTAAATCTGTAATCAATGAAAAGTGCTGAAAACACACAACAAAACGTGCAAAAGTCAACAGATGCAGAATACAGATGGAGAGCAATTGGCACACTGCCTAACACCTTGCACCTATAATCGAGAAGCTATTTTGTCTTTATTTCCTTCTTTCCCTCTTAGCAAGATTGTTCTTCCAGCTTTGTAAATCATGTATAACTGAACGGGCACCAAGGTCTCTCTCAGGTGAGAGCTCAGCTGCTTCCTATGCAGCGGTTGCCAGCAACCCTCGTTGCTGCCACAGGATGCCCAGCCTGGGCCACAATGGTGTCACAGCTGCTGTGTTGGCTCTTCTGCCACTGCATTAGCACATTGGCGTAACCTGCCATCATTTCGGTTCTGCATGGATACACCAGCCTACAATGGGTGGTAGGTGAGGTCTCCGTGTCCTAATTCTTCCTGGATATTAGCTCTTTTATTGGATGAAATTATCACCCATGGAGCTAAAACCCAGAGACAACACGTCTCTCCTCTCATGCTTAAGTATATGTGGTTTGCACTTTTCAGCCCCTTATAGAGCTTGTCTCTTGCCACTCTGACACAGACTGAAAAAAGATTAACTGGTCAACATTTATTAAATTGCGAAGGAAGCACCCAGCTGGAGAACTTCATAGCAGTAAGGGGCTGACTGAGCGTTCCTGATGTGAGTTTCTTCACAGGAGAGAGAAATAACAGTCTTGGTCTCATTGTGAGGCCTTCCTAAGAGGTTGTTATACAACCATGAGGGTCAGATTAGTTCAAATTCTGGATCCTAGCTGTGTGAGACCTAGAGCTACCTCCATGCTCTAATACTTGCTGCCAAAAATATTTCTCTATTGCTTTCAAAATAATAAAAATAATGATAATCATAATACAAAAACAAGCTTTGGAGTCTTTCAGTACTCTCATTAAAGGCACACTACACATTTTAGAATTTTAAGCTATGGGAGAAGAAACACTTCACAATGGTATATAAGAAAAAAATAATAAATAAAAATAAAAATTATGAAAGCTCCTTAGGATATCCAAAAGGACTCCCCATTCAATACCTGTGTTTCTCAGGCAAGAGCTTGGGACCCAGATTTCTATATTCTGGACACAGATCACACCAGTCATGGCTGTTTGCTTTTCTTTCAAACAGCTGTTTAGTGAATTACTAAATATAGAATGATTTCGGGTGTTCTCTGACTTCCTCTACTTTCTTTTCCACCCTGATAGACAGTCTCATAAGTTCCAACATTCACTTCTTCTGTGACTCAAGCATAGCATTTGCAGAGGAAAAAAAAAGAGATGAGGTTCATAGAGTAATCTTCGAAATTTAATTGGCATTGTCAGTAATCATAAACATAACCCCTTTACTACCCAAAACCAGAGTGAGGAACAGGCTCTTAAACAACTGAATTATACTGACATAACAAGTCACTGAAAGGACCAACTAATTAGCTTAGTGGTATTGCTGTAATGTATTATAGTTCTATCCCATAATTTAGACAGTTTTGAGTCTTTAAAAGATACTTGAACTTTTTCAATTTTGCTTTCTCTAGATTTGAAGTCAATGGGATAGCCACTGACTTACTGAAAACATCATTTTGCCAGTGCTGATGCTTTTGAAAATCTCATCTTTAAAGCAGTGTGGAAATAACTGTGTAAGCATGTTGGCATGGACCAGGGAAAGGAAATCGAATTGCTTTTTAACACCACCTAATGGGCTGTAATGGACTAGATTTAATTAAAATCTCAAAGGAATTGCTGACCAGAACAAAAGGGACCATTTGGCTCTTGTAAGAAAACAGGTATTTACAGAAAAAAATAAAAAGAAAAATAAAAAAAACAATCAAAGCCAAAATAACATATTTAACTCCTCAGCAGAGACCTCTGGGTACTTAAGAAACCCTAACTTTCTACAAGAATATGTTTGTTGAACAATGTCACCTTTCCTCCAAAAAGCAGCACTGAACAGGGATGGAACTTGTTATTTATATGACGTAAGGACACTGTGTGGTATATTTGCAGGCTGTAAAGCTGTTATGATCAGCAGCGGCAACGCCACAACAACTGGAAATATGGTCAGAATGCATACTTTCACTTTGCAATTAGAATTGCAACATCCTTGAAAGATTTCATAAAGTTTGGAGACTCATTTTGGTTTGGGGAAGCAAAATGTCTTCTGCTATTGCAAATTATTCTATGGTTTGGACCAAAGCAAAATGGAAACTTAAACATCACATTATTTTGCCTTGGCAACTAGTATGATAGTTTTAAAATTTTGTTTATTTATTAGTCATTTTTCTTCATTTGTTTGGATATTTTTATAATAAATGTTTTATATACAATAAATATACAATACATTATTTATTATGCAATAAGTGTTTTATTTAAGCTGTTTTGGCTTGCTCTAAAATCATTGCCAACTTAAAAATATATGTTTTTTTGATGTGTGTTTTGATATTACATAAAAAGATTTAGAATAGAAGAGGTTATTCAAAATCTAAAACTCCTTTCTCAGAAAGTTATGCTATGCTACTTAACCAAATGAAGAAAAGACTTAAATCAAGCACTTCCAATTCTCATCAGCCTTAGGATAAGGCATTAGGGGTTTAATGCAAGATGAATTCTGACATCTATCTTGTTATGGATATACCATTTTCTGTAAAATTGCTTTTCAAACAGTACTAGGAATATGGCTAGCCTACCAGGCTTTGACTTGAAAATCAAAAAAACTCAAATTTGCATTTTAACTTCTCTCATATAAATATCGTATAAATATTATTTCTCTTGCTGAAAAGTAGTCCTGTCTAATGAAATCAGCAAATAACCAGAGAGCAACAAAAAAACAAATCTTTTTTTTTTCTTTTTTTTTTTTTTCCCCGGCCTTCTCACTGTCCTTCCAGCCATTCACCCTTACTTGTCATTATTCTGTGTTTGCCAAGCTTGAAAACAAATATATAAAAGTAGAGACCTTTCTATCTCATGCTTTGGTCCCACATGTTCTCAGTTTACTTTTCTTTCCACTAACTGGGAATATTCCACATCTTTACACCTTTAGAGGTGAAATAAAGGAAATGAAGATACATTAAGAAGCTAGAACTATAGCTCCCCACAGTAGCTAGCTAGTCTTTATAGGTTAGTCATTTATTTATTTCTCCAAGGTGGTTTATCTTATTTCTCATTTTAAATAAAGTCCCAAGTGAATGAAATAAAGTTTTAATATAGCAGTGGGAAAAGAGAGGGGATGAAGGAAATGGGGTCAAGCCTACAGGAATATGAGATGTAATCTTCAACTTTCTGTGTGTTGTCAGGTTAGAAGGCAGAAAAGTACAGTACATTATTTTTTCTTCTGGTTTCCCATTGAAATACACCAATAAACAATATCTTTAATATATATTTTTAAATTTTTCTTTATATATATATGTAAATATATTATTTTCAGTTTGGCTGTTTCCAATAAAATTATTTTTAACTGGGATCTACAAAGCCTGACTGTCACAGGCTAACGGTACTGCACTAGCCTGAAACAGTCTATCACTGTGCATTTCTTTTTCAGTTACTCCAACAGGGACGCAGATGAATTATTCTAGTGGGAATGCAGAACTCTCTTTGAGCTGGTTCAAACAATATAGCTGGATTTTGCAGCATAGAGTGGCCTTGCAGGCTCTTGCACCAATCATTTCCTGAAAGCAATAATAATAATAAACATTTTCTTCTGAATGAAAAGCTTGCTTATTATCTCTGCTCAAGCACTTCTATTAAAAACTCATATTCTTCCTGTATGCTTTAAGGTGTTACTGGCTATTCTCATCTAACAAATCTGTAAATGTTTTTACAAAGTTGTGCTTATCATGTAGGCTAGATTTTTTTTCCAGTGCTTTAAGATGCCCTATTACTCATGAACCTATGAGGCATAAGTGTTCTTTCTGAATAACACCCACACAACACATTTTAATTACATCATATACATCTCCTCTTTTGTTCATATTTTGACTATTTCTTCCTTTAGTTATTATGGAAGTACTGGTGTTAGTGGTAGATTACTGACACCACCAAAAGGCAGAATTCAATTTATTTGTCTCATGTTTTGAAATGCAAGCAAGCTCACTAATTATCATCTCTTTCTTCTTTCTGTAAATGTAGTCAGTCTCATTGAAGTGCTCTATATGTTTTCACCTACTTTTCATAAAGACGGAATAAAAGCAAACCCAATGAAAATGCTACTCCTCAAAATTATGCTCAAATTTATTTATTACTGTACTTCAAGCCTTGAAGAAAACAGTTAAAAGCTTTTCAATATAAATGTGTAAGCTACAGACTGAATCAGATCCTTTTCTTTGTGCAGTTTGGTCTCTTTTCTGCACTTCTTTTTAAATGGCTAGCAGTTTGCAGTGGTACTGTAACCCGCTATTTGGAGTGATGATAGTAAATGATATGTCATCATTCTGATAAGACATTTAATTATTTCTCCTTATTTATCTTCTTCCACCTTTGAAATGTTTCATTACCACATTTTTCCTTTGATTATACAAACTTTTATCACTGAATAAGGGACAACTCATGTCCATTTCTCCCATGGCCTTGAATGGAGTCAGTCTTTTCATTCCTCATTCTAATGTGAAATGTGTAATGTAACTACTGGTATCAATAAAAATATTCAGGATATTAATCAAAAATCAAGTTGTTACAGAAAAGAGAACTAGTTCCCCAAACCTGCATATTCATATCACCAATGGTATTTTATGAAGTAATACAGTGCATTATATTGAGAGCAAGGCATTTAAAATGGAGTTACATACTGATCGGAAAGGAATGAATCTTTTTCTAAATGGTTCTAGCTTTTATTTTTAACTTCTTGCTCTGTATTCCCACACATATCAAAGAAACAAGTCCAGTAGTGCTTATTCCCTGCTCTCCCCGTTGATATGTTTAATTCAAAAATTTATGACAATGGTTAAAAATTTTAAAGGATTGTAGCCTAACTTATTATGTATCTATCATTTTATAATCCTACTGAACAGATCTGCAAGACTGGAGAATAAGCAAAGGTCCAGAATATGTTTCTAGAAGACATAAGACAAGGTTTTTTTGCCTTAAATTTTTAGCCAGAATTTAAGGATAGAAAGAAAACTTAGGTGATCTAGCTTAAGCTTTATTGATAACATTAAATTTACCCAAGACTGAAGTTGCAGGACCACGTACTGTTGATAGACTGCAAAATCCTTTTTGAATGTGGCCTCAGCCATATTTTTTCTTTACATTTTTGCTGGACTAGAAATCTAAAGTACTGAGACAGATCCACCTCCTCCGGCAACTCCAAAACCAGTAATTCTAATATATATCACATAAGAACTGTGGTTCACGTACACATGCATGTGTTCATTTATCATACACACAAGCATAACACTTTAGAAGGAACTTAGATGTCTGCAAGAAGTCTGTATAATTGGCAGCTGCGTCACAGGGCAGAAATGATAACAGAGAACAGATGACAATGAATGAATACCTGGCTGCAGAACAAAGTAGAAACAAAAGCATGATTCCTTATAGTCTAACACAGGGAATTTCCTTTTCTGGATCACAATCTGCATCTCCCTCTGAGTATTTGATCCAGATGACATTAAACATTGTTGTCTCTTACTGTACAAGTCTAAAAAGTATGTTTCCCCTAGCTCTGTGACCACTTCCCTGAAGGACAGTGATGGGAAATGAGGTAGAAATTATTTACCTACCAGTATATTCTCAGGAGAAAGTGCATCTTCCCATGTACAAGTAACTATCTGAAGCTCTGAAAAAGAACTGCAAAAGAGGTATGAGTTTGCCATGGGAATGAAGTTCTTTCCAAGGCCCATAAAAGATTGCGAACGTAAGCGACTTGCCCCATAGACTCCAAGGTTAGAAAGCATAGGTTTGTCTCTCAGCTTGACTCAGATCATAGGACTTCTCTCAGACTTGACTAAAAAATTTAAAGTTTTTAAATAAATTATTCTTGTTTTAGGACTTCAGAATGCATTAAGTTTTGTTGTCTATCCTAAAAAATTATTCTATATTTGCTTAAGAGATATGCATCAAAACTAAGAAACACATATGTCATAATTTTTTTAATTTCAACTGCCACTGAAAGGATCTTGAGCCTAGTTGGTGAAAGCAGAAGATTTACATCTCCCTATTTTTGATGTTCTTCCTTATATACAACCACATCTCAAATTTACCTTCTCATTTGACAAGGTAAATCACTCACTGTGCTTTCTATGTTGTATGGGGGCTGCTTTACAACTTCTGTTACTCTCTGAAGCTCTTTCTACATTTCCATATACTCCCTGATGTATGAACAATAACCTCATGACCCTGTTATAGTCTTATCTAGTCTTAGTCCTGGTTTGGTCTTACTAAAACCACATAAATACATTGTATACACTTTAGAACTTTTTGTTGAATCATCTGGATATAACATCCTTGTGTAACATAATTTTTCTGGTTCCCTCTTTAGTCCCTGGGAGCTTCCAATAGGCCAGTCTATTAAATTTTTGCATACATTGATCTTGTAGAAGTGCCTGTCTGGTTCCACTCACTATGAGCCAAGCTGACTAGCTTAGGCTCGATCCCTAACTTCTGGATGACTTGGGTTTGATCAGATGTCCAGCCATTATCTCCCCTTGAAACTTTACCTCCTTAGACTTTACAGTGTGGAGAACACTTCTGCAATGGCAGAAAGCTGACCTGCACACCCATGTAGGACCTTTCCAGCACTTATCTACCAGTCTAATGTCTTTGAAAGTATCTACTCTGTAGTTGTAAGATCTGTTTAACATTTATGTTTCACCTTTAGCTTTCCTTAATACCAAGTTGCCAACAATCTGCACTTCATTGAATAATATACTTGATTTTACTCAGTTTTACTCAGTCACTGTAATGTATGTGCCTGATAAAATACTATCTCTTCTTGCTAGTGTTTGACATTTCAGTTTTACTAAGGTTCACCCTATAAGAAGAAAGTATTTCAAAGAATGAATTTCTGAGTGCAGGGAGAGAGATCTCCTAGAGGGGAAACCACATGTCTGGCAGTGACAAAACTACCCATTAGTACACCACAGAATCGGTAGAGGAAGAAAAAGAGAATTCACATTTTAAATTTCACTTTGCCTGCTATGTTATATAACCTAATGGTTGTTTTGAAGAATTACTTCCACCACTGGCCCATTGCTACGGCAGTATATTCCAATAATGAAGGAATGCTGAAACTTTGAAAGAAGTTCTGATTCAAAATGGGAAGATCTGAAATCAAGAGGAGGACTTTTAAACTTTTTTTCAGATTTAACCAGCTCCCTAAAAGGTTGCCAAGGAATGTTCAGAATGATTTACAAATATTTCAGATTTTGTAACTATATAGTATGTATAATTTCTTCATCGTCTTTCATGGATCTTTTACAGTTGGTCTACAGTTGGTCTGGTTTAAAACACAAACCGCTTTGAAAGATCTTGGTACATAGCAAGTCAGCCTATCATCTAAAGTAGGAACCTTTGTATCCTATGTACCAAGGTACATGCACACACCTTACAGCAGTGAAACAAATTCCCTAAAAGGACAAATTCTTGTCAACCAGGTAGTAGGAAAGGCTAATGATGAATCATAAATATTAAGCAGATTTCACATCTACCTAGTACAGGAACACTATGTTCCCAGAGCAGCATAGTCACATTCACACAGCACTCTGCCAAAGTTAATTAGCCTGGACATTTTTCTGCAGAGCTAATTAGCCTGACTGAATCACACTGATGATACTCTTTGTTTGAAGCCAATGATACCTCCATTTTGCATGGGTCTGACATCTCAGGACTTCACCTTTTCAACAAGTTGTGACACAAATATATCCCTAATTTCTATTAGTCATCACACTAAGCAAGGCATCTGCTCCTCTCACACCACACAGAATGAATAAATGGAGGCAGAACATGTCAGTGTGCTAAAGTCACACTCCTGAATATTGAAACAAGCTGAATTGTCAACTCTTTATCATGTTCGTTCTTGCTTGTAGGCCAAATTTCACCTTAAGTCTTAATACTGTGGAGCTGTCCTGAATCATAGAAAGTAATCTATTTAACAAATTGAATACGTTTTAAAATACATTGTAGGTGCATATTTCTATTTTCTCTATAAATGGCTAATTATTTTCTGAACTTATTAAATTCCTTGCATACAATGATTTGCAGTGGTCATGAGTCCTGTACATTAAAGATGTCTCTTATGAAAGGAATTTTATTTGTGCATTTTAAATAACTTTTCACGTTTATGATTGCTTCATGCATTACAAGAAAAGTTGTCCGATCTCATTTGACTGCTTTTCCTTTTCTCTGCTTGTAGAGATATCCTCTAGTGTTTCTATCCCTTGTGATTTTAAAATAATACTTGTGCTTCCTTATTTTTAACTTCTGTGTGTTATAGGACCATAAGAAAAACTTAAGGTTTGTACATTCTGGTTGTGGAGGAAATTTTGTAAATAGGACTTAGGAGTACTCTAAATAAAACCAATGCCTCTCCCTCCTGTAATCACCTCCGCAAATTTTATGGTTTTTAATTCAGTCTTAGGGCATTACTTACTGAGAATGGAGGGAGAATTGTGCCTCTGTCTATACTAAACAAACCTGATTTCTTCATGCCTATGGAATTAAAGAAATTATTTGTGTTTCCCACCTTTTTGTTATCCTTCTCTGAATATATTCTATTTCTGCTATAAGCACTGTTTAGCCAATGTTCTGAAAAAATGGCTCGTGAAAATAGCATTGCATGGCCAATTTATCTTTGGGATGTATCACTGCAATACATGTATATCACCATGTCTAGCCATAACTTAATATTTCACAGAGATAGTGCTTGAAGGTTTTATGAAAATGCATATAGTCTCTAGTCTCTTTTATAACAAGGAACAGGATTGTTTAATGTATTCCATCATGGATGAGAATTAATGAGAAGGGTCAGAGAGCAGTAAATGCATGACAGTGCTGGAAAGAACTGTTAGTACCAATAGCATTCCTTCATCTAATCAGGGACAAATCTTGGTCTGTCAGTGAAATGGGACAACAAGAAACAGAAGGACTGACAAGGCAGTGCATCCTAAATGAAGACCTGGACAAAAGCCTATACAAAGCAACATGAATTTCTGCATATGAAACGTGATTCTGTGACTGTGATGTATGTCAAATGGGGTAACCTGTGTTACTTGTGAGAAGTACTTCAGGACCTTACATTTTTCTGGGCATTCTTCCAAATCAAGTGGAAACCGAGAATACCTTTGATTTAGGGTATATAAAATGGGACAATTAATAGTTCTTCAGGAGAACAATTCTGTCTTCTGACTGCTTTACTCATGCCCCCATGGAAAAGTGTGTGGCCTGCCCTTCAGATGAAGCATGGGTGAATACTTCAAATTTAGCTCTGGCTAACTTTCTAGAAGCTTTTCAAGTGAGTGTCTTCTGTAGTGATTAGACAAGAAGCTTGCCATAAAGTGGAGTTTTAGGAAAATAATTAGCTTGCAAAATCTTACAGATTATTGTACAGGGCAATATATTTGGTATATGCTAATGAACTTCTGAAAAACAGCAAGTTCAACAGTTTCCAAATACAGTTTAGTCATAGTTTAGGCTAACCTATGGATAGGAGCTTGCTATATAGAAAAAAAAAAAAAAATGTTAATATTCCATAAACATATACTCTTTTTTTCCTTCCATCTCTTTTACCAGCTAAGTCACTCTATAACTCATT
The DNA here is from genome assembly GCF_013377495.2 of Cygnus atratus. NCBI lineage: Eukaryota > Metazoa > Chordata > Aves > Anseriformes > Anatidae > Cygnus > Cygnus atratus. Next base: position 39,803,214 of record NC_066362.1, on the reverse strand, counting down.
GGATAGATTCACAACTAGTGAAACTTGTGAGCTAGAGCCATCCCAGGTTTATGGACCCTTAAATCCAGGATTATTTTCCAATTCTTTAGTATAGAGTTTGTATGTATAGAAAAAAATTATTGCCTTTTTTTTTTTTTTCTGAAGCTGCCAATATTTCAATCATTTCTATGAGGAATCAAAGAATTATGAGTTTTCAAGTTTCCCAACACTGCGTTGCAATACATACAACTTGCATATATTAGGTAAGATCTGAACCAGAAGATTTCCAGATAGTAGAATATGTGGCCTAAATACACATTTTATAACATTTGCAGCTTAAAATATGTCATCAGCATTACCAGAGAGTCACAGAGTTAGTAACTTTTGATTTGTCAAAGGAAAGAAAAGTACAATGAAATCTTGTGAACCTAATTTGCCAAGAATTGCTATGCAACAAGTGTGGTTGATAGACCTAATCATACATTTTGGAAGATGGCATTTTGGGTAGCAGTGGGGTGACATGACTCTAGGCAGTTGAGACTTATGGAAGATTATCACTGTAGATTGTTACACAGTCTTTATCACTGTAGACTGTTACACAATCTTTATTTAAAACCCTCCCCTCCCCTCCCCTCCCCTCCCCTCCTCCCCTCTCCTCTCCTCTCCTCTCCTCTCCTCTCCTCTCCTCTCCTCTCCTCTCCTCTCCTCTCCTCTCCTCTCCTCTCCTCTCCTCTCCTCTCCTCTCCTCTCCTCTCCTCTCCTCTCCTCTCGTCTCTTTCCGAGAACTGGGTCCAAAAACCACAGAAAAATCATTGTATTGGAAAGAAGCAGTTGACTACATAAGCATACTAGGGTATCACACTTTTTTTTTTAATGTTTCTCAGCCATTTCTCACACTTGATTCACTGTATAGCTCCTTTAAAATCATACGCTTAGTGTTAACTTCTGTAGTAAACTAAAAGATAACCTGCAAGACTGGAAAACAACTACAGACTAAATTCTCAAGGCAAAGTGTGATTAGGAACATGATCTTAGGTCTTGATTCAAAACCTGTGGAAATCCCTCGGAAAACTCATTGAATTGCAGTGAGTTTTGGATCAAGCCTTTAAAGAATATTGAAGGACCTTAAGTCATAGACCCTCTGATAGCATTGGAGCATGTGTGCCTTTGAAGTTTTCTCATAGACACTGAAGATGTTAATTTTGTTGTAGGCATGGAAAGTCTTTATTTTTTTTTTTATTTTTTTTTTCTGCTTGCCTGCTCTCGTTCTCAAATAAAACAACTGAATCAATACAAATATTGGCTGCTTTCAGAATTAGTTTTCATGATGAGCTTTGAACAGAAACAATGAGTGCATGAGCATAAAGGAGCTTGTTCAAAGATATTTGAAACTCTGCCAAACAGCTCTTTCTACATCTGTATTGCCCATTTGAGATGGGTTGAGCTCAGGCTGGGGAACTCTCTGTGGACCCTCCTCAAGCCTGGTAGAGACTTGCAAGGCACAATTTGCTCTGAACTGATGTTTTAACACTGAATACTGATTTGAAACATGGCAAGAACAATAGAAAACAAAACCTAAAGGCATCTTTTTTTACAGTTGACTTTTCTCTCATCTCACAGCTCTGATCTCCTTGCCAAATAGTAGATATATTTATCTGGCAATTTCTCCCATCTCTCTGAGAGAAATGGAATTTCACTGTGTTTTAAGAATATCCAATATTGTGCATTGCATCTGACCTCATTGAGACAGAAGAATCACACCTGTCAGTGTCTATGCTTCCTAACTGATGGAAAAAAAAATGTACGCCATCAGCTCAGATTTAGATACACATACTGAAGAGATTTAAAGTTGGGCAAGATGACTCACTGTGTGAGTTTTTGTCAATAGAGCAATTGACTCATAACATAAATGAACAAAAGGCTGCCTGAGTTAATAAATAAATAAATAAATAAATAAATCCAAATTCACTGAATACAGGCTTACTTTTTTAATCAGTATCATCTACCCATAAAGCAAGGAAGCTCTAAATAATAGAAGTACCTACCTACCACAACAACATCTGCTTATCCAGTTTTCTTTTCTTTTTTAACATTTGAGCAACCAGAAGTAATCAGGTGCTGTTTTAGGGGCTGACACAACATTGTTCTTTGTGGGAAAATACAACTTCCTGGTCCAGGAAAATATAACTTCCTGGTCCAGGAAAAGACAAATTGTTTGCTGAAGGAATAATATAACATCATTCCATTTCTGTGTTGCTGGAAGTGCTACTTACAAAAGCTTCGCATACTGTGAGAAAAAAAAGGGATAGTTTTTTTCAAAAAAGATGGAAGCTGCAGGCCTACATGGAGTTATATGAATGAGGTCTTCAGAGTCCCAGAAGCCACTTAATTGAAAAGATATTGTCTTCTCTGTATCTAAATCATCTTCCTGCAAACTCTATCTTGGCAAAGTCTAACAATACCCTTTGAGGGAGGACAGCATTTCTGATACTCTATTTCATTTATTTTCCCAGTCTGCAGTGATCATCATGTCCATTAATAACATAATTATTACTTGTTTATTTGTGATAAGTTCACTCCTGAAAGGAAATCCCACACAATCTGTGACTGAAATAGATGACAATTAACATAAACCAAAAAAATACTGTAGAAGAGTTGAACAATTAATAGGCACCAGGCTTTATAGTAGTGTGCATGCACTAATGCATTGCTTTCAGCAACACAACAGCTGTTCTTTTATGCATTTGTAACTTCCTCAAGTAATTCTTTATTCGTGATAAATTACAGCACAGTTGGCCTGCCTGCATAGCAGCATGATTAAATGTGACTACCTAGAGTTATATCAGATCTTGCAAATGCTTTCTGGGAAAGTGACCTCCAGGCAAGCCTGCTTAAGTGGGTGGCCATATCTCCCAGTAAAAAGGGCAATGCACCAGTGATCAGGACACCTGGCAATCCTAGCAGTGGCTGGATTGCAGTAAGCCTCCATGGCTTAATTCTTTTTTATTATTAAATATGCTATAGAAGAGAGAGAAAATAGTACTGCTGGTATTAGAAGGGCCCATAAAACAAACAAACAAACAAAAACTTTTAACACTCTGTTCACTGTGTTTTGATTTCTGTTATTGAGAAATAGTGAACGATTACTTACTATCCAGTTTTAGGACCCTTTTTTTTATTTCTGAATTTTCAAGGGATGTCAAGGGAGTCTTCTCTTTTTTTGCTTTTCAATGTTTTCAGGTCACCTACCTGACAGATGGTTGTAGACTTCACCATGAGTCACACATATTGTGGAACTCATGATACTGGTAGCTCCCGTAATCTACAACAATGACCTGCAACTACTCAGTATTTATACTGTTATGCTGAGCTTAAAAAGGATCTTTAAATTTACAAAGAATCATATGGGTATGAAAATACTTGTCACTGATATTAACTGAAATTGGGAGCATTCAGACTTTGTATCATTAGTTTTTATCATTATCTGAGGTGTTTGGAGTAAAAAATATATCTTAAAGGTACAACTAAGGCATTGATTCCATTTCAAGTGAGTGTATTAAACAGAACTCAAACAATTTGGACTGCAAAGAAGAAAGAGAAGTAGAAATGAGCAACCATGAAAAAATCTTGAAGAAGCTGAGTAATTCAGAGTGGGAAAGGACGGAGAATGAGAAAAAGTGTTGAAATGGAAAGGAAAATGAGAGTGAGGTTGAGGGATGAAAGGAGAGTAGGAAAAACATATTAAAAAAAAGAAAGTAGTGTTGAAAAATGGGGTCAGCATAAGCACATGGCACAAGTTTGTGCATCAGCTGTCTAATTCTGTTCTTAATGTCTTTTGAAGTTTTTATGTAATGTTTTAAATACAGTATAACTCCCGTGTTACTGCAACTTGGGTAATATCTTCAAAACTATGGTATTTTTAAGCATGCAAAATGGGTATCGTTTTCCTACTTTATTTCTTATATTAAGTGAAAGTAAAAGTTTAAGTGGGTTCAAAAAATGACAAGATAAATCAATGGAACAAATAACTATCAGTGGCAATTTATTGCAAAGACATCTCTTGCGGAGAAATTCTCTTGGCTGTGGACTAGTAGAAGCTAAGAAGTCATTCTATATATCTATCATTACCTGTAGTGAGTTGTCCTCAAGCATCAACTCATTTTTTAATGTCAAGACACTGAACCCTTGCCTTTTTTTTCTTTTTCTTTCTTTTTTTTTTTTTTCCTGATGTAAATAATTCTAATTGAATAGCTAATCTTTAAATGTAGGCTGAGATCAAGCAAAGCACTTGGGCGTCAACTTATCTTCAGGCACAAAAATATCCTATTTATTTTTCTGGAACCATTCCAATATTTGAATGCATGTTTAAGTTCAATCTTGTACTGTTACACTAATGTAGGAGTTGTCACAACAAAGGCAGTATCATATTTTAGGAAAGTAATTATTTCACCGAGTCATATTGTTGAGGGGTCCAAAATTATAAGGAAAAAAAAATAAATTAATAGTACTATTTCATGAAATCACATTTTTGCATGCTTTACTTAACTGAAGTAATTAGTAGATAACATTTATTTAATTATTTAATATTACAGATTGCAGCTGGCATCTTTTAAATATTACATAACTATTAATTTAGTGTAAAATATAGTAAATATAGTAAATAAAGGTAAATATAGTAAAATTATTTTAAATCTAAGCAAATCTGCTTAATGTATATATAATTATCTGTGAAATATCATGTGTTGTATGAATTTCACCGTTTTCCCATCAGTCCATTGATGGCATAAAACATTATGATGTCTTCTATAATTAGTAAAACTCTATACATGTTTACACAGTCTTTTCATGACAACTCTTGGGCTTATATTTTCTTAATTTGGTTTACCATATGCATGAATACTGAGTTACTAACTAATGCAGTATTGCAAGGTATTAAAATATTGTTTATTTCTCTCTCATGCGTAATAAAAGGCCTGATAAATAATCTGCTTGAGTTCTTTAACTCTTCAGGAAAATGGATGTCAGGATTTTAAGACAGCATTGGCTCAGTTATTTTTCCATTGAAATTGGCTGTAAAACTCCTATCAGTTCTGGAAGTTACGGGTTTACATGGGTTGAAAGCAAGCTTAGACAAATCAGAGTGATACACATATTTCGTGCTGTTAAACACTACATCTTTGTCTGCAGTAGTAGACCAAATGAAGAGACAGAGATCAGGTTTGAGTATCAGCATGGAACAGTTCTGTATGTTCTACAGCATATATGTTCTGTTGCATTATTCTTCAAGCCTATAATCCACATGCTAAAGGACAGTACCCCTCCTATCAGAATGGGATGAATTATACCCTCAGTTCTGTGTGGCTTTTCACAGAATTTTTAAGCTTTCTGTAATGATGTATTAATTGTACAAGAACTCTGCTTTTCATCTGCAATGTTTGAAAAGAAATACTAATCAAATTTATCTAAACATTAACTCAATAGCACTGTGGTTCCAAGTGTCAGATAATGGCCTGGGTTATAAAATCTTTTTAACTAGGGAGAAATAATCTTCCAGAACTCTGGTTTAACCTTGCATAGCATTAAAATCTCAGACCAGATTCAACAAAGCTCCTAAACATTCAAGTAATTTTCCGTTTGTGATTAGGTCTGTTGGAATTATACAAATTAAAGCATACTTAAATCACTTACAATCATTGAGAAAAAATGAATTTGTACATTTTCTAAAGTTATGACATAAGTTACGCATGAACCAGTTGGGGTGGGGGGTGGGGAGCCTACATCATAGAGTATATACAACAGCTTTGCTTCCCACGGTGTTTTTTTCAAACAGTTGTTTCTTGGTTACACATTAAAAAGGTTCCTAATACTGTCAAAGTAATTTTTTGATATATATATATTTTTTGAAGGAACCAATTTTTGTGAATATTCTTCTACAAAATTCATCCATCTTTGCTACAGTCCTTCTACAGCAGCAATATAAATAGTATTAACATCACATTTTGAATGAAGATCAAAGATGCACAGATGCAGCATTTTTAGCGCCAGTGGAAGAAGCTTATTTCATCATAGTAGTACTATTTCAAGGACTGCACAATTAACAATGAACATAGAAAGCCCTATAATCAGATGTTCATTTTAAATTGTTCATCATGGAACAAATATATTGGTTAGAAAATCACAAATCTGTATTTGTTTTGGTGGACTTGAAATCATTACAGCTATTAAACTGGTAGCTCTTTGTACATTTCTTTAAGTCTGTTGAAGGTATCCAAGCAGAATTCTATGAAATTACACATTCTCATTAATGAAATATGGAACCTTTCCACATCTAAAGTAAATTACAGTAAAAGCAAATAATTAATTTTCTATTGGTACTTTGTTCATTTTGTCAGAAGAGGTGAGCTGACCATGGGCAAGGGAGAAGGAGCATATGGATGTGGAGGAACCTGGGGACATGTGAATAAAATGATTATGAATAAAACTTGAGGTTGTTCAATTACAATGGGCTGTTTGCAAATTACTATGAAAAGTGAATTTGGGTAAAAAACAGTACCAACTAGTGAAAAGAGGAGGAGGATTATAAGGTACTCTGCAATATAAAGTTAAATTTACTGGTTTGTCCTTCTTTTTTTTTGTGAAAACGTCTAAGACAGAGTCTGCCTTCTGCTCTCCAGAATCATTTGTACACTATATTAAACAACAGAAAGAGAAGTTCAGGTTTCTATTTTGTCTGATTTAAAGATTTAATTTTGGAATCTCCTACAAGTTAGATGATATACCTACAGGTATTCCTATTATACAAAGTAATTCTTTCAGCCCTTGGTCCAATAAGTAAGCTTTACTTCAAGAAATTAACATAAACATATTTTCAGTCAATTTGTTATTTGTCCAAAAAATAGCATCAATCATTCAAGAGAGTTGTAATATCCTAGAAAGCCAAATGTATTCCTCCCTATTCTTAGCCACGCACCTTTTACCGTATAAGAAGTAAGGACGGAGTTGAGCTCCACTCCTATTGTTAAAGACTTGCATTTTGCTTGTAAATTTTCTTGCTTCTAGCTGGCTGATACAAACTAGTCACAAGCCCTATATTTTTGGGGGTACTGGGAAAGCAGTAGTATTCTTAACTAATCATTTCCATAGTTCAATTCAGCAGATTAAAAAATGAAGGAAGGAAGAAAAGAAGAAAGGAAAAAAGGAAGAAAAAGAAAAGAAGGAAGGAAGGAAGGAAGGAAGGAAGGAAGGAAGGAAGGAAGGAAGGAAGGAAGGAAGGAAGGAAGGAAGGAAGGAAGAGAATTATATTGTCTCCTAGGAATCCCATATATCCTTCAAAAACAAAATCTCTCTCTCTCTCTTTCTATCTCTCTGTCTTTGGCTTTAACTCAGAGATCTCTTTAAACTGACGTTCAACACAAACACAATTTTCTTTAAACATGCATATACAGTTAAAGTCTTCTAAAGTAGAGGATATTATTTAAATGCAGCCTAGTACTAACATGATGTTTACAATTCAACTATCTGGTAATAAAACACATATCTTTAAGATGGATAGAGCCAGTTAAGAATAGCTGAGATATCTTGGTTTTGGAACTAATGTCAGGTCAGTCATTTTGATTACTCTGCACATTATCCTCTTCAAGATTTCTTGAACGTTGTCATTTCTATAAGCTCTCTGCAGCTCTCAATATATACTTCTGAGAAGATATCACAATGCAAAGAGGCTGAAGGTTTAACACTGGATGCAACTGCTATATTTTACGTAGCTGTTAAAACAGAATCTCTCCTGTGTCTGGAATAGTTGCATTTAAAATAGGAGAGGAGGCTATCAGGTCCCCATCAAAATTTTCTCAACACTCTGGGGAGTAAATTTCAGAGATCCATTTTCAAAACAGATCTATTTCTAGTCTCCGGTCTAAACTCAAAATGCTTGCAAATCCCCAGTGTTCAGCCAGCCCTATCCTAATAACATTTATTGATATTTTAGATAGATACATGTTCCTATCTGATCATCCTATAGGTTTATTGACTAACTAAACAACATAGAGTTGACCAACATAATTGCAACCTATACCATTTGGAATAGCTACTGCTCTCTGTAAACAGCTGGGGAACAGTGCACAATCAGTCTCACTGAAAAGCTTTGTCAAGGTCCATGACAGACACGGAAAGCTTCTTTCTTTAATGTTGTGGGATCCTAAATGTGTAGTAAGCATATTCTCCGAAGATGTAACTTGCTGTTGATATGGAACAGGCCACTGGTAGAGATACTACACAGTTATGTCATCTGAAGACCTGACCTGCAAAAATGTCAGGGAGTCACAGTAGATATGAGATAGAACCTGCCATCATTCTCTTTCAGTTTACTTCATGTATATCTTTTGACCTGCAATTTCTTTCCCCATGCTTAGACCTCACTTCAGCAAAACCAGAGAGCTTGACAGAGTGCCTTAAGCATTTTACATATGGGTAAATAAAAAGATTGTGTTAAGACAACGCAAACCATTATACACATAAATGGAGTAGCAGAAAAGATTTTTCTCCTAATTTTTTTTTCAAGGCCTTGCTAAATGAGACATGAAACTCTATAGGAGGTAGTCAGGTAGTCACCTCACAGACACTCCCATGGAAATATGTCTCCTGTGCAAAATGCTAACAGAAATATATCCTTTTCTGCTTTTCTGGATTAGCACAAGGACTTCTGACTTATTGAAGATATTAAGCTGGAGAGCTAGGAGACAGATAATTTTTTATACTTTGGCTTTTTTATATATGAATTCCCTTCACGATTTAGCTGATTACAGTTTTAAAATGAAAATGTTTGATTTATTGCAAACATTGTACTGAAAAATGTAAGAACTGACTTGTGTGAGAGTTAAGATTCATTTCAGAATTTTTCTGAGGGACCCATTTTCAGCTATCTTTTTTAGTGCAAGATTGAAGTCTTTTGGCATATTCTCACGCCTCAGAGATTCTCATTAGAAGAAGTTATAGCAGCTGAATATAAGGTAGAAAATTTTGGACTTCTGTATATTTCAGCTTGAGCATTTTTCACTTGATCTTTTTCCCAAAAGTTGAGTCTAATGTGGAAACTATCAGGCACCCCACTTGTTTTATGCATGAAAAAAGTGGCTCAATACTTTCTCTCCTTTATAATAGGCACTATTAAAATTCTGAAGCCAACACCCCACTACTTGCAATAACCACAATATCCTCCTGTATTTAGAATGTCAAGTGACACTCTAAATGACAAATGCTGAGCTCTTAATATCTCCAGCTATATTAATGTCTGAAGCATATTATTCCCTCTGCAGCAAGACACTGTAGGGACTGCACTAACAGAATATTGGTGAAATCAGATAAGTTTTACATCCCTCTACTATGCCATAATTCTGACAACCCTGATAAAGCCTGTGAGAAGATATTCACCATCCTCTTCCATTGATGACTGTGTCCTATCTCTGCAAAAGTGCACGTGTTTCTATGGCAGGCAGAGAAAGAGAAATAATTATAGGTTACCACTGTAGTACCTGAGATAAGGGGCACCAATAACAGCATGGTCACAAGTTACCCTTTCATCAGGGGAAAGAAGATCTTTGATGTTTGTCCTGCAGATGTACAGCTGTCTCCCCATGGAATTTGTAGTATGCATGAGAAAGAGAGCTGCAGCCTTTCCTCTCTTCCAATGTTTAAAATGTTTAGAAATTCAAGGGTTGATAAGAAAAGACTTTTAGTGAGAATGACCTGGCAAATACACTGGTACAAGTCAGGACTCTTACGCAGACAAAATGAAGGGGACAATGGAAATGTAGTATCCTGGTGATCAACAGAATGAAAAAGGGATTCTGCATTTCCTGGGAATAATGAAATTATAATGTCCTGAATACGAATGCATATCTGAGTGAAGATTTGTTAGTGGAAGGAAAGGAACCTGAAGTGATGAAGAAAACACCAAGACTGACGTTGAGGAAATATATAAAAGGAAGAAGGAATAAAACATAAAATCTCATTCTTTACTAAAATAAGGAAAATGGTGATCTTTTAATTTAAAAGCCACACAGCAAATGAGAGGACTTTAAAACGTTTGTATATGGTATGTGATGATGCATAGTCTGAGATCCTCCTGTAATGATCATGGTGAGTGAATGGAAGGAAATGAGAAAGAAAAAAAATATATTCAAAACAGTTGGAATCCTTCCGTTTACTGAGATACAGTCCTTATTGAACTGAAAGCAGTAAAGACCAGAGGATTTGACCCACTTTGAGGACATGAAACAGCTACATGCTATTCTGCCAGCATAGTCAAGCATTCATCAGAAATACACAGGTTGATAGAGAGGCATTAGCAGGATTTGTACAATGAGCAGGCACTAATGGAAATTTTATACAGAAATTCCTTAACTTGTGAGTGAGATCTGCCTGCCCTGAATGCTGAAATACTGTGGGACATATGCTCAGTCACAGTAAACTAGCATGTCTCAATAGAGTTATTCTGAACTGCACTAACACTGCACCTGACCCTCAGTGCTCAAAGATGTTTTAGCAGAAAATGATCCATCTAAAAATCAAGGCCCTGAGGCCACGGGTAAACAGCTGAAACCCAACTGAATGTCCTTTTTCATCTTTCATCAGTTATACTCCTTATATTATTTAATAAGAAAACAAATGTCTCCAGTCCATTGTGATGGTATATTTTGCAAGTTGTCAAGCCTTAGAATGAATGTAGCATCTTCAGAACAGAGCAAATTCCTCAATCCAAATTAGTGCTGCAAATTTAGACACTAGGGAAGTAGTGTTTTGTGATTTTTAAGCTCTGGTGTGCTTTGTTTTCAGTTCTACTCAGAAACCTGCACTATGGCACAGATGGCTTGATATGTTAATCTTTTGCATAACCAGCCCTGTGATCAGCAACCATTTAAATAAGCAAAGAAAGAATTAAACAATTGCAATGAAAAAAAAAAAAAAAAAAAGACATTATAGAATAGGATAGACCTTATTCTGTGCTCTTCCTATAGGTAAAACTTCTATGGTCATTATCAGAGGTACATGTAACATATGTAGGGCTGGGTGGGCAATAATTGTTCCAGATCTGGTGATATTTTTTAAGAACTTTCATGCTCTTTGGTGTCTTATAGAAAATTATGTGGTTTTCTACAACATGCATCTGTTTCCATTCACTTTTTCTCAGTGTTCCTTTCTGAAAGAACAAGCTGGAAGCCACACAGTCTCGTGTGTTTTCAAGACCAAAGCTCTAATATGACGAGCATCACACCGTATTGCTATTGGCCCTAATTTCTGACAAGGCATGGGTTTTTTGTCTCTATTATACCCATGGCAGGCACCTTACTGTGTTGTCGGCTAGGTTTAAATTCCCAGCCAATTTACAGATTCTTAGCCCTTCTCCTTCCTTGATGTTTTCTCCACTGATGCACTTATAACAAGATAATATATCTCCTCTCAGCCTTCAGGCTAAAGAAGAGTAAGTCTTTCAGTTGCCCTGTATGAGACAGATTCTTTATTCTTCTTTTATCTTATCACAGACCTTCTTGACTCTCTTTTCTTCTTAAGAATTTCTTTTCATGATATGAATGATTAGAAATGCATACAACATTCCAGCTGAAGCCTTACTATGATTTTCTACAGTGGAACTAATTATTTCCTACCTCTTGCCATTGCCTTCTTGGTTCTTCAGTACCCCCGTATTCTTCAGTACTCAGAGATCCTTCCCCTTGGCTGACAGCACAGAAATAAGGCTGGCTGATACAAAATACCTTGGACTTAAATATATGATTTTTATCTCTGAGCTTGGAGTCCCAATACCACAATCCTACCCTGCAATGGCAGCTTCTGGGAGGAAGGCCTCCCTTCACGTCCATGTGGAGGCCAAGGGAGGAGGCAGCAGGCTGCTGATACTGGGTCTTTGTAGTACTTCCCTCAGGGCCCAAAGAGCTCCTACTCTGCAGGGTATTTCTTCTGTACCCACTTGTTTTGGGACAATGAAAAAAAAGAGTTCTTCCTCCTGAAGCTATGCATCTATAAGCCTCTTGCCCCGCTCTAACTGCAGCAGCTAAGGTATGAATAAGTAACGGCACAGCTTTGCTGTTTCCCACTCCTTCAGTCAAAGGGCCTATTCTCTGTATAGTCTCCCTGCTGTATGTTTGATATGATTAACTCAATCTCTGACAAAATGCCAGATATACATGCCATGATCAGTGAGACAGCTTCTCAGCTTGCCTCAGAGGCCTCTGCTCGAGCTGTCCTACTCTGTGCTAGCACTGCTCCATGAGCCACTGCAAGGAACATGGCATCTGAGAAGGCCCCAGATGGAGAACACCACACATTCACACTCAGGCACGCCAGCCCGTGTCTTCCCCTGTGTCTTTGAACACCTGCAGCATTATATTTAATCTACCTGGTGAGAATGTAGTTCTTTGGGGCCAGGTCTTCCACAGATGTAAATCAGCACAGTCCCTCTGACTGTGGAGGAGTTGTGCTAAGTGGCATCAGCAATGTATCTGGTCTCTGAGTTGTACTTGTTGAGATTTTGATTTGGGCAGAGTCCCAAAGGCAGATCTGCCACCTGCTTGCAGGATTTCTGCTTTACAGTTATGACACTAAGTCAGAAATCTTAATGTGCCAGTTTAACTAAGGGTGCCTGAATACATAATTATCTCTAGGAGACAAGCAACATATCAACTGCCAAGTAATAGTGTCCCCAGTGGACATCTACAATTTTAGTGCTCTATTTCCTTCACAGCATGTTTTTTCCAATCCAGCCCTTAAGAAACAAACAAACCTACAACCAGCAGTCTGCATTTTTTTTGTTTCAATTACCCACCTTCAGGTAGTGCTTTGAAAGCACAGATTTAAATACAGATATCTGTACTTAAAGACACAATTTAGCTACAGCACAGAGCACAAGACATTGACTTTGGCACATAACTTCCCTTTCACCACTGGAACCATGCGTTCAGTACTCAGTTTTGGATGTAAGTGATTTACTGTCTAATCTGAGTCTCTTCTACATGCTTCTCTGCATCACAGATGCTGTGGTGTCACTTCTGCTTTAAAGGTGCACTGACCAGCTTCTTTCCTACTAGATTATTCTCATGAGTCACTTCCCCAACACATTTGTCATTATGATTACTCAAGTCCGGCAAAAAATCAAATCTTCAAATGATGCAAAATCAGTGCTGTTTCATAAAATTCAATGAACAACCACAGAGAATAAACCTGCAGATGAGGGACCTGCATCAGTTATGGCCTCCAGTCCTGTCAGATGCTCAGATCAAGAACTGGAAATAACAATGAGTTCAAATTCAAACTCAAAGCTTTAAGATAGGCTGTCCTTTCCTGTACATTAAGTGTTTGTTTACACATGGTCCATACTGGAATGACTTTGTGGACATCCAATGCATTTTTTTTCCCCAATTATCTCATATATCACAAGACAGTAGAAATGAGTTTAAACAGATTAGGGGCAAACACATGTGATGGAGAATAAAAACATATTTAGTTGGAGTTCATTTTGGACATATTTTGCTTGAAATTCACACCTTGCTGAATTCCCAAGAAACAGTCTTGCCAAAGAAGTCTGAATGTGTTCATAGCCTATCCCAATGGCTGCAAAGGTACCAAGATAGGAATAGTGCCTTCAAAAGAAGAAAGCAAATTTAAACCTTTACCTCTCTTTCTCCCTGCAGCTGTTGTGTACAAATGTGAAACTTTGCTAGGCTTGACTCAAGACAGCTTTCAGGTTGATTTAAACTTCATGCTAGGACAGAAGCAGAGTGTTTATTTAAGAAGCCAGCACAATGTCATTTTTTCTATGTACCACCTCTAAAAAAGTTACTGAGCACTGGGATAGTGAATTAACTAAGTGAAATATTAATGCTATGCCTACCTGTGTATCATAGCTTGCACGAATAGAGCTTACATAAATTTCTAGATCATCTGGGGAATGAGATACTGAATCACTGCAATAGTTCCTTGCAGGTTAACAGACATGGAGGAATGGAGGCAAGAAACCCTTTCATTCTTGTTGGAGTTTACTCTGATGCCCGCTGTAATTCCTGAATTATATAACTTCCACTTTTCACAAAACAAAACAAAAAACAAAACAAAAGCCAAACCAAACAAACAAACAAAAAGGCATTATCATAATCAAAATAATAAATTATTTTGCCTTCGGAATAATAAATAGAAAATACTGTGAAAGTTATCCTTGTTATGTATATTTGAGTCTGTAACAGTATATAAGGTTGGGAGTATTTATCTATCTATTTATCTATTTATTTATTTATTTATTGTCTGTTACAGCTGAATGCTGAGTCTCTTTTACTCATTCATTAAAGAGCAATTCCTCCATCTTCATGATTATTATCCTTTTCTCTGCTCTGAACTCCATCCGCTTTGTCTACATTTTTCATGAAATAAAGTGCCCAAAGCTCTAAGTGCAATATTCCAGGTTCAGTCTCACTATATAGATAGGGTATTTTATCTTCCCCTTTCAAGAGAGACATAAATATCTCTGCTTTATGCAGCTCAAGGTTGAAATGGTCCTTCAGCTGCCATGTTACTTTGCAAATATATCTGAAGAGTAAGATTAAAAAAAAAAAAGTTTTAGAAGAAAAAAAAAAATAAGAAGACTAGGTGCTGTCACAACGAGCAAGTAATAATAAAAGTTTATCAGCCTTGCCTCCTTCCATAACAAACATCCTAGTATTAGCTGATTAGTATAACTTAGTTTTTCTTCTAGTGTTAGTTATCTCTGGTTTAACTGCCCTACAAACTATCTAAAAATATACATAAACCTTATAAGCTCTGTCAATTCTCAAATGATTGCAAGCAAATAATAATTACTGAAAATCACTGATTCCAGTAAAATCATTCATGCAGCATGTGTGAATATCGCTGAGAACACTGAGCCAGATAACCTCAATGAGGAGAACACTTTAGTGTGTGGACAAAGCTGTCCTAAAGCTGTCCTAAAGTCTTTTGAGTCTTATATCACTAATTTAAGGGATTAAATGAACAAATATTCTGAGATTACTATTAATTGTGATAGTATCCAAAATAATCAGCTGGCATTTAGGACTTGTGTTTTTGCTGCTGCCCTGATAAGTCTATGCTCCAGGAGCAGAGTCCTGCACTGACCCACCAATGGGCTCAGTGGGGTTGCAGAGGACCCTTGGTATGACTTTGTGTTCCTATTGCAGCCAAATAGTTCATAAACACACAGAGTTATGCCAGTTACTGAGCTTAGAAACCAAATTTAGGTGCAAATATGCCTAACCTTGATGTTCCTCACCCTGCAAGGGACAAAACAATCCCTTAAAGTTACACTGTAAGTCACTTACATTGCCCATAAAACCAGCATGAGAATTATATCATTTACCCTCTCTAGAGATAAAGTAACCCCTGTAAAAATAACAAATTGTCCCTCCCTTCTTTGCGTTCCTAGGAAGAAAACATAATTTCAGACATTTCTGTCTACAAGCATGGGTCTGTCTTGTAAGAGAGATGACACTTTGCTAAAACCCATGCTGACTTTCCTTTGACAACAGGTGCCTGGCAATGCAGAGTCCTGTCTGCTCACTCAAGAAGCGGGCAAACTGGCTTCTGAACTCTTACAGCCTGAGACATCTGCATCCTTCAACATGCAGATATGGGTTCCAGAGTTTGGCCCTAGAAATGTGTGTGAAAATTTTCATCTCATTCACTGGAATTAAAAATCTGTAGAGGTGAATGAGTCTGCTTCATTCTGCTACAGTTAAAAATGGAATAATTTCCTGTGCTCCCTATATCTGCAATGCCTATGTGCAAGAAGTAGCAGTAAGACTGCTGCTGAAGGACCAAAAGGATTTTTTTATGATTCTATGATTCTAATGTTGAGAACAGATATCCAGGGCAGGAGCACACTGATTTGTACATTGTATTTCTGCTTTTAGTCACATGGATTTTATGAGGAATCATAAAATGAAGACAGTAATTAAGAAAGAAGTCATGTAAAATCTGAAAAAGACTTGTTGTTTCTGCTGCTTGAAATCACTGCATATTCAACAAAATAATATATTAATTGACTGGTGCTCCCACTTTTTACATGGATAAATCAGCAATTATCCAAAAAGAAACATAATCCAGAAGAAGAAAAAGAAAAAGAAAAAGAAAAAGAAAAAGAAAAAGAAAAAGAAAAAGAAAAAGAAAAAGAAAAAGAAAAAGAAAAAGAAAAAGAAAAAGAAAAAGAAAAAGAAAAAGAAAAAGAAAAAGAAAAAGAAAGAAAAGGAAAGGAAAAAAAAAGGAAAAAAAGAAAAGGAAAAAGGAAAAGGAAAAGGAAAAGGAAAAGGAAAAGGAAAAGGAAAAGGAAAAGGAAAAGGAAAAGGAAAAAAAAAGAAAGAGAAAGAGAAAGAGAAGAAAAGAAAAAGAAAAAAAGGAAAGAATGCTAAAGACTGGTGAAGTCCAGTCAGCAAGTACTAAAAGGACAGAAATTTGTTTCCCCACTGTGGCAGTTGACACAGTTAAAGTGCAATAAAGGGAAGAAAAAATCTTCTCCTGATAAATAAATTGGTGGAAATTATTCCCTACTTGACCTCAAGAAGGAAAACCAGACTTAAGCTTTTCAGAATCACAGGTAGTTCCCTGGAATGCTCCGGGGCTAACATGGCTCCTCTCTGCTCCTTATTCAGAGCAAAATTGTATAGTTGCTATCTTGCTTTAAAGACTTTCAGTTCAGCAATACAGACAGTGATGCAAAATACAGGTAAGCCCTGAAGTTCTGTGAATTTTAGAAGATAATTCAGATGAGCTCAAAGGACAGATTATGTGTTCCTGTTAGCACTCACCTACTGCAGAGAAGGGGAAAGGTGAATAAAGGATTATGAAAAGAGGCTGCAGAATAGAAGAGTTTCTGCTTACTGACATTATTTTTTATTTCAGTAAAGTTCCTCTTATCTTGTCCTATCAACAATGTATTATCTGTCTTCCAGGGGATCCACTTAGTGCTTGATTTTGGGAAGCAGTGTAATTTATTGCCACATTTTTGCAGAAGACAGGCATCGATAGGCAATCACTTTCTCAGAAAAAGATTCCAATATTTTAATTGTATAATTGCTTCAAGTGTAGATTCCAATATTTATCTAAAAATTATCACAAATCAAATATTCTCAGAAGAGGTATTAGGACAATTGGCATTGTTCTAATTCTTATATTTAATAATTTATAAGCATTTTACTTTCATTAAGAGCTTCACATATTTTATTAGAAAACAGATGAAGCTGTTCCTACAGAAAAGTGTACCTTTTCATTTGGAACTTTGATACTCTCATAACTGTGATTTGGAAAAACAAAAACAAAAACAAACAAACAAACAAAAACCTAGATGGGAAATTTGTCAGAGTTATTGATTTAAAATTTTCTTTCTCTCTCTCTCTCTTTTTTTTTTTTGTCTTTTAACCACTACCCTCTCTGTAGTTATTTAGAAGAAAAAAAAAAAAGTCCAACTAGCTTTATCATTTTTAATTATTTATCCACTTTAAATGTGCTCTTTGGCAAACACCACTCTTAAAAAATATGGGGAACCATATTAGAATTTGCTTATATAAATGCTTGAATGAAAATGTCAAAGCATCTCACTCATCTCACCCCTATTACCATCAAACAGTGCAGTTGTATATGCAATTCAGCAGTCTGGAAAACAGCTGCATATTTTGTCCTTTTAAGCAGAAGGAAGAAAACTTGAAAAACAGCTTAAGATTCACTAAAAGATAAGAAAGTAAGTCTGATAATTAAACAGAAAGTCCTGTCTTTCAGATGAACATGAATAGTCTGAGTTTAGGCTGGGATTTTCTGGCTTTTATTTTCAAATAGTTCTTCAAAGTAGGACCTATGACAGAGATGTGATATGATATAATATTATTCCAGTATACAATTGAGGTGAACATCAGAAAATGTGCTATTTCCAAACTCACTGCTTTGTAAATTTTTATTTTTTTTTTTGGTTTTTGAAAGAAGGCATTCCTGTCTTACAGCTTTGTTTCTGTATGTAGTCGTGACATGTCTTTTCTCTGCCAATGTGTCAGTGTGATAATTTTAACCGTACACCAGATGCATCCAGCCTCACAAGGTCATTCAGTCATTGACCCTCTGAGGTATAACAGGTCTATCCCCACCTCCTGTCCATGCATCTCTTCCATGAGTCATCCGTGAAGCTATGTAATATGCAGGTGACTTATTAAATTACTCTAAATCTGAAAGTAGGAGAGAATGATTTCAAAGAGAAGGGATATTTCATTGAAAAAGTTATCAAAGAAGTTGTAGGGAACGTGAGCAGTCGTACATCTTAACGGATACTTCTGGCCTACAGATGGAAATTTGAAGGATCATTCTCCTTTTCTGTTTCCACTTCTTATTAACACTGTTCTTTGGCATCACCCTGGCTGGGGTGCAAATCAGCATGCACAGGTGAATGTCTGCTCCTCAGCATCAACTACATGGGTCTCTCTGCCTCATAAACCTTTGATCTTTGGTGTAATCACAGGGAGCCTGTGTGAATTGTCACCTGTCAAAACAGAACATCTGTGGCTTTCAAAAGTAAAAAGGCAACCTGGGGGTTTCATCAGAAGGTGACAGTGAATTTAGCCTGAAATTCTGCAGAAGACTAACAATGTGGGTGAGCACAGAGTATATTTTATGCCAGTTATTTTTATGAGGGAGGGACAGAAAAGGGAGCTGAGGGCAGAAATACTAATATACTATAAAGTTATCATGAAAAGTATACGTGTGATGCTAACTCAGCTGAATTTGTTCTGTTCTGAACACTGAGTATAGAATTCTCTTAATATGAAATATCTGGTGTCTGAACTGGCTCCACTTAAAAATGATTGCATCACTGGTACACCAAGACAAAAAGAGTGGGGTCCAGTAGACACAGAATAAGAAAGGAAAGGAAAACAAAGTAAATTTAATAGTTACTAATTTCACTGGTTATTATGAAATTCCTTTATTTTACAGTTATCTTCTTTTAACAGATCTTGTTGCTGTTTCAAAACTTAGCTAACTACAGAGGCTGCTAAACTGTGATTCACTACTGTAAGGCTCTAAAATAAACTTCCACTCTTAGAAGAATTTTTTTTTCAACTAGCAGAAGAGATTGAATATACAAGTACGAGAACATTTTACAGGTTATTCTATTAACTCTAACTCTCTTCTCTGATTTTGGAATGCATGTACAAACCTGCCTAACAAGGAATTTAGATTTTTTGTTTTTCTCCAGGTCTGTTCTGCCACTGGAGTGGCCTGATGTGAGGCAAAGAAATGTTTTACTGAAATGTGAACTATGCTAAAACCAAATACCTACTGTAGGCCAAAGCAGCACTTCAAGAATAAGACATATTTAATATGTGTCATCCCCCCCCCCCCAAAAAAAAAAAAAAAAGGCAGTTTTTTAAAGTGTTCATCCTGATTTTAGAGTCTTTAAATTGAGGGTTTGGTGTTTTACAGTACACTTAACGCTTACTTTATTCATTCTCCCTACAGAATGCAATACATTATCGGGATAGTAGAAGAGAGACCAAGACTGAAAACAACAGTGCTTCTAGTTAGGCTTTTCAAAAGGGCTACTTTGACAGGTGTACCAGGAATCTGCATACAGGTTGCAAACTCTGCTCCAGGAAATTATAACTCATGGTAATCTCATTGTTTTAGAACAGATGGAGAAATTAGAGAATTTTCTGATATGGCATCAATTCTGTTGGTTTCAGCAGAGTGCTATAAAGTTTTTTTGTTTCCCAGTACCATAGATATGTTGTGTCTTTTTCAATAAATAAAAACAAAACCAAAAATCTGATATCATAGAAGTGTCAGGGAGGATAATGCCATGATCAAGTTGGCTGATGTTTCACAGGAAACTGGCAAAATGTCGTGTTTTTGCTGTATCTTCTTGGAGTTAGCATTGTGTTCTTATTGATTTCTCATCCTTCTCAGACAAGAGGACTGATTCTCCTTTACTTTTCTTCCTACATAGTCATTTATACATGAGCATATATTTAACACCACTGATCAGATATGCTAATGTGTTATGCCTCATTTGTACTCTGCAATGATGCAAAGATTAAATGAACACAGAATATACAGGGCAATGGAAAAGGAAAAGAAAGTAGAAACATAAAACATTTGGGCACTGAGGGCGAATTCTGTCCCTGTGCTCATTTATCTCTATCACCTGTAATGGGATAGATGAGTGCATGTAGCTGGGGGTAAAAATTGTTGTAATTGCTAAAAATAATGCAGCTTATATCTTCTAGATAGACTCTAAAATAAGGAACTTGTGTTTCAGAACATATTGCTGATATTTCTATGTCTGATTTAATCACTTAGAAGATGGAATGGAAGAGTGATGAGGATCTGGTAAGAAAATAAAGGATATTGTCAGCTGACATCAGTTTGTCATTTTCTCCTCCTTCAGACTGAACGTATATCACAGAAAAGTAAGAGGAGCAGGTGTTATAATAAGAACACATTGACTTCTGTGCTAGCCTTTAATCTCTCAATATGAAAGAAAATATCTTCAATGTACCTAAGAAAAATCAGCCCATGACTCAGTATCAAAGGGTATCACCTGGCCTGGCTCTAGCCTTAACATATGACAGGAGAATTTTAATTCCAGTGATTTTTTTCTTAGTGTAATTTTAGATTTTACTTTAAGAAACAAGAAAAAATCTGTTTCTAGCAGGAATATGAAGAGCTCAAACATATGTTTTTGGTATGTATCTAAAACATTTTCTTCTGATCATCTATTCAGAGAATGAATGTTTTTCCTCCTTGATTTCCTGTTGGGCAATTACTTTTTCTAGCTTAATTTTTTGTCATCGATGTTCCCTATTTTTATCTTCTAATCAATATATTTTATTTTCTTGTATGCCACAAAGTCAAAAATAAGCAAAACAGACTATCTAATGAAGACCTAGCCAGTTGTGCTTCAAATTATTTCAGTGGCTGAGCAGCAGGATACAGATGGGCTGATTTGCTCACTTGCTAAAGGTATCTTTGGTTTATCTTCAGTTAGTGGGTGTTTGAGTTCTAGACATAGATTTTGATTTTTTCTCTTCTTAAAATACACACACACACACAACAACAACACCTTCAAAGCAGCACTGCTATCAGAAGATTAAATTATTCAAATGCTAGGAAATGTGTGAGACCAATCAAAACTTTCTCTGTAATTTCCAATAGAGGACAATTCTTGCAACCCTATTCTGTAAATAGGCGGTTTGATTTATAACACACAAGACTGAAATCCAACCCTATTTACACTGACTTCAGCAGAGACAAGATTGTCCTCTGATCTTCCAAGCATTAAGCATGTATAGTATAGTATGCCATGTAAGTATGAACCATTATTACTCCCGTTTTACATCCCAAAATAGAAGAATCTCAGATTGCTAGTTAAAAGGAGAACCATTTGATAGAGACAAGGAACATTTTCTTAGTAGAAAGAGCAGCTGTGCTTATTCTCTTGGCATGAAGTTTATCAAAATTTTCAGTGTAATTTATAAAAAGGTTAGATTGTTTGTAATCAGCATTCTGTGCATAAGTAAAAGCAATTCATCAAAAAAACTGTAGAAAAAATGTAAAAAAACCCTGCAGTTTTCAAAAACAAATAAGCATAGAAATCTATTAGAACATTTTTTAAGTGCAGATTCGTCACCCAAGCACTTTATTTCTGAAGTAATAACTTCAGCAATAACAGCAACCATCAGCAAAAAGCACACTTCTGTGCAACATTTCTAAATGTAAGCTTTTGGTGTTTTTGTTTGTTTGTTTGTTTTTTGGTTGGTTGGTTGTTTTGGCTGTGTGTCTGAGTGTGTGCATGTGTTTTTGTTGTTATTGTTTTCCTGCTGCAAGACTGGCAGAAAAATTGGCTATCTATTGCAATACTATAGATGTAGTCTTTGTCATATGTCTCGAGAATCCATCCAACCAGTGCAATAAATGTCCTACATTTTTGTCCCAGATGTGTGCAAATTTGCACCCAGCTGCGTTTACAACCTTCAGCTTGTCTGCACATAATTATTACACTACTGAAAATGTGTACAAGTGCTTTTATCTTGCCATACAGTGTCACATACATGACCTCGGATAAACCTGTACAGTAAAAAAGTAAAATGTATTTCCTGTAAAGTAATTGCACAAAGCTTTCACACAAGTGGAAAATTTACTCCTGCTGGTTAAAATATCAATTTCTTTTGGATAGTGCCAGGATGACTGGCAACCAGCGGACAGTGGTATTCTTTGAAATGATCAGTAAAAATTCCAAGTTAAAGCTTATAATTGTTTCTTAATACAAATAGTAACAATTACTGAAAGAAAGTGACAGCAAAGGTGTCATGGAGAACATGTGTCCTTTTCCAAATTGCTGTCCAAATGACTGAGATATTCCGAGTAGTTCTTAAAGGTATTGCATTTCAGTCTAGAATGGTTACAGAACCAGTTACGCTTCCAGATGGATAATTTCACACAAATTTGAAGATCTCAAGTTCTCTCAAAATTTTATGACAGCCTAATGTGTCAAAACACAGTCACTAGTTGGCTCGTTCTTGATGAATGCAAGTAGCAATAATTTAATTTGAGAAGATGAATTATTTTCATCAAACATTATGCTCTCTTCTGTGTTCTGTGAATTACAGTTTTTACATATCTAGTAACAAAGAACCAGGATGTATCATTTATCCCAGAGATACAGAAATGCATTGCCAAAGTTTTCTTAAGGAGATTACTCCTGGGAATTATGCTGGATTTCAAAACGCATCTCATCTATAGGACAGTGAGTGGAATAAAGAGATGTTGAACTCTGAGGACTTTATAGTCTGCTTCTGTAAATCATAGTTCCACTGAACTCTTCCTGAAACGTGCCAGTTTTAGCTAGCCACAGATTCAAACATTTCTCATATTTAAGAAAAAGTAATTATACTCATGACATGAGTTAATGTCTGGAAGGCAAAAATCTTTTTTCCCATTTGATTTCTTTAGTGAAAAGCAATAATGCTATGGAAAAAAACTATCTTGTTTTCAAAGCTGAAAAGAAAACAAAACTCCAATAAATTAGAGTCTTCTTAATTCTCTCCTCTTCTCTTCTCTTGCAAGAAATAAAAGTGAGAATGGGACACATCAGTAATACCAGTCTCTCTCTTCCAAACCTGTTCCAATTCAATGTATAACAGAGTTTTGTCTGAAATTGCTCATGTGGGGAGAAAAATAGAGTTAGTAACTCCAAGATGATTAAAAGCATAAAAGGTTTCTGGTTTAAGTATTTCAAGAAAAGGAAGAAACAGGTTATAATTTACAAAATGGAAACAATTTTGTTCTCTTCACTTGTATTTTTAGCATATTTACCATGTAACGTACATTTTAGTGTAATGGTACTTGTCCAGGTATACAACATTAGACTTGCACTTATATTCTCCATGTTTGTTATTAGTTCATATATAATGGTTATTTTTACAGAACAAGTACCACTGTTTATTGTTTTGTAACAGAGAGGTCTTGAAAGACCAGAATTATTGACTGAGACTTCTAGGCATAATGTAACCTTTTTTTTTCCTTTTTTTTTTTTTTTTTTTTTTTTCCAAAAACAGGTAAGGCAGAAAGTTTTGGTTCTAACAACCTCCTCCTAACCACCTCACATTACTACATACTGTGCTCTTCAGAGCAAACATACACTGTGGCAAATGAGAAAGTTAAGTATACAACAATGGCTATAAAAGCAAAAAACAAACAAACAAACTTGAAATATCTGTGATGTATGTCCCATATGAAAAAACAGCCAAGCCACAGTGTGCACTATATAAGTAATTACTACTGTTACTATCAATCAGCTATTTAAGGCACTGAAAATTTAAGATACAGTAGTGGTATGAAGAAAGAATGTCTAAGTGCAATAAAAAATGCCCTTATACTTAAAGAATACTGTAGGTAGGCTAGGGAGTAGTCTACTAGGTTGTCAAACCTCCCAAAGGTTTTTTATTCTGATGAAATGAGAGGCAAAGAGAGCTTATTTTCGGAGCAAGAGACCCCTCAGGACTACAGAAATCAATAAGCTTTTGAGAGCTGAGAAGAATAAATATTTATTATTTTATTGTATCTGGGAATGTGAAATAGTGGGAATCTCTTCCTTTAAGAAAAAGTATTTAAATTGTTTTTAAGGTAAAAACATTTAAAAAAAAAAAAAAGGCTTTTGGTTATAATAATTTCTTTGTGAATTCTCCTTCAGGGAAATGGTAATAACATTAGAGGAAGTAGGATTTTTTCTTTTCCTGAAGCAATGTTTTCTAACAGTTGCCTCCATAATCCATCATGGAGCCCAATCCTAACATCATTGCTCTGAGACTGCTCTCCCCACTATCTATAACAGTCACAGTTGTTTCATCTTTTTCTGGTCTCTTTATTTGGTAGTTTTTTCTAGCGTGTACGTGAGGAACATTCAGCCAAGTGGAGTCAGAAAGATCTACAATTAAAGTCAGTGAGAATTGTGCGAAGAGAAAATGCAAAATATTTAGATTAATATATAAATATTTTTTTTTGAAAATATTCCCAGACAAAGCCTCCTTTTCAATCATAACTAGGACCAAATGTTGATCCTTCCATCTCATATAAAAACAAAAGCATGCAGCTGTGGCAATTTATGAGAAAACAACAGAAAAGTGTAAGCCCATGGATTTACAGCTTCTTAATCACCCTTCTTGATAATTTTATGAACATATTTAAAATGCAACCAGAGCTGCAGATGTCCATCATCTTCCACACACAGTTGACTTCATTGAACTTTGTGTGAGACTCCACAGAGTATTCCCTCACCATACTGAACGGGCTTCTTGGACAGATGGCACATCCTTCAGACCTTTGCAAAACACAATTTGTATAAACCCCAAAAGTCTGAGGTAATGAAGACAGAGATCAACCTGGAAGAATGGAAATGCCAAGGGGACACCATTAACAGCAGGGAACGTTTTACTATACATACAGTCTTCTGTAATGTCATATTGTGAAAAGTGTCCTGGGCATCCAAAATCACACATAAACATGGTGAGGAACAACTCAAAACTTTATATGCTTTGTGCTTCTGAGTGATACTCCTTTGCCATGCTGCCATACCATAGCAGCAGAAGAATACTGAAATACATCAATAAAATGTGAAAGGGTTTTACATTAGTGCTGTTGGTTTTCTCCTTGTTTTTCCTCTTTTTTTTTTTTTTTTTAATGCAGAAAGGCAATATTTATTTGAAATGGACCATTTTTAAGATAGTGTGATAATGTATAATATAATTATTTGTAAAACATAAATCATTGTTTTATCCAGAAGGTTTTTTTGTTTGGTTGGTTGGTTGTTTTTTTTGTTTATTTGTTTGTTTGTTTGTTTGTTTTAGTATTTTGAATGCAAAGAAAAGACCGAAATTCAAATCAGCTCATTTAAATCAAGAGTCACCTACTGGTTTTCTGACCAATAGGAGACAAATACTTTTGTACCTTTAAGTCTAAGGCTGTTGCCATAAAATCAGGTTCAAATAAATTGTTGCCATCAACTCTCTTAAGATTTTGAGAAACTCATTGCAGTTGTTTTCATTTTTAATGAGTTGATAGACTGAGTTGTCACTTAGCAGATATGTGACCCTCTGGGCTAAACAGTAATGTTTTCTGTTTATGACATTCAATTTGAACGTTAGCACCAGTAAAACCATTCACAGATTTATTCTCTGTCTTGCATTAAAATCTAAACCGCCAGAAAGAGCATGCACATTTCAAGCTCTATTATCTCTATTGCCACAAAATGTACACATTTTCCTCCTCAAAATCTAGCTCAGAGTCACCTCACTGTTACCTTATTGTTACTTCAGCCAATTGGTGTTCAAAATCAAAAACTGAACATACACACACACAAAAAAAAAGCAAACAAGCAAACAAAAAAAACCACCACCAACAACAACAAAAAGAAGTAGTTACAAAGAGAATAGCCAATCTATATTGAATCTGTAGACAATTTTGTGTAAATTATTTATTTATAGATCCTATTTTTAGATAAACAGTTTGGGGTGAATCTTTGAACCAGTACAAGTACTGTGTTGAGTGCTTAATAAATGGATTGCTACATTGCTTTAAATTTTATTATTAGTCATTAAAAATTCCATTCACATTTTTATAGGAGTACAATGTAGTATGATGTGGTATGTTAACATTTAGTAGAAGTAGCATGATTATTATATGCTATTACATTACATTTTAGGTACAGTGTAAGTATACTGTATAAATATATATATATAACTAGAAAATGTAATTACTATAATAAATTATCTAACATTGTTCCATAAAGTAGCTGGCTTGATACACTGATGGCCTCTCTACTGACATTAACTTTTAACAGAATGATATTTTCTACGATTTGAGTTGCTGTAACTGAAGATGAGATACAGATGTCTAAGTCAACCACCCTAAGCCTCAAGTCTGGGATCTACCTTGTGATTAGAGTAGAAAGTCAAGAGTGTCTTAAGATAGAATGGCTTTCTGGAAGTGTCTGAGCTATTTGCGCTGAACTGCTCCATGGTGCATGAGATTTCTCAGAAGAAAAAAGAAATCTCATAAGATTTTACATATCTGACTGCACAATTGAGAATATACATATTTGATGGTACTATAGACACCAAATTGAATTGACAAATGGACTGCAATTTACTTGTAAATTTTCACTAACTTACAGTCTGACCCACTCCAGACTCTTGAAAACTCCCTAAAAGAAGAATAAAAGATTACGAGAGATTAATGGAGCTGGATTCCACTACTGCAATTTTAAGGCTCACGAATCTAAAAGCAAGTTGGTATCTTTAAATAAGAATTTAAAATGTCCCAAAATGAAAAGGGAATATTTGAGTCCTTAACCTTCAGAAGGTCCACAGAATGTGACAGAAATCACTAGCCACAAAATACTTTTCAAGATCCAAGTTCACTAACTTCAAGCTCCTGGAAAAAGACCAAAAGCTGCAGCTGTTATGTAACATAGGAAAGGATCATTTGGGTTGAAAGGCATGTTAAACCACTACCCAGTGTTCTAGGTCCCTGCAATAGCATAGAATTTGTTAAATAAAGTACCTAGATGATCCTTGAATACAAAGTATGTCCTATACTAGGAAAGAATCCCATTTCTCCCTTCCAAATGTATCTCCTTCCATTTTAACATATATTTTTTTGTTTGGTCTAGCCATGACCATAAGACATGTTAAACATCAGATAGCTGAGAAGATCTCCCATAGCAGAATCATTTTTCTCTTTCACTTTCTGCCCTTAGCTGTAGCCTCTTTCCTGTGTTTCCCAGGAAAACAAAGCACAACCAATGAAGCTGAATGGCAAAGTGACGCTCCAGGGGATGGTGGGCCTGGCTGATCCCTCCCCGCAGGTGACTATCAGCAGCCCTGAAACTTGGAACTCTTATAGGCATGAAAAGACAGTAAATTAGTCTCCTTTCAGATCCCCTTGAAGATATCAAGACATCAAATACCCCTAGTATTGTGTAAGAAAATGAATTTCCTGAATCCAATAATTGTAGTTAAGTATACCATTTAGGTACACACTCTTTTCGATGAGCTTATGAACTAAACTTAACTGAACTAAACTAATTGTTTTGTTTCCTTGATATTTACCCCAAATATGATCAAATGACTTATTAAACTTATTTTAGACAGACTGGACTGAATTAAAAAAAAAAAAAAACACTTTTTTTTTTTTTTCCCCTAAACAAAGTTGTTTCAGTGTTTTGATCATTTTACCAACATCTCTTAGAATTTGTTAAAAATTACTCATGAACATGGGAGCGTGACGCTCTAGGTGAAGTTCTAACAACGTCATGTACAGTGCTCATTCCCACCTCTGATCCTAAAGGTATTTCACCTAGTTCATCCTTGAATTTCATGAGACTTTTTCAAAGTTGTATCATATGGAGAGTTCATAGCAGTTCTATGACCAGTCCAGGCAAGTAGGTCGCTTTTCTTCTTTACTTCTAGCTAGTTAATTCAGAATAGAAGTGCTTGCCCTATGATTTTTTTTTTTCACTTTATGCCATTAATTTTGTAGCCCTTGAGTTGGAAAGGACTTTTCACCCTTGTATGAAGATCTGTTCCTGCTTGGCACTGTCAAGGACTCCCAGCTCAACAAATTAACAGGCACACATAATTAGTTCATATCCTGAAGTTACTAACTATGTATGAAACAGGGACAGTCCCAGAACAGACTTCTGAGGCATATTTTTCCTTATATGGCCTTTGACACAACCCATGATGCTCTTATACAGTTTCTCATACAGTTCTTAGTACTTTTATGAATCCCTGTAATTTTCACCTTAAATAATAATTTTATATAGAGAGTGTAAGCAAAAGAATTACTTAAATCTTGACAGATGAAAAGGGTGTACTCAAACAATATGATCTAAGAAGTTAGTAATTTTAGCAAAAAAGATATAAGATTAGTCTGACACAATTCACCTTTGATGATCAATATTGCAATTTATCTCAATTTACCACTTCCCAATTACTTCTGTCCTTGATTGTTCTTTGTTTCAAAATGTATTTTAAGACTTTGCAAAGTTGTGAAGTCAACCTAATAGACCTACTGAAGCTTAGATCACTCTTTTTTACCTTGTCACAGCATTTTTTTCTATTTTCCAGTCATTTGGAACTACTCCCCAAATAATACAGAATCATTTAAAAATTTCGTTAGTAAAAATGCAATTTTATATACTACAGCATTTTGTATATTTAAAAGAGAGAATAAAAACCTGAGAACTAAGTATTTTCTGAGCTTGATTTTCCTTTTTCCTAAAAGGCATATTTACAGGTCAATAAGCAAGGAGCTTTGCCTAATGTCTATCTTGTATTCTGCTGTTTTTAACTTGGCATCTCAAGATAAATTTAGTTATGATTAAGTCAGCATCATCACTGTAATAATCCTGGGCAGAAAAAAGATGAAGGCACCACTAGTGTAAGTGTTGTACTTAGCTTCAAACACTTTCTTTTAAGTCATAGAATCATGAAGACACAGAATCATCTAGGTTGGAAAAGACTTTCAAGTTCAGCCATCAACCTTGCCTACTGAGTCTCATCACTAAACCATGTGTTTTAGTGCCACATTCACCTGTCTCCTAAAAATTTCCAAGAATGATGACTCCACCACTTCCCCAGGCAGCCCATCCCAACGCTTGACTACCCTCTCCATGAAAACATTCTTCCTCGTGTCCAATCTAAACCTTGCCTTGTGCAACTTGAGATGATTCCTTCAGAAGAAGAAAGCGTACATGATGTGGAAGAAGGGACAGACCACTTGGGTAGAATATAGGAACTCTGTCAGAAAATGCAGGGATGCAATGAGGGAGGCCAAGGCCCGGTTAGAATTAATTTAGCAAGAGATGTCAAAAATAACAAGATGGGCTTCTTCAAATACATCAGAAGAAAATGGAAGACTAATGAATATGTGGGTGCACTGCTAAATGAGGTGGGTGCTTGGTAATGGCAGATACAGAGAAGGCGGAGTTACTGAATGCCTTCTTTGCTTCAGTCTTCACTGCTAAGGCTAGCCCCCATGCACTACCGACCCCAGAAACAAGAGAGAAAATCTTGAGAGAGGAAGACTTTCCCCTGGTTGAAGAGGATTGGGATAGAGGTTATTTAGGCAAGCTAGACACCCACAAATCTACGGGCCCTGATGGGATGCACCCGAGGGTGCTGAGAGAGTTGGCAGGTGTGATTGCTGGGCCTCCTTCCATGATCTATCAGCAGTCCCGGTCATCCAGAGAGGTCCCAGATGACTGGAGACTTGCTAATGTGATGCCCATCTGTAAGAAGGGTCATAAGGAGGAATCAGGGAACTACAGGCCTGTCAGCCTGACCTTGGTGCCAGGAAAGGTGATGGAGCAGGTTATCTTGAATGCAATCCCACAGCATATGCAGGACAACCTGGGGATTAGGCCCAGTCAGCATGGGTTGATGAAAGGCAAGTCCTGCGTGACTGACCTCATCTCTTTCTATGATCCGGTAATATGCCTGGTGGATGAGGGAAAGGCTGTTGATGTAGTCTACCTAGACTTCAGTAAAGCCTTTGACATGGTCTCCCACAGTATTCTCCTGGAGAAGCTGGCAGCCCATGGCTTGGACAGGTACACACTTTGCTGGGTTAAAAACTGGCTGGGTGGCCGGGCCCAGAGAGAGGTGGTGAACGGAGTGAAATCCAGCTGGCAATCGGTCACCAGTGGCATTCCCCAGTGGTCAGTGTTGGGGCCCACCCTCTATAATATATTTACTGATGATTTGGATGAAGGAAGTGAGTACATCCTCAGTAAGTCTGCAGACGACACCAAGCTGGGGGAAAGTGCCTGAGGGTAGGAAGGCCCTGCAGAGGGACCTGGACATGTTGGATCAATGGGCAGAGGCCAATGGGCTAAGTGCTGGGTCCTACATTTTGATCACAACAACCCCATGCAACGCTACAGGCTTGGGGCAGAGTGGCTCGAAAGCTGTGCAGAGGAAAAGGGTCTGGGGGTGCTGGTTGATGCTCACCTGAACATGAGCCAGCAGTGTACCCAGGTGGCCAAGAAGGTCAGCGGCTGGTGTGGGACCAGCACATAGCCTTGTTGGATGTCATGTTA
Source organism: Cygnus atratus (assembly GCF_013377495.2). Lineage (NCBI taxonomy): Eukaryota > Metazoa > Chordata > Aves > Anseriformes > Anatidae > Cygnus > Cygnus atratus. The sequence continues at coordinate 39,772,565 of NC_066362.1, read as the reverse complement.
CTGGACATGGCCCATCGATCCAGCCTATCTAGATCCATCTGCAATCCTTCCTACCCTCAAGCAGGTCAGCAGTCCTGCCTAACTTAGTACTGACTGCAGACTTACTGAGGGTGCACTTGATCCCCTCATCCAGATCATTGATAAAAACATCAAACAAAACTGGCCCCAGTACTGAGCCCTGTGGGATGCCACTAGGGACCGGCCACCAAATGGATTGAACTGCATTATCTATGACTCTTTGGGCCTGACCATCCAGCCAATTCTTCATCCAGCAAATTCTACACTTGTCCAAGACATGAGCAGACAGTTTTTTCCAGGAGAACAGCATGGAGATGATATCAAATGCTTTGCTAAAATCTAGGTAAACAAAATCCACAGCCTTTTCCTCATCTACTAAGCATGTTGTCTTGTCATAGAAGCAGATCAAGTTAGTCAGGCAGGATCTGCCCTTCATAAACCCATGCTGGCTACTTCTGATAATAACTCGCTGTGCGGGAATCAAAATATTTTGCTAAGGAAACTGTTCTTACTGACTAAAAGACCAGAATTAGAAAAGACTTCCATCAAAAACTTAAATTTCCAAAAAGACAGATTGTAAGTTTTTCTCCACCAAGCAAAATTTGTACATAAGAAATATGTTTTTGCTGGTTAGTTTAAAAAAGATAATGGATAGAAAAAAATGATTTTTTTTCAGCACATATATATATTTAATTATAAACTGTTTAACTTGTTGTTAAATAAAATAATCTTAAAGGCTTCAGGAAAAATTCTTCCCCAGAAGAAAAAAAAAAAAAAAAAAAAAGAGAGAATTTGTAACAAAAACTTTTTTTAATCTTTGGCACAGAAAAACCCTGAGAAGATCAATGAATAACGCAAGAGGGTTTGGGTTCATTACAGAATTGATCCTTCCAGTGCAAAGAAATGATTTATTTAATTATTGTTGCTGTTCAGATAGATGTTTTAAAATTCATCTTCCACTCCCTGTGTCTGTCGTAACAAAACACAATCTTGCAAGGAGACAAAGATAGCACTTAGTTCCTCATTATTAGTTAACAGTCCCAGCAAATACTGGAAGACAAAATATGATGGCTAATTGTTACTTAGTGGGAATACATAGCTTACTATAGGAACTAAAACATTACCTTTATGTTAAATAAGCATCTATACTGCATTAAAAATAAAAAGTTTCCATGCCTCAGAACAGGCACTGAGGAAACTGCATATACTGAATTTAAAAGGAGATTGCAGGGTTTTGTTAAATGTAATGCCAACCAATAGCGTGCCATAAGCAAAAAGCTCTGTATGGCTTTCTTTCCATCTGGGAATCATGGCATCACACAAATCCGTAATCTACATGACTAAATTATCTCTGTCCAGGCAGTCTGTTATGTCACAGCTGTCTCCTGATCTGGGCTCCTGTCTCACAGTGAACAGAAGATGTGACTGCTTTAAATGTTTCAAAATAACAGCAAAGCCTTGGATTTACATCTTTCACCCTGGACAATGGAACTGTCATTTATATAAGGAGAACACCAGGCTTTTAATCCATTCTCCCCAACATAGTGTTTTTTTTGTTTGTTTGTTTGTTTGTTTGTTTAATCTGAAATCATTTTCTTGTATACACTAATAACAGTAATGCTGGTCAGTTTTCCTTTTTTTTTTTTCTATCTTTCTATTTTTTTTTCTATTGAAGAGGTATCTAAAGCTCTTTCACTGTCACCAGAAATGAAATGTAATACAGAGTCAAATATTATATTACATATTTTAAATTATGGTCTATCTATGAATATTTATATTGCTTATATAACCATCACTTTAAAAAAAAAAAAAAAAAAAGATTTACTGTGTTTGCACCATGAACTCTAGCTGCTTTAAGAAGTTGAAATTAGCATTGTTTCAAACAAACAAAAAGCACATTTAATTAATCTTGATTAATAGCCATCCCAACAAAGAGAGTGACATGACTGTGTCCATAAGTCCTCCAATATGAATCTTCCCCCTCTCTTGCTCTTCAGTACAATAGATGATTTCACAGACTGCAGTAACCTCAAGCATGTGGCACAGACAACTTAATTCATGTGATGCACCCATCCACTTCCAGCTGTGTTCATCTCATAAGAAAGCACTAAGGTCTGTTGCCAAAGCCCTGTCATACACCAGGCAATACTAACTGCATCTCATTTTTTCCATGGTGGAATATCAGCTCATAGACCTTTGTTAATTGTAACATTTAATTCATAGTAATGTAGAAACTAATAATAGGTGAAAACACTAAGTGTTGTTCTGCCCTTTTGGAGTAGGTCTCTCACAAGGACACAATATTACCTTAAATATACTCTCATGACAGTAAGTGATCATTCAAAGGGTCAAAACTCTGAGGACATAAAGCAGTTGCAACACCCCAGTTATAATACAGAATGTCACACTAATTTCATCTGGATGCTCACTACAATTCTACCCTAATTTGCTAAATAGCTTGGTAACTTTGACAATTTCTTGCTGTCAGAAATCTTTTACAACAGATATAATATCACCACTGTACTTTATCTTGTTGTTGGAAGACATTCAAAAAATTTGATTTTGTTTTTTTTTTTTTTGTTTTTTCAAGAGACAGAGCTATGATACTTTTCAAAACTGTAATCATATAATTTGATATGGCACAGCAGAAAATCAATAAAGTAATATAAAATAAGATAAATGAGTTATCTTTCTTGGGAATCTTTTGGCTTAAAAATATGACAAGCTCTGTGAAAAAAAAAAAAAACAGCTGATAAAAATCTCTCTTGAGCATGAGCAAATTGGATTATCAATTAGCAGTATGTCTTCAAAATTCTCCTTTTCTTAAGCCTCCTTCAGTTCAACTCTCATTTGTCAAGAACCAGTGAAAAATGTCTGTGATATGCAGCAAAGCCTTGCTAACAGTCAGCCATTTTCATCTTGAAAACAAAAGCTTGGTAAGCTTAACTAAATCTGTCTGTTAAAATCACTCACAGTAAAAACAATGCATGAAGAATTTCTTAAAAATCATTATTTCAGTGATTTAAGCTAATATTAAAGTCAAGCTGAAAAATTATCATTGACTCCAAAGTCCTGGAGACAGTCTTCATGCTTAGACAGTTACAAACTGGGGTGACAGAACGTAATAATTGACCTGAAGACTACAGGTTTTGTTTGTTTGTTTGTTTGTTTTTTCCCTCACCTATCCATTCATCTTCTATTCCTACCCAGAAACAATCTATCCTCTATTCACCTCGTTATGGACCAGGACTGTACCTTCTTGTTTTCCTCAGTCCTTCTGTATGCATACTAGACAAACTAGTATGTCTCAACAGCAAAAAATACGGTAGCCTTGGTCTGGGGAGTATATAATTTTGTATGTCTGAGTTAATAGAAAAGCTTTGACTTAATGATTCTCCTGAATCTGGGTCTGGGAATTTACACTGATTTATTTTCACCTCAGTGATATTTCTGAGGTATAAAAGCATGGAAAAACATGGTCTCTGCAGTACATAATGCTAACCTGCTTTCTTGAAATTTTTTACTGACAGCAAGTGTTTCATCCAAATAAGACCACATCCATACACTCCTTGGAAAATAAGAGAGCAGAATTAGAAAATGATGAATATTGCTATTAACCAAAACCTTTGGCTCCCACACATGGAATAATTTTAATTTCCCATATTTATTTACATGAATTTTCTGTGTTTTTTTCCAACTTGCTTTTCATAGTGTATTTAATAGCATACGAAGGCTTGTAAAGCAAAGGTAGACTATTGGAGAAATGGCCATAAACGTGTTACAACTTCATCACACTTCAGTGGCATGCTATTTTTAATTTTACCTCCATGGCTTCTTGTGCTTCCTGGATATTTGTGTCTCCAAGACTACAGTTACCTTTTCATCTCATGAGAAACTGAAATAACAGCTGATCTTAGCTCTGCATATGCTGCTTTATTTTAAGCACAGTTTAGTATCTATAAAATATGTCAGGTTAACAACACTAGAAATAGAAGCTTTTTGTTTGTCCCCAAAACAGCTATATCACAGAGAGTGACAAAAAAAGCTTCCTTAGAGTGTTCAGTGAGTGCTTTTCTGCACTTTTCTGACTGGACCATAGGCACAGAAATGGAAAGGTTTGCAAATCCCATTCTTTGTCATGGTGAAAAAATATGTTCTATACTTTTTTTCATCAATCAAAGCAGCTCCATCTAAAAGCTAATTAAATCTTTTACTTGCTCCTCCTACAGGAACATTGTTCCACAAGCTCCCTGCTATAAAGGCTAGAAAATTTCTGACCTGAGTCTGTTTCACTCCAGTGTATGCCCATTTTCTCTTTTACCAGTAAAACATATTCATATAAGCCATTTTTTTTCCTCAGTCTGCTATTTAGCCCAGCAAGCTACTAAAATACAGCAGTCGTGTTCTCTTTCAGCCTTTCTTTTGCTATTCTGAATAAACCAAGCTCTTCAAATCACCACTTAAGACAGTTCACCAGTTCCAGTTTTAAGTCAAAGACTGAGTACTATTACCTTTCTTTTGCTGCTAGAAAGGCACCATTATATCATGTTCTGAAGTGAGACATACCTGGAAGGAGTTGAACCTCAAGTGTGTGCGTCTTCATCCACTCAGAGGAGAAACAGCACCCTTATAATCTGGCATTAGTGTTAAGGGGCACTAAGGGGCACTAAGGGGCACTTCCAGCCCTGTGTCTCTTCAGACTTTGGCATTTGGCACTTCAACTGGTGTTGTCAAAAAGGTCTCAATTTGTGCCAATAGCACCTTGAAAATCTGTTTTCCAGCAGCTGTCTTGAGACCTTTCCTCCTGACAGTCTACAAGACTGTGTACCTCTACCATGCTCTGACCCTCCTAAACAAAGCTTTGCTTTGTTCAGTACTCTGTTGCTCACAACTTCTGGGGATGTACCTTAATACCTTTGTAAAATCCCTGTGTGTATGAATAATCAGCACTTCAGTGAGGCTATGATTATCAGAAGCAGAATAAAATATGAGTTTGGTAGATGTTACTCAGAAAACAAGCATGGGACCTTACAAAGACTTAAATCGTGGATAATTTTATAAAGGTCAGAGAAACAATCTGAAATACAACTGTATAACTATTTACAGAGATACAGTTATCTATAGATATGCAGATAAACCTCAGTATCACAAAATAGAAAATAAATCTGCCCTAGGTGTTAGTTTGTTGTCACAAGCATAGTCTTGTCATGGCTCCATTGCACGGTTTAGACAGAGACAATAGGAAAAAAAAAAAAAAAAAAAGGAACAGCAGAAACCATGAAGAAAATTTTTTCCACCGACATTTACAGTATAAGCATTGTTTCGTGACCATATTTGGTCACAAGTATATCTGAAAGTGATTTCAACCATTATTATTTTCAGTCACTGTGAGATGACAAGGCCAATGTGTCAGCTGCATGTATGGGAGAGAAGGACTATTTTTTTTTTTCCCAAAAGTTGTACGTCAGTGTCTCCAAGAGAAGAGAAAAGAGAGAGTGAAATATTTCTCAGACTGTTTTTCTTTGATATATTTCAGACTTTGATATACAGAAGAAATGAGTCACTGTTTGGCTTCATGGAACTATCACAAGAAAAACCTTTCGCTCTTATCTCAGATAATGTTCAAACTGCAGCCAGACAGCAATGAAATGGAAAATCACTACAATAAAAAGAATGGTTTGGAAGTGAAGATAGGAAGGGGAAAACTGTTAAAAATGCAGAGTTTAATTATGCCTAGTCTCTCCCTGCATCAACTTATTGTCCGTTAAAGTCAGACTTGGGAAGAGATCACTGCTCAGGTTAGAACAATTTCAGTGAGAGAATTAAACATCTTTAACGCTGGAGACCCTGATTTGAGACATGCTTGCAGATAAATTTCCAGATGATGTGACTGGAATAGATTGACAAGTTTGTATTTTCTCCAGAATTATGTCATGTTTTCTATAGAACATCCAAGTTTATAAGACCGTTATGCATATATTATTGCCAAACAACTGTTAAGTGATGGGTTATGAAACCACAGCTTACAAAATATTGAGAATGAGTCTACATTTCTGTGATTAAAAGGTTATTTGTTTCTGATAAATATCTGAAATGTACTCCTGTATTCATATCTGGCTACCTTATCTGATTACATTCAGAGTAAGAACAACACCATCGGATAGCTTGTGGGTAAGCTATACAACATGTGTACAGGTGCTCAGTCTAGCAGAATTGGAAAAAGAGAGTCAGCAAGCATGAGGTGACTGTGCCCTGTCAATAATGAGGAAATGCGAACATCCCAATCAGAGTGTATCGATGGACATAATCTGATGTGGATTTATTTAACTGCCATATAAAAGGGTAATTATAAACCATTTGAGTTTTTTATTGACAAGGTGAAAGGGATTTGTACTGTCATGTCTCAGCATTCATGTATTAACACTGTGTTTGAATGATGACAATAGATGCTTTCTATACAATAAATCTGTTCAAGTTCTTTTCATCAGACTTTTGGCAGTATATAACAAAACAGGGTTTACACAGGGATCTGCTGAAAATATTCAGGCACTGAGGTCTCTGGGATTACAAAACTGATGATATGAGTGCACTGATTTTCATACACGTATGCACTGGTAGATGAGAAGAATAACACAGGACATTCTAGCAACCCATGCCATGAATAAAAGAGAAAGGCCACGTTTCCTTCTTGGTTTCCCTTAGGACAATTGGAATATTTTACAAAACCTTCTGGCAGCAAGAAAATCTAGAAGCCATTATGACCCTCTTTTCTGCTTCCCAAATGTTAGCAAATGCTTATGGAGACAGATATCTTCTTGTTGTGAAACACAGCCCAAATGAAAATGTTGGCTGAAGGCAGTGGTCACAGTTAATGCTTTATTATAGTTTGTCAGCAGTCTGAGGCTTTCTCTCAAATAATGTCACAAAGCCTAGCCCAGAATACAACTGTAAATTGTAATTTTTAAATGTTCTAACTACATGGACTTAGCAACATCCGTCACAGCTTAGTTTCCAGTGTTTATCATAATTACCTCAGTATAGATAACAAACAATAAGTAGGCTGAATTTTTCCATCTTAACAAATTAGCATCTAGAAAGTTTCCATTGGACTTTGGTATTTTTTGGAGGTATGTATTATTCAGCGATTGAAAAAGATAAATGATTTCTGGCTTCAAAATTCACCCAGACTTATCCCTGATCCTAAATATATTTTCACAGTCTATCAATGAGAATTGTAAACTTTCTTTATGCATGAGAAACAGTCTACCAAGATCATAACTTTCATGGGAATTGTCAAATTTCCATTCAAACATTAACTATTTTCAGCTAAATTTTTAAGGATCTTAGAATAATAGTTATTTAGTGGTTTTCACTTATCCATGGAAATCTACAACAAGTATGTTTGGATGCTATTATTACACAATATTGATTTAATTTTCAATTACATTCCATAAGAATTTTCCCAAAAGAAACTTTAAGAACTTTTAGAACCAAATAAATAGACTACATTTCTGTCATTCTTTTCACGAGGGATAATAAAAATATGTAGCCTGTGTATGACAAATTCTGCTGTTATCTGAATAAAGTATTTATGATCGTGTATTCCCTAAAGTATTAATTGCATGACTATTTGTTTTATATAAAGCATTTACATATAAATTAGTAACATTAGAATGCTCTTCTGCTATTTTTCTACTTTTAAAATTCATCCTATACTGTGAATACAATTATGATAGTAATCACTGCTACATCTTTTTCAGTGAAAAATCTCCCCTCTTTCATATTTCTGAGGACTTATTTTTATGGTGCTGTTTATTTTCATAGACACATGATATAGAGTTATCTATTTTACCTTATATGAATTATATTTGTATACGACACTTTGTGTTGTCTGAAAAGACTTAAAAAAAAAATTTAATATGTTAAAAAATAAAAAAGGAAATAGATTTTTTTTTCCAGGAGGTCTTGCAGGTCTACATAAAACCTGAAAATAGTTAAAGAAATGCTGTCTGTCACTAATATTTGATTTCCACAGAGCAGTTTCAAAACCAAAACAAGTAATAGTTCCCCTAGCTATGTGCAGACCATCTTGTATGTAGCTAGCAGGTAGCACATTGTTTGTGTGTGTAAAATTATTCCACTGAGTGACAAGAACAAATGCTGATGAAGTGCTACAGAAAATGCACACAAGGTATGTATGTTAGAGCTCATAAAAGAGCACTGGATTGTTTCCACAAGCTGTAATAAAGTGGTGTCTGTGTGCAACATAAACAAAAAGGACAGCCAAAGTAATCTGTAAAACTGGAAAAAGGAGTTTGACAGTTTCCATATTCTTGGGGAGTTGTAAGCAATCATTA